>NC_136533.1:21136348-21736348 GCF_910591455.1 Pholis gunnellus | reverse complement strand
TAACTCAAGTGCAATGACCCAACATTAGACATTATACATCAGCATGTGGTTCACAATAGCAATCAAACGAGGGCCACAAATTAGAATAGAGATGCTGTCCAAGCTGTATTTTTAAGTAAATGTCGGTGACATTTCATTATACAAGGGGCTGTTGACAACTACACCTGCAAGTGTATTCAAAATATGAGTATACACATATATACATAGAAAAGCACTTTAAGGCAGAATATGTTTACTTTGAAAACATGTCTGTGTGGTATGTTTTTTTAGTTTTTTACAGTATCAGCCCATGGGAGGTCGTCTCCACTGTCCTCCTTCATAGCTGTTGCTAAGTAACTGGTTTTTACATGATTAGATGTCTCCCCTACTGTGATGTTCCGACACATATTTACAAGCAGCACTTGTCGCTTCTACAGAAGCTGCAGCGACATGATGCAACATGACACGACCTGGCTATAACAACATAAACGGAGGCTGAATCGACAGAGGAAAAAGCCCCGTCATTATTTAGGCCAGAGAAGAAGATAAACCAGGAAATACCACACCGGCAGTGAATGCTCATCTTAAATCAACACCGATCAGATCACATCAATTTTGTGTCTTAGCCGTGAAAAGAAGCATGCTGACCTCTAAACATTAGGTTACCTGTGTTGTCAAACAGAAAATACAATTAACTATCTAGAAATGGACAAATAACTGTACCCATCGGCACCAGGATATACTGTGCTTATCTAATAAAATCAATAAGGCTGAAGTAGCTTTATAATAATACCCCGTAAGAAGTTCAATGATGTCATTAATCAAATGCAATGCAAGATGCGGAATCAATATCTGTAGTAAAGAATGGACAATGATGCCACTTTGTCTGACATTTAACATCAATTAGTTCTAAACAAGTATACTCAGACTGTCTGCTATTAGTGGGCACGATGCACTTCATCCGTTTAGTACTGCAGCCTTCCAGTGTAACAAGCCAACGCACCAAAGTCAAATCTGGTCCACTGTCCATTTAACTACTTCATCTGGCAGGGATAGTTTGGAAGTGGGGTTGGGTTGTATGAGGGAAGCTGACCGATAGGCGACCCCTCATGTACCGATCAGTGACCATTAACTGACAGGATTAGTGCCACTGCCTCGCATACAGGGTGTGGTTGAAGTTCCTAACAAGCCGCCCAGCTGCGACCCCAGGCAATCGAGTCACTTCGCTGAGTTAGCAGCTAAGATATTGCGTGCATTGTCGTGGACACATGCAGCCACTTCTCGAGTTAGTCTCCACCGCAATTAGTTTAGCTGCGATGTTGTCAGCTGTGTGTCGGCCTGGTGCACTCTGTCAGGGCTCCAGTCAGTGTGTGTGAGTATGTACAGTAACAGTAGCGGTACAGCTGTGAACGTAGCAGTGCTACTCCCATTTGACTACCTATGGATAACTGAGGACAAGTTGGTACATGCATAGTGCATACCCCCTGTGTCACAAAGGCAGGGTATGTAGATCATAAACAGAGAGTATGTGCATTGTAGCGAATAGGTCAGGACACGCAGGGCATCTGCACAAAGAGAGAGAGAGAGGTGGCTTGAGGCTGTACTTGCTCCTCTCAGAATAGAGACAAACGCATGTTAGCGTACATGCATGTGTGATTACACACACACACACACACACACACACACACACACACACACACACACACACACACACACACACACACACACACACACTAGGACCATAACCTTCTTCACTAAATCAGCAACCTTTAACCCAGGGGTGTCAAACATACGGCCCGCGGGCCGCATCCGGCCCGCCACGTCATTTTATGTGGCCCGCGAATCTACCAGCAAAAAAAAAAAAAATGGAAATCGCGCACGGCGGAGCTCCTCCCCGATCCGCGCGCACACACCTCCACCAGCGTATGTGGCAGCAGCAGCCCACCCCGCCGCCGACGACGACGAAGGAGCAGCAGCACCCCCCCCCCCCCCCCGCCGACGACGAAGGAGCAGCAGCAGCACCCCCCCCCCCCCCCGCCGACAACCGGCCCTTTGGGGGCAACCATGATGCCGATGCGGCCCCAGAGCAACAATGAGTTTGACACCCCTGCTTTAACCCAACTGCAACACCCGACAAGCGAAAAAAAAGCCTTTTCAAAGTAGTGATGTTAATAACAAACCATTTAACCGTTAACCGACAATTAGAATTTCCACCTGTCAATGCTGTCAGTTGAACAGTTAAAAGATTCAAAAACCTGAAAGGAGAACCGCGGGTCCACCTTAAAAGGTCAGCCCCCCCCTAAGTGAGCTTGAGTTGTTGCTAACTTCAGGGCTGACCTCCAGCTCTAACTTCACTGTTTCATACTCGTCATCACGCACGCGCCCTCTGTCCCTCTCAACCAGACACCCGCTAACGTTACGCCAGGTTTGAAATACACTGGCTGAAACCCTGACAGAGTGCAAAAGGCAGTTTCCTGTTTTGCTCATACTCTGCGGCTGGGCAGCTTGTTAGGAACTTCAACCACAGCTCCCCTGCATGCAAGGCACTAATGTTGTCGGTTAACAGCTGACGAATGATCGGTTGACGAGGATAAGCTGTGTTCAGACCCAAAAATGTAAAGTAACAACTTCTGCTCTTAGGGATTGTCAAGAAAGAGACACACACACACACACACACACAATTAAACAGAGTCATGTGATATCTGTCCTATCAGCTCATTGGCTGGTCGGCCTGTTCTGCTCCACAGGCCACAACATAATAGGAAGTGTGCATCAATCTTTAATGTGACATTTAACTCGGGCACACACACATGCGTGCACACACACAAACACACTCACACACACACGGTTACACTTACACACAGCGGATGTTGTTTGAGTTAATTGACCACATGTAAAAGTTGACAGGAATATGTTTGCACTTCCAAGATGTCTGCCGTGGGGAGAAATAACTAAGTGCTGCAACTTTCTCTCTTCCTCTGTCTCCATCCTTTTTTGCTTTCTCATCCCTTCTGACCGGGTCACTCTTTTTCTTGCCTTTTTAGTCTCATTTGTCCTGTCGGTCTGTATCATTCAATCATTTTGATGTGTTTTCTTTGTCCAGGCCGCTGCCCAGCCGCCTTCTCTTATCTCTGCCCCTTCTCTTTCTGTCTTTTCTCATGTTCTCCGCTCTCTTCAGTTTTCCTTATCTTCTCCTATTTCTTTTCTCTTTGTGTTGCCCCTGTGTCTGCATAAGCTTTGAGTCTGGACACGTATTTCAACTGGTAGATTCTCATCCAGATGGTGCATTTGATCTCATCTCAAGGGGTTGTTTTCTTCCGATTTTAGCCAATTTTTATGTAAAGGTAACTGTTTTCTATAAACCTTTACATTCTAAGTAAGAAATATAAATTCAACTAACAAACAATGTCAGTTAATTAACCCAGTAGTATAGTAGAAATCCAAAGCACAGGCATTTTGTGCATTTCTTTTCCCGAATGAATATCATAATGCAAAGACTCACGAACATAATTTAAAAGTATTTCCAGATGAGCATACTTTATACTTTCTCCCATGAAATGTACTGTTTTACTTATGTGGTATATTGTTTTGGTGCAGCTAAGAATGCCGTTTAATATGAATCCATGTCAGTGTATCAACTAAAGACAAACACAAGCTACATTCACTGCATCCTCGGTTGGGGCCTATGAGAGTGATATACGTGTACTGTATGTGCTGCACGCAGCAACAAATGTATACGACTCCATCTGTCACTCTACCTCAATTTATCTTAATATCACCGTGTATTTTCACTGCACAATTAAATATGGGCTACATGCACAAACGTGGCACTTGAAGGAAATTACTCCCCCACCTCCTCTCTCTCTCTCTCTCTCTCTCTCTCTCTCTCTCTCTCTCTCTCTCTCTCTACCCACACACAGGCACTGAGCATAAATCAGGCCCTGTACTTGTAATGGTGATTGACTGTGTGTCGTAACAGCTAGTGTATAATCACATTTAGAAGATTGTAAATAAATAAAGTGTGTTTGAGCGTGTGCTTGCGAGCATTTTTAGTTTTCTTTTTTCTTTTATGGTGGGTGGATGGATACACTTGCTTCTGTGCTGACTCAGTGATATGATACTTCTTGGGATGCTGGGCGATACCACCATCTTGCATCTTATTACACAGGGAACCGCCTCTCAAGTCTGTGTGTTTAATATTTGACATGTTCACTCATTTCTTTGCTAAAACAGGTGAATCAAACTAGAATAGGCTCCGTTTCACGTGTGCTGCAACAGCCAAAATAACCACGCAGAGACACAACGACCATGTGTACGTACTACTGCGCCGAATCGTTGAGCTGGTACTCGCGGGCGCGGCTGAAACACTCCTGGATGCCTGAGTCGGACCACAGGCGAATCATGGCGGAGAGCAGCTCGGCAGAGTAAGGCTCCGTGTCCTCCATACGACTGACCACGTCACACACCATCTTAGCATCCGCCTGGAGGAAACACAAGAGGGGAGAAGCAGGAGGTGAGTATTCAAGCACCACAGAGTGACCGTCACAGTACAAAGCATTTTGTGTGCGCCACTTGGTAAACAGAGATTATTAGTACGTTTGCTTTGCTCCTGTGCTGGTACCTCATATAACTCCACTACTTCACAACATCTGAACTGTCCCTTTAACGTGGATGGAGGACAGGAAAGAGAGAAGAGGAGGTTTGAGGTTACAACAATTACAGGAGGCGATTTCAGGAGATGACGGAAGAAGAGAACGAGATTATGGGGAGAGAGAAAAGAATGAGAGCATTTCCAGCTCACACTGGAACACACAAAAGTTAAACTCCATGCGTCATTACGAACCCTGAGTCAGTACAGATTCAGAGACACACCAGAAAGCTGCTGCAGATAATGGAGAGGCCGGAGTTACAATACCGTCTTAATATCATCAAATTGCAATGTGGGCAGAGACTGTTGGTCTGCACTGAAATCCTTCCTAGCAAAGAGGCAGATAAATCACCTCCTAGTAGCTGACAGAGCTAAAAACTGTCTTAAAACCAAAAGGTTATATGATCATAAAAGTCCTGCCAATAAGGTGCTTCAGTAGCTTCCTACATTGATTGTTTGATACGAGCAAACCATAAACCAAATGGTTCCTATTGTCACATTTAATGTTATAGACGAGGAGGATATTGGTGGAATTCAACATTGTACCTTTTCATGCAAAGATTGCAAACATGAGTATATCGAGATCGTTTATGAAACATTATACTACTTTTGTTTAATCTACATCAGACATGTTTTTTCTGTGTTAGTGGAGAATCTTGCCAGCTGCAGAAATCTCCTTTAGATTGCGCTGCCATTACTAGCATCTCGGACCTTTATACTCGTAACGTTTGGTGGCTTCCTATGCTGACACAGCTCCAGCTGCACACTTAAACTTCATGAATATTTAAGTATAAAAAAAAAAAACGTTACTAATTATGTGTATGTAATTATGTGTATGTATTTATATATATATAAAGAATCTTATTGAATAATATCAACATGCATACAGATATCTGAGCAGATGGTTTGTGGTTCGTCTTAAGGGATCTATGTGTAAGTCAAATTCTTTCAAAAAGACAATTGTGATCGGGGATGACTTTTGCTCTGTGTATGTGATATTTCCCCGTTAGGACTATGAAGTTCACAATAAACACCAAGTGTTCAAGTTTCAGTCAAATGTAATTATAACATTTCTTAAGTTTTATGGAAAATAGAAAATAAATGCATAACTGCTTCTGGCTCTGCATTACAAAATGCACGTTCATTGTTGAATATCTTGAAATTGCCCATCAAGGGAAGATATGCTAAATCTTAAAATAGATTTGTCTTATTTAGCCGGGAGATATCCAAATCAGCTGCTGTATGTTATTTTATTGGCAATTCCAAAAACAAATGATCGCTCCCAATGATTTCATTCATGCTCCGGTTGATGGTAATTTTACAGTTGAAAAATGACATAACAGCATTTTCCTGATAATAAAGCTTGGTGATAAAACTGTAATAGCTTTTATTGGCACAGTGTAAATATTCTGATTGCTTCCTATTAGTAAACACCAATTCCTTTAAATACATTACGCGCCATACAAATCAATCCTATTTCTAGAGATTCCAAATATACTTAACCCATTTGATGTTAAAGGTGCAATTTAAATCTGAAACTAAAAATCATCCTGTGTAATGTTACATCAGTGTAATTTCCGAGTCAGCAAGCTTGAAATATGAGAATCAAACACATAACTAATGGACCAACGGACCTCAGCATACGTCACTGGTGTGTACAATTTCAATCTACAGGTACTTTGACATTTCTATTACTGTGGCCTCGGAAATCTATGAGTCAGCAAAATGAATATGAAACAGAGTAAACACAGTTCAAGAATATAAATATCCTCTGCAACACTACACCTGGCTAACTCCATCACTGGAACAATATAGCATTATGTCCTGAAGAATAAAATACTTGTACCGATAAAAACAGAATAGGGTGGGGATGAGTGTTGTTAGTCCCTGACTGTAATGTTATCATTATCATTATAATTAGATCGCGCAGCACTCAGGCAGAAATAAATGAAGGCATGGACTCTTTGAGTTTCAACATACCCTTTACATTTGCAGCATGCTAAGCAATCAGGCGGAGATAATAACAGATTACGTGAGATTGGAGGTTTGACAACCTGATTAAAATCTGACCCACTCAACACCTGGGAGTCGCCTGTTGCAACCAGCGTAGCCTCGATACATTTCATACACTGAGGGATTCCAACAAGGCGGGAGGCTAACCCCACTTAGGAAAGTTCAAAAAGCTAATGATTTCAGCAAAGACTTCCCCACCGGACAGGGAAGGATTTCACAATGATTGTTGCTGATAAAATGTAATTGCTCTTACATTATATCAACTCAAAGCTTTCAAAAAAAGGCTTGATTCATTTGTCCAAATTCAACAGAGGAAGGCTTTGATATGCCCATTTAAGAAAGGCATCTCCATCTGTTTTTTTTCCTTTCTCTTATTATGCATTTATTCCCCTCTTTGATATTTGGATCATTCAGTTTTTCCTCTTTCATTTTCTCGGCCTATTTCTCTGATGGCAACATCATTAGTTTGGCAGAAGAATGTCGTTCCAAAATGTCTAAGTGTTGACATAAGTGAACACTTTGACCTGACTGTGAGGCTAGAGGGAGTCAAGGGGATCACCAAAGGCAGTAGGATTCATCCTCCAGGGACCATGAACACCTGTAGCAAATTTAAAAGGCAATCAATATATTAGCTATTGAAATATTTCACTCTGAACCACAAATGTCCACCTCATGGTGCTGCACGAGTTAGAGTCAGGGAATCACCAAACTTTTGGCCCAAAGTGGTGAACAGACCACAGATATTGCCGTCTCCAGAGCCATTTGCATGTTTTAAAAGCAAGGGACCCAAGTGTAATGTAGTGACCACACAGTAATATCACATGACTGTATCTGTTCATCACCATCTATGACCGCCTAAATAAGGTCCAGTTGCAGTCTCGACA
Source organism: Pholis gunnellus (assembly GCF_910591455.1). Taxonomy (NCBI): domain Eukaryota; kingdom Metazoa; phylum Chordata; class Actinopteri; order Perciformes; family Pholidae; genus Pholis; species Pholis gunnellus. The sequence continues at coordinate 21,728,824 of NC_136533.1, read as the reverse complement.
AGCTTTTACCAATTGGTTTGTTTGCAAAGACAGTGGAAACACGGTCGGAACCAGAACTTAAAAGGCGACGATGCAGCTTTTTTTCCTCAATTGGTCGAGACTAAATTAACTGAACTAGAGGTGTAAAAGCGTCGTTAGTCTTCTACCTATATGGTTTGTGCGCACAGTTGCTTTGCACTGTAATAACTGGTTCATAAGACAGATTCTGCATTCATATGGCAGGCAAATGGACAAGATTTTAGCATCGGAACCAGTCTGGTTTCCATTTGTAGTCCAAGTAGCATCGAGCAACGACATTTGAGGGGACTTTGGTTGAATGCAGGTCATTGTTGAGGGCAAAAGAGTTGGAACGTATTGGCCAAAATGCAATCTGGGAACCCACTGGCTATGGTCTGACGATGGTTTACTTTTCTAGTAGCATCGAATTAGCTTGAAAATCGGCTACTTGACAATCCGGTCGTATGGCTTCTTCTCTCAACTCCAACTTCAGTCTCGCATCTCAAGTTTCCTATCAGACAGAAAACAAATGACGGGCAGACGGAGGAGGACGTCTTAGCCCTGATATCTACTGGCTACACCGGAACCCCAGAAATATTGAAGGCTAAATTGTAGTCGGCCCGAAAGCTGATGGGTTCAGAGATTGATAAGACTTCAGCCAGACCTGTCATTTCCTGTATTGTGGGGAGTTTGCGCCTTCCTGTCTATCTAATCATACCAACTCATGCCTGACCTCATCCATTCTCTCTCTCAGCCATTAGCCGTCCTTCCATCATCATCATCATCTCTGTCAAAGTCTTTCTATCTGACCTCTAGCTACATATTGCACTACAGTGTTTTTTGTATTTTTCATCTATCTGTCCTTCATCTCTCCTTCCATCTGTGCCTATAACCATGTTTGTTTTGTTCTTTTTCATTCGTCCTCCTCTGGCTTCATGTTTCGGGTTTTTTTTCCTCTCTCTTTCTCTCCTTTCTCCCTGTATTTCATCTCTGTCATTCTTCAAACCATCAGCGCTCCCTCTCTCTTGCCTGTCGCACTGTCCTTTAGTCAGTCTCTTATGCTTCTCCCCTCTCCTCCTCTTTGTTCTTGTTTACCCTTCCCTCTAAATCTCCCTCCCTGAGGTCAAATCAAAGCATTAATAAGCACGGCCATACACACATACATGATAGCTATAGCACTTCTACCACATGCACGGAGAAGACTGGTAGCTACAGTCCAGAGGCAGTCTGAGGCCTCCTGTCTCGACACAGTGACCTTTAAAATCTCTGAACTCTGTTGAATACACACACACACACACACACACACACACTGTGGGTGCTTTCACACCTAACCCATTTGTTTCTGTTCAAATGAACTCACTTCGTTTGTTCGTTTAGTACGGTTCATTTGGGACGGTGGGAAGGACCGCATGAAGCGCTGGATCCCGGTCCGCCTCCAAGCGGTGCGGTTCGTTTGTGCTGTGAGAGCAAAGGAACCAACCCAAAGGATTTCATGATAGTAAATATGTGATTTTAGTGATTTCAGCACAATTTCAAAAGTTAAACTACTAATAAATGAATCTGCTGATCATGAAATCTGTTCAGGAAGCGATCTCATTGATCTGTATGAGGCCCTGAATAGAACCTGTTTATGAAAATCAACACGTATGAACGCCAGCGCAGCACTTTTCCCTGATTAAAACAGCTGTGCTTGAATCCGACTCTGTTGTACCCTTTGTCAGATACTGTATACTGCCTGTACAACGTCATGTTTACTCCTCTTGGTTTGCTTGCTATTTTTGCATTATGGTATTTGTAATTAATTATAATTTGTTATGTAGTTTTAGTGCTACCATCTATTAATGTCACTGATAAGCGGGACATTTTGTACATGATCGTAAGGAATAATTCTTTGCGATACTTTTTTGAACAGAAATACGTTTCTCAAATAGTTATACTTACTGCCGCAGTTTTACTCTAAGTTGATGACGATAGCCTTGATGAATGTATACGTGTGTGTCTAATGACAGACAAGCTATCTGTTGGCCTGCTTTACGTCCCCGCTTGGACAGTGAATAGGCAATTACCAGTGCCGTCGTCATCATCAGCACCAAAAAGATTCATAGTGATATTGCATAAAACAACCCAAGGCACGAAACGTTCCCCTTCGTTGACGGAGCAGTGTGGAGGCAGAAACTCCAGATCTGTCGTTGTCCTCATCATCCCTCCCACATCCCCCGCATCTGTTCCTTTCTCTCCCTCTTTACCCCTCTCCCTCCATTCAATAGCCAATTAGAGCTTTCTGTAGGACCTCTCATATCACATATCTCTGTCATTGTCTATAGCCAGTTATCCAACCTCACAGCTCATTCCTCAAACACACATTCAACCATCCATCCGTGTTATGTGTGTGTCATCTAATGTAGAGGCTGAAGTGACCACAAGACACTTGCAATAAGAGGGAACAAATGCATCTCTGCAACGATTGAAACACTTAGAAGCAGCAGTGTGACATGTGAAGGTGGAGAGATGCGAGCGTGCAGCTGATCTAAATTAGTTTTCTCCAGCCCTGGTTGGATATTAAAATGTATGAACACACTGTGGTGCAATAATTCACTCCTGTTGTTTTATGGCTTCTTTTCACACCCTTAAAGTTTCATTTTGTGTTGATTTTGGCGGTCCCTGTTGACGCAAACACCAGAGACTCTTAAGAAAACATCTCATTTTACTGCAGCAGGCGTCTGACAGTCTGCTCCGCTCAGTCCTGATTCTGGTTCTCCCGCGCCTCCCTTCCCTCCAGCGGGCTCGGCATTACGACCTGGGCCTCCAGCATGATGGTGTCGGTGTTGGCCCCGCTGGAGTCCGAGCTAAAGCAGTTTCTGGTGAACCTGCATGGTTTCATCTGATTGTGCAAGGAATCCGGCCCGCTGACGAGCATTAAGAATAAAAATAGCCAACCTTCTCGCTGATGGTGTTATTTACTTATTTGGATCACAAAAAGGCATCGGTATTAAATTGAGACAGTTTCATAATCAGTTAAAAGTTCCCCAAAGGAACTTTAATGTAAAAAAAAAGAAGAAGAATTTTAAGTTCCGTGTTCTATTTCATGACTTCTCCTGATATTTTTAGGTCGGTAATTTTTGACAACACCTGCACCATTTACTGAGAGCTGTGCATTTGGAAAGTCCTCCCCCTATTTCCTTCTTTCTCCACAGACCACATTCACATCCTGTTTAATAATCTGCTGTAGTTATTTCACAAGAATCAGACTCTGCTCACACTCAGCACTATGAGAGGAAACCTCCAACTGAGGCTTTAAGTTCTGTAAGTAGCTGCACACAGCTTGTATGCATTCATACTGAACAAAGAAAAGGGTTGCATGTCTTTATAAAATAAAACTGTAATCACAAATAGGTAGTATTACTGGTCCTGATTCTGTAAGCCACATTATTTCACCCCCCATTAATGTGGTCCACTGCAGGGTTCGCCAGGAAATCACGCAGCATGACCTATTTCACAATCATCATTTCTAAAATGAAAACAACTAAAAACATCCCACATTCTCTTCTATTTTATATTTGTCGTGTTGGAGTTTTTAAGGCTGATCCCATTTGAGTTTTTAAGAATCAAGTAACAATACTTTCTAATCTTTTTGTTAATATCATGTAACTTAAAGACAAAGAGTCTACAGCCATGCTGGTGGCTCTGTGAGGCCGTACTTAGATGCGGCACAACTTTGAACTAAATGGTAACTTACAATATTATATTTGACAGGTTCTCCCCTCTTAGCGTATCATGTTAGCATGCTAACGTTTGCTAATTAGCACCAAACACAAAGTGCATCTCAGGCTGATGGGAACGTCATTCGTTTTCGGGGTATTTGCAAATCGAAAGGTTGACCCGACGATGGCGCTAGAAGAAAAGTGAGGGGATCACCAAGTTTACAATTCATCTGGAAGGGAAACATAAATGTCTGCAATATCTCAACATCTACTGGAAGGAATAATCGCCACGTTTTCTTCAATTTGGACTAAATTGACGACTGACCAACAGAGCCATACCTAGAGCCAAAAATCAACCTCTCTGGTGTGCAAACTATATAATTGAGTCACTGTTTCTAAATGACTCCAAACATATCTTTGGCCTTTCTGCCATTTCCTGTTACTTATCAGCCGACAGATCTGCATGCCCATGCCGATTCATCTGCTCTGCTCAGCTGAGACGGTAGGTTCTATAGAGGTAGGAAGTATATTTCAGTGACTTGGCAACATAAAAAAAACTGCTTGACCACGTAAACAACTGTTTCCCACAACAATTCCGATCAGACGTCATCCCTCCTTCTCTCCCTCTCTTTTCTAATCAAGGAGGAGGAAACAGACGATGCTGAAACAAGATTTGAGAAGACAACATGTCTTATAAATGGGATTAACAAAATAACAGAAGAATAAATGTTTTTGGTCTGCAGTCTTCTGTGTGTGTGTGTGTGTGTGTGTGTGTGTGTGTGTGTGTCTGAGGGAGAAAAAACAACAGGCTCTGTCCTGCAGTCCTCTGTTCACCAGTGCTAGGGCACCGACTTTGCACTCAGACCGCCTCCTAAAACCATCGCAGAGCAATTATTGCAAGGAAATTCAGAAACGGCTCCTTTCGTCTCATTTACTGCAGATTGATATGTGCATCAAGATACAATTTTCATTGGGACTGAGAAAGATTCTGCAGAAACATCAATGCTGATGAGTGGGTCGCCCACAACAATGTGTCGAATGTGACCTGTAGTCATCACACAGCAGCAGGAATGAAGTGTGTATTTCATCTACAGCCTGATTAGAGAGAGGGACTGTGTGTCATGTTAACACGGGGACGGCATCCTTAATTATTTACATCTCTGGACAAGTCGACAGGATCGGTCAGGATCTCACAGTAAATCATATTCTGTGTGTTTCTAAACATCAGTCTGTAAAGATTTGACTCATGGTGAATCTAAAGTAACAGCAACGAGAGGAGCTCACGTGATTGGTTATTGATTACTGAAGCTCGCCCCGACTTCACTTCACCTGCTGATTCTGTATTCCTCCTGCTAATGATGTATTCAGCCTCTCTTCCACGTGGCGCCCAGCTGCGCATAGTTTCCGCCACCGCATGTGGTCACCAAAAATTGAAAAATGTTCCGGTCAAGCTCATTTGTGTTAGCGCCCTATTTCAGGAAAATAGAGCCCGAAGTGTTTCTCGACTCTCTCACAGAGACTCACAGCTCAGTGAACTGTTGGTCTTTCATGGAAACACTGTTTAAGAAACTCTGTTGTGTCAGATAAACATGAAAGTAGGCTAGATGTGATTCATTTGCCCTCTGACACTCAGTACTGTTTCTGATAAAAAGAGCTGGAGCAGTGACAATATCCACGAGCCACATCTTAACCCAGAACACGCTCTCAAGCATTAAACTGAAGCTCTCTCCATCCGCCATCCTCTGCGTGGCGCCGATCCCACTCGAAGGGATTTGATTTGATGTAAATGTGTTTCAGTCTGAGGATTAAGCTCTGTTCCAGCTTTCTAATGCTCTGTCCACTCAGTCAGCGGCCATACAATGCCTGATATGGAATGATTCTCTGTGTGTGTGTGTGTGTGTGTGTGTGTACATTTGGGAGTGCTGGTATGAATGAGGGGCAGAGAGAAGAAACTGAGCCTGTTTTCTGTTTGAGTGCGTGTGTGTTCAGAGTGTGTTCCAGTTTAAAGTCCTGGGCAGTGGGCCACAGACACACTTAAAGGCACAGTCCAGGCCAAGGATACTGTCTAAACAGACATATTGGAAGGCATAGGGTCAGTGTGAGTGTGTGTGTGTTTGTGTGTTTAAGCTTGTGTGATAGTAATGGACTGATGAGACAAGTAGAGTGAAAATTTGTGGCGCAACGGATCATAAAACTTAGTTCGGATCGGATCACGGATCGGATCAGCACAAAAAATAAAGGGAGCAAATATAACTTTTACAGATCCCTGATCACATTTTTTTGGCGCAGATACTAATTGCCAATCACCAATGATGGCAGATACAGGTACATGTAAATTGTTTGATTGCAGCAGCTGGTCTGCAAGGCTCCAGGCATCGTTTTTTTTTGCCACCGTCCCACAAATCATTTTAACCACTCAGAAGTCAATGTAAACCATTAACAATTCTAAATGTTATCCTTTTACTTTGTTATAGCAATTTTTTTTCTTTTTTTTATAAAAACACAATTATTTTTATTGATTAAAATAAATATTGTGGTAGGTAGTTTTAATGGCGTATTATAATCTGCTCAGAGCTAGTGTTGGGAAGTTAAACAGCACATAACTTCATCTCTAATGGCCATTAATGTTGTGAAAATATCTCCTTCAAACAGCTGTTTTTATTCAAGTTTCTAACCAACAATACATCTTACGAGATCACATGTGAACACATCATGACGTTATAATTTATAACGCCCAACGTTAATCTGTGTAATTAATCCGTGGTTCACATGCGTTGGTCCGTTACACCACTAGTGAAAATGCTCCGTCTTTCCTATGCAGCCATCTTTATACTCAACTCAAACTTCTACACACGCACACCCACAGTCAAGGTCGTCAAGGAAACAGGAAAGTTAATTATATTTTTTACATTTGCCCGATTAAATTACCCGCTGAAGGACGACATTACTTGCTCCTTCTGAATTAAACACTATGTAGGCCAACCACTACCAAGGTATCCAAACAGATTTCTTTGTAATCACATATGTTAACCCCCGATTAAATGTACAAGCACAAGACTGCAATCAGGAAATCAGTTCAGTCAGAAAACTGTGCTTCATAAGCGCTGTAATAACCTGAATACTGTCAAACAGGCATTTCCATGAAGCACGGCAGTAGTACGATATATCAACCAGTGCAAAATGCAGATTTTTTTTCTAAACCGAGACGAGTGCATTTACTGTAAGTGTATTAAAAAAAGCAACACTGTGTAAGAAACCTGCCCTGTGATACATGATGCTCAATTAGATTTCTCTTGGTCACAGTTTGAAAGTAGTTCATGGCTCAGCTGTTTTAGTTGCAGTGCTATGAATAATCTCTTTCTTCCTGCACACTGCTGTCTCAGAAGTACTTCCCTATCTTGGGCCTATGGCATGCACATGCAAAGTGTAAACATGAGCGTGGCGTAAAGCACACCAGCGCAAGTATGTAGCGCATTCCGTGTAGATTTTGTTTACGCAAGGAATGCATGAACGTATACTACATCAGTAAGAAGAGTATGAGAGCTTACTGTACATACTCAACCACCCTAAAATGCATTGTGTTTCTTCTTTCTTTCTGCATTCTGCCAGGCAGACTGTTTAAGTAATTATAATTGGATAAAATAATTAGGAGGAAAACTGTGGGACCTCAGAAACATAATGTGCTGAATAAAACATTTGATATGAAATATTAAATAATTAAAATTGTCCTTAGCATAAAACTAGAAAATATAAATCATAAACAGACTGGTAGCTCGGACCTATGACGTGGTGATTGATAGTCATGCTATGCAGAGAAGACGTATTGCCTGATTGTTTAATTTTCTGCATGTTAGTTTCAAATGTTAGCATGTTGCTTACTGCACTCAACCCAACGGGCTGAGGCTGATGTGAATTTAATTGGCTTTGTATTACTGTATACTGAGTTTTGGACAAATACAAATTAAGAAAGAATGACGGTGGAAGATGAAAAGTCACTCAAATTCGGGGACATGAATGTCTGTACCTAATTTAATGGCAGTCCATCCAATAGTTGTAGAGATATTTTATTCCAGATATAAGTGGTGGACCACCCCACCGGCAGACAGATCATTGCTTCCATCCCTACAGCCACATCGGTAACTAAGAAATCATGTTTCCCAAGCAGACTTGTGCTAAACTGTGTTCTATTAAACCCAGAACCTACCAAGTGTTTAAGAAATGTAATCGCTGCAGGAAGCAGACAGTAACCAGATTATTTGATTGTGTGTAAATGAACTAAATGTCCATCATGTTGAACTTTTTCTCTTCAGAGTTTTGCAAGCAAAGCAGCCATAAAGTGCACGCACCTTATCTGCTTACCCCTAAAAAGGGAGCTGATTTTGCTCTAATGGCCAGCTTTCTTATGAATTATTCCATTAGTTGTGCAGTCATTTATCAACGGAAGTAACCATCTGACATAATATGCGGACTTAAAATTAATTTAGTATAAGCTGGAGTCATTTATGGCAATGTGCAGCAACAAAATGAGTAATACGTTTTGGGCAAAAGGTATGGCACGCTAACCTGAGTATAAATCAACAAAATGCTACTGCTGAGTCATGCAATTACACACAAAGTGTTTTATAGAAATAACAGACCGCAGGATGCAAACATTCAACGATGTCATGTAATACACGTTTTTGAAATTCTTGTGGTAGATGTGTGCATAGTTTTTGACTTAAAAGATTTTTGGTGAACTTGGTCTTATGAAAAGTGAGATCCAACATCTCGTCTGAGTTTTCTCTCAGTCTCACACACACACACCATTTAAACACAGAAGCCCAACACCCATAATTAATAATTTAGAAAATAAAATGACTTAACGATGAAAAACTGTGCTATAGAATATATTAGTGTGTTCAGACAAAATGCAAGGTGAACCATACAGGTGGCTATACAAGTCAATGGAAAGATGTAAATAAGACGTAAACACGTTCCCACTCACAGATCGTCACATACAGATATTGGCCTCACTTTTTAAAACACTGGGTATCACTTTAGCTTCATCTTTCAAGTACTCGGTTAGGTTTAGGCAACAAAACTACTCGGTTAGGTTGAGGAAAAGTCAAAATGTTTGTTACGTAACTTAAGTTACGCATGTAAGTTAAATACGTTAACACGCTTACATGTGTAAGTTAAATCAAGTCAGTTTCTCACACAAGTGAGTTTCACTTGGGACACAAACATGGTCTCCTGGGTGATACTCCTGAGTTTGTTTGACCCATAGATCCACCTGTGGACTGTGTCACTCTTTATACTACGTCACCAGACTTCCTCCTTTACTGTTGTCATACTTAGTACAGCCACTAGAGGCAGCCCTGCACATCCACAAGTGACGCTAGAGGGGTACGTGGAGTGTCATAGTTTGACTCAAAGGACTGCTGTCCCTATTTGACGAGCTGGGAGCGAGAGAACCATCTGGGTTAGATGTGAAATCCCCAGGCGGCATGTTTGCACTGCGAGCTAAAAAGTAATACTGAGTTGAAGACACACACACAGACACACATACAATCTGTTGCTAGGTATACATCATAGAGCTAGACCAATAAATTGACTGGGCCAAAGAGGTGACCAAACGATGACTTACGCCGTTGGATCAATTTTGATTTACCAGAGATTGTACACATGGGTACACAAAGGCCAGTGCATGCAAGTAAAAATACGCCTGTTGAGCTGCAGGACGGTCATCCACACGCTGTACACTGACCCTGCTTTGTGTGATTGTGGGTCAGTTAGTATATTATAATAACCGTTGATTAATACGAGTAAAGCCGGGCCATTTCCCTCCGCACTGGCCAGATGATGTTATAGGCAACACAAAGTGTCACATTTGTGATGAAGTTGACGTATAAAGGAACACAACCACAAACAACAAGAAAGCGATACTATATGCATGAATAAAACACAAGCAGGAGAGAAACAGACAGCGCGATAACAGATAACAAAATCACGAGTCTGTGTGTTTGTTGACGTCACAGTGAGCATCAGCCACCAGATATCTTGGAGGGAAAAACATGGCTGCCATTCTCTATCAACAATCTGTTCTCACACGCCTTTCTCAATCTCCTCTTCTCTTTCTCTCCTCTCTTATCTCTGACAGTGTTGACTCTTATCATTCCTCCTCCGGACAAACCTCGCATGACGTCACTGTTATCCAGTGGTTTACAAAAAAAAAAGAAAACTAACAGTAACACACACGCACACAGGGACTCACTTTACAAATACTCGTATATATGGTTTTATGTCTCTTGTCTTTCTCCACCTCCTGCGGTCCTTATCTCGATCGCTCCGCTTTATCTTTTCACCTCATTACCGTCTCTTTTCTCTTCTCTCCTCCTCTGTCGTCTGCTGGCACGACCCCACCCTCTCACTCAGTCTCTCGTTTTTCACTCTCTCACTCCTCTGCATTATGCGACTCTCAGCTGCAGTTGCCATGGTGACCATCCTCATTTCCCAGGAATGCAACCCTCCCTCTCTCCCCATCCATTCTGCTGCACCCTCCTCCTCCTCCATCAGCATCATCCTTCCCTTCCATCTATCCCTCCATCCCGTTTTCCATCCAGCGCCGCGATGAAGATGTCAGAAGGACTGTCGACGCATCCTACTAGCTTAGTACGCACACTGCCTTCTGAACCCTCTCTCCCGCTGCCTCCCTCTCTCTCCCGCTCCCTCCCTCTCTTCAGCGGTTGCTAAATAATGGAAGTGATGAAATATTAAATTGTTGTTCAGCCCTCCTGTAGACTGCCCCAATGGAGCCCAAACACACACACACACACACACACACATATATGTATGAATATATATGTATCTGTGTGAAGTCCATGCTTTGCTCCAGTGGAGCTTCCGTTGCCACCCTCACAGGGCCATCCTGCAACCACACCCACACACCCACACGCAGAGGAAGAAGGTGGCGGATATGGGACGTGTACAGTACGTGCTGTTATACGAGTGGATCGTTCAAACACACTTAGTCGATGGCAGCCAGAGAGAGCGGTAAAAGAAAAATCGATCCTACTGTCCACTGTCCCTACCTCAACCCCGAGAGACAGAGACGGAGGAGGAGCAGGCGCGGCTTTCCGTGTAATCATCAGCATAAACGAGTGTGTTACAAAACATAATGTATGCACAAACCTTTGTTGCGAGGCAGTATATTTATGAGGGTGCTGTGGAGAACAATATTGTAGATCTCCAAAATAGGAACAAATTGCAGCATCAAATGGTGGACACGCAATGAGCTTCACAAGCATGCGTTAACAACATTTGGGCTCTGATCTTTGTTCTGAAATCTCTTGATTTCAGAGGACTCGTCTAGACTGGTGTGTTTTTTTTTCACTGTACATCTAATAGCTGTTTCACCAGGAGTCTGAGCGGCCAGTTTACTCATTATTTGCTTATTATCAATTCTGTGGCCAGCTAAGAGGCAGGGGGTCTATGTCCGGCTTACAGCAATAGCTGTACCAAGATGCTAACAGTATTGTTTAAACTAGAGTGGAACTTGGCACATTAAAGTCCAGAACAAACATATTTCTTTCCAATAGCTTCATACTATAACTATAAATCTGTGTTTTTGTCAAATCTCTACACAGGAGTTTGAAAAAGATGACATACGCCCATCAGGATTTAGTAAGATTCTAATTTAAATCTGATGACCGCAGCGTGGTTGTTTGCATACAGTGACAAATCAAATCTGATCAAAGCAAACCTGCACAGGCCCGATGAAGACGTTTTGAGAAACCAGTTTAAAGTTTAGTAAAGTCAATGGTTAGTTGTATAAGATGAACATGTTGTTTCGTGGTATTTTAACCAACATTTATGTCGGTGTTGCCGTTCAAAATTATGACTTTGATATTGATACCAGCCGGGATTATGAAGGAAGTCTATTTGTATTGTAATCATTTTACAAAAAAACTATTTTCACATATTTTGTATTCTCCGACCATCAAAGGAGCATAACGAAGCGTAACGTCTAGTTCATATTTACAGGAATTATGTCATTGAACTGGTTTCATTTCCTCCTATTGCAAAGATGAGCGAATGTATATAGAGCTATGTTGCTATGGCGATGTTCTGGTCTGGTGTGTCACACCTGCACATCAGCACTACTACACACACGATCAAACATTAACTGTGAATATGAACATAAACCCTCCTGTCAAACCCACTGTAATTACTGGAAGACAGTGAGAAATGGGTCACGCATGGAAAATGTCTTCCTCTGTGCACTATGGATGTTAAGACCAATAGATGGCATGAAAACACTCCCACACACACACACAAACACATGGGGATCTCCATCTGTCTTAGCCAACAGCCCTTCTTAAAAAAAGGCCGTTTCTCTTTCTCTCTCACTAACCATCTCTTACCTACCTGTGCTGTCCGGGCACTTCTCACTACAGATCTCTCTGCTGGACCCAGAGAACTGGACTAGAACATCTGTTTGCTCCCTTTTCATGTAATCTCTGGTCCTCTTCTTGAGCCACATTGTTTCTTTTCCCACTCCTGCTGTTGTTCCGTGTCTGTTCCTTTGTGAGAGTAAAACACTGTGGTTGCTTGTTTTTCTTGTGTTCAAAAAAAAAAAAAAGGGAGGCAGCATCACACATGATATGATTGATGGAGTGTGTGTTTGCGTAGCCTCTCTCCTCTGACTGGTATGAAGTTCAGCGTTGCGTTCTTAATGGCTCTGTGATTTATTAATCACAGGCAGAAAGGTTTTGTTATTGCTAAAGTGTTAATCCACACAGCAGTAGGTGATCCACCGTTTCCCATGTTTAAGTGGCCTTAAAATGGGCCACAACATATTATTTCTGATTTCCCCGAAGGGATCAATAAATCCTGGGAGTCTCTCTATATCTGTGTCTGTTTTCTTTTAAAGCCAATCCCACCCCCCCCCCCCTCCATTAACAGTCACCCTTTGTGCTCTGAGCTCTCTCTCCTCTCACTTTGTCTCTTGTTTAGTATCAGTCTCTCGTCCAATCTGCCTCTCTGTCACTCACTGCCTCTTTCCTCTCACACTTCATCTATACTTAGATGTCACCCCTCCACTTTCCAAACATACCTAGTCCTCAGAGTCTACTCTTGAAGCACGCACGCACACACACACACACATACACCATAACGACACTCATCACCATACAGTAAATTAAACCCAGATGAATCATGAAGAGAAAGTTACTTGATCGAACCTTGGAAAGAGCGGGAGGTGATAGAGAATCAAATCCAATCAAACCCAGCACATCTCTGTACACACACACACACACACACACACACACACACACACACACACACACACACACACACACAGTGGAATAAATCCTCATATTTCTTTTTGGCCAAGGGAGACCATGAGAGCTGTTACATAAAGCAAAGATAAACAAGTGAAGGAGAGCTACAATATTTAGGATAACAAGTGGTTCCTATGTTTGGGTGTTGGCTCTCTGGCAGCTTAGCAGCCTAATTATACACATTATAGATGTGTGTGTTGCTGCTTGTGTGTGTGTGTATTTGTGCCCTGCTGTCATCAGTGCCAACCATCGCTGGTGTGGATTCTTGGAGCCAGTTGGTTCCTGCATACTTACGAGCTCTGGAAAAAAAATGACATTTGCATTCTTAAGGAAAGTATATTTAAAGTAAAAGCAGGAATGGGAGCGGCTGATCTATGTGGAGTTATCTTGATGTTTTATTCCTTACTGGAGTTAACAAGGTCAGTCAGCCTGGCCACCAGTTAGTTATAGGCACCCTGGCTGCTTTCAATTTACCAGTCAATTCTAATTGAATGCCCTCATAGTGACTGGAGGTAGCTGATGTGGTTTAAGGTTAAGAATGGCCTCAAGGCACTTTCCTTTAGTGTTGTTCTAAGCATGATCCACCAGTAAAAATCCATGACATACTGGAAAAGGACAGTATCTCCCAGCAGGCCTGGCGGAGCTTGGGGATCATTGCAGTACGATAGAGAAGCTGCTCAGGAAGATTAAGACATGCTACTCTACATCTGCTGCTTGCATTTTGCTAGACGTGGAAGGAATACATGGAAAAAATATTGTAAAATAGGTTTTATTACTTTTAAGAAAAATATACACGTTGACAAGAGGTCATTGTCAATAAATGATGGGGTTCTATCATTGAGTTTTTCAGCTGGCAAATGGATTTAATTACTTATTACTTTTTTTTTTGTTGCATGGCTTACCAATATTACTCAATTTTCAGCCAAACATCCCACATTAAATCCCACAATAATGAAGCTGAAATGATCAATCCACAGAGAATGAAGAGGCAATTATTTGGATAATCAACAACTCGTTTCAGCCATTTTGCAAACAACAAAACATTCTCTGATTTCAGCTTCTTAAACGTGAGGATTTGTCATATATGACAGGAAACTCAATATTGTTGAGTTCTGGGGTAATGGTTGGATAAAACAGGGAATATGAACAAGTCATGCCATTTACAGACAAAACAATCAAAACAATCGAGGCAATAGTTAGTTGCAGTAGATTCAAAGTAGAAGTATCAAATGTGAGTCCATGCGGTGACTGTAGCATTATGCAGTTGAATACAGAGCCTGCGTTTGCTGAGCGGGAGTGAGACAGAAGGAGAGGGGGATGGGACGGAGAGATGCAGAGGAGGAGAGGGTAAGGGTATGAAAATGAGAGGGGAGAGAATTTGGTGGGGCCCCCATTCCCACCAATAGCATGTGAATAGACGAGGCCAAAACACAGCATCCAATCCCGTGAAGGATAGGTGGTCAGGTGACCGTAAGGCTGCGTGTTCCATGGAGGTGGCCGGCTAGCCTGGTTGCTACGGTAACTGGTCGGTATCCTAGAGACTGGCAAAAGGGCTTATAGAAAACTGAATGGTAAGAGACCCAGAGACAAGAGAGAGCGATGGAAAAGACAAAACCTCATCCCAGCTAGACATCGTCTATCCTGATCTATGGCTACACACACACACACACACACACACACTTCACTTCTATATGACATGTAACAGCGTGTGTGTGCATTTGGGATGCTGTGGCCATTGGAGATAAGAGCTGTTGAATTAGATTATCTTATTTTCACAGCTACAAACACACACATGTCAACACACACACACAGCAGAGACAGCAAAGACGGTGCTACTAGAGTCGGGCCTGATACTTCACTGAACTATAAATAATGACAGTCCCTCAAACACAGCCATGCTAGATGAGCCCAGCCTAGATATGCCGGTGTATGTCAGTGAATCCTCTGAATAAAGGTGTGTCGAGACGACCGTGTGAGTGTGTGTGTGTGTGTGTGTGTGTCAGCTCAGCTCGAGAACACATTGTACTAAATTTTGTATGTGCCGATTTTGCCTTAGGAAACCTTTAACATAATCTTTTGTGAGTGTGTGTGTGTGTGTGTGTGTGTGTGTGTGTGTGTGTGTGTGTCTTGTTTAATAGCAGAGCTTCAATATTAGTCCCTAAGCTCTAAGCTTGTCATTTCGAGAAGTGGCTTTCTGTGAATTTTCAGACCATATCTCCTTGGAGAACTTGTACGCTGAACATGTATCACCATTGTTCGCTTTGGACGATTTCAGAAGTGTGACGTTGTATTATTAATGTGATTATGAAAAAGAAGTGAGTACATGTAAGTGATGAAGCATAGGGAATAGGGTACAATTACCCTGAGGAAGCATCTCCCAGTGGCTTAAGTCTCTGGCACTAATTTTAATATATATCACAGACACTCACTTCTTTGTTAAAATCATACAAAGTCAGTCTTGTCCACTGAATACTGGCTGTGATCATATCCCCCTTATCAGATTAAAAAAATGAGATCAATCTGTCCTCTTTTAAGGCCGGGTCACACCAGGAAGTGGCACCGTGAAATTCATCAACCTGTCCTGGAGGAATAGGCAGTGGAGGGCCTGCTAGCAGTGGATAGTTGGTGTCATAGTGCAGATGGCGCGCTAACGGCTAACATACTAGCAGGCCAGGAACATGCTAGCTCTAGTCAGTAACATTAGCTCTCCGAACTGCTTTCTATTTTCTCTGCTGTTCATCTTTCCTTGGATTCTGTTCACAGGATTGTACATTTGTTTAATTTAATTAGGAGTTACTGAAGGAGGGGGAAAAGCTAGCTAGCTAGTTAGCTGTAATAAGCAGGAATCCTTTCAGTAACAGCTTGTAAAAAGCAGGAACATCCATCTTGTTTTAGACAAAAATGAGAGAATAATATGAAAATGCATATGTTTGGCTCGACCTTGAGTGCATGTGTGTGGATAGTGAGGTTGGGGGTTTCGGATCGCTGTGTGTGTGTGTGTGTGTGTGTGTGTGTGAGACAGCCTATGTGGGTTCATAAGTCCTAAAATGCTAGCACACGTCTGGCTCTAACACTCATCCAGATAAAACTGTGCAGTGTGTGTGTCAGCACCCCGTGGGCAGAACTTTCTGCGGTACAAGACTAGAAAGCAGCAGTGATGCACTAGCTGGCTGGCTTACTTAACACACAAACCTCTCTCTCTCTCTCTCTCTCTCTCTCTCTCTCTCTCTCTCTCTCGCTCCCTCTCTCTCTCTCTCTCGCTCTCTCCCTCTCTCTCTCCCTCCCTCCTCTGGCCTATTCAATCTGCCCTCCATTCTCTCTGTCAGAGAGCTGAAGAAAAGTGAAGAGAAGCAGCTTTGGACAGAGAACAACTCAACCTCACAGAGAGGCATATTACTGTACGCATGACAGAACTCATACAGGACTCGCTATAGCAGTGAACTCACAAAGAACACATCAAACCAAACAGACATTAGGTATTGCGCGTGCTCTCTCTCTCTCTCTCTCTCTCTCTCTCTCTCTCTCTATCCTGCTGCACTTCCTCTGTATGGCACCTTCTTCATCACAACAGCCTCTAGTTCGGTCTTTATCTCCAACATTGAGGCCTTCAGTGCCATAGTGTCACAAGCCCTGTGTGGGAGCATGAATCTGAAACGGTAACCATGATAACCATGATAATGATAAAAGACATTCAAACGTAAAAGTCTATATGTATACAGTATAATACATTTTTCTGACGCCTGCAGCCATTGCTTTCACACGAGCAGAAATACAAAAAAACATCCAAAGTGAGCTCAGCCAGCTGCAGCCGTTTGATTCTGCAGTGACGTGCGGCCAAACTAAAAGTTGGGGATAGTTTAGCTTGCAAGCAGCCAATCAGTAAAAAGAGTCCTGAGACTCCTGCGAAATGTTGACTTATGTTACAAAGAATTTAGAGAGTCACACTTCACCGCAACCTGGTGTGTTTTCAGCGTTACAGTTCAGGGATTGAATGCAGTGAATGAGTGTCCTCACAGGTATAGGAATGTATGTGTGTGTGTGTGTGTGTGTGTGTGTGTGTGTGTGTGTGTGTGTGTGTGTGTGTGTGTGTGTGTGTGTGTGTGTGTGTGTGTGTGTGTGTGTGTGTGTGTGTGTGTGTAAAAAGAGGTGAATGTTAACACCCGGGTGGGAGGGGTGAGTGAGCTAAATGCTAAAATAAAATGCTGTCCTGGCACAGATTTCGTTTCACAACCAGCTTGCTGGTTTAGACCTGAATGGAGAAGGGGTAGAGACGGAGGGAGGAAAGGAGGAGCAGAGATGGAGGAGGAGGGACAGGATAAAGATGGACGAGAGAGAGAGAGAGAGAAGGAAGAAGAGACACAGTGAGAAAAAGGGAGGGAGGACACCAATGAGAATGGTTGAGAGGGGGAGAAAAGGAAGAGACTCTTTAAAACCATTAAAAGTCCAGACACGTTGGGGCCCATGTTGTGTCATTGCCCAACACACGGACACTCACAAACCCTGAGGCCTTTTCCTTCACTGATCAATAGAAGCAGCACTTAAGATTGCAGCACAAAAGGAGCTAGAGCAGGAGAGTGTGGGAGGCCTTTGAGGAAGACTAAGGAGCATTCCAAATGCCTTAACGTCAGAGTCGGGTGGGCACCTCGTAGTCATGACCGAACGGTCGAAACGGCAGAAAATGAAATCTTGCGCTGAAAAGGATGCTCCGACATCGCGGATGAGAAGCCAACATAATCAATACAGCTTAAAGGAAGTATCTCTTAAGTCACCGTGAGATTGTTTGAAAACATAGTGGCTGTAAGGAATTTGCCGAATCCTGTCTGCTCACATATATGATGTATGGCCAATGATGCTTTAAAAACTCAATGTCGATTTAGGCACAAGACAGAACAAGTGTCAAACTGAGGAAAGGCTCATAATATTTAACTGCGATTCTGAACCAATATTGCATTTAAAATTGCAATTATCATCTATAAATTGAAATACAAGCCATGTATTTGTGGCCTGTTATGCCAAACAAGAATGGATTGAACTAAACGTAATCCTGAAATGATCTTCTGGTTCCGCCCATCCATGGCATTCAAATCTTCAGTTACATTTATTGAGACGTAGTTGGCAGATAAGTTACGGTAATAATGACAAACTGCTGGTACCATCTGACACCGTTTATGATAAGGGACCGACAGCTCCTCATGATAAGGCTGTGACAGGCCTCTGACAGGGTGGCGTGCTTCACAGGACTGAATCCTGGGGGTCTCCACTCAGAGCGTTTAAGGCGGTAAGCTGAAAACGACGACAGCCAGCTGCCAGACACTTGAAGTGAGGCGGCCACTTCGGTACTTTACTTACATTTTGGTGACATTTTCAAATCACTTTTAAGTGTTTCTCTTTCATTCTCTGTAATGAGCTGGAAGGAGGAAGAGGAGGTAAAAATGAGTTCAGGAATGGACGAATGGGGATGAAGCAGCAGTTGGATACACAGATGGATAAATATGGGTGTGAAGCAAAGATGGTGAGGGATTAAGAGAAGGACAAGTGGACAGGACGCAGGGATAGATGGACTTTCTTTTCCATCTCACATGTGCACAGGGGAATGGGTCTTGTGCCTCAAACACCCCCCCACACACACAGGGGACACCCCATTTAAGGCTAAATTATTTATGGCAGACAGATGCAGCTTTTTATGAAGTTAATAATTTAAGAAAGATGAGTTAGAGGGGGGGGGGGGGGGGGTAAAGAGTGAGGGGACGATGGGGAAATAGAGGCGAGACAAAGGAGTATTTCGTTATATTTTGGGGTTTTTTTAAACAGTTTACCATAAACCATCTCAAACAGAAGACTGGCGTCCTCTTCTCTTACGACATCCATACTTCTGTTCTCGGGCCACCTCTCTGTCCCCTGACCTTCGTCTCCATTTTCCTTTCCACATCAACAGTGGTCATCTTCATTTTCCATTCCCAGCATCTTTTTCTCTCCCCCTCCCCTCTCAGGTGCCCCTGTTACCATGGCAACAGCAGACATCAGAATTAACCACCTTGAGCGCTCACTTCTCTTGCAGCTACAGTGTGCACACACACACACACACACACATGTACACACGGTGTGTCTGGTTGACATGACACTTGTCCTCATTGCCGACTCCAGCTGACTCCACATATCTGCAACACTTGTTCAGTACACGATGTTGAAGAGTGGAGGCTTTGATTCCAAAAATACAATTCCAAAAACAATACAGAACCCGAATCAAATCTTTGAATAACCAAGTATAATATCAGTATAATATAGTTTAAGTAACTGTTGTATGCATGCTAGGAGAAAATGAATGCTTTTAAAATTGCAGTTTTCGTTTTTTTATCCTATAACCATTTCCTGGACGTTATAAAATGAAAAAAATAACATGAATCATGACTGCGCTCCTGAAGAGGTGTTCGTAAAGTAACCCTCTCATGCTGTGCATCACG
Source organism: Pholis gunnellus (assembly GCF_910591455.1). Lineage (NCBI taxonomy): Eukaryota > Metazoa > Chordata > Actinopteri > Perciformes > Pholidae > Pholis > Pholis gunnellus. Next base: position 21,709,345 of record NC_136533.1, on the reverse strand, counting down.
CTGCTGTGAAACAAATCCCAGTGGGAATTACGGCTAAAGGACATTCTCACGGAATTACAGAGAGCAATGCTACAACACCGCATTTGCATCATCTGCGAGGAAGAGTGCAACCAACAGTGTAATGTTACGAATCAAGGAGTGTGTGTGAGTGTGTATGTGTGTGTGTGTGTGTGCAGGTATGGCATAATCACTAAGGGAAGCTGGGGAAGCATTTTCTCCGATAGAAAGCTGATGCGCCGTGTGTGCGTGTGTGCTTGTGTGTGTCACAGTGTGTGTGTGTGTGTCTGAATGTGAGAGCTGCGTGCTCTAAGAATTGGATAACGCTGCTCTTGAGGTTGACAAAAACACAGCTCTATTGACCAAAGACAGGAAGAGAGAAGGGCAAAGAGAGAGAGAGAGGCTCATGCTGATGGTATCTGCTAACCTTCAATTAGCAGCAGAAGTCAGCAGGGCATTGATTAGCCTCTAAATGCCAGAGTGGCGTGCAAACACCCACATCCAAAGACACACACGCTCACACGCACAGGTACAAAATTAATGTCACAAGTCATTTCGCAGGGTTCACGGACGCTAATGGTGCAGCGAGGAACAACAATTATCAATCTAATACCGTGGCAGCTTCAACCGTGATGCAAGTCAATCTTGCACCTCGATCACAGTGGCAGCGGCTTTACTCTGCAGGAAAGATGACAAAAAGTTGCACATTTTCTTTTCCACGTGTTGTTTCCTTTGTGTCACATCTAAACTGAAATTGGAGTCCCACAAAAGGTTTATTTTAATAGCAGGGCTTTTTGTATTGGTTTGTATTTGCCCGTACAGGTGTTGATTGCGTCTCCTAACAAACACTGTGCCAGTCTATTCGGCCATTTCTGAATGCTTTGCCTGACCCGAGCTTCCTGAACTAATTACATCAACAAACTGCCTTTTCTTTCCGATGGACTACTGGGGAAATGTTGCTGAACAATTGCTTTCAAATCCACTTTTTGAGCAATTTCAGTCAGGCTGCTCTCCCCTAATGATCTTCTAACTGCAATCCCTTTAACATGATCTATTCTAGCTCTCCCTGACCTTTGCGCTGCCTTTGACACCACTGATCATTGAATGTTGAATCTTAATCTGTGCATGGTGCATCTTTAGTTTATTATTGAATTGGTTTTACTCCTAAACGACAGCATGTTTAGCGCTTGAAGACTCATGTACCAAGCTAACCTATGGGTAACTTCTGGGTCTGTTCTTAGACTTCTCATGTTTCATTTACATGCAGCCCCTGGTTCATATTATGCAGAAATATCACATTTGTCCCCCCCGCCGCTGGGAGGAATATGAATGTGGCTGGTATTTCTATTGATCAGTTTACATTCAGTTCTCTCTTTTCTCAACTTTGCTTTCTTCTATCTCAGCCTTCCTCCATCTTCCCTCAGACTGCTTTTGTCTCCAGCTCTCCGTCTGTACGGCTTTTACTGTGTAAGAGAAAAAAATGTGTCCTTCGACAAAACTAATTAACAGCATGCTGACTGTGTTGCTGTGTGTGTGTGTGCGTCAGTGTGAGGTAAACTGTGTGTGGATGTGGCCAGCAGGATGTGTAAGCCTGTAGCAATACATCAACGTTGCATGTCGTAAAGGGATATGTGCCTGTCCTTGTGTATGTGGACTGTGTCATCTCCGACTGGTGTGTGTGTGTGTGTGTGTGTGTGTGTGTGTGTGTGTGTGTGTGTGTGTCAGGGAGCATACCGTGCGAGTGCTTGACCTCGGTGCTGTGTCTCTGACCAGGTAGTGAAACTCTGACTCAGTTGTTTTCCAGCTAGACACTGTCTACCCTGATCTATGGCTACTCACACACACACACACACACAGGTCACATGCAAAGCCACATTTGCATGCCTTGAAAATTGTCATAGATTCACAGCTTGGTGTACAGTGAAAGGGTTTCATAACTTCTATCATCACATTTATTTGACAACAATGAAACACCCCTTTGATTTGTATCGACCCGTTCAGCTTTAACAGAGTACCAATACGGGATAAACCATCGGCCCATCAGAGGAATTAGGAAAAGATGATGTTTCTGTACAGCTGAATCACTTTCATTATTGTAAAGAACAGCTGCTGTAATGATTAGAATTGATAAGGTCCCGACCCTATAAAATGAACCGTCTTCAGACTCTTACTATGTTACCGTGGCCCGAGCACCACGCAGACTTACAGCCTGTTTGTAGTTAAAAGTTGCCAGGGCACAAAACAACAGTGCTCCAAACCGTATTGAGGAAGTATAATGCCAAGTTCTTCATTATTAAAAAAAGAGCTCCATTTGAGAACAGTACAGACAGGCCAGTCACCATGCTGACCTCACAACATGAACATACACACAGTCACACATCACAATATGGGTGTGAAATACAACAGCAGCAACCTTTTGCCCCTTCAATCCCTATAAACAGACATACATACACTCATATACACACACACACAGCTGCTGCAGCCATGGCTGGTTTCTAAATAAGAGGCAGTCATCAAATATAGATTCAAATGTCGTTCATAATTTACATCTACAAGGCACAGCAGGCTCACACACACACACACACACACACACACACACACACACACACACACACACACACACACACTTGCATTACTCTTGCTGTGTGTGTGAATATGTGTGTAGAGGGGAATGTGTACGTCACCAAGCAGGAAAACTAGGACACAACAGAAGAAGAAGGCTTGGTGGAAAGTGAGTACTGTAAATGGCTGGACCGTCTGTGTTGAGGCCAAATTGTTACTGAGATAGTCAGCTGTGTCTATAATGTGCATCCCTGGATATTAAATGTTCATCTGCAATTTTCTGTCACGATCCCAGTAATATTTGCTGAAGTCTACTAAAGCAAAATATCATAAAACACGGTTGCGCTACCTTTGAGACATCTCCATCTCTTGATCTTACAGGAAATATAGCAAGATAACAGTCGTGCTTCAGCTTCCAGTGGTCGGAAAGCACAGGGGGAGACATTTCCACCGCATGGTGCGGCACGACTGCGTTCTACTCGACTCGCTCTTTCTTTTCCCATAGTTAGCAACAGTTGTGGATAACTGGGCTGATGCTTGGTGAGAGCAGTAAGTGTATGTCTTAATAGTTGCAGATGATTCAGCAGCTCATTACCATGATGGGCCGATAGCCACAGCAGCAGAGTCCACCACCTCCACAGCGCAAAGAGGGGGGGAAGAGAAAAGGGAAGCAGATACAACAGATTTATCTTTAAAACATGTGTTGCAGCAACTATTTGACAGATTGTCATGTCATGTGGTTCATACATCCATATTTCTCTTAGGATGAAGTGTAATTACTTTGGTGATCCCATAACTTCCCATCATCTGGTGAAAGGTTTATTTTGTCCAAAACGTTGGTTTATGACCCAAATACCCGACGTTCCCATCATGCTTTGCTGTACCTCGTCTTTGAAGCTAATTAGTAAATGTTAGCACGCTAACACGCTAACCTAAGATGGCGACCTGGTAAATATCACATACTACCTTTGAGCACATTAGCATTGTGAGCTTGTTAGCATGCTGAAGTTAGCATGTTGCTCAAAGCATGGCCTTCATTACAGCAACACAGAGCTGCTAGCAAGTCTGTAGACTCATCTTGTTCATCAACGTATCTTTGATTGATGCTTCAGTAAGAGATGTATCAGTTGTGTGCTTTTGAAGCTTCTCACACTCATTCTGGCTGTTTTTGCGTGATGCGTTGCTACGTCTTCTTAAGCCGGGCTACACAACTAATTACTGTGAATAAGGGTGTAGTTGTACACTTTATAAGTTTATATTGGCTAGAATTGGACCATACTGATAATGACCATCACATCAGCCCATCCTTAAATCCATCCATATATCCTGGTGTCTATTTCCAGCCAGGGTTAATAACCGAGCCGGCAGACTGAGGCCTCCCCCGGCCTTCTTCAGTATATGGTTCATAGTATACTTTTCTAGCAAAGCTCAAAGCAGTGCTGCCATAATTTAATTACATTAGTGTTTATTTTAAGACAGGTATAATTAACAGACAGTACAGTGCTATTTAAGCGATACTGGTAGGGCACACTCCAGTACATAGTAAAATCTCAATGGCAGGACACTTTTGACTTTGGAAGCTTACCCACCATGTCGAAACTTACATCCGTGTTACAATTAATTAATTAATTATATTGGTTACTTGCTTATCAGTAGGTGTATCACTTCTAACTCATTATATCCTTTTACATTGTTTAAGAAAACATTGTTTTCAAAAATATTGCTTCGCATATAGGTAACAAATGTCTGGGCCACTCTCTCTAAACCTGATTCTTACAAGCTTCGAAAACCATAGTGTGGAAAATACTGACCAACCAGTTAACGATGGGAGGAAGGAGATTTACACTTCTGAGGCTTTGTATGACAGAGATGATATATGAATCTTATAGGCAGGTGTCTATTTTTAGCCTGGCCTAATTAGCTGCACCAGCAGTTGGCTGGCAGATTGAACACAGACGAGAGAAGCACAACAATGTTTAAAGAATGTCAGTATGCAGTACAGGAGTCTAAGTTGCGTGACATCTACTGTTGCATTTCCTCAAAGGTTGACTTTGTGACAAACTGTCTATAGCGGGTTTGTTCCATTTGTTGGTCCAATTGTTCCAACCGATATTAAACTACAAAGTTAAAATTCACTTTTTTCGTTGTTGGTACAGTAATACTTTTCCCCACGAATATTCAAACTTATGTTGTTGTTTTTTAACAAGGGAAAAACCCGCTAAAAATAGGCGATAGACTCCTTTCTCATTGCCAGTAGCGGAGTATACCTTGGTGTTGTTTTCTGGTGTGTCATATTCAGCGTCGCAAAACGCACTAGAAAACAGGGTTAGTAAACAGTACAAATGTTACAGTGGTTACTTGTTTTTTCTATCTGTTACTTATCCACTCTCTCTTTCAAACTCTCAAACCAGAGGTGCTAATTGTTGGATAGATGCAAAGACTAACAAAGACGGTTTCGATGCGTTTTATTTTGTTTCTGTCGAGTTTGAACTAAGTGTGTGTTTTACGACAATCAGCGAGGTATACAATGAATGTCTGACTAGAGTCTGGTGGCTTTGAGGAGAGCTTATTAATTATTAATTGGTTATTTTGTACATTAATTAATTATTGTGTTATTAGTGGGAGGGTTGTTTTATCCAGTGGGAGAGGGGCTTAATAGGCTGCATCCACATTTATGTTATGTAGGGCAACACATAACAACATGAGAAAATAGGATTTATATAACCATAGAAGAAGAAAAAAACAATAAAATCACCACATGGGATCGTCTGTTGTTGGATAACCCAGAAAACGAGTATCTGACATATCCAGGGTATCACAATAAATCCACTGTATGCATTGCATCATTGTAATACAAGCAAAGCTAGTAAAGTCATATATATCGTGGTATGACAAAGCTCTTTCACCTCACAGTGTATATCATCCCATTGCTCCTCCGAGTGTGTGTCTGTGTTTGCAAACAGCATATACTGTAAACAGTACATATAATGCAGCATACACTATCTGTGGCCTGAACTGACACAGCAATTGATGACATTTGGCCGTTCTGCAGAGGCATGGAAATGTGTTGACATTATCGCAGGGTGCTTCATCAACCTGATCCATTCTACACACACACACACACACACACACGTATGTATGGCATACCACGTGCCTATGTGCTAAACCCCTAAGGACCATCTCCAGTGCCCTCTTCCTCTTTCTGTGCCGCTTTTCTCTCAGCAATCTATCCATCATGCTTCAGGAGAATATTTTATCTCTCTCCCTACCCCTCTTGAGGGAGTACTGTCCATGTTCTGCACCTGGGAACCGAGTCCCTGAGGAAACTTACACACAGCCCTTGAGAGAACTGGACGACTGGGCACTGACACATAACTGCCAGTTGCCTTCATGAGTGACTGATCACAAGCCTGTCCAAGTGTCACACCGACACAAAACCTTTTATTTTGAACTAATCTACTCTGTTCTGACGTTAAAGGGATCTTAGAGAGGAACAGCAGCCTCATGCACAACGAGATACATTTCTACACGCGTTTTATCAACACTATTTCCTCTCTTCCAAAGAATGGCTTTAAAAGTTAATCACACTACACCTGGCAGTCCTCTTCTTCATTGCCCTTTTTGTAGAAACAAGTCATATTCTCAGCTGTTTCTTGCCGTCTTAATTTTCCCTCAAGTCAAATTTCAGGTTTAAGAAAGCCACACACTGAATCTGTGTGTGTGTTTTGTGTGAGGCTTTTCTCTGAAGGCCGTGCTTAGCAATCCAGCACTGGTGATTGGCGGCCTTGGTAACTGGGGGTGACAGGGGCAAGGCATCATGGTCCCGTTTGCAGCGCCGTGGTGTTGTCGCGTGGCGAGACAGGTCCATGTGCCTGTCAAATGATGCTGGCAGCACCGGTCTGGCAAACACAGTGAGAAGGTAAGCGAGAGAGAGGCTGTGAGGTAAGTGTGTGTATGTGTGTGTGTGTGTGTGTGTGTGTGTGTGTGTGTGTGTGTGTGTGTGTGTGTGTGTGTGTGTATGTGTGTGTGTGTGTGTGTGTATGTGTGGCTTTAGAGAGCTGCATGGTGATTCGTGGAGCTCTGGTAGAGAACTAGTGTGTGTATGTTTCCTCCCCTGAAGGCCCTACACTGAGCCTTTCTGATGTTATGCACTCTGACGTGTTTTGCAGGCTTTTCTCTAAAAAGCCCCGTTGGTTCACAGACACACACACACAAGGAAGACAATAGGGCAATGGAATAAGAGGCTGTAGCTAAGTGGAGTCAAAAACACACTGAGTGGGTCGCAGTCATACAGTATGTCCATCAGACCCCCCACACCCCCCACACCCCCCCCCCCCCTCCCTCCCCCCCTCCATGTGTTTCTCAGAACTAATCTTGCCCTCCATGGTTGATAACAGCAGCAATTCTGTCTTAAACACTTCATTGTCTGATTTTCTTGAACTCACCACTCTGTTTGATACGTCGCACATGTAGCCTCAACGCCCTGTGACAAATTCAATGACACCGTCTCTTACAAACATGCAATGTGTAGAGCTGATGATTAGTGGATTTTTAGAATAGCCAACTGACAGAGAGATTTTTTTAAGCAAGAAATGCACAAATCCTTCAGGCTCTGAAACAAAAATGTTGATGCTTTTTGGTGAAATATGACAATAAACTGAACATCTTTGAATATCAGCCGACTAGCAGCACCGTGAGGCTGTACCTTGGCATGGTGGGGCTATGAGCTAAATGCTAACACCAACATGCTAACACACTCAAAGTGACAATGCTAACATGTTGATGCTAAGAAGATATACTTTTGTTTAAAATGTTCACCATCTCAGTTTCGTATGTTAGCATGCGAATGACACAAATTCAATGGCAGGCCAAAAGTGGTCAAGACATTTCACCAAAATAAAAGAGAAGAACCTCATTGTGGAGCAATGGGAGAAGTTGGGGAACGCAAACGTGTTCATGATTCAACCATGAATATCTGCAGCATTTCATGGAAATCTATCCATTGTAGAGATATTTGAGTCTGGATCAAAGCCATGAGCTAAACAGCACCGCCCGGCCTTAATAGTGTGTCCAAAACAAAGTGATGTCAATCAAGTGATCCACAGCCACAGGTCACCCAACCAAACATTCTGATGACACACACAAATGTACAATGCTTGTTTCCTCCTCACTAAGTATCACCGTGAAGTCAGGCATCCATCCATTTTCCAAACCGCTTAGCCTGTTCAAGGTCGCAGGGAGCTGGAGCCCATCCCAGTAGGCATTGTTTGCCAGTCTATCACACACACACACACACACACACACATTCATGCTCACATTCACACCTACAGGCAATTTAGAGCAGCCACCAAACCTGCACGTCTCTGGACTGTGAGAGAGCAAGGACAGCATGCCAACTTCACACAGAAGGGTCCCAGCCGACAGTGAAACAAGTGAAACAAGCTACTGAACCGAGCCATGACGCTTGAGTGCAGCCAACAGTGGAATACTGTCACTGTACCGGGCAGCTTCCAGTATCAAAGTGAAACTGAGTATTCGTGGGAGATCTCTTCTTCTATGAATACTGAAAAAGTGTGGCAACTGCAGTATACATAATAGAAGATGCAACGTAATATGTAAAGAAAAGATACAAAAAATAACCTGTAACACACATGGAAACAAAGACAAAGAAAGAAAACGCACACTCCCCAAATCTCAAGTGTAGGATCATGGTCCTTTCTGTTGCTAGGATACAGTTCATGTCTCTGCTGTGACAATCTCACTTTCATGAGGCAGACTCTGGCTTTTCTCCCTCTCTCTGGTTTACTATATTTATCTCTCTCTCTCTCCCACATACAGCTGGCCAAAAATGTACACAGTGTGCCCATTTGAGTGTAAATTAGCCAGCTGCAGTAACCCACAGACTAATGGCCTCGCATCACTGAGGGGTGGGATTAAAGATTGAACGTCTTGATGAATTGATCGAAGCTGCCAATCAGAGGTGCCTTACACAGAGCTTATCTTATTGATCTATTGGATTTGACTGGATGAACAGAATGGAGCGGTGAGCGTAAACCTAATGGAGAAGGCTCCTGTAACAGGATTAGACGAGAGAGAGCGTGAAGAGAGGGAGAGATGAGAAAGAAAAAAGGAGAGAGGAGGGTGATTGAGAAGAAGAAGGAAGGACGAGGGGAGGGGGGGGGGGAAAGGTGAAACGATGATATGAGGAAGGAAGTGATGAGGAGAGACAGGCAGGGAGGAAAGAAAAGGAAAAAAAAGGAAAAGAGAGGACTAAGGGAGGGAGGATGCGAGACAAAGGGAGGATGCTGAAAATAACAAAAGAGAAGGAGGGGAGGGGGGAGAGAGGGAGGGAACACAAATCAAAGGCAGCTCAGCACTACAGGAAGGTGGCGGACTGACACACACTTCAAACACACACGCACACTCTTCTTAACTACACTCAGAAACACAAAAAGTTCAAACATCTGAACGTGAGTGTGTGTAGTGGAGGTTCTGTCCATACAATGACCTTCTTAACCTGGTTGGAAGGGATCTATAACGGCACTCACACACAAGCCGATTCAAAGCATCATATTGTGATCAATAGCCTTTATGTGTGTGTGTGTGTGTGTGTGTGTGTGTGTGTGTGTGTGTGTGTGTGTGTGTGTGTGTGTGTGTGTGTGTGTGTGTGTGTGTGTGTGTGTGTCACACAAACTCCTGCATATTGATACTATGAACCCACATGTTAAGGCCTGATGTAGTGTAGCAAAGTCATGCTGAGACAAGTAGTCACATCATCAATGTCCATCTTTAACCTTTCCATTAATGCCGGGGATGATCCATATCCTGTTTGTTCCTCACTATAATAAAGTGTGCTAATATTAGCTTTTAGAAATGTAAGACGGTATAATGGAAAACAGGCATCCCTTATCATTATTAAGCACTTCTCAAACTGTGTTTATTACTGTACAAAACAGTCCACGACCAAATAAGGAGGCACAACCGGTTCTGGGATTATTTTTAGCAAAATCCATTTTATTTAGTTATTTTTTGTACTTTTGCTTTAAACAACATCACTTGCATTATGGGTAATTCAACCAAAACTATATTTAGTTTGGTGCTGAAAATAATCTTTTTCCATCACTTTGATTAAATAGAATAAATACAATAGCGATTAATCTCATCTGCAAACACAAGCTCGATGATGAAATCAGTAATCTAGCAGGTTGCCATTAAAAAACACAACACTTCAAGGATAATCTGGTACAAATCAGGAAAAGAACAAAATATGGCTGCAACTACCAATTGTTTTCAATATTGTTTAATCTCAATCGTTAAGCCTATAACATTCCAGAAAAAAGGTTTAACATTAAATTAAATTATTAATTGCTGACAATCGATTAATCTCCAAATTGTTGCAGCTCTACAGCAAAACCAACAATGCATTAGTCAGTTCTATCCGACTTGCCCCGCCTCTCTGTGGCTCCCCAAAGACCATTGATTCCCATTACAGAAATGAATCCTTAAAAAGCAGAAATGTAGACTTTACATTGTTTTAAAGGCTAAACTACGTTTAAGGTTCATTTACAGGGTCGAACGAAATGCAGTTTAAATTATTTAATGCTACACAAGAAAAACTAAAACAGAAGAAATAACAGTAGTACATTCCTGTAGTGCATCTTATAAATTTGCATCCGGAAGAAAGAAAACAGCGTTTATCAAACAGGAGAGAATAATGCATTCGGAGGAGACTATTTTAGGTTGTGTATTAATACAAATTTGGTAATTATGGAAGCAGGGCAGTGTATGAGGGATTAAGTTAAAATAAATCACATAGTGCCCATGCTCATTGTTTGAAAGGAACAAAGCAACGGAGCTTCATGGCACAGAGAAATAAGATTTATTTTCATGGGATTTGTTGACAGTAACATGTCGGTGCTCGGTGGGTCTACATGCCGTTGCTAAACGTTTATGTTTTCTATAGTCAGTGCATTGGCTAAAAAGTACTTCTGTACCATTTCAATCAAACGAAAATGGTTCTGGAAGGGTTACATGAAGAAGAGTGGATACACACTTCAAAAGCCAAAAGAAGTAAAGTAAACTATACAGGAGAGCTGTCGTACTTACCTCCACCTTAAACTACACTTAAGTGTGCCCATGTGCAGGTTCTTTTATTCTTTAATGAGCAGAGGGAACGTTGTCATCAGAGGGGCGTTGTTCACATACCCACATATTAAAACTAACACACACTCGGACTAACCCATGAGGATAACTAGCTGGTTTCCACAACAACAGGCAGCAACCTGTCTGCCAGTTTCCTCTCTCTCTCTCTCTCTCTCTCTCTCTCTCTCTCTCTCTCTCTCTCTCTCTCTCTCTCTCTCTCTCTCTCTCTCTCTCTCTCTCTCTCTCTCTCTCTCTCTCTCTCTCCCTCCCTTCATCTCATCCCTCTGTTCTTTCCATCTCCCTCTCGTCTTCCCCCCTCCGTCGCCTTAAAGAGTCCATCGAGACACAAAGTGTTTTTCTCATGTCAGTTGTGTGTGTGTGTGTGTGTGTGCGTGTGTGTGTGTGTGTGTGTGTGTGTGTGTGTGTGTGTGTGTGTGTGTGTGTGTGTGTGTGTGTGTGTGTGTGTGTGTGTGTGTGTGTGTGTGTGTGTGTGTGTGTGTGTGCCTGCTGCAGTCGAATACCAGCTGCGTCCTTAATTTCCATCTCGTCTCAAAAGTGTGTATTAGACGCCACAAAAACAACTGTAATAACGAGGAGAGACATGAGGCAGATGGATCAGACCGCCTGCAATACTGTTGACGTGTATTGCTGAAAAAGCTTGATTTCTTTTCTGTCTGCATGAAAACATGTGACGTGACAAAATGACTTCAGAACAGGAAATGTGCAAAAAAATGTTTTAGAATCTCTTGAACTGGAGTTGATCTCCATCTAAAGCTTCTGCTATTGCAGCACATCAAAAATGTTTATTTCCTAGAATGACGAAGACATGACGCGCCCTACTGCTTCTGATTGGCTATTACTCGGTTGGTTGTTCAGGTTTAGGCAGGAGTAGTGACATTAGAATACAGTATGTGTGTGTGTGTGTGTGTGTGTGTGTGTGTGTGTGTGTGTGTGTGTGTGTTTGTCTACCACATCAGCCTCTGACTTTATATTATTCTACAGGTCGGTCTAGCAACACTGAACAAACATTGTTGAGCATGCACGCGCACACATAATGTGCGGCTGGTGAATTTTCACCCTCAGAATTGTGCGGATGCATTGAAGCAATTAGCGTATAGAAAGTGGAGCCTAAGGCCTGAGCATCAGTAATGTTCACACTGGCGCACACTCAGAAGGAAAAACAAAAGAAACAAATCTATGCCATTGCTGTAGGCTCGCTGTTAAAGATCCACCGAAGCTATTCAGAGTCACGACTTCAGATCTGAATAACCGGTACAGTCGAGGTGAAAGAAAGCTTTTCACTCAAGTGTAAAAATAACGTCTACATCAGCACGGTATGACGTAGGGCTATGCAATATATGGATATTATATCAATATCGTGATATTAAGACTTCATGTCGATTTTGGATATCGTAATATGGCATAAGTGTTGTCTTTTCCATAAAGTGACTGACTCACCTTTCAACACAACAGACAGCGCCTCATCAGACGAAAACATCATGTTTTATCACCAAGAATCCACCAGAACAGTATATTTGAAAGACGTATGACACACTTTTGAACACAAAACACAAGGATTGCATTGGTGTACCATAACTATCGAGTGTCAGATACCTTTTAAAACAAAACACGAGGCATTTGTGTGCACAAGCGCAGGCTGCTGGCTAAAAAGGCCTGTGACAGCTGCCAGCTATTTCTTTAAAAGCAAAACCGTACAAATGTCTTTGTGGTCTATAAGAAACGTTACAGACTACAACATGAAAGTAACTTCCCCTCCTGAGCCGCCCGTTTCAGATGGCTGTCGCCGGTGGACTGGCGGACAAATCTGTGTTGAATTCAGACGCGTGGTGCATTGTTTGCGTTTCCGTTACGTAATAACGAATCGATGAAGCAGACAGACGGAGCTGAAATACGGCACTTAAGTTGCTCCTCTACCAATATGAAGGTGATGCAATAACAACACCGGGGCTCTCAAGACTCACAAGACTGTAAACTCTTTATTGCTCCCACCTTGTCAACGGCGGCACATAACAGCTTCAAGTATTTCCATTCTTACCTTTCACAATAAAAGGCCTAGACATATACACGGCACGCATCACTACTTATGAGAGGGCACTTAAATGCACTCAGAGCATTTTGCTAAGAGGCAGCTCAACTAAATGGCTTACAATACTGCTCGTACTTATCGTGTTCGAGAATGGTTGAGGTCCGAAAAAGAAAAAGAAATGATTGTGATCATGGAGGTTTGACAGCTATTGTCAGTGGCAGCAGCAGCTTCTTCTTTGGACCCGAGTGAAAACTACTTAAAGATGCATACAGCAGTGACAAGGCGTCTATTTCCAGCCCGCTCCACTATCATTGTGTGAGTACATGTGTTATGTGTGTGTGTGTGTGTGTGTGTGTGTGTGTGTGTGTGTGTGTGTCACAGCGCCCTTGGACATGCGCTTGCGGAATGTGTTGAGAGCAAGGCAAAACACCGGGTTGCCACAGCAACTAGCCGAGACTACGAAAACAGATGTGTGTGTGTGTGTGTGTGTGTGTGTGTGTGTGTGTGTGTGTGTGTGGGGGGGGGGGGGGGGGGGGGGGAATTCGTAGTGCAGTTGGAGATGGATCTTATACACTGTACTTTCAGAATGAAGGATGAGGGACAGACATGAAGGAAGTCAAAGAGAGCAAAGTCAAAATGTCAGGAAGGTGTAACCAGAGGGGGGGGGGGGGGGGGTTTACATTGAACATCAGCATCATCCACAGCTGATTACAAAGGTTTTATACATATACATATATATGTTAGGATGAATGAAAGAGCTATACACCTCATCCTTTATAGATGTGAGAAGAACATCTCGAAGTCCTCTGGTTACTTTGAGGGGAAGTCTGATTGTAGTTTATACACAGCGTAGTCTGGTCTCCCGATCTGTTTCTTGTCCACTGTCACATTCTCTCCATTCTCTCTTAAATAATCTCCTTTCCTTCCTCTTTCCCCTCTCGGGCTTTTTAGCTTTCATATAAACTGCAATCTATCTCTCTTCAACGCTCTCTTTCTATTTTCCTTACGCTTGGTCTTGAAACACATTTTGTAACTATTCTGCGGTTAATAGTAACTCATTTCATATTCTTTACATTGGTACACACAGCACCACAGACAGTAACTTCACGGCCACACACACACACACACACACACACACACGTCGTCGGTGTGTGAAGAAGACACAAAGTTCAGAATTTGTCACAACTGCAACTCCAAGATAAGCTGAGGAGGATCAGCCTCACGTTTGAATGCATTGCCCTGCACGCTGCTCAGAGAGATCACAGTGACCGGCTCGCCTGCTGACAGCATGGCGCTAAACAGCTGACAGTAACAGCGTAGGTTTGACTACGGTGCTTTAACCTCGGTACAAGCAAATAACGACGATAGACGACAATAACAACGTAAACAGGATAGCATTTAGATTCGACAGTTTAGGATTTCATAAGACGGTGATAAAAAAAAGTTAGCATGGAGGAGGAGGAGGAAGTTTTCTTTGCTCACACACACACACACACACACACACAGAGTGCCCTTTTCCCATTAATGAGTCTATGGCAACAATAAGACCTTCCCTTCACCTCTGACCAGACATGCAATACCAAGATATAACACACACACACACACACACACACACACACACATCATATCCTAATCAATAGGTGTATTGTTATTTCAGCCCTGTAATTTGCGTATCAATAGCTTCATTGTGATTAAAAACATACTGTACCTTTGGATAAGGTTAAGGCAAATGGCACATGTCTGTGTGCGCCAGTGTATGTGTGTGTATGTGTGTGTGTTGGGGGGAGAGAGAGAGAGAGAGAGAGAGAGAGAGAAAAAAAGAGAAGTTTTAAGCATTTTTTACTCAGGAAGAGTTAGAGGCCAGTTTTGGACCAAACAGAGTCGTCTAATTACGTCAACACTGTATTGACTGAAGCAATATTAGTCAGGCATTATTATCCTCACCATTAATCCTCATTATCATCAACAACAACACATCATTGTCAACAGCGTCACTACGAACTAACACGGTCCAGCATACAGCGGACCTGAATGCATGGAGCTAAGGGAGCTTTTAACGGCACGGTTTCACGTGTCATGTGGTGACGGTCATGTGGTGGTGGAGAGCTCTGGTATCCAACACTTGTCCCAACAGCATAGCATTTAAGGGCCAATGTATGGGCTTGTATCTGGTGTACTGCATACATGTAATTACAGAGGTCAGGTCCTCAGTCGATCTGCAGTTTTTTTGCCACTGCAGAGCTCCCTCCATACTCCACATTGAAAACAGGGTACAAAAAGGAACGGCTAATTCAAATCTTCACAACTCTAATGGCTGGAATCATGAGAGACGTTGGACTTAAAACCGAGACACGGGCCAGGAGAGGTTGGACTAATGCAGCCCTGCGTCTTCACCATCCTTATATCTCTAATTAACCTCCTTCTATTGCAGTGTGTTGGGAGAGAACTGATGCTCTTCCGTGGATTAGACTCATAATCCTCAATTAGCGTGTCATACTGTATATTGTACTTGTATGCTGTAGGATTTAGGGGACTCAGAAGCAGGACTAACTTAGATTGGCATGATCATGACAGGGTTAGATGGCAGCTTTTCCCATCGGGCCCCAAATCAGTGCTGGTGTACAAGCTGACGCTGACGCTCAATAACAGAGTCAAAGCTGGTCGTCCAACCCAAGGAGGGAGAAACGATTTTCAACTTCAGAAGGAGTTAAGAAATATGACTTTAATTAGTTTGTGTTTTTGTCTGATTCTGTTTCACCTTCAGAATTAAAAAGATAATTCCTAGAGTGCTCGATAAAGTGTTGTCCAAACAATCAATATGTTCCCGTTACTGCTGTGGATTGTAGTGTCCGCCTGAGAAATGATGGCAAGCACTTGTTAAGGATGATACGCCCCCCCCCAAAAAAAAGCACACGGGTGAGGTTTCACCTCAGCTCATCCACCTCCAGCTGAGAGCTTAACATGCACCATGCTGCTGAGACAGGGGCAGCTGCACACCGCTGAATAGACACGTTCAACCGGACCAAGCGGTATACATTGCATCTGCACAGGAAGGTGTGCGCTAACACAAATCTGCCATAGTCCTTGGATCATGAGCTGCTTGTGAGCCTTTGGCAAAGTCACTGGGAGTGTGTGACATCCGCATTCCTCTACTGCAGCTCCGGAAGGACCTTTGCAATTGGATTTGGTTTATTATCTATCAAGTCACTGAAATAACTAAAAGAGGAAGTTAGTCCTACTTGAGTCTCTGTAACTTTTGATGCATAAATAACAGTCCTTAGATTTCTTCATCGGTGTGGGTAGAAAATGCTAATGTGAGGATTTCTCACCTTTCTTCAGCTCGCCAAGACAACGTGCTTTAACGCCAGCTTTATGAAGCTGTGACAGCAACATCACACTCTACCTACGGTACATTGCATGGACAGGGTCGGCGCTAACGTGCACAGTGACAAGCTGAAGCTGGCAGAGATCGGTGTCTTGCTCAGAGGTACTGTATCGGGGTCCGATATAGGAGCTGGACTCCTGGTGCTTTGGTTGAAAGACAGTCGCTCTACGTGAGGCACACGGTGCCCTCTCTCTGAACTACATCAGCTCTGATGGCATTCGTCCAGTGGCTACTTGCTGCATTCAGGACTGGAAGCTCAGCATTTGGAGAATTACATCAGTGGTTCATGTAGGTTGATATTTCCATCTGTCTGGTTTCTGTGCTACATGTCAGTGTGACTGTATGCCATAATACACTACACACATCTGGTGACAGTATTTGAAAAATGAAGAGTAAATGTCGCTGCGTGTGTGTGTGTGTGTGTGAGATTCAATTGTATGTGTGTGTGTGTGTGTGTGTGTGTGACCGTGGGGGACGAGTGCTGACCTTCCGTTCTTTGTCTCCGTATTCCAGCCCCAGTGTATCCATGGCACGGACGATGGCAGCCAGGGATTGGATGGTGTTGCTGTAAACGACAGGCTTGTACTGCTTTACGTCGTCGCCAGAGAAACCGTCCTCATGGATGATCCTGAACACACACACAAGTACATACGCGTCAGTCAATGGGTCAGTTAGGTTTGGCATTGTGCTTTTGCACGCAGAGATAGGAACAGCAGCCCCTTCCAAACTTCTTATAAGAGACATAGACAGGAAACATCGGCAAAGAGTCAGGAATAAGAAGTGTGCGTGTGTATTTATAGCCAGGTGTTTCAGTATGCTGGTCCTTTCTTTCCTTCCTGTAATCAACAGTTACATAAATCGACAGATTAGGGATGTAGCGCCACACAGAAGCCACTGTTTGGTTCGGCGCGAATACACAAAGCGTTACAGCCCGATGGTACGCTAATAAGTTATTCAAATGAGATCACGTGGACATCGGAGGTGCTCTTGGGACAATACGGTCAGGTAAATAAAGGAGGGAGAAGGTTTCAGAAGAATGGGGGCAAGGGGTGAGGAAGAAGGTTGAAGGAGGGTTACAACCAAAACACAAGAGAGAGCAGACCAGGGGGGAGGGGAGGGTCCATAAGCAGTAGGCGAAGCTGACATTTAGGCACACAGTGCAAGCAGCAGCCCCATCCTGCTGTTTTAAATGTCATGCACATAAGGACACACCGACAGACCGACTCAAAGGCGGTTAGACAGTTACCCGGGAGGACAGACCGGCAGGAGGAAAAGTACAGACGGACGAATCAGACAAAAGTCAAACAAGGGAGTCGACAAAGTGACGGGCAGCAAGAACAACAGACGGGACACCAGACAAAAAAAACAGCCGACTGATACAGACAGACGGATACAGGTCGGGGCAACATTTTGAGGCAATACAGAGCGACAACATCCCCGCACATAAATTAACCCGAGTGAACAAGATCTCTGCTCAGAAAGGACCGAGGATGGAACCGGGCACCTTCTTGAAACACATCTTCCAACATCTCTATGAAGTCACGGTGCGTTCGTCTCGTCCTATTGAGGATCTGGCCTCCTGACACGCCAAAGAGATACCACTCACTAATCTCTACGATGAAGGGGGGAAACGGTTGTACCTGCCTGCCTGCTGCATGCTACGCAGTCTGTCATTTGTCTGCATCTTGAAACAAGCACACTTTTGGACTCAATACAAATGAGGTAGTGTCATAGCTTCTCAGCCCTTTTTAAACACACGAGTCAGTCCAAGCGCCACCAATTTAAAATCCGTCAAAACCCAATTCAACGAGAGCTGAAATACTCAGGTTAGGTACAAGTTCCTCAAAATTGTACAGAAATGGAGTAGCCAGTGTGTACTTAATTACATTCAACCACTGTTAGTACAAGAGCACCAACATGTTTAGATCGTTTACAGTATTTCTTTATAGATCCAGCCTCTCATTTTTGTATTGCGAATAAAAATGCAATCTTACATTTCCTCAGTATTTAAATTGCGTGTTTTTATGTAGACAACAACTAGAGATGACCGTAAACAGAATAAAAAGGGTAACATTTAGAATGCAGGACGTCTTGTGGGTTTGAAGAAAGCATAGACGGCTTCAATTCCCCAACTGAAATAACCGTCTAAAAGAAAGGTAAAACATTGAAAATATTCTAAATATAGCATACACTGTATCCGATATTGATTTTTATAGGTGGGTTGTTTTTTTTTAGGTGGCTAAAATACATGTTGCTGCTGCCCCCGTCCACAGCAGGAACATTGCTTTGCTTCCATGCTGGTACTCCTGTGGGTTTCTCTGAACTGGGGGCGTGTGGACAGCATCTACTGTAAGTAATACACGGACTATGGATGAGCACCTCAAACAACCCCAATGCAAAACACCCAAACTATCCCTTTAAAGGAATTATTAAGACATATATTAAAAGAACCACTGAAGTTAAAAAAAGCAAACACACACATACTGCTCTGTCTTCAAAAACCTCTAAGCAGTGTGTGTGTGTTGACATCTGACAAACCATACATTGGTATGCAAGTTCGTGTGTGTGTGTGTGTGTGTGTGTGTGAGAGCATGTTTACGTTGTGTGAGTTGATGTATTTGTGGTCTGGAGGACAGCACAGTCCTGGGCAGTGTACGGTTTCAGATCAATCAGGCAGCCTGCCAGTCCTATATAAATACAGCAGGCTTCTGTTCACGTCTGTGACTTTCACATAGAGGCCTGAGCACAGATCAGATCTATACACTGCAACTAGCGCCGAGGATGATTCTTACTGGGGATGCACCGATTGTGGAAATATGGTCCGATACCCGATACCGATGTTTACAAAATTAACAAACTTGGCCAATAACGGATGTTTTTGTTATTTAATTTTTTGGATTTTTTATGTTATTTATTCCCATTTTTTTGCCAAGGAAAACAAATATATTCTGCATATTAAAAATTAAATGACCTAATTTATTTTTGAATTGCTTCAAAAGCCGTGTTAGCTGCTCTACAACTACTGAAGTCCTTAATGAGGAGAATGTTTCAGTCGGCTACTTACACAGCCCAACAAAAACACTTCTTTTGTGAAACATAAATGAAGTTGCAGATCACACGGCTGACTTTTTCTTGCACTTTTATTTGTGCACAAACCACACGTGCGCACGGCACCCGTCGTCATGACCGTGGCGTCTTATCCGAATCGGCAGCTGATTACTGTTGTCCCGGGGCAAACACAACATTGAGCAGGTGCAAAATTGATGCGACAAAACAGGTAGACAAGACTTGGGCCACTGCCATCTGCTAAAGTCAACAAGGTGAATATCAGTCGATGCTGATGTTCGGTCGATTAATGGACGCATCTCTACTTCTAATCTGTATGATGTGCACATCAAGTCATATCTATGTCTATGCATGAATACACACTGAATAAAATCTAAATCTTTTAGTCCTTATAGCCTGGCTTTTAATCTTTCCTGTTGACTCACACTTGTCAAGCAGACAATGTGTTTTTATTCTTCCCTCCATCTCTTCTTGCATCAGAGGTGAAACGAGGACAAAGTCCTAATTGGATGCTGCAGTGTCTAAGGATGCCAAGGAGAAGGGTGACGCGTGTCTAACTGTTACACAAAACTCCAATCAATAAGAACTTAAAGAACGGAATAAGAGACCTCCGATGTACCGACATCTCTATCCTCCTAACATGAGACGTATGATACATCGACCTGCTCTCCTCATTTCAGAACAAAGGTGCTGTCCTGAAAAGATAAGCAAGGTGAATTTGAATTTGTGAGTTATGTTTTGATGAATTGTTACCGTCTTCCTAAAAAGTTAACATTATTACCGTATTAACCCCGGAAGAGAGAGAAAGAGAGAGTGACAGGAAAAAAAAAGACAAGCAGTCACAAAAAAAGAGAGAACTCAGTTGAAAAATGAAGGAAGTGTTGCAGCAAGAGTTATTAGAAGCGTATCAAGGACTTGTTTTCGTGTGTGTGTTGTGTGTGTGTGTGTGTGTGTGTGTGTGTGTGTGTGTTGGATTGGCTGGACTGCTGACGTGAGCTTTCATGCATGAGGACCTTTTCTCATTACGCACTCTCCAAGCCCTTCTGTCAGCAGAGAGAGAGAGAGAGAGAGAGAGCACTGTGTGTGTCGGTGTGTATGTGTGTAATTTCCCGTCGCTTTGGCACAATCTGCACAGTGACCTGAAACGTAGTTTAGTTTCACACCGAGACAGACAGATGGACAGCAGGACGGACATATGGGCAATTTTAACCACGGTGTCATTCCATGATATGGCGGCCATTCTGGACATACAGCAGGTGTCGCAATACCAATAAGCAATAATCACATTGACATCATTGTCTTTTTTTGCTTGAGTGTGCGTGTGAAACTGTCTAACTGAGGCGAGGCTTTTTCTACCAGCAGTAAAGGCTACATCTTTCTGAAGGCGTCTCATAATCATCTGCAATCCGTTTTAATTGTTCAAGCTATTGGAAGCTCTTCCATTTCCTTTGTGCATTGCATTGTGGGGGAATGGTGTCTGTCAACAACACACTCATTACTTGGTCTGAAGTATTCATACTGTTGGGTTTGAGTATGCGTCATTTTGTCACTTCCCCAGTGTAAACATGCAAAGTACTCATAATGTGCTTAGAATTAGTACATAGCTCCTGGTTCCAGAAACTAATAAAGATGGTGAAGCACTACTCAACACATGGAGGGGCGGTTTTCATCCCTTTATTGGTCGTGGATATTGTTTTTTTCCCTTTGGATGGTAAGGTGAAGTGAGGACACGCTCTTACAATCACCTGACGTCATTCAGTCATGCCTGCGTGGCTCCACCTGTCACCATCGAGCTAAACACAACCACACTGAAGTGTGCAACGTAAGTTGATGAATGTGTTTGTTTGTTTTGAACATAAGACTTGGAAAAGTCAGGAATGTTTACACTGTGGGGGCAAACGATGGGCATCTCAGCTGATATTAGCGTCAGCCACGGCGACGGACCAGCTTAAAAGGCAATTAAGTAATGACAACCACTCTTTGTCACCGTCACCTCATGGGACCTGAGTCAGACAGAGCTCCAAAACCTGCCCTCAGGAGTCCATGTTTTTCTACGGTTCACGACAAAAGCAATAGCAGCCCTTTGATGTGTGCCATTCTGCAACAAAACTGCATTTGTAATTAAGATTCATATTTGAAAAAACAACAACATTGAACTCAGTTCCTCTAAAATGTGGAACTAGTGCCTTTTTGGTTGAAGGTGACTCTGGCTCCTGCCATCAGAGCGCTAGACAGACATTGTATCTAATCTAAAGGTCGAAACGCTGTACATACTAAGTGAATTACAAAAACGCAGCCGTACGGAAGGCCCGTCTCTCTGACAACCGTAAAACAAAAACTGCTCGATAAAAATAACCATCAACGACACTAAAAGAGAGGAGCTTGTAGTCGCTCTTGCTGTATGTGCTTTGGACACAAACGTGACCACACGCACATCAGTGTGTCTAACGCAACATGCCCGTCTCTCCCCTCTCGGTCTCCCATTATCCCCCACTCTCGTGTTTTTATCCTCACACCTACTCATGTGAACACACAAAAACACAAAGCCTACAAACCACACGGCGCAATTAGGTATCTATTTCTGTTCCGCATTGTTGCTAGCTAACAGTTTGTCCTGACACACAACACACACACACACACACACACACACACACACACAGGACCATGTGTGATTGGTTCTTCATCGCTATGCTGTACATCAAGCCACTCACTTTGTACACTTTGTCAACAGAGCTCTTAGTGTGACAAAGTGCACGCTGACCAACTCCTGTCAACACTAACGGACAGTTACTTACACAATGTACTCTGTGTGTGTGTGTGTGTGTGTGTGTGTGTGCGCGCGCGTGTGTGTTAAGAGCAAAGAGTGAAGGAGAAAGAGGGGATAAAAATGTGATGGGTGATAATGGGTGTGAGCAAGAGCATGAAAGAGGTGGGAGATAATCAGAAAAAGCTATAAATAGCCAAAGGGGTCAGAAATAAAGCCCCCACCCCGACTGACACACAAACACACACACACAGAGAGATGGAGGTATCAGCTGCTCCGTCATTTGGCTCCACTCACTTGCCGTCACACCTTGAGGTCGAGCAGTAGCATCCTGAGCACACATACTCTCACACACACACCTAAAGAAGAAGCACGTTTGCATGCTAACAAACACAGTAAGCCGTATCCCTGCTAAACATAAGCATGTTAGCCCCGTCATTGTGAGCTTGTTAGCATTTAGCTCAAAGGAACGCTCTGTCAAAGTCAAAGTCCAGCCTACAGAGCCGCTAGTGCGGCCTTTGACTGACTCGTTTTCCGTTTATATTTACTCTTGTGCAAAGTAAGGTTCGTGGTTTTGTCCAGGACACATAATGAGAAAATGGTACAGAATGGATTTGAAAACCAAATACATGGAGAAAGAAGCTGACATACTGGCCTAACAGGAGATGAAATCCTTCTAGTTGTATCCTATAACATTGGATCAATAACCACATGTGATGCACTTACAGTTTTGATCACAATCTATGAAGAAAAACTCATTGATTTACCTCCACATTAGTGACTATTTGCAAATTTGATTACAGGTAAAAAAAGGAAGGAAAAAGCTCACGTCTTTGAACAAATGTCACTTCTATATCTCATCCTCTTAACGGCACGTATAACGTGGAGAGGCACTGTGACTGGTACTTGTTCCGTTTTTGAGTCCTGGCTCCAGGTTTGGTCATGTGATGATGAAGACTTCTCGTGCCAAGGGACTCGGTCTGCTTCACACTACTTCAGGGGGGATGTCAGGAGCCGCACACACATGCTTTTAAACCCAGGCGGACAGGAGAACTGAATAATTACAGTTCCGTATTACATGTGGGAAGACCTCATTAAATCCGTCTGCCATTATCTCTCTGTTTCACTGTCACAAGTTATCTCTATCTGCCTCTCTCCTCTGCCAAGTTCTCTTTCATCTCTTATTCCTGTGCCCTCCCTCTCTCTCTCACTCTCCCTGTATATTGCTTACCTAACATCATACTTGTTCCCTGGCAGTCTCTCCCACTCACTGCCACCTTCTCTTCCTCTCTTCTTTCCTACTCCTCATTCCTAATTATGTCTTCTCCTTTTTAACTCTCCCCCTCTGCTTCCTTTGCTTTTCCAAGTGCAATTAACTATTAATTAAAAAGCACAGCGATGCACCCTTCCTCCCTCCCCAATGACTGATTTCTACAGGGAAACATAGGTGCGCATACACACACACACACACACACACACACACCCCACCAGCACACAGGTGCTCACCTGGCAAAGTTTAGTTTGACAGTTGCAGAGAGTGCAGTGCCATAACCGTTGCCTAATTAACAGTCGGTAACAGCTGCACAAAGAATCACACCCAAAACCTTGCGCCGAAGCTTTGCGACCCAGTGTTTGTGGGATTTTTTTAAATAAATATTTATATGCCAAGTACAAGTCAAAATCTTTTTTTCTTGGCCAGCAAACAGTAGCATTGGTCACCGCGCTGTACCTTTGAAATCAAAGGGCTAAGCTTGTTAAAAGTTCCTCCCCTTTGCAGATACTCCCATTACAAATCAATAACCGTGAGTTTAAGTATTCTTGTGAGCTGGGCGTGACGATACAGCTGCTGACCATATGTTGAACTATTTTCTAACTGTAGTTTTGGCCGCGTGGCTCACCCCCCTCACGCCACGATGCTTTAACAGTCGAGTGTGTACAAGGTCAGCTTGGTATGTTGGCGTCTTTGGCTGCTTATTTTAAAAACAGTAGAATTCAGCAGAAACAATCAATAATCCTCTCAGATGAAGCTAAGCCAACTACGAGCAACATTTCTTTCCTCTACCTAGCCCCCGTTAAGCAGACTTGTTTCCTTGGTCTGTGTTCTGGGGATTTGGTCTCTTTATTAAACTGCTACAATGCACTGTTTGTATTTGTTTTTTTATTGCCATTTCTTACTGCTTTTAATTAAATCCAGGCCATTTGTTGACCTAAGATCCCATCGCTTTTTTTAAAATTGACCGGTACTGACAGACCGTGGCATTTGCAACATTTTGGCAACGACCATATCTGTGTCGTCTCTGTTGAGAGTAGATTTCAAAAGGATAGGAATACATAAATATATCATATGTGACGTGCGGAAAACACAATAGCCATTAAAAAGCAACTACAAACAGCGTATAGATTTCGCATGCACTAAGTGCAGTAAAAGACATGGTGACTATTGCTGACGGTACAATTATGGGGAGTGGTTGCTCCTGGAGCAGTTGATAACATCCACAGTGAAGCCTGTATAAGTCAACATGTGATCTGTTACAGGCAATATGAGTCATCAGTAGATTGATGGATCCTCCAGACTGTGGAAGGAATGAGACGGACAGGGAGAGAGGCAGAGTGGAGTGGGACCTCGGGTTTATTCAGGTCGTCCCACATACACCGTTGAAATGCGATTATTCAGTTGTCCTGTCTTCCCCTGTGTCGATATTAATTACTTACTTTGAGCGGATTCAAAAAGAAGAGTCCAGTCATCTAGTGGAGACAAACCAACGGGACCTTCCTGGATACCAACAACCTGCTAGATGAATGGTCTGGCTGAGACACACAAAAGCACTCTCCTTTGTCTCATTAGTGGAGACGAAGGTATTTCAACTAAACACCAGCATGCTAGCATTGCTACTGTGAAGGTGTTGCCATTCTAGCATTAGTAGGTCTGTGGTACTCTATTCTGTTCTATTCTATGTTGTGAGTGATACAAAAAGATCAAGACATTAATCAACCCAACTACTTCCTGTATTCATAAAATACCAAAAGGCCAGAAAAATACAAACACCTGTATGATGTAATGCGAAGCAACGCAATCGCCCTGCTTCCTTAAAATGTTTAGTTTCTGTTCAACTATAATTTCAGCTGCTTGTGTGCTGACTCAATCCTGAGGCTGTACGTTGTGGTGGTGTTGTATCAGACTGCATTATGCAAAAATGACTTTATTTTTAATAATTTGTATGATTTGCATACTGGAGGGGGACAAACAAAGCAAAACCCTACCTCCAATATAAAGCAATCCGCTACAACGTTACAAATACAGCAAAAAAAAATGATTAACATGAAACTGAATCAGCGTCTGTTTGACAAGGCGTCACAAAAATCACAAGTATTTATTCCTGCACATTTCTGTTCGCACTTGGGTGTGATACAAACACAGAAATAAAAACATGCTTTCAAAAAATCAACTCTTCTGCTACAAACTCAGCCACAGTCCCCATCAGCTGACTTTATATCAGCTGAGTGGGGTCACTGTAACAAGACTCCTTTGTCTCGCAGCGCACTCAACTGACATGAAATCTGCCAAATAGGCCTAGCACAAAAAGAAAACACACTCACACTGAATGAACAAAAACAGCATAAACCGGGAAAAAAAACACTCAATTGCATATACGTGTACAAGCACGCACGCACACACACACACTCACACACACACATTCCTCCCACAAAAGACCTTTGTTTTATGTGAGAAGCCCTGATTAGCGCGCGGACCACACACACACACACACACACACACACTGAACTGGTCTGACTCAACTGTGCAGACCAAGAAAGAGAGCAGACGTGGCTTAGAGCAGCGGCTCCCGAACCTTTCAGGCCACACCCCACCTCTCTCTACATCCCAGCAGGTTGAAGCACCCCCCCGAGTCCCCCACACCTTCAAAAAAACAAAGAAACCGCAAAGTCTCCCATTTATAGCCGCATTAAAAAAGGCACCAAGTTTAATCATGCACAAATTATTAGAAGAACAAATGTGTTAACCATTCCTGCTTCAGCTTCTCAGACCATTTTACAGATCAGACTATCTAGATAGCAGCTGGCAACCTACATTTGCATCCTGGCTTGCACCACACACACATGAGCATAGCCACTGCAACTCAGGCAGGCAGACGAGACATTCAACTAATGTCAAGGTTAAGAAATGGTATGGGTCCACTTTAGGATCACAGGATTCATATTAAGACTGTGGTGGAATATATATAGTAATATGTATGATTGCAGGTAAGAAGGAAAATACGTTTCATCCCCCAGAAGACTAGTGTAGGAGAGAAGAGTGTACGTGTGTCGAATGTTCGCAGCGGGGCCGGCTAGATTGTCGGCTTCCTCAAACTTTCGCTAACGTAATGATGTCAATAAAGGGGAACTGGGAACTGTCATTTGGTTTAGATGGAACGGAAGAGGGCGAAACAAAAACATATGATTGGTTGACACTTCACCGAGCAGCGACAAGTGTCGGGTGTCAGTTAGTGGCTTATGTCACCGGCTTCCATTGAAAATCGTCTTGTAGGATGACGCTGTGGCGCTCGTCGTGTGAAATCCTGCTGCCTATTTACAAAATGCAAAAGAGGATTCAAACAGTTATTACACACACTGTTACCAAAGACTGCTTGGTCTCACACACACACACACACACACACACACACACACACACAAACACACACACAGCTATCATGAGATGTTGCCTTGCTGTTATTTCACAACTCACTGAGGCAGCCAATCAAATCATTCCGGCAATGAGCACGCCCACGGCTATGTTTAACCAATGAAGGATGACTATCTGGCTGACGGACTGTTTCAGATGACCAGTTACATGACTGTCTCTTCATGCAACACTTGAGTTGGTGCCAACATGTGCCAACACCCCCCCCCCCCCCCCTTTCTTTTTTTTTTTGCTCTTGATTTTCTCTCCTTGTGTCTCACCCTCCCAGGAAAAGGAGGGTAATAATTATCGAGGATAACAGAGTCCAGAAGAGGAGCACCCTTTGCACCCTGACAACCATGTCCTCGCCTCCCTTTGTCACTTCCTCCAGCTTGCTTAATAAGTGAGAATATGTTCTTTCACTTGCCTCTCTCTCTCTCTCTCTCTCTCTCTCTCTAGCACAAAATGGCTTCGCTTCCCTCCCCTTATCTCCCCAACCTCATTCACACATCCTCCCTTCACCCTTTTCTCTCTCCTCCTAGTTTCTTTTTCACACTCCAACATCACTTTACCCTTTGAAAAAAACAAACAATTTTCCCTCCCCGGGTTGCTTCTGTAATTCTCCTTTAGTAAAAAATTCCTATCTTCTCCATTTCAGTCCACTTACAGACTGCTCCTCTCTTTCTAAGCACCGGGCATTTTCCTTCATTTAAACTCCCTTTCTGTGTTCCTCCATCTATACCCCCACCCTCTGCACAAAACACCACCACCTTTTTTTCCTCCACCTTCCTCCCCTTCCCCCTTTTATCCTGCTCTTCTGAGGCTTAAACCTAATTATCTCCTGTTCTAGGGAAACCACTCTCACACTCACACACTCACACACTCACACACGGGAAACAGGCTGTGGGAAGCGGCGCAGCCGTGAGGGACGGACAGCGTTTGTTCTCCCTTCGGCCAGTCGCCTCCGATCATGTCAGCGCGGCACAACACACACACACACACACACACACACATTGTGAGAGCAAGCCAGAGACGAAGAAAAGGAGGAAGAGAGAGGGTGTGAAGCTGTGTATATTGTACACAAAGCGACTGACTGGCTGAATGAGGGTTGGATACATGTCTTATTATGAACAAGGTGCTTTAGCCTTGTTATCTGGGCTACAATGAACAAATGAGGAGGTCTTTAAAAAGCCGAGGAGTCTCCAGTCCCGACACTGCAGACAGCCTCAGCATAAACAAACAAGGATGATGATTTGTGTTGTTAAACTTCAAATCAACATCGTCGTGTGAGCAATAGAGGCCATCTCTAACCTGTGAACATAAGAGGATACGATGAAGGCACTTTACAGTTTGTGTGCTTTTACGCGGGGTTGTAAATTGTTAATGATTGAAAAAAGAATTTACCTGGAGATTTAATCAGGTGTGAAAAGATTTCAATGGCGCGACTCCTCCGGCTATCGGGCGGCCACGGAGAAGTCGGGAAGGACTCACCGTGCTCGCTTTCTCAAAGTGCCTCGATCTCGCTGCAGTCACATTGCTCAATATGTAGTTTACACACATATTCAGAGCAAATACGAATATCAGTTCATATGATTTGAAGGGGGTACTCTAGCCAAATCAAAGCAGAGGCCGAGATATTGATATCAAGCTCCAGCTTGATAGCATCTTTCATTAGACTTGTCCCGTTTGGTATTTACCGGTGTCTTTCACACACACACACACACACACAATGGCCCAGGTTGTAACAGACACGCCTGCTATAAATGTGATTACTTCAAGCCCAAGTGGAAATAACCCTGATGTCATCATTTGGATTATTTTGTTCAACTTTGGAGCACTCCCCTCCACAGCCATTTTACTGATGTTAGTACTAACTAAGTAGTACTAACCATGACGAGTGAGCTGGACTTGATATCCATCTCTGGAGTTTGCCCTGACAGGACAAGCCCCTGAAGCCTTTGAGGGAAACTCACACAGAATTTGATCTATAATCTTTTCCCCCCCAAAGTTTTATAGTGGCCGTGCCGAGCGGTGGCCTCCCTGCTTCTGCTCGAGTATATGAAAGTTTTACAACGTTACATTATTTTTCTCGCACACAGCCAGCACTGCTGGAGAGGTCAGTTTGCCAGCTGGGCAACGAGAGAACCTTTGCACACGTTTAAGCACACACAGGCACCATAAACAGATGGTGTCACACACACACACACACACACACATACACACACACACTTCTATGTACAAGATAGAGATATGTTGTTCACACATGACCAAGTCCTTTGGGTTGCTGGCCTGAATATTACACTCACTGACAGGCGATCATATACACAAACATAGACAAGCCAGACATTCACACGATTCCAGCAAATCCTTTCCCTTTAAATTCCAAATTGTCCAGAATCAACTATAATCCACTGTCAGTTCTCTTTCACACACACACACACACACTATAAACGTAGCTGTGCTCACCTCAGAGACGTTATTGGTGCTTTGTCACGAGTTACTGTCACTCAGTGATTGCATCATCTGACAAAGCAATAATCTGTGTACCGCCTGGTAAATAATTTCAACCAAAGCTGCTTTTCAAAAGTACTTTCTAGAAGCGAACTTACAGAATAGACAGACAACTGGAAGTCTTTAAGGTGGGCACATGTTGCGGTATGTTTTTCCACTGTTTTGTACAGGCAGTAATAAACTTATTTTCACTGACTGAGATCACATGCACACACACACACACAATTGGTCACTTCAGCACACCCCAGATGTTCAAAGCACTGTGAAAAAGAAAAAGCAGTGAGGGCTTTCTGCTCCTCTGATGCGGTTTCGTAAATAGCAGAGTGTCTCTGAACAGGAGCGTGAAGGCTTCCCTCACAGGGCGCTGTCCACCACTTGAAAAGTAGCTCCTCTCTCCAAAACATCAGAGTCCCTTTGTATGGAAATCAGGGTTTCCAGTAAAAGGGTCGGTAGGCCAAGTGTTTTCAGTTTGTTTTTGTTGTTGTTGTTGTTGTTGTTTTTTGGGCGGGGGGGGCACTTGTCCACCTTAAGCAAGCCTTAGCCAAAGTTATTTAGTAGCTTAGCCCCCTTCACTTTGATAGGCAGGTAGCAAGTCGAGGAGTTAGCATAACAGCCTTAAACCGTACACACGTGGCGCTGCTATGCTCACGGCTACAATGTCACGGTTACTGCTAACTTAACGGGCTCTCTCTCTCTCTCTCTCTCACTCTCTTACCACACTTACCGACACTGAGCACACAACCTACGCCCCTTAAAAAGGAGTTTGCTTTTTTTGTTTAAAAACACCTTCAACATACTTAATTCCCTGATGCTTCGGCCCCGGCAGGTGAGGGTTAGTTACTCCCAAGCGTACACAATTTGGATTCTAATGCCAACGCTCAAGCAGTTATTTCCAGTTCGGAAAGAAATTTAGAAGACAGAAAAGTGGCCCTTCTGCATCGAGTCAGCAAGTTAGAAAACGTCTGCCTGGTGAAAAGCTCCTGACAATGCCACAACAAATAATTCATGGTCAGTGCACCTCATCAATCACCTCCTCGGGCTGACATTGTATCACATTGCTTTTTATCTGGAGGTGAAGGTGGCCACTGAGAAGCATGCAAAGCATTTAACAATAGGTCTTTTTCATACGCACTTAACAGACAATGTTCGTCTGCTAGATGCAAATTCATCAACTCGTGCAACAGCATACATAACAATAGCTTGTAGACCGCAAGCAGACAACAGAAACAGAGAGGTGGAAAGTAGTTCGCGTGGTGTGAACCATCTGAAAAGAAACGGGCTCTCTTTCTGTCAATAAATACGGTCAATTTAATTTAATAGTATTCATGTTATGCACCTATACAATGGGCATTTGGTGTAACAATGAGTGTAGAGCAACAATAATCTAATAGTTCACCTCCTATTCTCTTTTTTTTAAGCCTTTATTCAACCAGGTTTGTCCCGTTGAGATCAAAGAGCTCTTTTGTAAAGGAGACCTGGCCAAGAATAGCATCCTATAATACCTGCCACATTTCTATAATAGGCTTCCGCCTATATGGACCAACACAGCAGCAACATTAATATCCATTTACGTCACTCCCAAGTTACATAAATGCGTGATTTCCGACAGTGAAATGAAATCAATGAATTCAGTTGCTCCAAAAGGTATTGGCCTACTTTGTATCCGATGAACCCACTGGGAGCGTTTGCCAGTCCGTGTGCAGAAAGTGCTGCTGGGATGACCATTAACAGCTGAGAAGCAGGCTCATCTGGATCCACTGAATCACGCCCTCATGTGATATGTCACTGTACGACCACAACCAAAGCCTGTTATCAGCTAAATCGCACTCGGATGTCTGTGAAAATGATGCAGCAGAGGATATTGAAGAGAATCCATATGTCACACAACTGGATTACGGAGGGGGGCTTAAAAAAAAAGGACTACAGTAAACCCTGTAGATTTATTATAGGATTACTGCTGTGATATAGTAAATACAAAAGTACTATTGAAGTGTGATATGGCTGCCAGAAAATTCTGCACTGAGCCCGACTGACACGTCCCTATAGGAAACACTATTATAAGGGCATTATGATACCATAGGAGAGAGAAAAAGACAGCAGTGAGTTTAGTGACTTCATTAAAGCTAAGTACCACAGGTACACATTGAGTCCCTACAGGGGTGAAACAGGAGCACTGTGGTGGTACTTTATGAGCGCTACATGGGACTGACCCCTGGTTAGTGAGCAGGCCTTGACACAAAGTGACACAGCTAATGGGTTACATGGTATTTACATAAAGAAGGCAACTGACGGGGCCATAACAGAGTAGCTCTTTCATATTTTGGGTAAAAAAATAATACGGCTGCAAATCGTGATTTATTTGAGTTAATACAATTTTAAGAAAAATGCTAGCTACAATTTCTTAAAGTCCAAGCTGACGTCGAGAAAATAAATCATCCGAGAAATGTCTTGTTTTTTGTGACAAATAAGACATTCAGTGGACAATTATATGAAATAGAGAAACATAGAAAATCCTCACATTTGAGAAGCTGGAGCCAAGAAAAAATGACTTAAATCACAAGCGTGTAGGATTTAGCAGCATGAAATAGTGAGGTTAGAGACATAAAGACTGAATGCCTCTCCGCTCACTCCTCCCTTTCAAAGCGTGTTGGAAAATTACGGTGGCCTACAGGGAACGCGAAAGGCTCAGCGTTTGGTTTGTCCGTTCTGGGCTACTGTAGAGACACGGCGGCGCAACATAGCGGACTATACGTTGAAGACGACCTGCTCCCTATGTACTGTATATATGAAGGGCTCATTGTAAGCTAATGAAAACACAAAACAATTCTTAATTTCAGGTGATTATTCCCTTTCGCGATTAATCTAATCTCTAAATGTCTATAAATATACTAATCAGTAATGCTGTAGTAAAGCACTGTTAGTTCTGTAGAGAGCAGTAGTCACTCAGTTGGGAATATTATCATACGTTCTTGTTAAAGCAGGTCAGGTGAACGATACTGTCTCATAAACTACCCTACAATACTAAATAAATAATAATAATATACTAAAACAAATAGTGTGTGAGAACAACTAAATAGTGAGAATAACTCAAACTTGCCACACCTCAAATCTGAACCGTTCAACGAGAGAAAGCTTGAAGCAACCATCTCAGCAGATGCTACTTCTAATATTACTGGACTGGAGCGAAGACGAGTGTATCGACAGTGACAACGACAGAGTCGATCTGCGTGAAACATATGCTCGAATACTCCATATAATATTGATATGCTCTCCCCCCCCCCCCCCCCCCCCCCCCATGCATACAAGCAGTCCAGTAAATCACTGCACCTTCATTATCCTCCCTTTCAAACAACCTTTCCACCCACACACACAGAGCAACATCGGGTGTTTGACAACGGTTTGAAAGAGTGATGCTTGGGCCGGTGTTGTCACGGGGCCAGTTAGGGTTGAGGTGAGGGGTACTATGTGGTCTACGACATGCTTTCCCCGGACAGGCTGCATAAGAGTATACGTGTGTGTGTGTGAGAGAGAGAGTGTGTGAGAGACAGAAAGAAAGAGAGAGAGAGAGAGGGACACACGTCCACTGTATAGAGTTATTAGACCGTGCTTATTAGAGACTTACTTCATCTGTTTGACGATGGTGCTTTTCCCTGACTCTCCAGCCCCTGAGGGATAAGAGACAAGAAGACAATGTAAACAGGGTGTATGTGGGTGTGGGTGTAAGAGAGCAAGATGGAGACATAGTGTGAGAGAGAGAGAGAGAGAGAGAGAGAGAGAGAGAGAGAGAGAATCGGCCTCTTAAAAACCATAAGTGAATACAGACAGCAGCAGCTGGGTGGAGATAAAAAAATGGAGAGAGTGGCTGCACCCTTTCCTCCCGAACATCCTTTTTTTGTATTATTCCCATCCATCTTCCAGTTTAATCAGTCAAATAGATGACAATTTAAAATACAAACGTGCACTGATGTAGTTCCCACCTTTTCTCTACATATTGACTGGTTCTGCAGACATTTCACCCACCTGGCATATCTTTGATGGATATAAAACCTTATTATAGCAGGTGGCTTCAAAGTGATGTAATGAGAGGGCAGGGTGTGTTTGGAAGGCATAAATACAGCAAGTCAATGCCTCTATGCCCATTTGTTTTTGTTTTTTGCTCATATCGTTGTTTTTTTAGCTTATGACGGACGTCATGTTTTTTTTTTTTCCATCCATTTCCACCATTATGCTCATCTTGTACCAAACGCCCACCCCCTCACGCCACACCTCTCTGCCGGGGCCCTACGGGCCCTGCGGGCGGCAGCTGGACTCTCTTACCGAGCAGCAGCAGCTTGACATCTTTGGCCGCGGTGACACCGTCCTCCTTCAGGTTCTTCTCGATGGCTTTGCTCCGATCCAGAGCCGCCCTCTCCTCTGCGCTCAGAGTACATCCCATGGTTAGAGAACACAGCTTGATAGCTTAACCGATACCGGGACCCACGGAAGAAAAGAAAAAAAATGACACTTGTGCGTGGAACCAAAGCTGGTCGCAAATCTTTTTTTTCTTTTCTTCAGTCTTGGTTAATTTCCTCCTTTTTGTGAGCTCTGCCTTCGATCCCTCGTTCTCTGGCTCTCTTGGGCAGCTCCCTCTCTCGCGCTCTCTCAAACCGGGGGTACGGCACCGTTAACGCATTTAAAATCAAGGATCCTCTCGGTTTGATCCACAGCGCAAACACAGCTCGTTGCAGCCACCGCAGTTGGTCCGTTTCTCAAGCGTGGCCTCGGTAGTGGTCCGTCCTTTCGTCTCTCTTCTGTTTTTTTTTCTGTCGGTAAATCACGGTAACGGTTCTCTTCCTCTCCACTCGTGGACAGTAGGTCGTGTGTTACTTGGCGGCGGTGAGCAGCGCTCGCATCGTTTGATTCCAGCACGACGTTCTCACGGCGGCTCACAGTGGCTCTTCCTCCGTTTGGCTCCTCCGAGGCGGGCGGCGGGGACTCGCTCTGTGACTCTCTACTGCCTCCCGGTAGCTCCAGTAAGGGCTCGGTCGTTCGTTAGTTCATTCGTTCAATTGCAGGTTGCTGACGTCAGAACAGTAAAAAGAAAAAAGCAGAAGTGGGGGAGAGAGGGAGAGCGTCTGTACTCCCAGTGGCGCGGCCTGGTGGTGCACTAACAGCAGCCTTCCGCACACGCGTTCACAGGCACACAGGAGGATGGAAAGAAATGAAACTCAAGAAATATGTGATGTCATTGATAACTCACCTCATCAATAAAGACAAGACTCACAAAAAAAAGTGTTTTTGAAGGCTTTGGCAAACATATCTGTGAAGCCATGCACAGTGATCTTCTGTCAGCGCATAGATATGTCGATTAAATGTAATGCACAGGTGTGTAAGTAACTCAGGCAGTCAGAGCTGAAGAGGAGGTAAACACACTTTATTCTTACATGTGCAACTATTTATCAGTCTAGATTGGTGTGAGTTGCTAAGTTGTTGGAGGTATCGGCCAT
This sequence comes from Pholis gunnellus, assembly GCF_910591455.1. Taxonomy (NCBI): domain Eukaryota; kingdom Metazoa; phylum Chordata; class Actinopteri; order Perciformes; family Pholidae; genus Pholis; species Pholis gunnellus. The sequence goes on along the minus strand of NC_136533.1, from coordinate 21,674,707 downwards.
CGGTATTGGTGTGTTTGCCATCTCTCCATTATAATGGTACCTTATGTCACTCGGCCTGTTGTGCTCGAAGTGTAAAAAAAAAAATGCATTTGACAAACTCAGCAGCAATGTCTCTTTCCATAAATCATAACCGGGGTTACTCAATATAATCCACAGACCTCGATTATAGCTACCTCTGCACAAGTGAGAGGTATAATTGTATTTTTGTTTTTGGGCTGAACTGTTCCTTTAAATATGTTGTTCTATCTAAGTAGCATTCTGGCGAATATGTTGTGTATTTTATAATTCAGCAAGGTAGTCTGCACAGATGAACACCACTTGTATTATTTTTGAAGCGTGAGTATATTTGCCAGAAGTGAAAAGCAAACGTAAGGCTATGAGAGAGCTACACCTCGGTCACGTGACCTCAAGTCACCACCACTGAGTTAAAAGTGGACTAGTCGGTGTGACCATTATAGTCGTCTCTTTTAGTCATCTGTTAGCAACCGCCTCTTTCAAGACCTGTAAAATTCTCCACAGGGCTTTCTACTGACTTTTATTTTGTTTTGTAGAACCAAAGTTTGAATCTCTTTAGCTTGTGTTAATCACAGGCCTTATTTTAGGCATCTAACCAAAAAAACAAAGTGCAAAAATGCTGACTCATTCACATGTTTTAGGGCTCATTCCTGGAGCACTATATTGGCCTTGGAAATATTTATTACAGAAAGGGTCCACTTCCGGGAAATTTGGAGATTTCACTATTGTCATGTAAGCTTTGGAATATAGGACACATGGTAATGTTTTGGTTCCTCATTTTTCATACTTATTAGCCATGTTAGCAGCATAGGTAAGGCCATGTCAGGCGGTCGGTTCAACACTTTGGTGCAGACAGAAATATCTCAATTTGTTTGCGTTGCCATGAAATTTGTTACAGGCATTCAAAAACATGATGTCCCTGAGTTTTCCTCTTGTGTCACCACAAGGTCGATGCTTTTGGTTTGCGGGAAATGGCTTTTGCAAAAAGCTGCCATTCACATCAGCTTCAGCTGTACTTTGTGTTGAGGGGTAATTAGCAAACCTAAGCATGCTAACACGACGCTGAGCTATGATGAATGGATAAACTGTGTTGCCTATCTGCTAAGCATCAACATGTAAGCATTAGCATAGCATAACATATTAGTATGACGGTCTTTTGCCCATAATTTATAACCTGACGGAAGAGGAATGAGTTGTTTATGACTATGTTCATTCAGTCTGGTTCATTTATAGCCAAAACATTTAGTTTTAATCAGCAAGCGGACAGATGTTTGCTGGTTTATTCAGCGAATGTACAAATATCCACACAAATACTATATCAAATCTCTGTCATCTCCAAAAATAACTTTAAATCAACTTCTTCAAACATAATTCCAATAATATTATTTCACAGAATTATATTCTCCATGCCCTCAAAACTGTGTTGCATTCCCTTTTATACTCCTGTGCATTTCTTTTTTTTAGTAATAGAAATATCTATTTTCATCAAATAATGTTTAAATATTGTGGTTATAACTGTGGCGTTGTCAATGGTTACATTTAATGTAATGCAAACAAAAATGAAAATGACAAAAATGACCTGGTTGAGCAATTCACCCCGCATTTTTTAACTACTTTTAGTTGAATATGTTGTGTTTCTGGCCCGCTCATAGACTGTTGGGTAGAGTGTCAGGGCTCACATCTGCCCCCACATATGAAACCCAAAACAGACGTTTCCTGCAAACACACTCACACAAGCTGAGCATATAGCTGCCCCGCCTGGAGGACCTGCGAGAAATGGCAGTGAGCCAAAGTGAACAAGTGACGGCTGCAGGAAGTGGAGCATCAAGCATTTGCTAACTAGTACGGTAGCCACATCCTGCCTTGTTTTAACGGAAGTCTATTTCAAAACACAGACAGAACGTCAATGGGAACGTTTTAACACAAACCTGTTTGGATCCTGTTCCATTGTGTCCATCCAAGCACATTGGAGGAAAAGCACATTACCTGTTTGTGAAGCTGATGTAAATGGCCGAGAGGCATGCATGTTATTGTCTTACTGAAACCACCATTTCATCATCATCATCATCGTCGTCATCGTCATCATCGTCCACCTGGACTGCAATTAACCCCCAATCCTCAGTGATGATGGTACAGTTGGGTTTATTCAACGGCAAGAAAACAGACATATTCAGAATAGTATTAATTACTTGTCATGTTCAGTCATATTTAATTCATGAACCACCATTTTGGAGATCTTTCCTGTTCATAAGCACCATTATGAATTTACAAGTCTGGCGTTTGATACTCAAGACTGATTTTGGGGAATTTTGTGATAAATGGTTACATCTGCATGCTATCGTGATGATGATGCGTGTGCATGTTTATCAGTTATAATCTTATTTAAGAGTATAAGCATGCTAACAATGAATACTACTCATTTAACTGATTGTGACTCTTGATCATTAGGATCAAAGTAATCACAATTGATCATTGGGGGCCTTTAATATTTGTGACTAATTTCATAGAGATTTTTTATCAATAAAGAAAGAAAAGTGTCAACCTCACGATGGTGCTAGAGGCAGATTTAGAGGACCAATACATTATTAAGAATTTATCCACAAAGAATTTTGAATATTTCAAGCAAATTTCATAGAAATCTATACGGTACTTTTCAAAATATTTCCTCTGAACCACAAGTGTCAACCCCATGGAGAATGATCAAAATCAGGAGGTTTCAACCATGAATGTCTATAGAAATTCCTCTGCAATCCATCCAACATTGTTGAGATATGGACCACAGTGGTGGACCAACTGACATTGTAATCCATGGAGCTAAAAAAGCGTAGAGAAGCAATTTCACCCATCTATCTGTGTCTCAGTCTGATCAGGGTGAGCAGTCTCAACATAACCCTACTGGACGAAGCATCAGCTGAGCTGACAACCCATGTTGAACATAGGTTGTTTGTGTGTGTGTGACTTTAACTACTTTCAACAGTAAGTATTATATTAAGACCTGGCTATAAGTCAGTTAAGGCAAATCATAGTGTATCTAGAACATGTGTGAGCTCAATTTGGAGCTACTTAAGGAGCATCCCATTTCTGCACTATAAACGTGGAATTCTGCGAGTATTATTTTGTGTAGTATGCACCATATGAACATTTAATCATGTCATACTGCACTATAACCTCCATTTTGCACTATGACCTCCATTTCATTGTCATTGTTGTTGTTCTTTATGTTCATGTATATAGTATATATATATATATACTTTTGTATATATATTTATAGTTGTACATAGTAGTTAAATGTTTATGCTTACCTCCATTCTACTTTGTTTTTGTTTATTTGTATATTCTGTGTATCTACGAAGAGAGCAACGGAAAAACCAGAGTCAAATACCTTCTACGCACACATGGCCAATAAAGCTGATTCTGCTATTCTCTGATATTAGAGACACTGTGTTGCAGCTTTAGGGCACATTCTGCCTCCCTTTCCTTCCTTTGTCACATCTGGTCAGTCTGTTAAACACAGACTATGGTCGCTGTTACACAACCAGAGTGCACACACACACACACACACACACACACACACACACACACACACACACACACACACACACACATACCGTCAACAGCGATGTGATGCAAGTCTTCTTAGGAAAGAGTAAGAGCTGATTGAGGACACAAAATTGAAGAAACAAAAAATGTATGCTGCAACACATTAAATGAGAAACCTGTGCTGGCAGCAGTCAGTATTTCAATCTCCATTCTAACCTGTTTAACCCTTGTTTGCAAAGGGAATTTAAAAATAGCACAGCATGGTGTGCCGCACATTACAACCACCCTGAATTACGTTCACTTGTAAAAGAAGGAAGAATTACAAAGTGTGTCACTGACAATTATACCTGCAAGGAAAAGTGCAGGGATTAGATGGAACGGTGTGTTAATAACGTACAATCATTAGCATGTCTGGTTGACTAGCTTACATCAGTGATACAAAATAAACAGGAGCCACACAGAGATGATGCTGGAACAAAAATAACAGTCTGATCTTATTATCATACTAAACGAGGACTAACTGCACTGTGACACAAGAACAGCACAGTCTCTTTATTTCCATGTCTTTTATGTGGATCGTTATTCTTCCCCTCAGTCATTTAGCGTGATATCGTGTATGCTATGTATCCATCAAGTCCATATTTAAGACACGATTCTTTTTTAAACAAGTCAGCAACGTTAACTCAATGAGCTCGCTAGCGACCGTCTTCAGACTGACTTGTCTACCTCAGTCTGAAATCAAGGACCCATCATCGTTAAGAACCTGAAGAGTGGTAATAATCTGCCTCCATTAGCATTGTGACCTACATGTGTGCCATGCAGGAGAGAAACGCTTGACAGGAGTAGCAACAGTAAGGTAAGCAGAGCTTGGCAAACACTCATTTAAGTGTGTACTTGTACTGCGATTACCGGGAGTACGGCATTACCGCCCCTCTGAACAAAGGAAAGAAACATGGGTTATTTCTAATAAAAAGTGCAGAGATGCTTATGCAACACATTCATCTTCTTTTCTAGAAAAAACAATGAGGCTGGTGCGAAAAATAGAGTGTGGGATCCGGGCTAACTGGATGTGTCAGGATGTAATTTGCACTCGTCAGTCTGAGGCTTTCAAAGAAACGTGGTTGAAGGTGGAAGGAGCTCGATTAAATAAGGTCAGAGTGATGCGGGGGGGAGAAAAAAAAAGACAGGCCAAAAGAAGAAGTGGTGCGAGGGAAAAAATGGGATACGATATGGAGCAGTGCGGAGGCAGAAAAAGACATCCTAATGCTCTTAATGATGACATCTTGTACACTCGGAGCACTGCTCAGTAAATATGAAAATAAACAGGGAGCACTGAGGGCAGAAGGGAAGTGAGAGATTTGAAAATGTACTGAAAAATTCCCCACAACATAAAGCAAAAGAGGAAACTGCATTGAGTCAGACAGACGTTGGTGATTTTAGCGCCACCAGCAGGTTTCCGTTTATCCTGTGAAATCCTTTAAGATCTTCAGTACTCAATGGATTGGCAGAAAATGTGATACAGACCACAAATGTCTGTGTACAATTCCAACTTCAGCCAATCTCATGTTCTCAGGTGAAGTTCCTGAACACTTCCTGATCGACACAGGTATCAGTGACCGTAGCCCTCATCCCCAACTTGGGCAGCAATTTGGCTGTGAAGTGACCAGGTGCTGAGCAAGAACCCCACAAAGGTTTCCATTTCAGAGTCGCAGATATTACAGCAGTAAACAATCAAACAAAGCACCAAAGCGCTGAGTGATCTGGGGGCAGTGCACTGTGTGGGCCTTCAAAAACAACTCGCCTACTCCTGCTTCCTGAGAGAAGCCTGGGCAGTTTAGAAAAGTTTGGGGCTATTATAAATGTTTCTTTAAATAACACTGAATCTATCGGAGATGAAGTTGTGCCTGCCACACAACCACTATTTCTGTGTTCTGGTTTTGGGGTTACATAAGATGGACAATAATACTGATTATTCAATTTTTATTTTCTCTGCAGCTGTTAATGAATATTTGTGGGTAATTTTATATAATTAATCCTTTTGTGTGTGGTGTTTTTGATGTGTGGGTTTGGAAATGATTGTTTATTCCGTGTCTACCAGTGCTGCTTGTCAAAACAAACACCCCAGGGCAATAACATTCTGAGAACAAGCAGTGAAATATGTTTCCCTGTTACAGTATAGCTGCAAATAGATTTTAATTGGAACATCCTAATTTCACTCTTTTGTAATTTAGAATAAAGACAGGATAAGTGAATAAACTAAAAACAATGAAGGATGCAAACACAAACATGGAAAGCAACGTGTATAAAAAAACATCTAAGTTGTAAATATTTGGAAAGAATAAAAAGCTTGGACTTCAGTAAGGACCATGGGGTTAGTGTCACATTATGGCAGAGAAGCCCGCTGTGTGTGACAATCCCGATATACCCCAAAACAGACAACATGGGGTATGACATTGTGTTTGTATGGTCCACAATAAAACTACACTTCCTTAATAGCCAATGAACTGATCGCAAACTGCTGTGAAGTGTTGTAGTCAAGAGCACCCAAACCAAAACCAGGTCATGACCAAAACCAGAGCAGAGCGAGTTCCCCACTGCATGACACTCTTACAATAAATGGGGAACATGCAAACTAGGCACTCCTCAAATTGATCTGAAAGATCCACATTCCCATGAAAACACCCACAGCAAATGAATGATTCCTTGTTATTTACCTCGATTACTGCCATATATACTTCATATGTGTGTATGTATAAGTGTACCGGGAGAAATATCTTGGTAAAATAATCCAAATGGATTGCAGAGGTGATATTTTTTTGTGTGGGAATTTTGTTTTCTGTGAGCTGAGCAGAGTGACGATGTTAACACATGAATCAGACAATGCACAAGCAATTCAATGTTATATAAAATCCATAGTCCTCTTTGTCTGAGAACGAAACAAGACCGAGTAAAAACTTGATTTATTCAGAGACACTATCATCAGCAAAATAGTCAATGAGAGAATCATTCAAAGGTTCGAGGTTTGTGTACATTTTGACTTAATGCCGGGACTGGTCGCCTCAGTGATGACAAGTCATCGCTTAATGGAGCAACATCTGGATGCATAGAAGTTGTTAGGACAGGATGTTGGGCTCTATAAATGCTACTTTGATTTCATATATCAATGCTGTCCGCTGTATAAATTGAGCCAGCAGCTATTTTCTCCAAATATGATGACTGCCAATATGTGCAGAGTCAGAGCTGAACCAGGCAGGTACTTCAACCTTTGTTTAGGACATCCCTGTCATCTGCAGACCCCTCACTACCAACCTATAGACATGACCCAGACTGCCAAATATAAACACAAGCAGTCTGCAGTCATATATACAAGCTGTGAGACAGCAAAAGGCAGAAATATAACACTAAATGAAATGCACACACTGACACGGAAACCCCCAAAAGGCACTGAAGCATGGAGTGTAATCCCTCCTAATCCACACAAAGAGCAAACAGTCAATGGGTGATGAGTGTGTGTGTGTGTGTGTGTGTTTGTACTGTCTGTGTTATTGTGAGCACCATCTTGATTTTCTTTTCACCGTTTTATATAATCAGGAGATGAGCTTCACCGAGAGCATTGCGTTTCTTTCCAGGAACGCCCCGATCACATTCAAACACATGGATCCTGCCCAGTCAACCACAGTCAGCTGAGCAGCTCCACTGGAGCAGTTGCGGTTAAGTGCATTGCCCGAAGGTACAGCACTGGTGGTGAGGGAGGGCTAAGTACTGCCTTTTCACTTTCAAACATCAGATTTATTCTGCCCGTCAAGGGTTATGAACCAACGATTTTCCGGTCACAAGCTTGCTTTCTTAGCATACAATCGGCTATTTAAGGAGAAAATAGTCACAATGGGGTAATTAATCATGTTTAACTGTGAAGTTAAAATTCAAGCAAATGCATTTCAAAGTGATTTTGGAGAGTTATGTCATGAAAAAAGTAAGATACATGCAGAAGGAGAGGAAAAGTTCTTCAACATATATTGAATAAATCTGTGTTATATGGTCAAGAGTAAATATAAGTACATTAAGTCAGTCATAGACAGCTGGGATTTGTACCAAAGTGCCGTTCGGAGCCTTTTAAAATAAACTAATGGTTTCCATGCATTTTTGATGTTAACATTTTTTTTTAATACGATTTAAAAAATGCAAGGAAAATGGATTTCATTAGTGACATGTTCAATTCTACAAATGTGGGCCAAAGCTATAAGATGTTAGGATGAGAGGTGGGCGTCACAGTTCCTATACTTTGCCCACGTTAAGGGGCAGTGCAAGACTCAGTCAAATACATGTATATTGTGGATTTGAGCCACGAATATAAACACTACTATTGAATAATAATGTAAAAATGTTCTACATAAAACTTTCATAATTCAAACTATATAAACAAAATCACAGTACTGCATTGGTTATAATCATCCATTGGGCGAGTAGAAGGTGGTTGCCATATTGTCTCAGTGTGGGTTGGTTACTAACAGAGCCAAGTGTGTAATTCCTTTTCTTTGAAGGTTTAGTACATTGGTAAAGAGTTGGAGATGTTGTCTGCAATTCTTCATTAGTATAGGAATATTTAAAGCTTTGTTAGTTCGATATCTGTGTGTGTCATGGTTGGCTTGTTGATTATTGGTGATAGGTAGGCTAATAGCTGCCGTACATGTCTTGACCTTGTTTTTTATTGCACTGAACACATTTTTTCCAGATCCCAGGTCCCTTCCTGCAAAGCCTCCTGGGTAGTCAGTGTGAAGGCCGCGACAAGGACATACTCCCAAACCTTTCCATTGTTTGCTGTACATTCTTAAATTCTCAAGTAATGTTGATAGAGCACTCATTTTGGAAAATTGTCAATTTTAAGATAAAGAGATGAAAAAATAATAGTCAGCTACAATCAATACAAGGGGCAACGTTTGCAGACTTTAAAAGCCGTGTGCACAAAAGCCATGACCATATTGTTTGTTGTCACAGATATCTCTTCGCCCATTCAAGACATTCACCTTTTACATTTCACCAATGGTCCTTTTCATGGCAAAATCTTAAAGTCAAATGTTTGAGACTGCTTATGTACTTTCTGTTGGTGATCAGTGTTTAAATTGTAATGTGAATTCATGCTGCGAAAGCTCCAACTGACGGTATGTTCTCACTCACAACTCGTCATACGCTTCAAACTACCCCTCTAGCGCCAGTTTTGGACAAAGGGACGGTGTGTGAAATTTCCAGTAGTTACATGCATGTTGTCTTTTCAAAATAAACCTCTCTGTTCAAATGAAATGTAGTTTCCATTCATTACATGCTTATGGTCTCTTTTCAAAATAAACTTTGAACATGGGTTAGTTAGTAGATTTTAGGTTTATAAAAACCACCTAGTTAGTGTTGTGATGTGGGTTGAATAAAAAGTTTGTTCCGTAAAATAACTACGCTTGTTACGCAGCTGTTGTTAAGGAAGTTATGTAAGAAAACTAGGGTAAAACATTGACTGAGCACACTTTACACAAACAGCAGTCTCTTGGGTGAAAGTCCTGTGTTTGTTTGACCCGTCCACTCTTCTTTTACTCCCCTCCCTTCCCTCCCACCCGCACTAGAGGGACTTTTCTTGCTATTTAAAGCATGTCAGTTTCTCTGACCGTTTAATAATGACGCGGATGGAATCACGTTAGAGTTAGTTAGCATCCCATACAGATGCTGAAGGGTGCATCGGTGTGTCCTTATCAGACGGCTAGTGGCACTGACTGAGCCGTGATACTTGAGGTGCTGGAAGTGAGAGCAGGTTGGACATGTGTGGTACAATATGTCATAGTTCAGTAAATAGAATCATGTATTGGTGTAATGTAAGTTAAGAGAGTTTGTTATGTTTCCTATGTGTTTACGGGAAGGAAGAGTTCATTGTAGTTCAAATTTGGGGTGCAGTGTTATTTAACACCAGCTACATTTTTAGGCAGTAGCGCCAGTGGATCGCCAGGAGGTTCCCGTGTTGCTACAATAGCAGTGTCTGTGACAGGAGAGTCACAGGGAAGCGAGATAATGATGATCTCTGTGCAAGATGGAATGCTGTGTAGCGATTGCCGTTATTTAGGTATCCCGGGTCACTACAGTGTTTTACTGTACGTTGGTGGCACTGTGTTAGGTTGTGTAAATGTTTATTTGCGCGGGGCGGCAGCCTTGGTAATGTGAGGGAGCCCCCGTCGCTCATATTATCGTTTCATAGGACTATTTAGTATTAAATACGTTATGATGAGCAACTTTTATGTGTGTGGAAATGTACGAGACAAATTACCCTCAAAAGAGTTGTAATCGTAAATGTTTGTGCATTTGTGGTATTTTAAATCGGTCTGTGGTGAATAAGTGAGATAATGAGAATCTCTGCATACAAGATGGAAGCAGGAAACGCTGTGTAGCGATAACCTAAAGTGATATATTTTGTATTTTGCAGAACACTTAATTAAATGTGTAGCATCAGACTGAGCCTTTGTGACATCGTTCTGTGCACCGTTATACATGCAGCCACCTTGCTTGCAACAACGGGAAGCGTTTGGAGTCATTGCATTCCACTGCTGTTTTGAAACCTTGATATTTCACCGGCGCCATCTTAGTTCTTTCGCAGCCAGAAGTGACACGAGAGGGTGGAGCTCAGTAAAACTGAACACTGATAAGACATTTTTAGGCAACCAAATGAGTTACAGTTAACTTCCATGCATTGACAACACACTGTGAAAGGGTTAAAGCTCTAAGACGAAAACACGGACCACTCCCTGACCAGAGAATGCTGTGCTAGCGACCTGTCAATCACAAAATAGTGCAAGTTTCCGCACAGTATTCACTTTTCAGACCCGGAGGTTGACAGTTTTTATCCTCTCCATTGTATGATCAAAGTGATGGTGAAATTGCTTATTCCCAGCTATACATGAAAACAATGACTGTTGCTAAAATGCTACATAATTCAATTCACAGTACATTGGAAGCATAGGGCAGTGTATAAATTCAGTTGTGGCCTTTAAGATCTCATCTTTTGTTCATAAATCATCACTGATTCAGTGTCCCAGTCTTGTTTGACGTCAGTAACTCAGTTGCACTGGCAGCAAGCTTGCATCCTTACAACTCGGCTATAAAAAGACAGTCTTGCATGAAAAATGCAGAAGAGTTTCAACCCTTATGCCCCAGTCACATCATCAGTACCACCACAACCACTCGACCTGATTTTCTTTTCCCAAGAACATGCATAGTTCATATCTTTTCAATGCGTTCCCTGTAGTGAATGTGCTCCACTATGTTCACAAATGAAGAGGGAAAGAAAAACACTTTGCTGTCAGGATAGAGAGATAGGAAAAAGAGAAAACTCTATGACTGCAGATGCAAATTAGCTTAAGCTACAATCTGGTACAGTGCATCGAATGGTGACATTTATGTTTAAACTGTACATGGTCCCTTTTAAAGAAAAAATTAAAGAAAAAGAAATGAGAGGACACTCTGAAAGCCACTTCAAGCACCAAATGTCTTAGAAGACTTGATCAAAGGGTTTTTTGTCTCTCCCAGATCAGTTGTGATTTCACACTAAAGACTAAATGATTATAGGTCTGAAGAAGTGAAGTGTTAAACATACACAACTGCTCATTTCAACATTTCTTTAAATCTTATTACATCTCTTCTGGCCTTCCTCTCATACCTGTACTTTCTCCTTCTTTACTTTTACACGTCACCAAAGATGCAGGGTCTTCCAGTAAAGCGACTCTACAGCGACACTTTGTATCTCTTTGTATTTCCATTCAGTATGCTTTTTTTTTAAACAATTAAATATGCATGGGTGTTTCCTCTATTTCCTTTTTTTGTATTTGTCGGTGCTGAACTTTGTCCTGTGTTGTAAGACTGTGGCGCCTGTAGTGGCGCTTCAGCTTTCGTGCTACTGGTAGTTCTGAATAAAAGACGCCTTGGTCTGTTGTAGTCTGGCCCTGCATCTGCTGCTTAAGTGATCTCTGAGGAACCCTGGCTGGTATTTGGGGAAGAAAGAGAAAGAAAAAGAGGGAAGGAGCATGTGTGACATGACGATTGGGAGAACTTCTTCACATTCACCTTTCACACATTTCAGCAAACGCCTGAATGTAAGGAATCTGTATGTGTGGGCCATGGTCTGACCTGATGGATGTTTGCATGTGTGTGTGTGTGTGTGTGTGTGTGTGTGTGTGTGTGTGTGTGTGTGTGGTGCTGTCGGGGTATTTTCAGGGAGCCATGCTTCATGGAGCGCGATGAGAGAAGAGGTACTCAGGGACAACACAAGCCATTCCAAATAGCACTCAGCCTGAATAATGCAACAGTATGGAGGAGGGAGGGAGGGAGGGAGGAGGACGAAGAAGAAGAAGATGAAGAGGAGAGGGTGTAAGAGAGATTGTGCATTGAGTGGGGAGCAAAGGAGTATGCAGAACGATACAAGCTCCGTAAAAGATGGAGGAGAAAAGAGAGTAAATAAGGTGCTGGATGAAAGGAGAGGAAGAAATGGAGGAAACACTTACAACACCAATGTACACGGACCGTTAAAAGAACATCAAGGGTAAAAAGGTCACGGGACTTATTCCCATTGTTGTTGTAGTGGCTTTGCACTTTGCAAGACACCACACTTGTTACTCCTGTATGTTCCAATGACACAGTTTAAATTACACAACTATTTAAAAGAACAAAGTGGAGTAGCCGAATAGTATTAATTACAAGATATACATAAGATATATAGTTTAAAAAAGTGTTAAGCAATTAATAAATCTAAATACAGTGATTTTACATAATTATGCACACTTTCATAAGACTGTATTATTTTCAGCAACACGTATTAAAACTTAAAACAAATTTACACTTTACACTGTTTACAATTTTTTTGACAAGTAAAGTCCACCTGAAACTACATTTAGTCATCCTTTTTGTAAACAAAATAATACATTTGTATTGTTTTCACCTTGTGAGTCTGTGTCATGGCAGAATATGGACACTTGCTGCAGCAGGAACTAACAAAGAGATGGTTTTCACTACTTAGACAGGTATATGTCTGTCTGTGGACAGATTTAGTCACCGAGATGATATCAAAACCGTGCAAGAGGAGTACGTTTTTATGCCGCCATGCCAATGATCAGCCGTGGCCAGAGGCGCCTTGAACGGGTTCCTTTAAATGTGGCATAAACGTCCACTTGCACTTAAGGATGATTTGATAGAATTTGGTGGACATTTTGGAGGAGGCGTTCAACCGCGAGAGGGTAATTCTCTTTTATCATTACGAGAATAAAAAGAAATATAAAATTTTTTTCCTTTTTGCCTCAGCTGGCTGGAGGGGCATGTCGGCTTTATATTGTCAGCTGCCGGTCGGCTGCAGAGTGCCGTGTTGCGACCTGTAGCCTCCATGTCATGGGCAGACAGCGTGTTGTTAGAGGTATGGACGAGTACGGACCACACCAGCATCTAACCGGACCCAGGGGACATTTGCAGGTAGATTTACATGCTGTTTAATATGCTGAGCTGCAGCTGAGCGGCTAATCAGCTGTCTACACTAGTAGGCAATTGTTCAAACAAATCACACATCAGCAACTGTGTATTTACAGCTTGTTGGCTTCCCCCAAGTGGCCAAACAAATTAATGCACGCTGTTTTAACACTGGCCATTCTGTGTTATTTATTTGTTTCTGGCAGATTTTAGCATGAATTGTAGCACACATTTAAATCAAAGAGCTTGATCTCACCTTCAAAATGAAAGATGAAGAAAAGGAATTGAAAGTCTGACAACAGATTCCCTTATTTCATGGTTAATTAAATATCCACCACAATGTATGTGCAACCGGTTAATTATGGACACGTTTATGGACATACGCAGTAATGACTCTCACATCATACATTATCAGCAATATGTCATAAATGTTACCTCATGAATGCTAGAAATGTGGATTACATAACATGAGAAAATTGCACAGAGAAACGTGTCAGACAACTACATAAAAGCCTTTAAAAGAATCAACTGCTTGCGTGTGTTTTTTCAAATTGCAAACCTGAGATACTGCTCTCTTCACAGCCACTTAAATATGTGGCATACTGCTGCTGCTGAACAGACTCAAGACGCCACAAACTAGTTCAGTTTGAAATATTTAGGCGCAAGAAAAAACCCAAAAGGTTTTGCGGTGTGAATCATCCAGTGAGGCCGACCCGAATGGCATAATTTTAGGATTAATAATAGGCTTCAAAGAGAAGTAAAATACAAACAGCAGAAATAATAACAACAGCTAATGGGGCTGCCTTGTGAAAGGTTGAGTTATTAAAAAAATTCAACAGCAGTCGCAGCAACTGATTGCAAAGTCATTGTTAAAAAAAAGAAGAAGAAAAGAATAACAATAGAGTGATATATATATATATATATAGTACAATATTTTCGCCTTGTTGTGGGAAACTGCACTTATCTTTGATTTATACCTGCCTGGAACTTCAATGTGCCAGTAATCAGAGAAAGCAACACTTTCTCTGATATCATTGCTGTGAGACGGTGACTTTACACTCCTTGGTTGATGGCTGGTTTAAAAGGGCTGGAATCTAATTTGGAGGATTCACAAATGGAATATGTGCCACATCAGAGGCGTAACTGGAGAGGAGTGCAGCTCAACCACCATGAAACAAGGAGAAGACAAGACAAAGAGAGCCTGAGAGACACACGAGTTGAGAGAAGCCAAAGTGATATATTTATAGCAGCTATACTTTCTCTGGGTGTGTGTGTGCGCTTTTACACACACAGAAAGCCCTGGAAATGTGTTAGATCACACAGCACAAGCCACAGCATGTGTGGCCAATTAATAAGAAGCAGACATAAATTTCCTCTTCCAAAAATCAAGACACTATCTTTGTAATGGTGGGGGGGGGGGGGGGGGGGTTGGCATATTCCAAACCATATTGCCACTTTTCTTTCACATTTTGTGGAAAGGATTGTTGGTTCTAAAAATGCACCAGAAGGTGTGTGTAATATGTAATTTTGTAGTACAATATGTATTTTATTCTCTTCCTTTTCATACCGCCGTCATGTCAGCAAGGAAACACTGCGTGTCTGTTACATTACATTAATGAGAGGATCGGCGGTTCGATCCCCGGCTCCGCTAGTCGCATGTCAATGTGTCCTTGAGCAAGACACTTAACCCCAAAATTGCTCCCGTAGCTGTGCCTACGGTGTAGAAATGTGATAGAATCTGTATTGTAAGTCGCTCTGGATAAAAGCGTCTGCTAAATGACTGTAATGTAATGTAATGTAACAGACATGCAGTGTTTCCTTGCTGACTTGAGGCGGTATGAAAAGAACACATATTGTACTACAAAGTGTCTTGCTCAAGGACACATTGACGTGCGACTAGCGGAGCCGGAGCCGGGGATCATACCTCCTTTCCTCTGATTGAAGGACGGCCCTGCTCTCCACTTAGCCACGGTGACCTTGTTGAAACACAAAGAGAAAATGTTCTATGAAACAATAATTAATCAAGATGAGTTTTTGTTTTGTTTGGACAAATTGCGTCCGGCTAGTTGTCTGACCCTGGTTTGAGGGTGGGACTTAGCAAAGGGTCAATTGCAGCTCCATCAAATCCAGGTCACACAATTGTCCAGGTTGACAGTTTCTAAAGTGCTGGTTATACATGTGGCACATTTCTTAAATGAAAAGCATGTTATGTGAAGCCTTTTCCCCCCAGATACTGTGTGCTGCTTACCCCAGTTCAGCTTCTGATGCCTTACTGTCCATTTACTGCATGTAAATGGACAGTAAGGCATCAGAAGCAATTTACAAATCCAAAGGAAGTTATCACTCTTAGTTTGCCTTTTTTCACTTTTTATTTGTTTTAACAACTTAAATATTTCATACAGGTGGAATACATGTTCAGTTTCTTTGACTCTGTAACAATACACTTTAGTCTTTGCAAAAAACCATTAAAAACAATTCACATTTTCAGCAGGTTGTGGCCCACTTTAAAGGCATCTAAGCTGTAAGATTGCCTGTGTGTCAGCAAGCGTACTTTGTTGAAACAAGAAAGGGTTTTTCTCTGTTTTTTTGTTTATTGTATATGTATTAATATGCTGATGTATTGTTGGTTATGTAGCAGTGTTTTTGGGATACCAGGCTTTGTTACAGCAGAGATATTTTCACTCAGTTAACAATAATACTTCCTTATCTATCTGCAATCCTGACAAGCATAAATGTCATTTGAACACACATCCGTTCATTTCCAGTGCAAATGATAAAAATTTAAAACAGAATAAATTAAGAACACAACAGCAACTGAATGTGTGTATTCATCACTCCTTGAAAAAAAATCATTAACACACATATCATGAGGAACAAGAATAAATGCTATGTCTAAAATATACTGTATACTCTCAAAAAGCATACAACTGTGATTTAGTGCAATTCCACTATATACACCACAGCTTGTTTTTTCTCCCTTCTCCCCAAAGTATGCACTGAGAAGGAGGCTCTGCCACAACACAATGTTAACCTGCAGGGAGCAGTTTGCATTAGCTTTTTAATTTGGCAAATCCAATGTAATGTCTGGGTAAATCGACCCAAACACAGTCATGTCTTTCTTAAAGCATTGTCCTCACTTAATGCAGACATAAAAACCTCAATTGTAATCATGTCTATGTCAGAGGAATTAGTTTTCTAACTTTTAGCAATTGGAGTCATCATTTTAAGTAGTGGTAGTAACACACAGATTCAAAAGTACATGATGGAGAAAATGCGATGCCCTTTTCCAAAAGCTAATGCAAATCGCTACCCTGAGTTTTAGCCTTGCTAGCATCGGTGGGTAACTCTGAAGGTGAAGTTGCGGGTCAGTTAGTTCAAATCTTTTTGCTCTGACTCCCTGAAAATAGCTAGCAGGGCTTTTAGATTCACAAAGGGGACAACATGTCCAGGTATTCTGTGCAAAAAGGCATTCGTAAAGCTAGATATATAGTCGCAATAAGGCGTTACAGTGTAGCCCCCCCCATAGCATAGGCTAAGTTGTAGCTGGCGTACGCCTCCCCAAAACTGAAACTACTGGTTGAAGCTTTTGTTTGACTCGTGTAAAGAGCTAGCAGAGCTTTTAGTGTCACAGGCTAACATTATCCTTCTGCAGCACATCTTACCAGGCTGTGTTCCAGTCCACCACTCACAGTTGCTGTTTCCTACATTCCTATGGTCATCCATGTATTGCAATTTTTGTGAGTTCTCACAGTTCTGTACAGTATTGCACGATTCAACTCATCTCCAGGATATTTCGAATATTTAGCATCAATTAACCTTTTTAACTGTTGCCTGCCACCAGTGCAGAGGACAAATAATTTACATTGAATGGTTATTGATCATCTTAAATAATCCAGAGAATGAATATGCAGTCCTTTAAGCAGGTATTCATGGTTCTTTAACAGATTAAATTCTCAAATAACCACCCCACCATATAATGAACACAGTCAATCATAATCATAAATCGTTTTAAAGACTGGCTCCTGGACAGTTGAGTATTCTTCTCTCTACAAAGTATGAAAAGTAGCTGTCATGACTTTCTATCAGGGTTTTTATGTTCTATGCACACTCAAGCCTCAACTCAAAGTGTGGCCTTTGTTTCCAAATAAAAACTGTAGAAAACATTCAGAAACATCAAGTCTCCAAGACTAAAATTTGCCTTCAAGTTTTCAAAAACCCTGTTATGAGGCCAGTATCTCTCCTAGACAGGCATGTGTAGAGCGACAAAGTGTTGGTCATCTACAAACACACAATAAATGACCTGTTGTCATGACTATATATAACTAGTGATACAGATTGTGCAAAAATGCAGTGGTGTTCATGGTTTTGTCAAATGAGAAGTCTATCTTTTAATATTTTCCTTTAAACTTCACATTTAAATGGACAGAAGAGAAGTAACCAAGTCTATAGCTACATGTCAGGCCTGTGCAAAGATACAGTAGACGGGCGCTTCAGAGTGTAAAGCCTCCTATCGTGATATGCTTAAAAAAAACGAAAGGTTTCTTAACGTTTTAGATTTTAGAGTGGCTTGAATCTGAATTTTTGCAAGAAGAACCTTTGATATCACGGGAGGCTAAATCACCTCTGATCCATCTCAACACATTTATCATGATTGGAAATGCATGAAATATTCGAGGAGCCCTTAAATTTTCAACACTCTTACACAGACTGAAAAAAAACCCAACAGAACTTGTAATATACAGTATGCTACATTGCACTCCAAGATTGTTTTTTCACAGCGACTTTTTTTGCCAAAGTTTTCTCTTGGATACAAATAAAAAAAAATTGTAATAAGGATCAAATACTTTTGTACATCCGTAATAGATTCTTTATACAGTAGAGGAAGAAAAAGTCACTTCCACAAGCAGGAACTCCCTCTCACACAAAGACTAAAGTGCCGGAGCCAAGAATGCACAGTCTGCATACAGCTGGCTTAATATTAGAGTCTAGGTATAATTGTGTCAGAACACACTTGTTTGTTTGGGTAACTTCGGAAAGCTTTGACCAGCGTCTTTTCTCGTGCAAGAAGCGGTCATGCCCATAGAGCTGCTGGCTGATAGGCCCATCAGGCAGGGCAAGGAAATGTAAGGATACACGCTTTTTCATTGCTGCATTTTGTAGGTGTGTGAATGGAAATAAATAAAGGAGGAAGTCAAGAGAAAGCCACGTGTAAGAAGCAGCCTGGCAGAGCCGTGGGATCAAACCCACATGCAGAGTGGAATAATGAGGAGAACATCAGCTTCTGCGGCCTGAGGAGGGAAACAAGCAGAGATGACAGAGTCAGTCGGTGGGCACGCACAGCATCTTCATAGTTAAACATGGAGGAACGAAGATGAGGGAAACTACAGTTCAGTGAATCATCTGCAACTCTCGGATGCAAATACACTCGAGACAATGGCTTCATCATTAGGATCGGTAAGTACAGTGATCTCTCCCAGAGCAGTGATAAAAGGACACTCAGGTTTGGATTTTTTCAAGTCTGTCCTTATATTATACTTTTATGCCATAAAAGTACAGTTACTGGTTGCTGTATTCATTCCTCTTCTCCATACTGATAGGAAAGTGATCCCTTCCCACTATGTTCCTTGCAAAAACAAATTCCTAAGTGTAAATGACCCCCATACATGTTTGATTTCATCTATACCTTATTTTGAAAGGATCAGTCACATAAGCCAAAAAACAGAACTTTGCAGTATCAAAAGGTAACCGGATAGTGAATGAAGGACTATCTCCTGTTTGGAGAGAGAGTCTAAAAAGAGTTTAGCTGTAGAATGTCAAGAATGTACAGTACCTTTTAAAAATGTTCTTGTTATGAGTTTTGCTATTAGCTCAACGTGTCAAAATGCACCTGCACAATGTCTGCTTTTTGTTATTATGGCAATGACATCATTGTGCTGAAGAGCAGTACGTGCACTTTCAGAAAAGTGTGATATATGGTAATCCTGTTTTAATGGATAAACTATATTTTTCTTATCATCAACAACATCCCATGTTCAATTATTTCAGTCAATCCCACAGACACTGTCCTGCTGCTGGAAATACTCATTAGTGCACCAAATATGTATTAATCCACAGATGAAAAAAAAGGTCCCATACATTTGGGGAACAAACAACAAAATAACAGTGCCCTGCTGTTGTGATTAATTATTATTTCTTTTTTGAAGAAAATATATTCGTGTCCCGTTTTCAAAGATGTCTTCAACAATTAAAAACAAGTTAGTAGGAAACCATTCCACAAGTACTTCACTTTAGTGATTTATTGACATTGACAAAACTATATAATATCACCAGCAGTATCCTTTAATGACACCTAGTGCTCCAGTGTTACTCTGAATCAACACGCAATATACAAGGTTTTAAAGATGCCAAGGCAATCCACCTTACCAGAAACAACCGGGTATTAAATGGTTATCTAAGAGGAAATGCCACAAGAATTCTGTATTTGTATTTGTGAATAATTATTTTCCAATTTGAATAACAAATACTGATGAACATAGTAAAAGCTTTTAGTGACATGTGACACACTGAGCTGTTAATGCATTGAGAGGGTCTCGGGGGTCAATCAAGAGGACATGGAGCCCCAAGACCCCTTGTATTTTGCATCCTGCTTAGCTTAGTAAAGATTAGTAAATGTAGTACATCTTCCTGGTGTTGAAAAACTGACCGCTTCACTAACAAATGAAATCACAGGATCATTACCTTCCATTTCAGAAAAGTCAGTCCACAGCGCAGCTGGATCATTGCTCCTCACAGCCAGAAGCTGGAAAAGCCTCCGCTTCCTGGTTCTGGAACATATACTGTTAAGGAAAAAAACACATTTAATACCTTTAACCCCTAATCCTGAATGTCATAACAAATGATAGAACATTATCTATATATTGGATATCTATTATCCAACATCTTCATGTAGCAGAATTGAACGGTGATGTTAAAAGTCCTGCCCCTTCATCCAGACGCTTGGCTGTCAACACATGTACCACTTTGTTGCTAATATAGTAGGTGAGCCCCGGTTTTGGTCATCTGGTATTGTAACCATTGATGATTCCAACCCACAAACACTGGATGGTTATTTTCCTAAAGCACATATTTTTTTCCCTTTCTTTTTACCCACCACATCCTCTTGCAATTAAAGTGTTTCTGTTAAGCTGCATGAAGAGAGAGATAGTCTGTTGACCCAGAACAGTGACCAGAGAGAGAGGAGAAGACAGTGATGGATATGAATAAACCCCTTCAGGCATAATGGAGGAAGATGTAACAGGACTGGAGCAAATTTTCATTGTAATGCCTCTCATATTACGTTTTCCCTCATGAGCTAATTAAAAACATGTTCAAGCACTGCAGAGGGTCCATAACATGGCAACAGAATATCTTTGTGTAAATGGCACAGCATGTATGAAAGATTAACGGAACAAGGGGCAAACAAGGCGCACACAGACTGTGACTGGAAGTGGAAAAACCTGAAATTACTGGGAGTAGTATTGACTGCCAGCTGCAAAAACAAAACCAAACAGGGGAGAAATGAGCTCTTCTTTAGATGAGATATTACATTATAGGCATCAAGTTATCTGCCTTTTAGAAGGATAACTACAGCTCTGGATGATGGCTAAAAAGGAATTACTTTCTACTAACTCAGTTCCGATACCAAAATGAGCTCAGACAATTATGTGGAGAAGACAATGTGGGATTAATAAAGAGTTATGGTCTGAAACTATTTCTTGGCGGCCAGTAGCTGGGTGATTTCCTGAAGTCTCCTAGTTGGGACATTTTGTGGAGCTAATTGTCCAGTCAAGTGCCAATGCAGAAGGGAAGGCGATACAACATGACGTGATTAACTGTCAAACCTCAAGCGGACAAAGACAAAAGGAAAGAGGACATTATCATAAGGAGACTGGCGAAGAGGAGTTCAAGAGAGTCCAGCGATTGTGTTTTGCAACAGAGTGTTATGTGTCGCAACAGCATAATCAGTGATTTCAACTTCATTTAAGGGTGGAGCTGCCGTTTGACATTAAGGGCCACTGAAGAGGACAAATTCCATATTGCTCATCAGGCACCAATTTCCCCCCCTAGCTCCTCTCTACTTCAGCTGTTAAATGCAATCTTTAAAGTGCAGATGCAAAGCGGTTTTAGAGAGGCGCTACATACGATATGACGCTGTTTTGTACTCTGCCTGCGGCTGGTGGGAAACCGTTTACAAGGTGGACCGCATGAAAAGACTGTTTAAGCCCCACAATGTGTCAAGACAGATTGAACAGCCTCACCATCCTTGCTATTGGATGCAAGGTGGCCAGAAAATTGGGTAGTAGGGGGGGCAGAATTTTTAGCAATGCCCCATGTTTGTATTGCACCGGATCCTGAATCCAAGAGTCACATTGGACAATTTGAGCTTCACCATCAGCTTCAGACTCTTTTGTGAATCACTATTGCAGTTTGACAGGAAACCTCCACCTGGCGGCACATTTCCATTTTTCACCGGTGTTAGTGTTGTTATATTGTATTGTATTTATGCAATCAGTGGATCAGACAGGCCTCTTTGTTGATGGCCTAAGGCTGTGTCCATACCGACGTTAACACTGCATCAAAAAACGCAGCACCCTCATTCATTTCCATGAGACCAGTGTGTTGGCACAGCAGAGCGCTTTGACAAAACATTGCAGGGTTGATCCGGCACGGCGCAAATACATGCAACCACACATTCCTGGTAGCTGACTTTGTAAGGTTAATGTTGAACTTCTGTTTACTTCACGATTGTTGGGACTAAAGATAATGTAATGTGACAGGTGTTGCTCCTAGTGACAAACATAGGAAGAATTATTACTTAAATTTGCGGTTCCCTTCAGCTCTAGAGTGTGTTTTAGCATCTTTCAGCTGTTTTGGTTGTGTGCCAGGACACAAACAGAACTCCAAATGAATGTTAATGTTGCTCTGAGTCGGCTGCACAGCTTGTTGCCGTGCCCACAAGTGTACAAATATCATCATTTTAAAATAAATTATTCCTACATTTTGCGATGACAGCAATGTAGTTAATTAGAGAAGCTGCCGTCACATGATTAAAAGGAGAAGGTGGTCACTCCTGAGTAGGAAAGGATCTACCACTAGGCTCGGTTCATGCAGCTCTCACGCTATGTGACTTACTGATTTGAGGTTGGACTCCATCTCTGTGAAGTTCCACTCCGGCAGAGGAAGGCTTAAACTGAAGGGCTACAGAGTGAGAGAGAGAGAGAAAGAGGAGTGAGAAAAACATTTATTTAAGTAGGTTTAGTATGTGAGGAACAAAGGCCACTGTGTGCAGTATAAGCAGAGACATATACCACGCCAGACACAACCGAATCTATGTGCAAGTAAATGAGTGTGTTTCTGAATAGTGCAGCTCTACTGACATCCAGAACAGCGCTGGTCCCAGCTTCCACAGTGCTCTGCTGATGGCTCCTGAGCAGCAGCTGCTGCAGCTCCTCCAGGCTCATATCCACATTCTCCACCGCATCTGAAACCTCCACTCTGTGCGCACACACACACACACACACACACACACACACACACACACACACACACACACACACACACACACACACACACACACACACACACACACAAACAAACAGACACACAGGGTCACTTCCTCACTACTTAGATTGCTTTTGTGTCCGCCATGCAAACACCTGTGTGTACCGTGCATTCTCTATGTGTGTCAATGCGATCTTGTGTGAGCGCTCACCTGTC
Source organism: Pholis gunnellus (assembly GCF_910591455.1). NCBI lineage: Eukaryota > Metazoa > Chordata > Actinopteri > Perciformes > Pholidae > Pholis > Pholis gunnellus. The sequence goes on along the minus strand of NC_136533.1, from coordinate 21,651,916 downwards.
CAGGGCAGGTCTCTTACTCCTCCTCTCCACCATCGAGGCCACAGAGCCCCTCCCTTCCAGAACAGACTGGACCATTGCGACGGGGAGGACGGGAGGTTCAGAGGAGCACACCTCACAGGAAGAGGCCAACGCTACGGCCTCTCCTCCCCCTGCACCGCCTCCTTTCCCTCCTCCTCTCACTCCTCCTCTCACTCCTGGACTCACAGGCTCCTCTTTGATAAGCATCATGCACTTCTCCCTGTTCGTGGAGTCAAATACTGTGACAACACATTTTGAGACGGCTGTTTCGTACTACACATTTTCCTACAATGAGTTGTATGATCCAATATCCATGATCTGTTGCACAATATCGGACAAAATGGTTGTTCGATGCTGCAAAAGAGCTGATGCAGGTTACATTTACGATGGTAAACAGCGATGCTATATTGATCACTCACCTGGTCTCATCAGGCTGCATCTGGAGGGCCATACTGGCCTGAGACATGTCAGTTACATCGGATATAATCGGTCCTCCTGTCAGCCCACTAGTAGAGCAAGAGGCAGTATCACTGGATGGCTGCGGAAGAAAAAGTGGAGATGACTGTGATGTGTGTTTTGCTCTTGGCTTTCGTCTCTAGTAAAAACTCTCTTTTGGTAACAAATTTGCTCTTTGGGCCCACTGTGTTGCTCATTTAGAATTTACACATTGTTGATAATGTGACATTACAGAACCAGAATCAATAAACATTTGGTTTTACCGTATGAAAATAATATTGCACAGAAATGTATTTCCACAACACCAGAACTTGCAGTAACTGCGGAACGTGAGTTATAAACCACGGCAAACCGCAGTAACTGCATCCTGGTTTTGTAGAGCGGCCCAGGAAGCAATAACTTTACTGTGGCTTGGTAATATCTGGGCTATAAAACCCACTGTCACACTGACTGCACTCCCACAGAGAACTACAGCCAAAGCAAAAAAAGGTCAAGATGAAGCCAGCTGGTAAGATAGCCACAGCTACTGTATAGTTTGCTTCAATCCAAGGCTTTAGATATATGTACACCAGCTCACGTATAGCCCTCCCAAACTGTCAATGCGCATTGCTTCCCTCTAGTGGTGATGTCATATAATAGCTAGACTGGTGGCAGCAGGTTGAGGAAGAATAAAGTCTGGATAATATCCTTGCTGCAATGTGGTGGATATGCCATGCTTTGAGGAACAGATTAAGATCAATGTCTTGACCTGCTGAAGGATATCTTCCGTATTCGGGATGGTGTGTGGTAAATCAACCGATAGATACATTTATAATCCCGACACGGCCAAGCACTTAGAAAGGCCATCCATTAACTTCAAAGTAGATGTTTACTGCATGAGCCGATCACTACCATTTGTGCTGAATGAGGAAGTTCAGCAGCACAGTGGCTTACTTTTATAGTTCCCGGCAAAATGTGTCATCGACAAAGGTGGCAAAGCACTAATAATTCTACGGGAGATTTATTTTTTGCCAGAGATAGATACACATGTTCTGAAAAAAGACCAAAATTAAGATCATTTTACGAATCTAAAAAAAGGCTTTTTTAATGGACTTGAGGGACTACTAAGCACCTGACAAACAAAAGGTGTATGGCGTTTTTCTCATTTTCTCACCGACTGGATGTAGAAGGGCTCATGCATGGGCTCCATTGGGTGACTATGGCTGAACTTGGAGGCAGGAGGGCTGGGAGAGCCATCGTCCAACATCAGGGGCCTGGAGGGAACATTAGTTTTCAATCAGTTAGGCATCTTGACATATAACAGCGATACGCAGTCAGTGAGAGCAGGGCATCATCGTCAGAGTACTAACCAATGAATGGATAGAAACTGTTGCAATGGAGGCTTTTATTCATTTTAATAATTTCATTTTAGCACCTTATGGTGCAAATGTTAGATTTTGTCTGGTGTACATCACTACCTCACTAAACTGCTGTTTATCATTACTAATGCTAAATGTCAACATTGACAACATTCGTTAGAAACCATCAACTCTTTGTGGTAATTGAACACTGCAAGTGAAAGTAAAAATATTCAGACATATTGTATTATTAAAGGAACTGTGTGTAACATTGAGGGAGATTAATTGGCAGCAATGGAATACATTCGATTGGGCTGGAGTGAAAGCTGTCAATCACATCTAAACTACTCAGTGTGAACCGGAACCACACCAGAACTAAAATGCAACGACGTATCATATTTTCCGTTGGTCCTGACCAAATGAACCCAACTACAGCTGTGAAAGCGCCCTAAGTCTTTGCTTTTTGGAACACTTCTTTTTTTAAGGATAGATAGAGAGTTGATGTGGAGATGTGACAGTAAATGAGGGGGGAGAGTGAAGGGATGAATAAGAAATGAGAGTGGGTAGATGTGAAACACAGATGGTGGACATTTAGAGAGATTATAAAAGCCAGAAGGCCTCTCATTAAAACATGGGGAAAAATTGCAACTTTGTTAGTGAGCACACTGACCCTGAAATATACGTTTCTAAAGCACTTTTGTGTTCCAGCGTGCCTTTCCTTTCTCATGGCGGCCTTGTTCACACTCAGCAGCAAAGCTGAACCAGCGTTTTACACACACAGGCTGTAGCAGGGTCATGCACTCTGCTCTGCCTTCACTGTGTGTGAATGTGTGTGTGTGTGTGTGTGTGTGTGTGTGTGTGTGTGTGTGTGTGTGTGTGTGGGTGTGTGTGTGTGTGTCTGATTCAGCACTTGTCTCCATTCACAGCGCTTGTTGAGTTAGATTGTTCAGTTTGTCAGCTGATCCAGCCCTTCCCTCTGCTGCACTGTGGCCCTGTTTGTCTCACTTTTGTTGATTTCTCCACTGTGTGTGTGTGTGTGTGTGTGTGTGTGTGTGTGTATGTGCGTGTTCGTGGGTGTGCTCACGCGTGCATGTACTTACAGCTTTCTCTTTAGGCCCACAGTGCTGGGTGTGTTGGTCTGCATCTGGCTGAACAGAAACTGAATCAGCTGGCAACGAGAGAAAAAGCACAGCATGAATCAGCATCCTCTCTCACACACACACACACACACACACACACACACACACACACACACACACACACACACACACACACACACACACACACACACACTGACAGTAATTCCTGCTTGAAACATAAAAGCAGGAATACGGAGTTAAGTGGCATTACATGTAACCCACCCTGTTTCGTCCTATCAACAAATGTTAATGATCTTGTAATATGAAATGAAATGTCTGACACACGTTGAACTTTTTGGATTATCTATACTGTAGTCTTCATATGTTGAATGACCAAACAGGCCTGAAGCAATGAAGAACAGAAATAACTTTGATTTTGAACATTTCACGTAGAATGTGTACTAAGTGAAGAGGGCATACTTGCAACTGCATCATTCTTGTTAATACATATCTGTTTTATTTAGTATTTATGCTTCGGTATGTTTTTAAACATTTTGAATTAAAAAAATGTGTTTCTTTTTTGTGGCACACACACACACATACACACACACACACACTGACCTTGTTCATGACTTTCTGTTGCTGTGTGTGATTCTGTCTCAGTGAGACCACCTCTCTCCACAGCACCTCATTCTGCCTGCAAACAAGAGGAGAAAGATGTCAGAGGGAGGTGGTGAAGAAGAGCACCTGGTTTAAAATCTGAAGCCTATTAACCCGAATGTATTTTGTTTAGCAGGCAATCAGTTGAAGAATCCTGGGAGGTCTATATATTTTTATATAAAAACTGGTGCAGTGCAGATGTGGTTGTTTTTATTCCACATATTCTTTTTTCATGGCAAAACCTGGCACCTACATTACCCACAAAGCAACTCCACCAACACTTTGGTCAGATATTCAGATGTATCTTGCTAGCTAGTGCCACAAAATTCTATTTTCTCATCCGCAGTAGTACTCCCCAAGTCCTTTGATTTGTAGTTCCCCTTTAACCCTGCACTCTTGAAGATTAATAAGATCAACATGTAACGTAAATTGTTGTGTTTCGACCCAGATATGACTTATGGATGTACTGTTTATTGCATCCACAAGCAAACACACATGGCTTTTTGTTGGTTTCAAACCCTGGTGCCTGCGCATGCTACGAGTGCACAGAACAGTATCCACAAGCGGAAACGTATTCTCTCGAGGGAGCATTTCCGCTCCGCATTCCGCAAGCTGTGACGAACACATGCTTGACCCTCCAAACTCTACCCAGCCACTACCCAACACTCGCTTGCTCGGCAAGTTACTTTTGAGGCGCGATGGAATCCCAGCATTTTTTTATTTATATATTTAAAGTGCATATGTATAGAACGCATGTATGCTGTGTGTGATATATATGTTTATGCAGGTGTGTGAATCCAAATTGCTGAATAGCAAAACATGGTCATACGTACTTCATACTAGCCTGCCAACTGCAGGTCCGTATGAAAAAGAAATGACATGCTACATGCAATCCTCCACAGTGCTATGTATGTCTGGCATGCGCGAGAGGTGCCCGCACCAGCGCTCACAGAATGCACTGCCGCAGGAATACAAATCAGGCATTAGTTGTCATGGTCAGTCTGCACCAGCCATACTTTATTTGATCTGTCAGAGACCAGCATACAGAGGGTCGGCCTATATTGTACCTATATTAGTTTTCTTCTTACTCCAAGGAGGTCTTCTTGAGAGATGTAAAGAGATAGGTGAAAATGACTCAGCTGCTACTTGCACCACCGTGCTAATTCCCTAGTCGGCTACTCAAGAGTACAGTTAAAAGCATATGATGCCTGGAGAACAGTCCCTGGCTGGGATATTGGGAGGGACAGGTCTATGTTTTTAGGATTGTCTGACATACTTTCTACGATGTGCGTGTGCAGTCCAACCCTCTCCATGTAATGCAAAGTGACTGGACTTTCAGAGTGAAGCAGCTCACGTCATGTCAAATTCCTTGTATGTTCAACATACCATGGCAATAAACGGTTCCGATTCTGATTCTGATACATTCTATCTTTTTTTTAGAAATGGAGAATTAGTTCCGTGGATGCACAAATTATACGAAAGAGAAAAGTCTGTGGTGGAATATTTTGAGAGAGCGTTGTCCAAGCCTGCATCCATGGCCGTACATGTGCACATGCACACATCTGGTCATCCTTTCTAAGACTGTCGTTATTGGTGTACGCGTGTGTGCGTTGGTCAGGTGAGCAGGTGAACATTCTCTCCTCGCATTAGCAAACAATACTGAGCACAAAGCAGCTCCACCTCACAATAGACACACGGCAGCTATTTTCAGCAACAATAGCCTCCAGAGAAAAAGTCAGTACATGCACTGGATGATTTGTTCCAACTTAGCAAGAGGAATAACAGACTCAGGTCAACTGCTCTTTTCCCATTATCCCCCTGAAATATGTTTTTCAAAAGCCGGTAGTGAATGTAAACTATAAAGCATAACTTATAGTCAACGGTCAAATTCAATTCGTTTTTGAGATTTGTTTGTAAAATATTTAACGCCGGCTGTGCCGCACATATTACTGTCGAGCGTCACATTGACCTGACCTGTGAATTGTCATTTACATAAGTTCACACTGGTTTATGTCGACACCCCGTTACTAACCAGTAATCCTGAATACTACCTGGCCCTTGGTTCCCTGTGAGTCATTGAATGGGAAGCAATTTAATTAAATTTAAATAAAATATGGACCTAAATAATCCACGTCTTAAAACTAGACTTAAGGTCTCCCTACAAGACAGGGCCTCAAAAAAAGTAGAGTAATGCAGGACTTGTGTTAGTCAATTCGGTACAACGTGCTGACTTTGCAAATACCTAAACAAATAGTCATCTGAGCAATACACAAACATGCAACACAAGTTGAACGAGAGACTTTTGGCCCTGGGGCAGTTGCCTACTCTGCCTGGAGTGGAAAGGGCTTGTGGGGTCATGGCACACACAAAAAATGTCTATACTCACTGTTTCATGTCCTGCATCTGACACTCCATGTTGTCCTGTTGTGTTCTGAGAAGCTGGACTTCATAGAGCAGTTTACTGAGGTCCTCCTGACGGACTTTGGTCTCCTCACTCTTCACTATGGACACCTGAACACACAGCACAGCCTGATCTGTTAACTTACTCAGATACAGCTCGTGCAACCACACATTCCCTGTGATGTCTGTGAGCAGAGGAACTCAGTGGAGTTTTTTAGCCACACTGGCAGCGTGGCTCGAGTCGGTCTATCCACTAGTCAAGAACCATTGGGTGGGTTGCCAACATTTTGTTCAGACTGTCATGGTCCCCAGAGGAGGAACCCTGATGACTTTGGTTATCCCCTGACTTCTCCTCTAGCGCCACCATGAGGTTAAAATGTGTGCTTTTGAGTAAAATGCTAATGGGTGCTTTTGGAAGGACTGTCAGGAAATTTGGTACGTTGATGTTTCTCCTTAGGACAAATTGTAATAACCTTGGTGATTCCTTCACTTTTAATCTAGCACCATCATTAGATCAACTTTTTGTTTCCCTTCAATGTCAGGTGTAATTTGTGTTCATTGCTAATAAACTAATGTTAGCAAGCGAAACTAATATGGTGAACTGTAAACATTAGCTAAACTGCTAAACATCTGCATGTTATCATTGTCATTGTGAGCATGTTAGCATGCTGGCATAGCATTTAGCTCAATGCACTGCAGAGTCTTATTGACAAATTCAGGTCGGAGGCGTCAGCTTAGGCAAGCCACCATTACTGTGGTGGCGCCTCACTTGTAAACCAACGCATAATGTGATGCATGAACAGTATTTCACTTTTTACATGCCTTTGCCAACAATAAAACATCAATGTAAATGTGCACAGCTGCACAATTCCAAACTAACATTTAGACTCTATAAATATAAACCCTGTTACATTATTTTGACACTTTCTAGTCGGTTTGTCTTTGAGACATTGTGCTTGTGTGCATTTGTGTGTTTGTGTGTGTGTGTGTGTGTGTGTGTGTGTGTGTGTTTGTCCATACCTTCCTCTTGATGTGTTCCAGCATGTGTTCATGTCCCTGGAGGAAGTACAGATGTTGGAACTCTGTGTCGTCTCTCTCAGGCTTCACCAGGCCGCTTTGCTCAATGTTCACCACCTTACGGAAACCATCTAGACGCACACATATTAGAGGACACACACACACACACACACACAAAGTATCAGTGCATACTGTAATTGAGAGCAGAGAAGACAAGGAGGGAAGTGTAGGCTACTCACACATGTTGAGCTGTCGAACAAAGCTCGCCATATTATTGTGTTTAAAGTACTTTGGCAGGACTTCCTTGGCAAAGCGTCCCTGGTCAAACACATGGAAACTGGTCCCAGACTGAAATAGAGAAAAGTCAGGAAAGCTCAAAATATAGTCAAGACAGACAAGACAGAGCCCTGCAGCTTTTTCTATTATGTCCATTCTGATGATAGATTTGACTATACAATGAACAAAATAACTTCACTAGTCTGGTTACTCATTACTATTGCTTAGTGGGACTGAAATACAACTTTTAGATGGCAGTCATGTAGATGTCAGTAAATGATGCATTGTGTTGTAATAAATACTTCAGAAAATCAGACTCATAATACCAAAACAGGAGAAGAGTCATAACCTCCATACTAATGTGCATTTAGATATACAAGGAAATGTTGAACTTTTGAACCCAAAGCAGAAAAAAAAGGCTTCAGAACACTTTTTTGCTCTTTATTATTCTGCATGGATTCGTCACTTTTAGTTTTATTTTCCTTCACGCTATTTGGATTCGAAAATGACAACATTTTTAATTCCCTCAAAACTGCTGCCATGTAACTTGAGTTTGTCATTGAGACCGTACATGGATTAATGCTACCTTAGCACTGAAAGGAGCTTTGTAAGGAGGTAATACATTTTCCCCAGAGCGCACAATCTATTCATCAGCAGCCAAATTCAGCTCAGTCAGCCAATCAAACAGACTCTCTCGCTCTCGCTGCGTGTGATGAATCATGCTCTCTCTCCCAACGGTGCAATCTTTCTAAGCAACTGCAGCATTGTTTTACTCTGAAAAGCAGTATTGTGTAAAGTGTTGTAAGCAAAACTCATTTGCACAACAGGTGTGAAATTCATGAGGTTAAGACATTTCTGATAAGATGTTGCTGTTACCATGTACAGTATGTAGTAATGCGCTCTTGACTGACAATGTAACAGCGGATGGTGCTCACTCTAACTACAGATGGGACTGAAGAGCATCTGTCTGTTTATCTCCCTACGAGGAGGAACTGAGAAAGTGCTTCTTCTTGTTTATCAGTGAAGCACACACATCAAAGCTCATTCCCTGTAGGACAAACAGAGAAAAACCCCCAGAAACCCACACATGGTCTCTGTTTTCATCTGGGCAATGCTGTCAAATTTAACTGGCGGGTTTTATGTATGCGTGCATTATGATGGCGTATTAGTGTAGAATAAATGCCACTAACAGATGGTTTATCAACCAATAATATAATCATTTGGTACTTTGAATCTGTGCTATATTCTTATGTATATACATATATACAGTCTATCTTACACATTATGCTTCAGACTGGCTTGATACAGTTATTTTTTTTTTTTTTTACAAAACCAGTTCAGATAACCACAGGATTTAAGAAAGTAATAGGTTTTTACATATTGCCGCTCTTTTTGGGATCAAAAAGAAAAAGTGCCACTTGTAGACTTCCGGGTGTCTCAGATGTGTCACCAGATCCATCAAACAGTGATGTCCCCTCAAAACTTCTAAAGGTTTTATTTAAAATAGTTGTTTACAACCCCAGATTTTTCTTTCGGCAACCACTGGACTAACCTACTTAACATAAAGTAATTAAACTAGCTCCACCGTAACAGTACACATGAATGCATCTGTAACAATGACATGTATAATGATGTATAACTCAGATTTTACAGTCATTATACGTCGTGTACATTCAGCCGATAATACTTCTGCACGTTTACTAAAGCTCTTTGACAGCGTTGGTACTCTTACTTAAGTTAAGGATCTGAGTTCTTCTTCCACCACTGTTGTGGGCTTCCTCCCTCCACTATTGCTGCGTTTGAGGACAACTCAGAACTTGAACATTTCTGACAATGAAACGGCACTCAAAGAGTTCCTGCTTTTGTACTTGGGGTTCATTTGCATTTATTCAATGAAAATAATACACACTAATACATAGCAAAACCTGGTCTGTATGCTAATTGATGTGCCTTCTGTGACATTGATTTACATTATATTGTATTACTGTATTCATATAATATTATATTGTACAAATTAAACCTTCTGATAAGAGATTTTCTTTTTTTCTGGGGCTATTCCTGCGAGCGCACATGCTCAACAAGCGAGCTGTTTCAGAAGCTAAACAGGTGTGAAAGTAGCAGAGTTGTTAGCCAGGCTAAAAAAAAGGTATTGTAGCTAAATCGTACCAGTAAATACAGTTATCAAGCTAAACAAGAGCGACGCACAAACAAGCAAAGAAACTGTCCTGTTGCCGGCACAATATGTATTTATTTTATATATTTTTATAGTTTATTATCAGCACAGTTTGTTGTTTGCTCGTTGTTACTAGAACCTATGTAATCTATTATTAGTCCTGTGAATAACGTGTATAATTTTCATCAACGTTTTTTTGCTCATTTCATGAGAAAATGGCATTTAGGTGATGAGTCACAATTTGTGACAATACAGCAACACTTTCTGATGTTGCTTATCAGAGAACAGCAGGCAGATGATGATGAACACTCGCACTAGAGTGTGTTCGCCAAAGAAGACCAGGATGGTTTCGAGGACATGTTTTGTGAATTGAAATGACATTCCCCACAGAGTAACTACGGTGTGATGTGCAGCATGTCCTGAGGACGGACTCACAGCGCTCCAGCAGATGAGGTGGTTGGTATCTGGATCCTCCACCAGAGTCCACAGCTTGGTGAGGAAGGCTGGAACGTTGCTGGCGTAGCTGCCATCTACACCCACGGCACCTGGAGACTCCTGCATACTGACACCTGTCCACTACCGAGACGGCTCACAACAGGAAAACCAAATGTGTGTGTGAGTAGAAAGTGTGCGTGTGTGTGTGTGTGTGTGTGTTTGTGTGTGTGCGCAGACTCCCAGACTAGTCCATGTTTGAGAAACTCCACTTCTGATGATCCGTTACTGATAATCCCAAGTTTGTCTCAGTCTCTTTGATTCCATTTCATTCGGTCACACTGTCTCTGTACTTGTCCTTGTTGACACAATCTTACCTTGTCTCTGATTTTTCAATTTCTTTTTTTTCTGTTTAATGTGTTGTCATTTAATCCTATTGCTCTTGCAGTTTCTTTTTCTCTTCTGCTCTCCTCTCTCTGTCCTCCCTTTCACACCAGTCATCTAACAGAATGTCATCACAGAAGGTCCACGTCAGCACACACATACACAAACCATTCAAGCCCCCCCCCCCCCCCCCCCCCCCGTTACCCCGAGGCCTCCCGCTGACAACCAAGAGACCGCCCAGTAAAACAATACAGCATCCACACAAAAGCTCCAATAATACACCACTGTCCAACCATCAGAAGGCTACTGGTTAAACTGAATAGAACAGGGTTCAGTGCACCTGTATGCCAGGTAGAAAGGGTCCCTTGTCATTTCTGTCAACTCAGACATCTTACATGTCTTGATGTTGTTATGAAGTGGACATACTGTACCGTTTGTGCGGCACAGCAAACATACCAGCCCACTTCAGATGTTATAGTGTCTCTCAATGTAGGTTCATTTTATATTAATTTGGGGTTAGATGGAGGATGAGGGACTCAGTTACTGTCCAACAATGTATTCAGTGGTGGAAGAAGTATTCAGATCCTTTATTCGAGTACAAGCATTAATACCTCAGTAGAAACATAGTAAATGACACGGTAAGGTTCCTGCGTTCAACATCTTACTCTAGTAAGAGAACAGAAGTATTATGCAGAACCATGTAAGCAGCGTTCTAATTCCATCATCAGGGTCATATCACAGAAGGTCATCACAGGTTCTGTAATATGTTCTATCCTAATCTGCAAAGTAAATGCAGCGGTCAGTTGTACTATTATATATTCATGCAGTGGAGTAAAAGGTAAACTATTTCCCTGAGAAATGCAGTTGAGCAGAAGAATATATAAACCGTAAACTGGAAATAGTCCTCAAACCTCAACGTACCTCACAATAGCACCGTGCCGGAGATGTACATATAAATGTCTTCCTCTAATACATTTATGAGAGGAAGACATTTATTTAACAGTTGAGACATTTATAGTCCCCACAGATTGAATCCTGGTGAATTTGGTGACATGACCTTTCCTCTAGTGCCACCCTCAGGTCAGAATATTCACTTGTACACAAGTTACATCAAAATCTAAGGGGCAGATTCACATTCTTTCTTAAGAAAGGAGACACAGTTGATTTTATGCTGCTCAACTTATTTATTTGATATAAATGTACATCATTCTGTGATTTAAATGTTACACTGGCAAAAAGGGAACACTGAGTATAATACTTTATGATAATCACAACATCTGGCTGAAAGTCTGTCTGATCATTTATACGTGCTAAATAGTTTAATCTGATGATTTATATTACTGCATAATTAACATTCTGTAAACTACATGATGACTACAACTAGCAGCTTTATTGCATTGAATGAAGGTCACAGTAGTAGTTTAAAGAATACTTTTTGGCCACTTGGGGGCAGTGGAAACAAGTTACATCTGGTTTTAGATACAACTTGTATGCTCCTCACAAAAATGAGGGTTTAAAGACAGAGACAAAGATCCATAGAGCCGAGGGAACTGCAGCATTGTTGAAACCCTCTGTGGGTTCGTCAATATAAGTGAGCCCTTTCACATACAGTCATTTATCCATTGTTCATATGGACATTTTGATTCGTGCAGCTTTAAACCAAACCGGTTTTATGCCTACGAGTTGAATTTCGCACAATCTTTACTTTAGAATCATAATTCTTATCGCCTAAGTTTCTAAAATGATAGACAACTTCCAAATATCGATTTTTTTCTTCCTAAATTAATGTTATATTATGTCATGTAAGGAAACCATGCATCCATCAGCTGTTCGCTTCATATCAACTGGAGATGTAGCCGCTTAAAAGATATCTGAGCAGGACTTGACATCTTCTGACGTTGGTACTGTTTATACAGAAAACACACATTTTATACTGTGATATTTACTGGATGTGACATGCAGTATAGTCAACAGCAAGTAGAACACTTTCAGGCAAACTCCCCTCAGCCAGCTGCCACCTTACTTAGGTTTTTGTCGTGAAAAATAGAGGTATTGTATCGATACACCGTGCTGCGCAGTGTAGCGTCGCTCGTTGCTCGTCAACAATTAGAACACGATGTCATGGACACAACACCAGTTTTACAGTGTTATTTTGTGTACAATACCTTGAAATTGGCATATTTCTGAGAAACAAAAGCCTACCAATTGTATTAATACAACAGGCAGCATATACATTTTTTGTATAACTTGAACTTGTTATTCCTAAAGCTACTGAGAATTGAGGAATACTGAAAACGTCTTCGTAAAATGTGTTTATTTGAGCAGGTTTAGCATGAATTAATGTTACATTTTGCCTTTGGGTAACAGTTGTCAACTGTTATCAACTGAAGTCATTATTGTAATCAGTTGATATAACTTTTTCAAATAATAATACAAAATAATATAATAATAATATAGGAACAAAAAACTCCATAATCTTGTACTTTGCTTTTATGCCATAATTTGCCCCACCGCCTTTAATAGCACACGGTGGACCCGAGCCCCCTGTGTAGGCCTGATGAATGAGGAATCAATATTGAATCAGGAATCGATTTTGAATTGAATCTTGACCCCAATTCAACATCAATATCTAAAGTATTAAGGCAACCTCTGTCATGCTACAGTTTTTCTGACTTGGACGTTCATACAATAAGGTTTGGGAGTCTGGGTTGACCCAAAAACAAGCGTGTAGTCTGGCTCTCCTGCATCCACAGGCCACACGAACTTGAACCTCCTCAGCAGAGTCACCACGATGAGGAAGAGCTCCATTCGAGCCAGAACCTCTCCGAGACACATCCGAGGACCTGCAGGTTAAAACACACCACTTATTTTTCTATAACCTAACGGTCAATCCGTCTGTCATTGTATATGAATGTAATAATCGTTTCACTCACCTGCAGAGAAAGGCATGAAGGCCTCTGGTTTCACAAACTCCCCCTGCTCATTGAGGAAGTTTTCAGGGTTGAAATCATGGGGGGATTTCCACTGCCCCTCCTCATGCAGCACCGAGGAAAGGTTGGGGATGATCGTGGTTCCCTGGAGAACAGATAAAGAATTTTAAAACACATAGCTATGACTCTATGGCCCTGTTTCCATCATTCTTTTTTTTACTGGGTCACAAGCAACTGATGATATTGCATGGGGTTTATGGGGTTTTGCCAATTTTAAGTCTTCACTGCAATGCGTTTGTCAAACTGTTTTTAATACTGGAAAGTACCATATTTCTACTGCAACATCATTTGATTTCACAGTGTCAGTATGTGTCTGTGCTACATGTAATGTTAGAATAAGCACTGTGACAGAGAAGAGGCTCTCAGGCACATACCAAACCAATGCGGAATATTTATAATAACACAAATCAAATGTTAAACTCTTGATTTTGCTCTTTATTTTGGTATTCATGCTTTATCCGACAGAGAGACAGACAAGAACGGCAGGGGAGAGAGAGGGGATGCCGTGCAGCAAAGGGGCCTGGGTCGGCCCTGAACCCAGAACACTGCAGTAAGGACTCAGCCTTAATGGTAGACACGCTCACAGTATCATGCACGTTAAGTATGTGCCTGTGCCAACACTTCATTGAAGCTGTATATGATGCTTAAATTGAGTGATATATTCAACCAGGATGTTGTGTTTTTAATGGCTACAAACCTACATTATAGATGTTCTTCAAGGCTCAAGGTTTAACAACAGGAAACGACATCAACAACATCAAGATTCTCAACTATTTCCTCTTACTTGTAAGTGCTCAGAGGGCCATCCCTACGATATGAAGCCTTTTCTATATTTTTATGACACCACATTATATTTTCCACTCACCCTGGGTATGGAGTATCCCATTAACTCTGTGTCTTTAGTGGTGCGGTGGAAAACACTGAGAGGAACAGTGTCAGCCATTCTCTGGATCTCATGAATGACGGCCTGCATGACAGAGAGCGCTGTCATCAAACTGAACCTTTGTAAAATCTCAGATGTACTGAAATAATCCACAATTTACCTGAACATAGGGCATCTGGTGTCTGTCCTCAAAACTGGCTTCGTCCTTCCCACCCAGAACATTGTCTATTTCCTGGTGACAGCGCTCTGAGGAATACAGAGAGATAGATGGCAAGGACAAAGACGGAGGCAGTTAACAGAAAGAAAGAACAATGCAAGAGGTTTATGAGCTGGTAGATGACCAATTAGGGGATCACCATGCAGAGTATTTACATTTCATCCTCTGGGGACCACGAATGTCTGAACAAAATCTCATCTCAATTCATTCAATAGTGGTTGAGATCACAAGCACTCACTCACAAGCACAAATGTCTACCTCAAGGTGGCGCTAGAGGACAAGTCTGGGTGTCTTCAAAGTCATGAGGGTACATCATCAGGGAACCATGAATGTCTGACTTTTTTTTTTTTTTTATCTCAATCCATTCAATAGTTGTTGAGAGATATTTGTAAATAAAGTGAAGACCCACAGATGATAGACAGACGTACCCTGTATCTGTGGATGATTCATTAGGTAGAGGAAGCCAGCGAGCAGGGTGTTAGCAGTTGTGTCAGTCCCAGCAAAGTGAAGATCCAAAATATATGCACAAAGCTGGTCTTCAGAAAATGAGGAGCCATCATTGCCTCTCTATGCAGGCAGACAAGAGAGAGAAAGTGTGAGTAATCAGTGTTCACTCTGTCGCCACCACAACCGTGGTGGTTAAATGTCTTAGTGGTCAACAACAGGCCAGTTTGCAGCTGCTCTGAACAGAATTATTTCTATTAACAAGAATGACAAACACCATATCCAGTTCATCCAGGTAACTGTCGATGAAATGACGCGGTTTACCAGGAACTCTGGTCTTTTTGTTCTCAGCCAACATCTCCAAACGTTTTTCATGTGCAGCCTAAGAAAAAAAGAAGAAAAAAAAGATTTGGTGAAATAAACAGGTTCATCAAGTTACAGATTAATTTTATTTCTTTCAAGACTATTTAACATTGCTGAATGCTTTATTTTCCAGCTCAAAGCAGCCTCAACGAGCTGCTTGTATTTCATCTTTCCTTTCTACTTTCATTCATTCCTTCTCTTTTACTTCATTGAGCAGGCTGATTTTTTTCTGCAATGCAAAGTGGTTTTTTTCATGCTTGGCAGTTCATTTTGTTATCCCTTGGCCTTTACTACAGAACATATCAACTCTATCAATTGAACCCACAGGCAATTATCCCTGTAATAAAACAGGATTTAATGGTCTTTTGCCAGATTGTGAAATGAACGCTTCAAGACATACCTTGAACAACTTAAAGGCCTTCTGGAAGGGCAGTGGCAGGTTTCGCACCATGGGAAGAGAATCGTAAATCTGTAGGAGAGAAAGATGAAAACAGACAAGGTTTTAAGAAGCCCTTATGTTTTCTGAGCATTGCAATGCCAAGTTACCCTAAGACGATTAGTGGACGATTCATCCTCTAACTCACACTGTCTTTACTGAGCAGCAAGTAGTGATGCTACATTATTGAGTGGTTTTGTTGTCTAAAGCGTGACTCACCATACCCCAGCGCCCGTTGATTATTTTAGAGGTCTCTTGGAAAAGTCCAACAAAAAACTTCATGAACTCATCCTCATAGTCAAACCGCCGAGCAAACAGAACTCGACAGATGATGTTCGAAGCTGCATTGTGGAACATCATTTGGGGATTCATGGTCTTACCTGGAAAAACATGTTTTTCAGCAATTCAAAAGAAATTCCAGATGCTGATGTCATGGTCAATATCAATGTTACGCCATACAGCAGACAATCCCTGTGCTCTGTTTGCGTACAAAATGGACATACCGACACTCTGCTCCAACAGCTTTATGATGCAATGTATCTCTCCCAGAATGCTCTGCTCCATCGGCTGCTTCCCCAGGCCAAAGTTTCGCAGGGTCATTAGACCAAAGCGTCGATGCTCTTTCCAGCCAGAGTTATAATCTGCTAGAATCACTCCGGGAGCATGAGCTACAAGCAAAAAGGAAAAGTGCATTGACTTTCAGTTACATATTTGAAATGCGTGATGAGTGATGTTTCAGTGAAACGCTATAATGTCTATGTCATTTTGTTACAGCTGCTTGAGCTGCCTGAAGTGTCACATTCTACTAATGTTTTACATGTTCACGTATTTGACTCATACAGTTATTAGTTACTTTTCTGAGTAAGATTTTATATACTAAAAAAATATGATGAACACACTACATTCACTTGCTTTTTGCCTGTGACAAAAAAAGCTTGTTGGAGGGCCCCTCTTTTAGCAGTTCCTCTTCAAGCTTCTACACAACTGACTCATACAATAACAAATATCCAATATTTCAGATGAAAGCGAAATTGAATATAAATTTGTGTTGCTGAAGGGTTTTACTTCGTTCCTTCTACAGATTTATCTTGTGACCTCTTTGAAGGGGCGTGGCCCTGTATGCTGCTAACCACTGGATTCAACTACCTAACTGTACACAAAAGCATTAAAACAGTAAAGTGCTGCCTTTGTTTTCATCCATTAGTATTAACAATCTGATAATGTCATACATAACACAAACTAATACTTCAACATTTGACACTTGAAGTACATTCTGCTGATAATACTTTCTGATACATCTTCCACTGCGGCCACCAGGTGGTGCCATAATATGATTAGCTGGTAGTTAATTCTCTGTCTTTCCATATTCTCTCTCACAATAGATTAGTTTATTGTATGCAGTGGAATTGAAAAATCCCTCTGCAGACAAAAGCTTAAACTTGCTCTGCACCTTTCACTCGTACAGCATGATTAACCATGAGGTCTTGTGGTCTGCCGGCGAAGTCAGCAGCTTTGTTGACCAATGCTTCTTTCAAAGCCTGCAGCCCATTGATGACGACCGCAGGCCTGGGACCGAAGAAAAGGCTGTAGACGTTACCATAGCGCTTAGCCAGCTGGGGACACAGTGACCAAGTAGATTAGAATTACTGGGACTGGTGACTGACCTTTATTTAGTGCAATCATCAGCCATTGTAAATCATTATTATGAACAATATTGGTAGGAGTGGGAGTGGCAGTGGAATGAGACCTTATTTTAAGCACATATATAAGACATATCCACTTTGATATATACCAACACTAACACTAACACTAATACTGTTAAATAATTGAGAATATGATGCCAGAATAAGTCATTCTAAATTAATATTTTGGGTCATTCTGGGTGAAGAGCTCAGCTCACCAATAAAGCCCGACACCCAGAACAATGTCAACGTAGCATGTTCTGCCTCTAGTGTGAAACAAAGGCTATTAAAAGAATTATATTCAACAAAATCCATCATTTTCCCAATCCCTCCCTAAAAACTAGAGGAATGCAATTATACGGACAACATAAATAAAGATGCAAAAATCTAAATTCAATCCGTTAAGGTTATGAAATCTTACAAAGGATGTGGATGTGTAGCCTATTCAGTGCATAAATATATTAAGCAATGTTCTCTTGGTAACATCATTTAACTTTACCCTCTCCAGATCTGCAATAGGGTTCTCCAGATTGAGCTGCAGCACATTTCCAAAGATGGGGATGGGTCGAGGGCCCGGAGGGAAATCTTTGGCCCTGTGGGTCAGAAAGAGGAAAAGGAAGAGCAACACAGCTGACAAGAATAGAACCACGGAGGCCAACATGATGAAGCTGTGATTCCGATTGTTTTACACTCTTTTATATTCCGGCTCTGCTATTTTGTTGACTTTGCAAAGACAAGCAACCTTTGCACATCACATGTCATGTGGCCTGCACTGTTATTGAACTAATTTAACCTCAAATCAACCAGTAGATAAGAGTCACATCAGATAAAGAAAATCTAACTTAAGTGCCAAATGTTCCTCACTGGTCGCGCCTTAATTCTCAGTCCCGTGATGTGATTAAACTGAAGACGCTGTTCACACTTCACTCTCAAGCTAAAGCATTTTCAGGTCAATGTACTGCTCTTACAAATAGGAAATGTCATTTCATGTTTCAAATTGTAACTTTGACAAAACATGGATTCCTTCAACGTTAAACCTGAAGAGAACCCCCGGCTCAGTGCTGCTTTTGAGACACGACTCCAAAGAGACACAAGACAACCACAGAGAGACAAAAAACATCCAGAAAGAGACAAACCTATAAGAGAACCGAAAAAACAAAGTGACCAAAAAGAAAAACAAAAAACGATTTAGGTTGTTGTAACATTTGTTGAGCTACAGTAAGAATTGCCCTTGAGAGGCCAAATTGAGGATCTGAGCGTCATTCAGAGAGATGGATGGCTTCTCCTCGATCTTATTCTGAAAAACTGAATATATTTATTTGATATACATCTAATTATATACATAATGTGGTTTTAATGTTCAAAATCACTTTGAATGTAAAATCTATTACCCAATTCTGTCCATTTGAAGGAGCCATTCACTACCCGTTGTCTTGTTTGTTTGTTTTCTCAGATTTGACCAATGGTCTGAGGAATCTAAATATATTGTGTTGCTAAGACAAACCATTCGATATGTCCATAACATAATTGTGAATAGACACAAGGCAGAAGTACTTAGAACTCAAAATAACACACTTTTGCTATACATGCTGCTTACTTACGGTCTGTGGTTGAACCAGCATGATTTTAGTCTCTTTTATTGACTTGTAAAGAAAGCCAAAACACCAGAAAGAAGAAGAAAAATATTGCACTTACTGCCAAGCTTTGCATAAAAAGCTTGGCAGTACTGTTGCACAGTACACCTGTGCAACATAATGCAATCCATTACAACAGCCCCATAGCAAGACTACATAACCAACTCTCTCAGGCTGTAGTTGGGACCTTTGTAACAGTCAATCCACTATGCAACTGTACAGTATTTATTTATTATTTGTCATTTGGTGTTTAACGTATTGTCTAGCAACAAAAACGGACACGTTGGGAAGACTGAGTTGTTAATATTGCAGTTCATTCTTTATTCTTAAACTTATAAAAGCATCACTATAATGCTATTGCAAGATTTATGACCTCAAACTTAAAACATATATTTGCAGAAATCCCCAATCATATCAACCCTATATAAAACAATTACATATCAAAGCATGTCATAAGTACTACATATATAAAAGCTTGTCATTTTAGGTCATTGGTGAGTAAACCTATCAAAGCATGTGATTTGAATACAGAGACAGCATAAGTTGTAATCATACAGGTGAAAGCATGTCATGGAATCAAAAATCCCTCCAAATTAAATGACAAAATACATCGTTTGTCAACATCCGACTCCAACGACGTAACGTGGGCATGACAACACCATTTGTGTATTACACTGTTACAAATAATTGTTGACAAAACAAATCTGTTTTATGATGTCACAGCACTGTGTTTAGGGTTTGGTTAGGTTAGGCACAAACACATATTGGTTAGGTTTAGTCTATCACCACGGTTTGGTTAAGGTTCGGGGAGCTTTGTTGTCATGGTAACAGTAATAAAGGTGTTTATGGAAGTAAGTATATGTAGGTGTCCAACATTTCTAAATAGTCCACTATGTAGTAAGTTTGCCATTTTTTATTCCTGTCTGAATGTATAGCAAGAAATATTATATCCTTTATAGTGAAGTCAAAGTATCCCATAATGCAGCGTGAAAAGTAGTTAACACTAACCAAGCACTCTCTAGATAGTAGGGAGTAGTATATGAGTGAATGATATTGGACACAGCATATAAAAAGGCCATACTCTGAGAAATAAGTGTATGTTTTATTGATTACTAAAGTGACGTATCGAAGGTAACTACGGTTATAGTTTGTTTGGTGGCAGCAATGCTAACAGTGAAGGCCACACGATAGGTAGCTCAACATGTCGTTGGCTGTTTTGTTGAAACATCCATCAATTCTGGGCTTACTGCGTTGCCCGAAGTTGGACTTTCATGCGATAAGGTTTGGGAGTAAGAGTGACCCCATAGACTGGAGTGTAGTCTGGCTCTCCTGCATCCTCAGGCCAGATGAACTTAAACTTCCTCAGCAGCGTCACCGTGAAGAGGAAGAGCTCCATTCGAGCCAGACCCTCTCCGAGACACATGCGAGGACCTGAGACATAAAAACAAAGACCTCACAGTCATCTACAAGAGTTGGATTTAAGGCACCCTCTCTGTGCATGTTGTTTGTTTTTTATGCTCACATACCCTCACTACTACGTCTCCTCTACTCCCCAATAGAACACTGTGCTCCCAGAACGCAAGGTTACTTGTGGTTCCTACAGTCTAACTTCAGCTATCAAGCTCCACTGCGGTGGAATCAGCTTACAGTTTTCGTCCGGGAGGCAGACACGATCACCACATTTAAGAGTAGGCTTACGAATTTCCTCTTCAATAACGCTTATAGTTAGGGCTGGCTCCGGCTTGCCTTGGACCAGCCCTTAGTTATGCTGCCATAGGCCAAGACTGCACATGGACTTTCTAGATCACACCGAGCTCCTCTTTTTCCTTATACAATGTGAGGGTCCAAGGACAAAGGGAGTTGCATATTATAGACTGTAAAGCCACCTGAGGCAATTTTGTGATTTGTGATATTGGGCTATATGAATATAATTGACTTGACTGGAATTTGGCACATACCTGCAGAGAAAGGCATGAAGGCCTCTGGTTTGACAAACTCTCCCTGGTCATTGAGGAAGTTTTCAGGGTTGAATTCATTTGGGGATTTCCATTGTCCCTCCTCATTCAGCACTGAGCCCAGGTTAGGAATGATCAGCGTACCCTGTGGAGAAAATGAAGCAAAAGAGGAAAGGGTAAAGAGGAATGAAGAGGACATTTATAAGAGGATACGATTTAATTAAGCTACCCACGTAAGGTAATGAGGCTACCATTATTTAAGTATGGTAATCTGTTCAGGGAAATCTGTGACCTACATTACTGAAAGAGACTAAACTGTTTTCTTAGCTCAGTCAAATCAAATGTGAAATTATAATTTGCAGAGAAGTCATATTCCCTTCAGAGAACACTTAAATAGCTTTTGACAATAGTGAGAGTATAGATAAGACCAGTTGCTTCTTACCTTGGGGATGGAATATCCCATGAGCTCTGTGTCTTTAGTCGTACAGTGGAAGACGCTGAGTGGAACAGTGTTAGCTACCCTCTGCACTTCATGGATCACGGCCTGGATGAAGAAAGATTTAAATATCATGTTCCCATACTTTATCTGACATGGGGCTGAAGAAAAACAAAGCAAGCTCTACTGTGTATGCTCTAACAAATATGCTGTGTACACATAAAATAAAATTGAAATTATGAGAAAAGTGATGATTTACCTGCACATAAGGCATGTTGTTTCGGTCCTCAAAACTGGCCTGATCCTTCCCCTCCAACACCTCGTCTATCTCCTGCTGACAACGCTCTGAGAGAAACAGCAAAGATAATAATAATGTGCAATAGAATTGAAATGTGAAGACAAAAACACTATGAACAATATGATTGAGAGTGGATGAAATGTAAACCTATGAAAGGGTGGAAGTAAAAGAATCCTAATGTGTGGTGTCGCTGAAATGACCTTTTTTATATACCTAACAGTTCTCTCGTTCATTTTTAGCCAGCAAAAGTTGATTTCACAGGTGGAAATGAGAGTCTTCAGCTAATTTTATCAGGGGAAGCTGAATAAGGTTAGTTCCATAAATTGACGAAATGTGTGCTCACTGCAAGTAGGCGTCTCTGCTTTAGCCCGAATAATGCAGACATGAATATTTGACAGTTTAAAAATCCAAGAATGATGTTAATGTTCTTTACACAACCCATAACATAAAAAATGGTACAGACAATGGTAGAACAATGGAGCCATTGTTTGCATACCTTGTACTTGTGGGTAGTTCGTAAGGTAGAGGAAAGCAGTAAGCAGTGTGTTGGAAGTAGTGTCAGTCCCAGCAAAGTGAAGATCTAGGATGTACATAGTCAGCTGTGCTTCTGAAAAGGAAGAACTAGCATCACCTTCCTAAGGAGAAAAGAATGATTGTTTTAAAACAATGGTGGCCAAACGTTGTAGATTGATTGTAGGCCATACACAGAAAATTATCCGGAGTCACGAGCCAAACCATAGTAAATGTGTAGTTTTCAACCAGTTACACTGCAAGAAAGTCAGTGGTTATGGACCATAAAACCACTTATGCCATATACAATTTATTTTCTATAAAACACTTCTAACATTTAACGTTTGACATGACAGCAATAGTTAATTGTTGAGCCCACATATAACAAAAAGGAACTCTGTATTTCCTGCTTTTAAATCTTATTTAAAAAAATTAAATATGATGACATGTAAATCTGCAAACGGGTAAAGTAATCACAGGCGGACCAGGCAGAACTTCCCAAATATTGGTTTCTAAGTGGTCAGTTAAAAGATTCCGATGTCAATGTAAGACGTAAACCTGTAAGTATATTATTAATATATTCATAATTCTCTAATTTTCCCAACTTTTCTGTGTTCTATGATTCACCTTTTCCAACCGATCCAGATAACAGTCAACAAAGTCTCGTGGGTCTCCAGGGACTCTCGTCTGCTTGTGCTCATTCATCAAAGAAATCGCAATTTTCTGACAAGTCTGAAAAACATTCAGTTCAACATTCATAATTTGTATTCTTCTTTTTTTTCTCCATTGACAAAATGCATGTGTTTTGGTTGCCTCTGTATACATGTTTAAGGTGAGGTTAGAGTACCATTATTTTATATATATAAAAATAGAGATATCGAGATAGAGATATTAACATACCTCAACATTCTTAAAGGCCTTTCTGAAGGGCAGCGGCAGGCTTCGAATCATGGGAAAAGAGTCATAAATCTGTTTTAAAAAAGAAAAGACGTCTTTAGATTATTTAGAACCAAACATGCTGATTCTGCATTCTGGCATGAATTGCTCTGAACAAATGATTTTATCTTCACATGTAGGTTAAGATTCTGTGCTTAGCTAAAAAAACAACTCTTACATTTCTGTGAGGCCAAAAATATTTTTGCAAACATGAATTAGTATGGTAATATGTGTAATTTAGTGAATTTCTGTGACAGCAACAGTAACTTTACAACCTGATTTTTCAGCGGTTATGGTAATAATGTCAGCTATAGCAGAATAAAGCTCTGTCTGTCATGACAGCTAATATACTGAGGGCCTCTCCTTTACTCTGGTGACTCTTTACAGCTATCTGATGACGGCAGCAGGTATCCGTTCCACCTGCACCCGTTTAATTACTCTCTACACAGTTTATTTTGCACATCAAAGAAGTGTTTGTTTTTTCAAAAGACTTGTGGTTAGAATAATATGGAGAGGCGTGTTTCCCTAATTGTCAGTGTGTCATGAGACACTAGCATTATTATGATAGTGCTCATAATAATGCGAATGATAATGCGTCCTTTCTGTCCTTTCAAGTGCGCCACCGGTGAGCCAAGGGGGCCTGGCCACAAAAGTACAACAATAGCGTTTGGGACGCTCCTGAGCGCACTGGGCAGGGCAGCCCACTTGACTGCTATCTGGCAACACCGTGGGTTCCTGAGATATAATCGGCTTGTGGAGGAAAAGAGATAAAATCAAGCGCTCTGTGCAGAGAAAGTACTGACAGCTGCTTCTTCTGGAGACAGACAGGATGGCCATGTGAACCATGAAGCAGATTAAGATCCCAACATGTTGAATGAAACACCACTCAGCCAGTTGCTGTTGTTTTCTCTTCTTCTTTTTAGTTATGCAGTTTTGACAGAGGACCGAGCAGCAGAGCGTGTTGCAGGTTTAAATGTCCTCGATCATACGTTATCGGTTATAAACTTGTTTTTCTCTGCATGAGAAAATGGATGATTGAAAAGCGTGTGAAAAGTGTCAATTGGGTAACTCTCACGGTCGATGTCCTACTAGTGATACTCACATTAGCCCCAGTTGTAGCTTTTTGATTGGTGCCACTTGAAAAATGCTAGCATGCTAACGTGCTAAACTTAGATGACGAATATGGTAAACATTATACCTGCTAACTATCACTATGTTAGCTTGCTAAAGTTAGCTCTGAGCACCACTGACCCCAAGTACAGCCTCACAGAGCCGCTAGCTTAGCTGAAGTCTGATATTTCTGAGCCCGGTTTGAAGGCAGAAACATGCCTTTGACTCACCATACTCCATGGTCCATTGGCTAACTTGGCATTCTCAGTAAAGCACTGAACAATCACTTTGATGACCTCATCGTCATACTCGAAGCGTTTTCCAAACAGAACCTGGCAGATGATGTTGGAGGCCGCATTATGAAACATAATTTGCGGACTGAAGGTTTTGCCTGTAAAAAGACATGTTCACTGAAGTTCAACACAGTATTGTGCAAGAATGCAAACAAGAACATTAGACTAGCAATGAACAAGCAAAAATCAACATTCACCATTCATCAAAATGCGTGATCAAGATCCACCGTGTAACATTATCAAACAATAGTAGAGTATTTGTGCTGCTCAGATGTCTGTCACTGATTAAAGTGAACCCTGCCATCCATCGGAGGACTGTGGGCTCACTGATGACTTACCAATGCTGTTCTCCAGCGTGTCAAGGGTGTATTGTATCTCTCCATGAATCCTCTCCTCCATTGAATCCTTCCCCATACCAAAGTTCCTCAAGTTCATCAGAGCAAAGCGACGTTGATCCTTCCAACTAGAACCGTAATCTGCCAGAATCACTCCTAAAACACACGAAGTGGCACGAAAGTGATTGTAGCAGTGTTTTTCCAGAGCCAGTCTACTTTCTAGTACGTTTTATTATTTACTCTCCTCTGTAACTTAATATTGCTTCTTTATTTAGTTACCGTTCATTACAGTCAGTGGTCTCAACATTTTTATTAATGATTTATATACTTTTTGAACTAGTTTTGAACAGATGGACGGTTGATACACAACAGCAAAATAAACTTAGCAAAAGTGGTGGGTTCAAGGCAGTTGGACCAATTTTCAGTGTTGTGCAAGGAAGGTGCTTCCCCTGCCAAAGGTATTGAATGGAGTCCCACTTTTTAGAGAACAAAGACTTTCGAAAGACTCGTGGTTAGAATAATATATAGAGGCGCTTAACATGTGAGTGGGCAGCTGCTTTTCATAAAGACTTCTACAGGACAAGTGCAGACAAGTCTGATGACTGAATAACTGCCTTGTTAAAGATACATTTAAGATAAATCAGCTCCAGCCCTACCTCCTTTTCTCTGGCAAACTGAACAGCACACTGTAAACATACATCTGTTACATAACATACGCTTGTTCCCCTCCGTTTGAGTTGTGAGGTGCTGCCAAAGAAAACACAGGTGCTCAGATTTACACAAACACTAGAAGGCAAGATCATATCAGCCCTGTTTAAGCCTCCCTTCACGTGTTTTTGATTTTAAATTAAAGGTTTTATTGAATCCCTTTAAAGAACTTTGTGGTTCAACTCCTAGTCAAATTGCTGAATTGCTGCGCCATGATGAGCCACAAAGAGATACTAGTCAACAGGTTTTCACTATTTCCCATCATGCTGCAGCATGTGCCTGTGCAGAGGCCCCACATTTCCATTGATTTGTGATAATAATGACAATAAAAAACACCATATATAGTTATACTGGTAACTGTCCCATCCCTATATGCATGAACAAAGATACACTGCTGACATATGAAGTACTTTTGCAGAATGTGGGATTAGTTTTTTTTAATCAGCGAGGCAGATGATGCATTCACTGCCCTTTGAAACATCACGTCTGTCCTACCTTTCCTCTGGGTGGAGTCATTGACAAACAGGTCTTGGGGTCTTCCAGCAAAATCAACGCCCTTGGCCACTAAAGCCTCCTTAATGGTCTTCATCCCATTGATGAACACTGCTGGTCTGGGACCGAGAAATAAACTGTAGACGTTTCCATAAGTCTTCCTCAGCTGGAAGAGAACCAGATAACATGTCAGTGTTTTAAATATATATATCATATAACTTCAGATGGATATTACTCACAGCAATTCAATGAAATCAATTTAAAGCAGGTAAACACAGCACATAAGAGCAAGTTAAAAAATAATGAGACAGTATGACACCTATTGGTGGAGTGTATATTCAGTGATTTCATTGCACAAACTAAAAGTGAGTGTTTGAATCGATTGCACCTGGCCTTGGGGAGTCTACCTCCGCCCTGAAGGATGCAGCTCTAACTAGACGCACCTTGTGGTATGTAGCTATGCAGATACTTTTGGTAATGAATGACCAGTGTTGTAATATGTACTTAGAATTTAGCCACAACTTCAGGATTTTCTTTCATCTGCATTGTACTGAGAGCTCAGCAGCGGAGATCTCAAAATCTCTTTCCAAGTATTTTATCGTGTGTAGGTTAGACAAAGCCCAATATGTATACATGGCCTGTACCACTGGTTGGCTATAGTCCAGTAGATAAGTACACAGGCAGTCAACTCTGTACAGACAATATGTCAGTGAGCACACCTTACCCAAGAAGCATATCTCACAGTGCACAGATTGAAGTTCACGTTTTTATTTTCCACTTGCAACCGACTTTTAAATATGTTACGATCAGGGAAAATAGCACAATTGCCATAAGTGTCAGTTTTAAAACATTTTAGACACATTTTATGTACTAATGATAGTGATTACATGAATACAATAACAAGTGAATGCATTGGAAGAGCAACATCGTTCATTTAAGCGTATGTCTCACCCTTTCAAAGTCATTCAGGGGGTTCTCTAGGCTCAGTTCCAAAATGTTCCCCAGTATCGGCAGGACGGCGGGTCCTGGTGGAAAGTTCTTTGGCCTCCGGGATTTGAGTTGAATGAGGATGAAGACAACGCAGATCAATAGCAGGATGACTGACGCAAACATGGTGGAATGGACTGAACTGAAGAGCTGATTGACTTGCTGTAAGAGTGTAGCTCCTCCGTTCTTAGTGCTGCCTCCTCTGGCTGTAGTTTGCTCACCTGTATTGAAAGGTGAGTGGGAACATCAAACAGAAAACACTTTTAGAGGCATAGGTTCCGACAGGCTTGAAGAAATCTAATCAGTTACAGCCGGCGGTGGAACGCAAACAAGTACATTTATTCAAATACTGTACTTAAACATCAGAGGTCTTTACAATATTGCCACTTTCTCCTTGCAGTCCACTGCATTTTAGAGGGAAATATATATATTTTTACACCACACCAAATGTTTGCATACAAAACATATGAAGAGCTTATAAATAATGTTTAATGCAAAAGATGCCCAACATTTTACAGTCCCAGCTTCTCAAATATACTCATGCATTTCTTTTTAATTGTTTTAATAATTTCTATTAATTCTTTTTTTTTATTTTGAGGTTTAGACTGCATTAGAAAAAATAATCTAATCATACATCAACTTCGACAGTATGTATTTTTGTCTGCATTGAGATTACTTTTACTTTGAATACTATTCCATATTATTAAACTGGCATAGGGTTAGTCAAGTGACATTTGAAATGCAGCACTTTTACTCGTACTACGTTGTTTTGTTTTTTAAGTAGGCTACTCTTACGTCTGACGCGTTATAAGTTACTCTGGCCAAATGACGTCATAGAATTTGGCAACATTACATAAGCACGTAACAGCTGAAGCGCAGCGTCTTTTCGGACTGACTGCTCATCCCTAGACTCGAGACTCTCATCGACAAAACACCGGATGCCTCCTGTAGAAAATGGAGGCATCCTCCTTCAGGCTGCTCCTTTCCGGAGACGGAGAAGTTAGTAGCGAAACAAACACTGGCCAAACCAACCAGTTAGTCTTCATCCTCCACGTGTTGTCTTGTCAACCTGAAAATGAAGCACATATCTCACCTTTGCATCGCCGCTTGTTTGCCACAAAGCTGAGCTCGACTGAGCTCGATGTTGGCGCGGGGGCGGGGGGACTTGCTATAGACAAAACACAAAAACACTCCCTATAATGGGAAGGCGAACAGGCTAGTACTGTTTCCATGTGGTTACATAACAATGTTGATGTCTGTACGGAGTTGACTGCTATTGGGTGTTGTTTGACTTCCGCACAATACAACACAGACCCAGTATTTGTGAAGGGATTTGAAATCTCTGCTGCTCAGACTCCAAGAGCAGATGAAAGGGCAAAATCTTGTGCTGCTCAATGCATCGAAATTAAAAATATAAAATAAATGTATGTTTAAATATACAAGTGAGGCCATATCATATTAAATATGATCTAAATTGCATACATCCCAGAGCGGAAATCTGATCATTGGATAAAGCGAGGTCCAAATTCTTGTTTTTATTTTGTTGACAATAGTAAATTGGTTAACAGAGGGAATTTTGGATATATCACTCTGTTAATCAGAAAATAAAGTCAACAAGCATACAAAATAAAATAAAATTTGCCATGTTTTTAGGAAATTGAAATGTTCTATAAATCAGGTTATCCATGCTAAATATGAACAAACCCCTCTATGAAAACATTGAGAATACAGATAGGATTGAAACTGGAAGGTTGTAAGTGCTACTGGAGTGGACATGACTCAGGGGATGAGAAAAAACTAATTTAGAGAAAACGTCCTTTACAGAGAGACAGCTCAAGAGAGAGAGAGAAACTCTGACAGAAGTAACAAATTAAACAGTTTTAAACTCAGATAAACATACTCGATACTGAAAACGGCGAGGGGACATATATAGAGTAATGGAATAAACCCCTTCATAGCAACACAACTCTTATTTCAGGTTTTCATTATCTCCACCATCCTCCCACGAAGAGACTTCCATCCTGACACCATCCACAGGATAAATGCTGACATCTCCGGTGGATAATAATGTGTAACATCATGGCTTTATGACAATTGTCATTTAAACACAATCATTTTATTACAAATTATAAATATATATATTTTTTTTAAATGACTCCATGAAGAAGTTATATTCTGGATATTAAACCTGTTCCATTCAACAACTTAAAAACTAAAACTAAACTATAACCTAAACCTGTTGGTCCCCTACAGTCCTTCCGGGTGCATCCAGGGACAAATCACCCTTCAGTTAAAGCCAAAGAAGGAGAAGCCCCGCCTCTGTCTTCTATCACGTCTTCAGACAGGGTTTAAATATCAGTGAACCAGCAGCATCATTCATCTTGTTGTTAGACTTCAACCAGTGAAAATGAGCGGAAGAGGAAAAGGAGGAAAAGGACTCGGCAAAGGAGGCGCTAAGCGTCACCGTAAAGTGCTCCGTGATAACATCCAGGGAATCACCAAGCCCGCTATCCGCCGTCTGGCTCGCCGCGGTGGAGTGAAGCGTATCTCCGGTCTGATCTACGAGGAGACCCGCGGTGTGTTGAAGGTCTTCCTGGAGAACGTGATCCGTGATGCCGTCACTTACACCGAGCACGCCAAGAGGAAGACTGTGACCGCCATGGATGTGGTGTATGCTCTGAAGAGACAGGGACGCACTCTGTACGGCTTCGGCGGTTAAACTCTAATCACACGTTGATTATAAACAAAAGGTCCTTTTAAGGGCCACACACTTCCTCAATAGAGAGCTGGTATCCTGGAGAAGAACGCAGGTCACGGCTACCATTTTTAAGTGGGCTGTATACCCTGTGAAAAAATTAAAACACTATTTACTTACGGTGCCAGCAGGTCAACTAGGTTCTGAGTTAAGTGTTTAATAAAGGAAGAAATGCTGCAACCCAAAGTTGTACGGATGAAACAATCCATGAGCATGTTGGTGTTATCTAGTTTGTGAAGCAGTTATTGTAATATGAGGCTGAACTTTAGTTTGGTTTTGGGCCATTTTTACTGATTGTCCAGGTTTGTTTTGTTTGTTTGAAAAATATATATAAATAAACTATAAACCAGACTTTAATTTATGAAATCGTTGCTTCAGTTTTATTTCAAGGTGAGCTGCGAGTCGGAAGCAAACACATCTGCTGTTATGTCAGTAATGATTAGGAAGTTGCAGTACTACCCACAAAGCATTTACTCTTCATCTCAGCTGTCAAATCAGGTTTATTTGTACAGCCCAATATCACAAATCAAGTCTTTTGTATTGGGCCACAGACACACAATATAGATACTTCTAGTAAAGCTTGAGCACACTGACGAGATGTATTCCTGTTACTACAAATGTACTACCTAATCTGTGTTTTGTATTATAAACATTTCTCAATATAGAATGTGAAATAATACATTTTAAACCGTACCTCTTCAGGTCAGTGCATCATGAATCTATTCAACAAGAGTATTTTTTTATCCATTTTAATGCAATTAAATGTATTTTAACACTGTCTATTTTTTTAAGTATCACTGTCTGAATCACTTTGAATGATTATTGTATTGAATGTTATAACAATAATAATGATAATCATATTTAGAATATTATTAATAATACGTAATAATTAATTCGTATTTAACAGTTTATAATTAATCATAAGTTTTAAAAATGTGTTTTATTCATTAAAATAAAAATCTCCATCAGTGCTCACTTTAATCATCAGCAGAACATCAGTGAAACATTGTTACTGTAACACTTAAAGCCACTCATGCTTCCCAAAACAAGTGACATTTATTTGTCAGTGTGTTTGATCATTAATAGTATAACTATTTAAATGAATAGTTATTATCAGCAGAGGACATGTTCACAGTGAGCAGCTCTGATAGGAAGTCTGGCTGAACTGCACCATAAGCCTCGACCATCATCAGTGTGTTTGCTGCTCCCACAATAACTTCAGCTTATTACAAACTGATCAACATCAGATGGTTGTTTTTACATCGAGACTCTTAACAAACATGTGGACCAGTTGGAAAACCACTTTTGATGGAGCTCTGATGCATTTTAAATCATTTTTAGAGAGAAATGAGTGGGAAAAGCCGCTGATCAGTGCTGTCCACGGCGGTGAGGAGGTGAGGTTTGGAGGCTCCTCAAACAGAACACAGAGATCATCAGAGCTCTACGTGACTTCAATATGAAGAGATACTAGTCCGCTACCGGCTCCCTTCACCGTCAGCCTTCAGTACTTCTTCCACATGTAGTTTTGAGTCTTTATCAGTGAAGAGAAAACACAAGTGACTCTGCTTTCAGACCGCACTGAGGAGTCCCGGGATGGGTTGAGTCTCCACGGTTCTCATGGTGTGTTTAAGTCCAGCCCCCTGCTCTGAGCTCTTCATCAGTCAGTCAGACTCTCGTGTTCTCGTAACTACAAACACATCAACGATAGAAAATGTCAGAAGAAGTTCCAGCTCCAGCCCCCGCGGCGCCCAAAGCAGCCAAGAAGAAGGCGCCCAGGCCGAAGAAGGCTGGTCCCAGCGTCGCTGAGCTCATCGTTAAAGCTGTGGCCGCATCCAAGGAGCGGAACGGCGTGTCTGCTGCCGCCGTCAAGAAGGCTCTGACAGCCGGAGGATACGATGTGGAGAAGAACAACTCCCGCGTCAAGACCGCCATCAAGAGCCTGGTGGCTAAGGGAACTCTGGTCCAGACCAGGGGGACCGGGGCCTCAGGCTCCTTCAAGATAAGCAAGACGGCTGTCGATAAACCGGCAAAGAAAGCCGCTCCCAAAGCCAAGAAGCCCGCAGCAAAGAAACCCGTAGCGGCCAAAAAGGCCAAGACAGCGGCAGCAAAGAAACCAGTAGCTGCTAAGAAATCACCCAAGAAGGCAAAGAAACCCGCAGCGGCCAAGAAACCTGCCAAGAGCCCAAAGAAGGCAGCCAAGAGCCCCCAAAAGGCGACCAAGAGTCCCAAGAAGATGGTCAAAAAGGCCCCCGCAGCCAAGGCCCCTGCAGCCAAGAAAGCCCCCGCAAAGAAGGCTGCCAAGCCCAAAGCCAAGAAAGCAGCAC
Organism: Pholis gunnellus; assembly: GCF_910591455.1. NCBI lineage: Eukaryota > Metazoa > Chordata > Actinopteri > Perciformes > Pholidae > Pholis > Pholis gunnellus. Next base: position 21,619,896 of record NC_136533.1, on the reverse strand, counting down.
CCAAGAAGAAGTGAGCTGTTCTCAGTCTGAAATACCAACGCTCCTATAAAAGGCTCTTTTAAGAGCCACCCACATCTTCCTTAAGAGCATTTTCCTGTTTGTTTTTAATGTTATTATAACAAGCTTTGTATTAGAATATAGAGGAAAAAAGACAAGTAAACAAGGGTTATTCAGTAAGTCACCTCATTTATTACAATGATAGAAAAATAACAAATGTTCCAGTTTTTACATAAGTTATTAAGCAGACATAACTGTTACTTTTTAAGGGAGAAACATGATACATTTAAGGACATTCCATTGCTCATCGTTACACACTACTTAACAAGTAGCAAATAGTAAAATGTAACAATTCTAAACATACATGCATACAGGAGGAGAATGAAGTAGCAAAAATGAATCCACTTCTAAGGAGAGACAGACATATTAGACACTAACTAGTTTGTATTCATGTTTTCCTGTATGACCGATTGTAGGTGGAAACAAGACGAAACAAATGTCAGTGTTTTAAATCCAGTTTACAGTAAACGTGAGCAGCTGCATCAACTTATCTGTCTGGAAGTTGAAGATTGAGCTGCATAACATGATAAATGTGCTGCAAAGCTTCACAGGAGAGAGAGAACGTGATAAACCTGCCACAGATAGAATATAACTAATACTTGCTCTGTAAAACCAGATATATATCATATACATTATTAATAATTATCAATTTAAAAAATATAACAAAAGCAATCATATCATGCACATAATGTAAAATAGAAATAAAAACCGATTAAAATAAGGGATGTATAATCATTAGTGTTGTTACGAGATGTGCCGACGCTTCGAAGCGTGTGTCGAGTAATGGAGGGGGCGTTTCCTCGAAGCGCGTATCGAGGCTTGCTTCATGTAGGGGAGGAGCCAAAAATGATGACGTCCGAAGCCTCGCTACCCGGCTGTACCACGTGACTGCTTCGGCAAGCGGTTCAGATTTTGCCGGGAGGTTTGACAGCAATATAAACCCCTCAGGCTCCATTCAAAATGTGTGTTGTTGGTTGAGAGTTTGGAGAGAGAGATAGTTCGGAGAGTTAGGAGAGTGAGGTGAGAAGGATAGGTGATAAGATGGAGCCAGCTAGGAAGAGGAGGATTTCCCCTGTGTGGGAACACTTTGATTTGATAACTCCTAATAAGGTAAGCTAAATCTAACTCTATTTCAGACTCATTAGGTTTGCTTATCAAGAACGGTATTTTTCACAGTTTCTAATTTTATTTAAAGGTGCGGTGTTTATTGTGCTCCAGGGAGTTGGGGTACAATAACAACACCTCATCCATGCTAAGGCATTACCGTGCCTTGCATGAGAATAAGGAGGAAACTGGAGCTTCACCCAGCCATACTTTTGGCCACTAGGTGGTGTCGTGTGCACATGAAGCTTCGAGTAATGAACCCTTTCTCGAACCAATTGGCTGAAGTGGTTCGATGCCTCATGAGGCTTCATCTCGCCATCACTAATAATCATATGTAAAAGCATGAATGTTATTCACAGGTGTCAATGTGGGAAAAACAATACACAGAGAAACCAGATCTCAGACAGTTAGTGGCTGGATGTCTTCAGGAGTATCCACTGAACTTCAAAGTATACTAAGCACCTACATTAAGATCCTAATTAACATCCTAAAATCCTTTACTTCTTTCAAGATATTTTCGGCCATCAGCCTCATAAAGCAGGTTATAGTAACATCTGTTAAATGTAACTTAGTGATCCGTATCTCACACACAGACGACCATCAACAGGTCTTTGATCTACAGACGTAAATGTAACGTTACTGACCAAGTTCAGCCCTTCTGGCATCAGTGCTTAATATTCTACAGACATGCAGTTTGTGCTGTAAACATGTTCAGCAGAAAACACACAATCATAGAATGATAATGTAATATATGACAGAACCTGTAAAGTAGAAGAGCACTCTGGATGCTGAGGTTGATTCAAAAATATTATAAAGTATATATAATTAGAATATAATTGAGGATTGCAGACTGCTCTGTGGAAAATTAGTCCCATTCCACTTTGCACTATAAATAAAGATTTAAGGAGTTAATTGACAATCAGTTGTCAAAAGACTGGAATGGTGGTTTATTTAAGTTTTTGGTTTTGCCAAATTTGTCTCAAGAGCCATAAAAATGACCACAGAACAGATTCAACGTCATCATTTACAGGTACTGATGCAGTTTAGCATCTAACCAGAGACACAAAACAGTAAAGGGCAGAGGAATGCACTCCAGACAAGATGCGCCTTAGAAGTTTATTGACAGTCAAGCAAGTGTGTGGTTCTGAAACATACACATGAAATAATTAGTAAAAACCTATATACAGCATTAGTTTGAAATTAGGACATACAGGGACAGAATATACAGGCAGCGATAAACATGTTTGGGACTCCTACAGTCGCCACTTAGCGAACAACGAACGAGCGGCTAAATATCAGACTAGATTGCCGTGCAAATGACAATAACCCTTATGATTCAATTAGAATAAACTTTACGTTTACTTACCGGTTGATTGCACGCAGTCTTGAAAAGTGAACTCCGAACATCCACATAAACACTAATCTATTTACAGACACGGCAGTCATTTCGCGCCGCCACTCTCGACAAAGCCTTATCACCAACTTAATACCGGTGATATTAGTCCGCGAACAACTGACTACCGTACTCTTCCGCAAGAGGTGTAGTGCGGTAGGTAACAAGTACAACAAAATGCATATGCAGATTGGAAACACGCACTGGATGACAGTGCATTACCATTGTATACAAACAGATTAAATAACTATAAACTTAACATATAACCATTTGACTATGGAACACAGCAGCCACTTTGACTCAGTGTACCAACGAACACTTTCTGTACTCAGAGGAAATGTCTTCAGACGAAGTGTGTGGCTCTTAAAAGAGCCTTTGTGTTGTTGGTCTCCATCAGGTGTTTACTTGGAGCTGGTGTACTTGGTCACGGCCTTGGTTCCCTCAGACACCGCGTGCTTCGCCAGCTCACCGGGCAGCAGCAGGCGGACAGCGGTCTGGATCTCCCTGGAAGTGATGGTGGAGCGCTTGTTGTAGTGAGCCAGACGAGAAGCCTCACCGGCGATGCGCTCAAAGATGTCGCTCACGAAGCAGTTCATGATGCCCATGGCCTTGGAGGAGATGCCGGTATCGGGATGGACCTGCTTCATCACCTTGTACACGTAGATGGCGTAGCTCTCCTTCCTGCTCTTGCGCCTCTTCTTGCCGGTCTTGGTGGCGGTCTTAGAGACGGCTTTCTTGGAGCCCTTCTTGGGCGCTTTGACGTCAGGCATGATTCGAGATTTCTTCTAAGTCGGAAAATACTTCCAAAGGCACAGGATGGTCTATATATATCAACTTGATGCAAATTGCACTGTGCTGTTGCTTGCACAGGATTGGCTGCCTTCTGAGCGGTACTGAGCATGCGCCAAAGACCTAAACTTTCCTGTGAGCAGATGTCTCTAGTGTTTGAGTGACTAAATTACTGTCGGTGATACAAAGTCATAAAACATACAGGTTTACATCAATCTAGAGAGAACAAATAGGGGAACAGTCATTTAATCAGTTTAATTGAAAGTAAAAACTATAATTGGATATGTGTATATGTAAAGTTTTGTCTTTGGCCAAAGCAATATTTTTTATTTAAATCAAGTCAAAATTTGCAAAGCAATATTTTGATTTAGATCAAGTCAAAATTTTAGCTTTCAACCAAATTGAAAATATAACTTGATAAAAACTAAAAGAATTACATGTAACAAATTAGAGTAATTTTTTTAAGTTAGTCCAAAGTATCATTTTTGTCAGTGTACTTCTCCCAGACCTCTCTTATGGCCGCAAGTTTGTCTGTCACACGCCTTGCAGGTCTTGACTCATGATTATTAAATAGTATCGTCACATCATTGCACGGAAAATCGCCCTTCCACTCTCTGCATCCCAAAGAGATGCAGCCTCGCCTCGGGACCGATACACACACACCTGCTAATGTTAGCAGCTCGATGTAGGCACGCAGGTCAATCATCCTGGTCATCCATCCTCTTCCAGTTGTCTGGGGTTACTGTCATCTGCAGCACCCTTATAGCCTCTGACTGCATTCCCCCATTAGTAAACAATGCTTTCAAGAAATGTTTATTCTCTCTGATCTTGTTTGTATTTTGTCTGTGAACTTCAGCCAGGTGTGTGGTCGTGGAGGGGAGATGCTGCATATTCGCGAGAAAGTTTTCATTTTCCCTGAGTTCAATCAGTAGCACACGTAATCTCAATGTCTTGTGTTTATGTGTGTGTGTGTGTTGTTGTGGTGTGTTTTTTTCTGTAGTATAAAAATGATTTTATAACTGCCGGGTCAAAAATTACCCCTAAGACAAGACCCTGTTGGTGTACAGCTTTTATGGAAATATGAACAAAAGCAATGTTGAACTTGTTCTCTTGTTGGGGTCATTCTAGGAAAAGTAATTGAATTTCAAGTTGAAAAAAGATCATTAAGGGGGTTTCCTATGCTGTTAAACATAGTGGCGACCCCTAAGATGACACAAGGGTTAAAAGAGCCTTTGAGGTTCTGGTTCCAGCAGTCAGAGAGGCTCCAGGTTTACTTGGCGGCCTTCTCGGGCAGCAGAACAGCCTGAATGTTGGGCAGCACGCCGCCCTGAGCGATGGTCACTCCGCCCAGTAGTTTGTTGAGCTCCTCGTCGTTGCGGACAGCCAGCTGCAGGTGACGGGGGATGATACAAGTCTTCTTGTTGTCGCGGGCAGCGTTTACAGCCAACTCCAGGATCTCAGCGGTCAGGTACTCCAGCACTCCACGACCGACTCGGAACTGAAGTCCAGCACGAGAGGAGCGAGTCTTGGCCTTAGCTCTGACTTTTCCTTTAACATTTATTTACTTCTGCAGAAGACAAAATTCAACCCATTAACTGCCTTCTGATCTTTTTCTGCACCCTCAGCAATAAGTCAAATGACTGTGTGATTTAATTAATTTTAATTTAGAAACATTCTTTTGACATTACAGTATGTAGGCTACTAAGCTCAGAATGCTCATTACTAGAAAAGGGATATTAAAATTACCAGGAAAACATCCACCCTAAATCATAAAAACACATTTCCTCAAAACAATTTAGGAGGAAAAACAGGGAGGGTGGGTACAGTGAAAAGGTGCGTAGGACTGGGTGACTCAACAGTGACAACAGAAATTATAACATTACACAAAGGAAAACACATACTTGCAGAAGTCAATGCATAAACACATTAATTGCCTTCTGCAATTCTGTATGAACATGCAAAATAACTTCATACAAGAAGATATTTACGTCAGCAAAACTTTTATTTCAACGGTAAAAACAACACTAGCTGGGTAACTCAGGATGCCTCAGTGTTCTACGACTGAGAAGGTCTTTCGTTCCAGCAGCTGTCCGATTTTTTAATGAACACCTTTAGAGGTTTCTATCTTTCTGATGTCAATCATGTTTTATACGGCATTGTCTGGTGTTATTTATTCTTTGTAATGTGTCTTTGTCTGTTGTGTACTGTGTCGTCTGTCTTTGGGTGGCAAATGAGTTTCCCCACTGGGGATTAATAAAGTGTTTCTAATTCTAATAACGTTATATTAACAGAACGCAACGTGTCTTAAATGATACACCTTTCCAATAAATCACCACCGTAACGAGGTTTAGGGCCGTGTGTGACCTGTGACCAGGAACAACCCGAAAAATATACATTGAGCCGCCCTATGGGCCCACCGCTCGGAGGGGGGATTGGGTAAAAGGGCTAAAGGGGATTGTTTCTTGTGTGAGTTTTCATGTGTGCCTTTAGATTTGCTTTGCGCTTAAATCCTTTATCACAAACTGAGCAGCTGAAAGGTTTCTCTCCTGTGTGGATTCTCATGTGTCTCTTCAGAGTTCCTCTGGCGCTAAATGTTTTCTCACACTCGGAGCATCTAAAACATTTCTCACCAGCACTAAATCTAGAATCACTGACATGGACTTCATCAGGTTTCAAAGAGTTTAAACCTGACTGAGGTTCTCTGGTCTCCTTCCAATCATCAGTGTCAGAAGAGTCTCCAGTCTTCTCATCAGTATCAGGTCCTTGATGTCTATCTGGATCTGAGTTCCTGTCTGGTTCAGGTCCTCCACAGTCGTCTCCATCAGCTTCTGTTTCTATCTGTTCAGTTTGTCTTTGATGAAGCTGTGAGGACTGAGCTTCCTCTTCATCATCTTCACAGGAGTGAATGAGAACTTAACATCAGCCTCCTCCAGCCCTTGAAGCTGCTCTCCCTCCTGACTGGTGCAGAGTTCCTCCTGGTCCTCTTTAATGTGTGGGGGCTCTGGGTCCTCCTGGTCCTCTTTAATGTGTGGGGACTCTGGGTCCTCCTGGTCTTCTTTAATGTGTGGGGGCTCTGGGTCCTCCTGGTCCTCTTTAATGTGTGGGGGCTCTGGGTCCTCCTGCTCCTCTTTAATGTGTGGGGGCTCTGGGTCCTCCTGCTCCTCTTTAATGTGTGGGGGCTCTGGGTCCTCCTGGTCCTCTTTAATGTGTGGGGGCTCTGGGTCCTCCTGGTCTTCTTTAATGTGTGGGGGCTCTGGGTCCTCCTGGTCCTCTTTAATGTGTGGGGGCTCTGGGTCCTCCTGCTCCTCTTTAATGTGTGGGGGCTCTGGGTCCTCCTGCTCCTCTTTAATGTGTGGGGGCTCTGGGTCCTCCTGGTCCTCTTTAATGTGTGGGGGCTCTGGGTCCTCCTGGTCCAGACTGGAGCTCCACTCCTGCTGCTCAGGGGGAACCTCTTCTTCAACCACCAACAGCTGGACGTCTGCTCTGTGTAACCGAAGCTGAGGGTTTAAAACAGCGTCCAGTAGTTTCCGTTGTCGCTCGTTCTCCTCTTTTACAGCAGAGAGTTCCTCCTCGTGCTCTGCTATCGTTCTTTCAAACAGACCAAATATCTCTTCCGCAGCCGCAGTTAGTCGCTGGTTGACTAAACATCTCAGCATTTGGACTTTAGACATTTTCACTAAACCACTGAAAACCTCCGGGTTTTTCTCTGACACTCACCGTTAGATGCTTTTAGAAAATAAATGTTGACCAACAACCGAAACCCTCTGTTATATGTCCGCGGAGCGCGTGGGACGGTTCCTGACAAACAGACCAAGCAGAAAGGAGGCTTTCTGCAGAAGAACAGAGAGCGGACCACTCTTCTTCTTCTTCTTCTTCTTCTTCTTCTTCTTCTTCTTCTTCTTCTTCTTCTTCTTCTTCTTCTTCTTCTTCTTCTTCTTCTTCTTCTTCTTCTTCTTCTTCTTCTTCTTCTTCTTCTTCTTCTTCTTCTTCTTCTTCTTCTTCTTCTTCTTCTTCTTCTTCTTCTTCTTCTTCTTCTTCTTCTTCTTCTTCTTCTTCTTCTTCTTCTTCTTCTTCTTCTTCTTCTTCTTCTTCTTCTTCTTCTTCTTCTTCTTCTTCTTCTTCTTCTTCTTCTTCTTCTTCTTCTTCTGTTGTTTGAGGTTTATTGGCGGTTGGCAAACAACGAATTGGTGCATTACCGCCACCAACGGGTATGGAGTGTGGATCAGGATGTCTATTAGGCTACTTATACAAATACAATTCAAAAGGAAAACAAAAACAAAACAAAACAAAACAAGGGCGGACCACTCTATATTTTGGCGGACAATTTGAAAGCATTTTCCGCCAATGAGCAGCGGAGACTCGGGCGGTGGGTCGCTGCTCTGGGCGGGGCTGAGCTCCAGGAGGAGCCCCTCACCAATCAGGAGCCGGAGGTCTGAAGCTGCGTCACCATTTCACAGTTTAAGAGCAGCGTGTCTCCTCGTCGACTGCATGTTTCTCCTGATCAGAGAAAGAAGAAGAAGTCATGGCAAGAACCAAGCAGACCGCTCGTAAATCCACCGGAGGCAAAGCCCCCAGGAAGCAGCTGGCCACCAAGGCTGCCCGTAAGAGCGCCCCGGCCACCGGCGGCGTGAAGAAGCCTCACCGTTACAGGCCCGGTACCGTGGCTCTGAGAGAGATCCGTCGTTACCAGAAATCCACGGAGCTGCTGATCCGCAAGCTGCCCTTCCAGCGTCTGGTGAGAGAAATCGCTCAGGACTTCAAGACCGATCTGCGCTTCCAGAGCTCCGCTGTGATGGCTCTGCAGGAGTCCAGTGAGGCTTACCTGGTCGGCCTGTTCGAGGACACCAACCTGTGCGCCATCCACGCCAAGAGGGTCACCATCATGCCCAAAGACATCCAGCTGGCTCGTCGCATCCGCGGAGAGCGAGCTTAAGCTGTCTGCTGATCCACAAACCACAACGGCTCTTTTAAGAGCCACCTCACTCTCTCTGAAGAGCTCATTCCTCTTCTGCAAACTCATGTTTCACCATAAATGACAACTCCTCAATTAAATCATTCTGTACTAGTATTCTAAAACTTAAATAATTTGACGGTTACATCCCCGAACCTCTTAAATACAGAATCTGTTTGATTAATTTGTACTGTTCACGTTATATATTTTTAGTTTCCGATTCACTTTCCGCTTATAATTCTTGTTTGTATAACTGTATACATTTAAAAGATGAACAAAGGAGTCAATGAAACATTTGCTTTATTTGAGGGAATAACTGCTTTGGTAACATTCTTATTATTATTATTATTTCCAGAGATACATGTGATAAGGCAGACACTGTCCCTTTTGGAGAAGCCTCCATATTCACTATTTGCGGTTTTGAGGAGAATCCAAACATCAACCAAAAAAACTCATTCAGCTGTAAAATATTTGATACAACTGTCCATTTCAAAAACACATTACATTTAGGAAAAACCTGGTTGTGCTTTGTTCTACCTCGGGTACTGGTAGCGATACAACTAAATTGGGAACAGAAGCTGATCAGGGCCGGAAACAGTCCAGGTCAGGAAGTGAAGTTATCTGAAACGAGAGAAAACATAACTTACAGAACTAGACGAGGTGTTACGATGTCATATATGAATGTAAACTGACGCTTTAATATAGTATAATATATCAAAATAAACACCATAAAACAGATACAAAGTATCCACAAACAGAAAAATATCTGCCTCTACGAACATCTCATGAAGGGCAGCAGATTGTCTGAACTTCAAACTGCATAAGAGCTCACTGTGTTCTACCATTTACTGACTGCACACATGTCTATTGTTATTCTGCAGTCACACTGTGACAAAAGTGAACATTTGAGCGAACTCAAATGGTTCACATTGAGTTGGCTCTCCTCAACATGTGTTCATGCTCGTGAGACTAAGCAGCCCAACATGGTGCCCTGTGTATGTCAAGAAAAAGAAGTCACTCAATATAATAAGACTTGGTTATTCCAGTTCAAAAGGAAAGCTTTCAAGTGGTTCATGTGGCCATTGTTACGTTGAGGAACTGGTAATCATGGATTGTAATGTTTGAATTAAACAGTTGTTCTGTGGGTGTGTTGGAGAAGAGGTAACAATTTACATTTAATTGTGCAACCCTGTTTTTTTAAATAATGTGGTGGCTGAAGTTTCTGGAGGAATCGCAAAGCCGCTGCTGTGTTTACTTCTTTCTGCGCAGCCGCATCAAGAAGCAACTCGATCCGGTCCAAATTCAAAACAGTATTTAATTAAACGATAACAACTGTAAACTGATGATGACAATTACAATCTAAAATACACTATCGATAGTATGCTTCTCGAGAGCAGAGACCACGTGCAAACTCCACTCACAGGTCCGACCTAGCCGGGTGGCTGAAAAACGGAGTCTACCGTGGCCTCCCGCACGCTCTCTCTAACATTCCTTTTATGTTCTGTGATGGTCGGAAACCGTTCCGAAATCTGTCGCAAAACACAAAGACCGTCTTCTGGGGTCAGTGATTGGCTTCCAATCGCTCTGACCCCTCCTTCATCGATCCGCTGGTCATCTCTGTGGCTGGGCTCCCTCTGACATCACCTCTATCCTGCCCTCTGTCCTGCGGCCGCATGGTCTTATCCAGGAGTCCTCTCCTGTTGTCTTACGGCAGTCTCTGCTTCTCATCAGTTGTCTCAGCTTCTCCTCCCCTGTCTCCGAAAAGCCTCGCCTTGAATAATCCCTAACTTTCCCTGATGGCTATTCTTCAGTGTTTAAATCCTCCAGTGATTATGCTTTCATGATTTCAATACATTCAATGTGTCAATATACTGTAACATGTAATATCCTTCATGTAAACATATTACAAACATATAATTCATTCTTTAGTAAATATATTGTGACTTTTTAAAAATGTTTACCTTTTATTATTGTGACACTTCTATTCACCACTAAGGGTGCTATAAATTCTACTACTAATACTTTTTAATACTGCAATTCTCCGCAATAACAAACAAAAAAATAAATCTTGTAACATTTTAGGAACCGTTAAAGTTATTTATTCCAGTGAAGGAGTCGTTGGTAATGAAATCCTTTGTTCTCGGCTCCCTCCAACAATGCTTCTACATAAAGGCAGTTTAGTGCAGTACAAAACCTTTCATGTCTCATAATTAAACTATTATAAAATGCTGCAACATTTTTTTGCCTTACTTACTGTTCCCCCATTTGTTAAACTCTAGATTGATGTAAACCTGTATGTTTTATGACTTTGTATCACCGACAGTAATTTAGTCACTCAAACACTAGAGACATCTGCTCACAGGAAAGTTTAGGTCTTTGGCGCATGCTCAGTCCCGCTCAGAAGGCAGCCAATCCTGTGCAAGCAACAGCACAGTGCAATTTGCATCAAGTTGATATATATAGACCATCCTGTGCCTTTGGAAGTATTTTCCGACTTAGAAGAAATCTAAAATCATGCCTGACGTCAAAGCGCCCAAGAAGGGCTCTAAGAAAGCCGTCTCTAAGACCGCCACCAAGACCGGCAAGAAGAGGCGCAAGAGCAGGAAGGAGAGCTACGCCATCTACGTGTACAAGGTGATGAAGCAGGTCCATCCCGATACCGGCATCTCCTCCAAGGCCATGGGCATCATGAACTGCTTCGTGAGCGACATCTTTGAGCGCATCGCCGGTGAGGCCTCTCGTCTGGCTCACTACAACAAGCGCTCCACCATCACTTCCAGGGAGATCCAGACCGCTGTCCGCCTGCTGCTGCCCGGTGAGCTGGCGAAGCACGCGGTGTCTGAGGGAACCAAGGCCGTGACCAAGTACACCAGCTCCAAGTAAACACCTGATGGAGACCAACAACACAAAGGCTCTTTTAAGAGCCACACACTTCGTCTGAAGACATTTCCTCTGAGTACAGAAAGTGTTCGTTGGTACACTGAGTCAAAGTGGCTGCTGTGTTCCATAGTCAAATGGTTATATGTTAAGTTTATAGTTATTTAATCTGTTTGTATACAATGGTAATGCACTGTCATCCAGTGCGTGTTTCCCATCTGCATATGTATTTTGTTGTACTTGTTACCTACCGCACTACACCTCTTGCGGAAGAGTACGGTAGTCAGTTGTTCGCGGACTAATATCACCGGTATTAAGTTGGTGATAAGGCTTTGTCGAGAGTGGCGGCGCGAAATGACTGCCGTGTCTGTAAATAGATTAGTGTTTATGTGGATGTTCGGAGTTCACTTTTCAAGACTGCGTGCAATCAACCGGTAAGTAAACGTAAAGTTTATTCTAATTGAATCATAAGGGTTATTGTCATTTGCACGGCAATCTAGTCTGATATTTAGCCGCTCGTTCGTTGTTCGCTAAGTGGCGACTGTAGGAGTCCCAAACATGTTTATCGCTGCCTGTATATTCTGTCCCTGTATGTCCTAATTTCAAACTATTGCTGTATATAGGTTTTTACTAATTATTTCATGTGTATGTTTCAGAACCACACACTTGCTTGACTGTCAATAAACTTCTAAGGCGCATCTTGTCTGGAGTGCATTCCTCTGCCCTTTACTGTTTTGTGTCTCTGGTTAGATGCTAAACTGCATCAGTACCTGTAAATGATGACGTTGAATCTGTTCTGTGGTCATTTTTATGGCTCTTGAGACAAATTTGGCAAAACCAAAAACTTTCAAATAAACCACCATTCCAGTCTTTTGACAACTGATTGTCAATTAACTCCTTAAATCTTTATTTATAGTGCAAAGTGGAATGGGACTAATTTTCCACAGAGCAGTCTGCAATCCTCAATTATATTCTAATTATATATACTTTATAATATTTTTGAATCAACCTCAGCATCCAGAGTGCTCTTCTACTTTACAGGTTCTGTCATATATTACATTATCATTCTATGATTGTGTGTTTTCTGCTGAACATGTTTACAGCACAAACTGCATGTCTGTAGAATATTAAGCACTGATGCCAGAAGGGCTGAACTTGGTCAGTAACGTTACATTTACGTCTGTAGATCAAAGACCTGTTGATGGTCGTCTGTGTGTGAGATACGGATCACTAAGTTACATTTAACAGATGTTACTATAACCTGCTTTATGAGGCTGATGGCCGAAAATATCTTGAAAGAAGTAAAGGATTTTAGGATGTTAATTAGGATCTTAATGTAGGTGCTTAGTATACTTTGAAGTTCAGTGGATACTCCTGAAGACATCCAGCCACTAACTGTCTGAGATCTGGTTTTCTCTGTGTATTGTTTTTCCCACATTGACACCTGTGAATAACATTCATGCTTTTACATATGATTATACATCCCTTATTTTAATTGGTTTTTATTTCTATTTTACATTATGTGCATGATATGATTGCTTTTATTATATTTTTTAAATTGATGATTATTAATAATGTATATAAATTATATATATATATGGTTTTACAGAGCAAGTATTGCAGTTATATTCTATCCGTGGCAGGTTTCTGTCTCTCCTGTGAAGCTTTGCAGCACATTTATCATGTTATGCAGCTCAATCTTCAACTTCCAGACAGATAAGTTGATGCAGCTGCTCACGTTTACTGTAAACTGGATTTAAAACACTGACATTTGTTTCGTCTTGTTTCCACCTACAATCGGTCATACAGGAAAACATTATGTGCATGATATGATTGCTTTTATTATATATTTTAAATTGATAATTATTAATAATGTATATAAATTATATATATATCTGGTTTTACAGAGCAAGTATTAGTTATATTCTATCTGTGGCAGGTTTATCACTTTCTCTCTCCTGTGAAGCTTTGCAGCACATTTATCATGTTATGCAGCTCAATCTTCAACTTCCAGACAGATAAGTTGATGCAGCTGCTCACGTTTACTGTAAACTGGATTTAAAACACTGACATTTAGGTTTCGTCTTGTTTCCACCTACAATCGGTCATACAGGAAAACATGAATACAAACTAGTTAGTGTCTAATATGTCTGTCTCTCCTTAGAAGTGGATTCATTTTTGCTACTTCATTCTCCTCCTGTATGCATGTATGTTTTTAGAATTGTTAAATTTTACTATTTGCTACTTGTTTAGTAGTGTGTAACGATGAGCAATGGAATGTCCTTAAATGTATCATGTTTCTCCCTTAAAAAGTAACAGTTATGTCTGCTTAATAACTTATGAAAAAACTGGAACATTTGTTATTTTTCTATCATTGTAATAAATGAGGTGACTTTTACTGAATAACCCTTGTTTACTTGTCTTTTTTCTCTATATTCTAATACAAAGCTTGTTATAATAACATTAAGAACAAACAGGAAAATGCTCTTAAGGAAGATGTGGGTGGCTCTTAAAAGAGCCTTTTATAGGAGCGTTGGTACTTCAGACTGAGAACAGCTCACTTCTTCTTGGGTGCTGCTTTCTTGGCTTTGGGCTTGGCAGCCTTCTTTGCGGGGGCTTTCTTGGCTGCAGGGGCCTTTTTGACCACCTTCTTGGGACTCTTGGTGGCCTTTTTGGGGCTCTTGGCTGCCTTCTTTGGGCTCTTGGCGGGTTTCTTTGCCTTCTTGGGTGATTTCTTAGCAGCTACTGGTTTCTTTGCTGCCGCTGTCTTGGCCTTTTTGGCCGCTGCGGGTTTCTTAGCTGCGGGCTTCTTGGCTTTGGGAGCGGCTTTCTTTGCCGGTTTCTCGACAGCCGTCTTGCTTATCTTGAAGGAGCCTGAGGCCCCGGTCCCCCTGGTCTGGACCAGAGTCCCCTTAGCCACCAGGCTCTTGATGGCGGTCTTGACGCGGGAGTTGTTCTTCTCCACATCGTATCCTCCGGCTGTCAGAGCCTTCTTGACGGCGGCAGCAGACACGCCGTTCCGCTCCTTGGATGCGGCCACAGCTTTAACGATGAGCTCAGCGACGCTGGGACCAGCCTTCTTCGGCCTGGGCGCCTTTTTCTTGGCTGCTTTGGGCGCCGCGGGGGCTGGAGCTGGAACTTCTTCTGCCGGCATTTTCTATCGTTGATGTGTTTGTAGTTACGAGAACACGAGAGTCTGACTGACTGATGAAGAGCTCAGAGCAGGGGGCTGGACTTAAACACACCATGAGAACCGTGGAGACTCAACCCATCCCGGGACTCCTCAGTGCGGTCTGAAAGCAGAGTCACTTGTGTTTTCTCTTCACTGATAAAGACTCAAAACTAAATGTGGAAGAAGTACTGAAGGCTGACGGTGAAGGGAGCCGGTAGCGGACTAGTGTCTCTTCATATTGAAGTCATGTAGAGCTCTGATGATCTCTGTGTTCTGTTTGAGGAGCCTCCAAACCTCACCTCCTCACCGCCGTGGACAGCACTGATCAGCGGCTTTTCCCACTAATTTCTCTCTAAAAATGATTTAAAATGCATCAGAGCTCCATCAAAAGTGGTTTCCCAACTGGTCCACATGTTTGTTAAGAGTCTCGATGTAAAAACAACCGTCTATTGTTGATCAGTTTTTAATAAGCTGAAGTTATTGTGGGAGCAGCAAACACACTGATGATGGTCGAGGCTTATGGTGCAGTTCAGCCAGACTTCCTATCAGAGCTGTTCACTGTGAACATGTCCTCTGCTGATAGCTTTTAATAGAAATAGTCAATATTTTTGAAACACAATGACAAATAAATTAAGTAATTGGCTTTTAATGTTACAGTAACAATGTTTCACTGATAGATGATTCTGATGATTAATTAAAGTGAGCACGATGGAGATTTTTATTTTGATGAATAAAACACATTTTTATAATTTATTATGATTAATTATAAACTGTCAAATACTAATTAATTATTACATATTATTGTTAATAATATTCTAAATATGATTCGAATTATTATGGTTATAACATTCAATACAATAATCATTCAAAGTGATTCAGTTCCAACTCTTAGCTTGTGTGAGTCTGCAAACTTAAATGCACATTATTCTACCCAGAGCTGGACTTTTGCCAGCAGTAGATTTCCTGTTTAGGAAAGTCAGTAAAAACTCAGAGGTCTGTACTGAACAACACACTGCAAACATTTAGAAGCAATTAACAAGTAAACTAGAATGAGAAACAGCAGAACATGGTGCATTCAGGGGCTCCTCACATGATCCCATTGATGACCATGAGCTAAGTTGTGATGTGGAAACAACAAATACAAATAAGATGTATTTTATTGCTGAAAGAGTTAAAAGATCAACGGTGCATATTTATTTACAACAACAACAACAACAATGCATCTGGTAAACAAACGTTACAATTCACATTTCTCTGGTAGATCAACTGTGAACAGCACATAAAACATGAGATTAATTAAAAACTCTTTCATGCTGCAAACAAAACAAGCTGTCCTGCTGTGCTCTTCACAACAGTAAAACTCTCTTTGGTGTTCTTTACAGTTTGTATGTCCTTTAGAAAAAGCTTTATTCATGTACAACAGGTTTACAGAATGTATAAATACACATAGGCCTCACATATTACAGGCACAGTGATGACACATGATGCGCTGTGTGAGGACGCTGTTCTGGAGCTGAGACTCAGATCTTAAGTCCATTTCCCTCCAAGGATCTGATTTCTGTTCCTTCCTTTCATGTTTAACTTCCATGTCGCTGTGTGTCAGTCTGCTCGATGGTGCAGCTCATTCTCCACAGCTTGAAACTTACGATACAGAGTTGCAAATGTTATTTTTGATGAAACAGACCACATTACGAAGTGATCATTTACTTTAAACCTTGGAGCCTGGACCAGACCTACTGAGCTCTGTAACAGTCTAGAAGCACGTTGTTCATCATGATAAGTTATCTGGCTCGTTTTGTTCTCTTTCACTACATTTTTAGTTACATGACCCATATGAACCCAAACATGTTTCCTTAAAGGAATATTATAGGGGATAAAAAACAGACTAAATGGAGCAAATATGTTTTAAATACTAACCCCTAGCGCCAAAGATCTGAAATGTTACATATATGTCACATTGGGCATTTACATATAGATGTTTTCCTCATTTAAAAACTAATCAACTTCGCCTATTTTTTGATTGGTAACAAATATGTGTTGCATTTCCACACATTAAATTATTATTTATAGTTAGATTTAACCAGAAAATCAGTTTCAGATTTGTTTTACAAGACAAAACATCTGATCATCTTGTTTTATTTACTGAGTTGACTAATACTTTTTGTTTAAATGTCTTGAATTAAAAAAGGACACATTTTAATTAAAATAATTGAATAAGTTAAATCAATTGAACAGCTCATTACTATTTTTTCTAAGACAATTATAAGTTTAAAATTGTGATTAGACGTATGTTACAATATTTTCATAACTTTTTAGACAAATTAGTTTGATAAACCTGGTTAGAAGAGTTTAGTTTTAATGTAGGACGTGTTATCAAAGCATTAAGACCAGCCAGGCAGCCATTTTGGAAGTGATGTCATTGGTACGCAAATGAAATCACATGACCTCACCTGGTTGTTCAGTATGTGTCACTAAAGGACTTAAAATCAAGAACACAACTGTATCGGGTATAAGTGTCTGCGACGACCGGGTCACCATGGCGCCTCATTTAAACAGTGTTTCCCCAATATTATGCAACACTAACAAGAATATTACAGACAGAATCATACAGAACTAAATCAGTCAAAGCATCCAGCAACAAGTTTCAATAACTGATATCAGCAGACTTGAACCTGATCTACAGCTTTCTCATCTGCAACAGAACATATGAAGCAGCGATCACTTCTCTTGAAGTAATGATGCTACTAAAGATACAATGTTTCAGTTTACTTTGGACTCACAGGATACCAGCTCTCTATTGAGGAAGTGTGTGGCCCTTAAAAGGGCCTTTTGTTTATAATCAACGTGTGATTAGAGTTTAACCGCCGAAGCCGTACAGAGTGCGTCCCTGTCTCTTCAGAGCATACACCACATCCATGGCGGTCACAGTCTTCCTCTTGGCGTGCTCGGTGTAGGTGACGGCATCACGGATCACGTTCTCCAGGAAGACCTTCAACACACCGCGGGTCTCCTCGTAGATCAGACCGGAGATACGCTTCACTCCACCGCGGCGAGCCAGACGGCGGATAGCGGGCTTGGTGATTCCCTGGATGTTATCACGGAGCACTTTACGGTGACGCTTAGCGCCTCCTTTGCCGAGTCCTTTTCCTCCTTTTCCTCTTCCGCTCATTTTCACTGGTTGAAGTCTAACAACAAGATGAATGATGCTGCTGGTTCACTGATATTTAAACCCTGACTGAGGACGTGATAGAAGACAGAGGCGGGGCTTCTCTTCTTCTTTGGATTTAACTGAAGGGTGATCATTAAACGCGTTAGCGCCACCTGCTGTCTCCTACTGCTTGTTGCTGAAAGTCAAGCAAAACAAGTTGTATACTCAACAATGTACTTTATAATTACTGAAGTACAATATTGAGGACAATCATGATGTGACTCTGTGTAGACATATCAGCAGATATTAATTTAGCAATCTGTCTGTAGTATAGTCTCACGAGCATGAACACATGTTGAGAAGAGCCAACTCAATGTGAACCATGTTAACACAGTGTGACTGCAGAATAACAATAGACATGTGTGCAGTCAGTAAATGGTAGAACACAGTGAGCTCTTATACAGTTTGAAGTTCAGACAATCTGCTGCCCTTCATGAGATGTTCGTAGAGGCAGATATTTTTCTGTTTGTGGATATTTTGTATCTGTTTTATGGTGTTTATTTTGATATATTATACTATATTAAAGCGTCAGTTTACATTCATATATGACATCGTAACACCTCGTCTAGTTCTGTAAGTTATGTTTTCTCTCGTTTCAGATAACTTCACTTCCTGACCTTGACTGTTTCCGGCCCTGATCAGCTTCTGTTCCCAATTTAGTTGTATCGCTACCAGTACCCGAGGTAGAACAAAGCACAACCAGGTTTTTCCTAAATGTAATGTGTTTTTGAAATGGACAGTTGTATCAAATATTTTACAGCTGAATGAGTTTTTTTGGTTGATGTTTGGATTCTCCTCAAAACCGCAAATAGTGAATATGGAGGCTTCTCCAAAAGGGACAGTGTCTGCCTTATCACATGTATCTCTGGAAATAATAATAATAAGAAGAATGTTACCAAAGCAGTTATTCCCTCAAATAAAGCAAATGTTTCATTGACTCCTTTGTTCATCTTTTAAATGTATACAGTTATACAAACAAGAATTATAAGCGGAAAGTGAATCGGAAACTAAAAATCCAAAAGCCATGTGTATACATGTCATTATGATAGTAAGGAGACTGATACTGATCACAAAAGAAAGTCATCTATATGTACCAAAGACTGTTATCTTATCATAAGGTTATCTGACTGTTCACTTCACCCTCTGGTGTCCCAGCCCTGAACAGGGAACTATAGTGCAGCCTGCACCTCAAACTGACTCATACAATGGGGCCCTATTGGTGTAAACGTGTGAAGATAATATAAGATCATGTAAATATATATGGACAGTTTCTAGATCTACACTGTACTATATATTAGATATATTATATATAAAGCTATAAAGAAGACATTTAGCTTTCTATCCATCATTCCTGCATACTTTTAAGATTTAGTCTCTCAGCAGGATACATTAAATAAGATGATATTCTTCAGACTATCTCAGCTGGTTCCCCACTGACAGTATATCAACAGTAAACATATAGTTGCAGATTACATTTTAAATATCTCCA
This sequence comes from Pholis gunnellus, assembly GCF_910591455.1. Classification (NCBI taxonomy): domain Eukaryota; kingdom Metazoa; phylum Chordata; class Actinopteri; order Perciformes; family Pholidae; genus Pholis; species Pholis gunnellus. Next base: position 21,600,856 of record NC_136533.1, on the reverse strand, counting down.
GTGATGTGTTTTATTTTATGATACTAATCAGGGAAACATCAAGATATTAATAATATTCAAACCTTTGATCAATTCACTCAGTAACATATTTTGTTTCCATTCGTGTAGCGATACACACCAAGTGTTAGTGTTCTAGTTGAACACTTTATCTTTTAAATGTTTCATGATATTTTATTTTGTTTTTCATCTTAGGATGTTGTTACCAAAGACTGTATATAAGAGAGGTTGTTACACTTGTGTAATTCTCTTTAATAATATGTTATTGCTATTGTTAATACGTATTGTAATGTATTGTAATACAGACCATTGTAGTGAGCAGGAACATGTGCACCCTGTTAGACTGCCGTATGAAAACACTGTTTAAAGTTTGGGTTGGCACTGTTCATTTGAGAATGCTTGAACGTGACTTTTATGAGGTGGAAAGTCATGTTGAAGCATTCTATACACAGCCCAGAGGACAATCCTGCAAAAGGATTGTTATTATTCATTCTTTTTATTTTATGTAGAATAGTTAAAAGTGCAAACAGGAAATAAACTTGAAGGATTTCACATGGGACAGCTTAGTGGCATCATTTGTCATGACAACAGATTCAGCAATAAAGTAAAAGTTCAGAGTAAATCAACTTTTCATAGTCAGACTCTCACACGTCTCAACACTACAGCCTGAAACATTCACCCACATAGTTTAAGCCTTTATTTACATACATAAATATAATGAATACATACAAATAATTCAGTTTTTTACGACCACTGGCACTTTACTCACCTTTAAATATTATGTTCAATATTTATTCATTTAATATTTGTTTATGCATTTCATTTAGCTTTCTTTAAATTGATCGATGGAGCAAACACGCAACTTTTACTTTGAAGGTGAGGAATCTCTATTTCCGACTCTGGACTTCCTTTATTTAATTTTCATTATTCAAGTACTGTGATGTAACAAAGTGATGTTCGGGGTTGAATTGTGTTACACGTGTTCATTCAATGAGACAAAGTTAACTGCGTTTAGGCAGCATCGGCTATGAACTACGAACTCACACGTAGCAGAATACATTTATATTAACAAGAGTAGACCAATGACATTAAGTAATACTCCTAAACTGACATTGTTTATTATATAACGTGAACAGTACAAATTAATCAAACAGATTCTGTATTTAAGAGGTTCGGGGATGTAACCGTCAAATTATTTAAGTTTTAGAATACTAGTACAGAATGATTTAATTGAGGAGTTGTCATTTATGGTGAAACATGAGTTTGCAGAAGAGGAATGAGCTCTTCAGAGAGAGTGAGGAGGCTCTTAAAAGAGCCGTTGTGGTTTGTGGATCAGCAGACAGCTTAAGCTCGCTCTCCGCGGATGCGACGAGCCAGCTGGATGTCTTTGGGCATGATGGTGACCCTCTTGGCGTGGATGGCGCACAGGTTGGTGTCCTCGAACAGGCCGACCAGGTAAGCCTCACTGGACTCCTGCAGAGCCATCACAGCGGAGCTCTGGAAGCGCAGGTCGGTCTTGAAGTCCTGAGCGATTTCTCTCACCAGACGCTGGAAGGGCAGCTTGCGGATCAGCAGCTCCGTGGATTTCTGGTAACGACGGATCTCTCTCAGAGCCACGGTACCGGGCCTGTAACGGTGAGGCTTCTTCACGCCGCCGGTGGCCGGGGCGCTCTTACGGGCAGCCTTGGTGGCCAGCTGCTTCCTGGGGGCTTTGCCTCCGGTGGATTTACGAGCGGTCTGCTTGGTTCTTGCCATGACTTCTTCTTCTTTCTCTGATAAGGACAAACATGCAGTCAAAGAGGAGACACGCTGCTCTTAAACTGTGAAATGGTGACGCAGCTCAGACCTCCGGCTCCTGATTGGTGAGGGGCTCCTCCTGGAGCTCAGCCCCGCAGAGCAGCGACCCACCGCCCGAGTCTCCGCTGCTCATTGGCGGAAAATGCTTTCAAATTGTCTGCCAAAATATAGAGTGGTCCGCCCTTGTTTTGTTTTGTTTTGTTTTTGTTTTCCTTTTGAATTGTATTTGTATAAGTAGCCTAATAGACATCCTGATCCACACTCCATACCCGTTGGTGGCGGTAATGCACCAATTCGTTGTTTGCCAACCGCCAATAAACCTCAAACAACAGAAGAAGAAGAAGAAGAAGAAGAAGAAGAAGAAGAAGAAGAGTGGTCCGCCCTCTGTTCTTCTGCAGAAAGCCTCCTTTCTGCTTGGTCTGTTTGTCAGGAACCGTCCCACGCGCTCCGCGGACATATAACAGAGGGTTTCGGTTGTTGGTCAACATTTATTTTCTAAAAGCATCTAACGGTGAGTGGCAGAGAAAAACCCGGAGGTTTTCAGTGGTTTAGTGAAAATGTCTAAAGTCCAAATGCTGAGATATTTAGTCAACCAGCGACTAACTGCGGCTGCGGAAGAGATATTTGGTCTGTTTGAAAGAACGATAGCAGAGCACGAGGAGGAACTCTCTGCTGTAAAAGAGGAGAACGAGCGACAACGGAAACTACTGGACGCTGTTTTAAACCCTCAGCTTCGGTTACACAGAGCAGACGTCCAGCTGTTGGTGGTTGAAGAAGAGGTTCCCCCTGAGCAGCAGGAGTGGAGCTCCAGTCTGGACCAGGAGGACCCAGAGCCCCCACACATTAAAGAGGACCAGGAGGACCCAGAGCCCCCACACATTAAAGAGGAGCAGGAGGACCCAGAGCCCCCACACATTAAAGAGGACCAGGAGGACCCAGAGCCCCCACACATTAAAGAGGAGCAGGAGGACCCAGAGCCCCCACACATTAAAGAGGACCAGGAGGACCCAGAGCCCCCACACATTAAAGAGGACCAGGAGGACCCAGAGCCCCCACACATTAAAGAGGACCAGGAGGACCCAGAGCCCCCACACATTAAAGAGGACCAGGAGGACCTCTGCACCAGTCAGGAGGGAGAGCAGCTTCAAAGGCTGGAGGAGGCTGATGTCAAGTTCTCATTCACTCCTGTGAAGAGTGAAGATGATGAAGAGGAAGCTCAGTCCTCACAGCTTCATCAAAGACAAACTGAACAGATGGAAACAGAAGCTGATGGAGACGACTGTGGAGGACCTGAACCAGACAGAAACTCAGATCCAGATAGACATCAAGGACCTGATACTGATGAGAAGACTGGAGACTCTTCTGACACTGATGATTGGAAGGAGACCAGAGAACCTCAGTCAGGTTTAAACTCTTTGAAACCTGATGAAGTCCATGTCAGTGATTCTAGATTTAGTGCTGGTGAGAAATGTTTTAGATGCTCCGAGTGTGAGAAAACATTTAGCACCAGAGGAACTCTGAAGAGACACAGGAGAAAAATCTTTCAGCTGCTCAGTTTGTGAGAAATCTTTTAACCAGTGTTCAACTTTACAGAGACACATGAGAATCCACACAGGAGAGAAACTTTTCAGCTGCTCAGTTTGTGAGAAATCTTTTAACCAGTGTTCAACTTTACAGAGACACATGAGAATCCACGCAGGAGAGAAATCTTTCAGCTGCTCAGTTTGTGAGAAATCTTTTAGCCAGTGTTCAAATTTACAGACCCACATGAGAATCCACACAGGAGAGAAACCTTTCAGCTGCTCAGTTTGTGAGAAATCTTTTAGCCAGTGTTCAACTTTACAGACACACATGAGAATCCACACAGGAGAGAAATCTTTCAGCTGCTCAGTTTGTGATAAAGGATTTAAGCGCAAAGCAACTCTAAAGGCACACATGAAAACTCACACAAGAAACAATCCCCTTTAGCCCTTTTACCCAATCCCCCCTCCGAGCGGTGGGCCCATAGGGCGGCTCAATGTATATTTTTCGGGTTGTTCCTGGTCACAGGTCACACACGGCCCTAAACCTCGTTACGGTGGTGATTTATTGGAAAGGTGTAACATTTAAGACACGTTGCATTCTGTTAATATTATAACGTTATTAGAATTAGAATTAGAAACTGCAAGCACATTAAGAATAAGCTTAAACAATATGCTATATATTTGAAAACACTTTTATATGTTTGAAAACACTTTTATATATTTGAAAACACTTTTATATATTTGAAAACACTTTTATATGTTTGAAAACACTTTTATATATTTGTAAAGACTGCTATATATTTGTAAACACTTCTATATATTCGTAAACACATTTAGTGAAGCTTAAACCATATGCTATGTGCAGTAATCATAATATGTCTCTAAGTGTAAAGTCAGAGTGAGGCAGTGTATTCCACCTGCGCAGGGCCCCCTCATTATCTAATACAAAACAGGAGCCAGGTACTCCCCGGTCTTGCCACTGCCTGGTACAAAATAACAGTTTTGACTAAGAAGTAGTTAAGCGACCTTGGCTTTAGAATGAACTCTCTAAGCACACTCACACACTGACAAGACTCATCGCTGGAGCAGCAATCCGAGTGCCGGTGAGGACAGGCGTCCTGTGCACCAATGAGGCTCTCAGAAAGTTTAAACCAAGCGCCGCCTCCACCAATAGTCAACCAATCACAAAATGCCCTTAAGGACTATATAGTTTTGAGCCCCCCCTTGGGGAGCGCCTTTTTCTTTGCTTTCACAGATAGTTTTGATTTAGGTCCGAGCTCGTATTGATCTGCTGCGTCAGAATACTCCTGTTATGAATAAACACTTTGTTTGATTTTAAGTCTATTGAGTTCAGTCTAGTCTGTGTCCTCTTTCACTAACAAAACACTTTATTAATCCCCAGTGGGGAAACTCATTTGCCACCCAAAGACTCATACAGACGACACAGTACACAGTACACAACAGACAAAGACACATTACAAAGAATAAATAATACCAGACAATGCTGTATAAAACATGATTGACATCAGAAGGATAGAAACCTCTAAAGGTGTTCATTAAAAAATCGGACAGCTGCTGGAACGAAAGACCTTCTCAGTCGTAGAACACTGAGGCATCCTGAGTTACCCAGCTAGTGTTGTTTTTACCATTGAAATAAAAGTTTTGCTGACGTAAATATCTTCTTGTATGAAGTTATTTTGCATGTTCATACAGAATTGCAGAAGGCAATTAATGTGTTTATGCGTTGACTTCTGCAAGTATGTGTTTTCCTTTGTGTAATTTTATAATTTCTGTTGTCACTGTTGAGTCACCCAGTCCTACGCACCTTTTCACTGTACCCACCCTCCCTGTTTTTCCTCCTAAATTGTTTTGAGGAAATGTGTTTTTATGATTTAGGGTGGATGTTTTCCTGGTAATTTTAATATCCCTTTTCTAGTAATGAGCATTCTGAGCTTAGTAGCCTACATACTGTAATGTCAAAAGAGTGTTTCTAAATTAAAATTAATTAAATCACACAGTCATTTGACTTATTGCTGAGGGTGCAGAAAAAGATCAGAAGGCAGTTAATGGGTTGAATTTTGTCTTCTGCGGAAGTAAATAAATGTTAAAGGAAAAGTCAGAGCTAAGGCCAAGACTCGCTCCTCTCGTGCTGGACTTCAGTTCCGAGTCGGTCGTGTTCACAGGCTGCTGCGCAAAGGAAACTATGCGCATCGTGTCGGTGCCGGCGCCCCCGTCTACCTGCCGGCTGTGCTGGAGTACCTGACCGCTGAGATCCTGGAGTTGGCTGTAAACGCTGCGCGACAACAAGAAGACTTGTATCATCCCCCGTCACCTGCAGCTGGCTGTCCGCAACGATGAGGAGCTCAACAAACTACTGGGCGGAGTGACCATCGCTCAGGGCGGCGTGCTGCCCAACATTCAGGCTGTTCTGCTGCCCGAGAAGGCCGCCAAGTAAACCTGGAGCCTCTCTGACTGCTGGAACCAGAACCAGAACCTCAAAGGCTCTTTTAACCCTTGTGTCATCTTAGGGGTCGCCACTATGTTTAACAGCATAGGAAACCCCCTTAATGATCTTTTTTCAACTTGAAATTCAATTACTTTTCCTAGAATGACCCCAACATGAGAACAAGTTCAACATTGCTTTTGTTCATATTTCCATAAAAGCTGTACACCAACAGGGTCTTGTCTTAGGGGTAATTTTTGACCCGGCAGTTATAAAATCATTTTTATACTACAGAAAAAAACACACCACAACAACACACACACACACATAAACACAAGACATTGAGATTACGTGTGCTACTGATTGAACTCAGGGAAAATGAAAACTTTCTCGCGAATATGCAGCATCTCCCCTCCACGACCACACACCTGGCTGAAGTTCACAGACAAAATACAAACAAGATCAGAGAGAATAAACATTTCTTGAAAGCATTGTTTACTAATGGGGAATGGAGTCAGAGGCTATAAGGGTGCTGCAGATGACAGTAACCCCAGACAACTGGAAGAGGATGGATGACCAGGATGATTGACCTGCGTGCCTACATCGAGCTGCTAACATTAGCAGGTGTGTGTGTATCGGTCCCGAGGCGAGGCTGCATCTCTTTGGGATGCAGAGAGTGGAAGGGCGATTTTCCGTGCAATGATGTGACGATACGATTTAATAATCACGAGTCAAGACCTGCAAGGCGTGTGACAGACAAACTTGCAGCCATAAGAGAGGTCTGGGAGAAGTGCACTGACAAAAATGATACTTTGGACTAACTTAAAAAAATTATTCTAATTTCTTACATGTAATTCTTTTAGAAAGTTATATTTTAGAAAGTTATATTTTCAATTTGGTTGAAAGCTAAAATTTTGACTTGATCTAAATCAAAAATATTGCTTTGGCCAAAGACAAAACTTTACATATACACATATCCAATTATAGTTTTTACTTTCAATTAAACTGATTAAATGACTCTAATTTGTTACAAGCAATTATATTTTATAGTTTTCATGTCTCATAATTACACTATTATAATAAGCTGCAACTGTTTTTGCCTTACTTACTGTTCCTGTCAGACAATAAATCACTGTTCCCCTATTTGTTCTCTCTAGATTGATGTAAACCTGTATGTTTTATGACTTTGTATCACCGACAGTAATTTAGTCACTCAAACACTAGAGACATCTGCTCACAGGAAAGTGTAGGTCTTTGGCGCATGCTCAGTACCGCTCAGAAGGCAGCCAATCCTGTGCAAGCAACAGCACAGTGCAATTTGCATCAAGTTGATATATATAGACCATCCTGTGCTTCTGGAAGTATCTTCCGACATAGAAGAAATCGCGAATCATGCCTGACGCCAACGTCAACGTCAAAGCGCCCAAGAAGGGCTCCAAGAAAGCCGTCTCTAAGACCGCCACCAAGACCGGCAAGAAGAGGCGCAAGAGCAGGAAGGAGAGCTACGCCATCTACGTGTACAAGGTGATGAAGCAGGTCCATCCCGATACCGGCATCTCCTCCAAGGCCATGGGCATCATGAACTGCTTCGTGAGCGACATCTTTGAGCGCATCGCCGGTGAGGCCTCTCGTCTGGCTCACTACAACAAGCGCTCCACCATCACTTCCAGGGAGATCCAGACCGCTGTCCGCCTGCTGCTGCCCGGTGAGCTGGCGAAGCACGCGGTGTCTGAGGGAACCAAGGCCGTGACCAAGTACACCAGCTCCAAGTAAACACCCGATGGAGACCAACAACACAAAGGCTCTTTTAAGAGCCACACACTTCATCTGAAGACATTTCCTCTAAATACAGAAAGTGTTTGTTGGTAAACTCAGACAAGAGTAATGGCTGCTGTTTTGCATAGAAGTCAAATGGTTAATTTTAGAGTTTATGCAGTCATGTCATTTATTTATAGAAATCTATAAATTTCTCACATTTTCCAAAGAACACTCTAAAATCCTTGCAATAATAATATAAGGATTATAATAATTATATATACGTAATATTTTTTAATCAACTCAACATCCAGAGAAAGGACAGCAGCTTTCTGACACTAAGATCTTGTAGATAAAAGAGATGGAACATCTGATTCAGGGCCAATATATAGAGTGATGTCACTTTTTAGGTGTGAGCGCCATCTTTGGGACAACTTTCACTACTTCAGTTCTTGTTTCAGTCCATGAGGAGGAACCACAGAGAGATGACGTTACACATCTGACTTTGAGTCAGGTCATTTTCTACTTTCTTGTGAGGTGCTCTTCTACTTTACAGGTTCTGTCTTGTATTAAATGATCATTCAATGATTGTTTTCTGCTGATATCTGCTGAACATGTTTACAGCACAAACTGCATGTCTGTAGAATATTAAGCACTGATGCCAGAAGGGCTGAACTTGGTCAGTAACGTTACATTTACGTCTGTAGATCAAAGACCTGTTGATGGTCGTCTGTGTGTGAGATACGGATCACTAAGTTACATTTAACAGATGTTACTATAACCTGCTTTATGAGGCTGATGGCCGAAAATATCTTGAAAGAAGTAAAGGATTTTAGGATGTTAATTAGGATCTTAATGTAGGTGCTTAGTAAACTTTGAAGTTCAGTGGATTCTCCTGAAGACATCCAGCCACTAACTGTCTGAGATCTGGTTTCTCTGTGTATTGTTTTTCCTACATTGACACCTGTGAATAACATTCATGCTTTTACATATGATTATACATCCCTTATTTTAATCGGTTTTTATTTCTATTTTACATTATGTGCATGATATGATTGCTTTTATTATATTTTTTAAATTGATAATTATTAATAATGTATATGATAAATATCTGGTTTTACAGAGCAAGTATTAGTTATATTCTATCTGTGGCAGGTTTATCACTTTCTCTCTCCTGTGAAGCTTTGCAGCACATTTATCATGTTATGCAGCTCAATCTTCAACTTCCAGACAGATAAGTTGATGCAGCTGCTCACGTTTACTGTAAACTGGATTTAAAACACTGACATTTAGGTTTCGTCTTGTTTCCACCTACAATCGGTCATACAGGAAAACATGAATACAAACTAGTTAGTGTCTAATATGTCTGTCTCTCCTTAGAAGTGGATTCGTTTTTGCTACTTCATTCTCCTCCTGTATGCATGTATGTTTTTAGAATTGTTACATTTTACTATTTGCTACTTGTTAAGTAGTGTGTAACGATGAGCAATGGAATGTCCTTAAATGTATCATGTTTCTCCCTTAAAAAGTAACAGTTATGTCTGCTTAATAACTTATGAAAAAACTGGAACATTTGTTATTTTTCTATCATTGTAATAAATGAGGTGACTTACTGAATAACCCTTGTTTACTTGTCTTTTTTCTCTATATTCTAATACAAAGCTTGTTATAATAACATTAAGAACAAACAGGAAAATGCTCTTAAGGAAGATGTGGGTGGCTCTTAAAAGAGCCTTTTATAGGAGCGTTGGTACTTCAGACTGAGAACAGCTCACTTCTTCTTGGGTGCTGCTTTCTTGGCTTTGGGCTTGGCAGCCTTCTTTGCGGGGGCTTTCTTGGCTGCAGGGGCCTTGGCTGCGGGGGCCTTTTTGACCACCTTCTTGGGACTCTTGGTCGCCTTTTGGGGGCTCTTGGCTGCCTTCTTTGGGCTCTTGACGGGTTTCTTGGCCGCTGCGGGTTTCTTTGCCTTCTTGGGTGATTTCTTAGCGGCTACTGGTTTCTTTGCTGTCTTGGCCTTTTTCGCCGCTACGGGTTTCTTTGCTGCGGGTTTCTTAGCTGTAGGAGCGGCTTTTTTTGCCGGTTTCTCGACATCCGTCTTGCTTATCTTGAAGGAGCCTGAGGCCCCGGTCCCCTTGGTCTGGACCAGAGTCCCCTTAGCCACCAGGCTCTTGATGGCGGTCTTGACGCGGGAGATGTTCTTCTCCACATCGTATCCTCCGGCTGTCAGAGCCTTCTTGACGGCGGCAGCAGACACGCCGTTCCGCTCCTTGGATGCGGCCACAGCTTTAACAATGAGCTCAGCGACGCTGGGACCAGCCTTCTTCGGCTTGGACGCCTTCTTCTTGGCTGCTTTTGGCGCCGCGGGGGCTGGAGCTGGAGCTGGAGCTGCTTCTGACATTTTCTATCGTTGATGTGTTTGTAGTCACGAGAACACGAGAGTCTGACTGACTGATGAAGAGCTCAGAGCAGGGGGCTGGACTTAAACACACCATGAGAACCGTGGAGACTCAACCCATCCCGGGACTCCTCAGTGCGGTCTGAAAGCAGAGTCACTTGTGTTTTCTCTTCACTGATAAAGACTCAAAACTACATGTGGAAGAAGTACTGAAGGCTGACGGTGAAGGGAGCCGGTAGCGGACTAGTGTCTCTTCATATTGAAGTCATGTAGAGCTCTGATGATCTCTGTGTTCTGTTTGAGGAGCCTCCAAACCTCACCTCCTCACCGCCGTGGACAGCACTGATCAGCGGCTTTTCCCACTCATTTCTCTCTAAAAATGATTTAAAATGCATCAGAGCTCCATCAAAAGTGGTTTTCCAACTGGTCCACATGTTTGTTAAGAGTCTCGATGTAAAAACAACCGTCTGTTGTTGATCAGTTTGTAATAAGCTGAAGTTATTGTGGGAGCAGCAAACACACTGATGATGGTCGAGGCTTATGGTGCAGTTCAGCCAGACTTCCTGGGGGCAGAGGTCTTTGTGCCTCGCTCCTCTTTGCTGTATTTAAGTTATCTTGAATATTATGATGGTTACTATATTATTTTTACTGCAATCATTATAATGTACAATCTATTACCATTACAACTGTACTAATATATCTTGAATTATATGAATATATTGACCAAACACAACACACAAGACTAGCAGTACTGCACATGAAAACATTTATTTCTTTACATTGTAAAATCAAACACGTTGATTCACTTCAAATCAGAACAGAGTTTATTCTAAATATAATATAGACGCAGCTAATTCATTTGTGGAGACTTATGCATGTTTCTTATGCATGTTTTTACAAACTGATGTTGGCTTCCATTGTTGTTGTATACACAAATACTCACCTGTGGTCTTTTTAAAGTGCCTACAGCCTGATTGATGAGTCAACAATCAAGCAATCAGGTGTTTGGCCAGGTCGCAGGTGTAACGTAATAATATGATATAATTGTGGTTTATACGTAATTTTAGTGTCGTAGCAATTTTTTTAAAAACTGTAATTGTAATAAGTGTTGGCTGACATATTTGTTCTTTACGTGAACAGGAACAGGCATTTTTTGCACTATGTTATATATTTTTTCTGCACTATATTTCATATTTTATTTCACACATATATCTTTGTACAAATTGTATTCCTGTATAATTATATTTCAATCAGAGTACTGCTGGAGGCACAATAACGTGTGGTAGCTCAGTCCTTAGGGACATGACATGACAATCTGAGGGTCAGTGGTTCAAGTCCTAGTAGTGATCAAGTACACTGTCACATATTCTGGTACTCGGAAGCAATTTTTTTCTGTGTGCCTTGATGTGTACAATTCAATGACTGTCAATAAAGGTTGATCAACATTAACATCAACATGAAGAAAACTTTGGTTGCTTGATGGCTCTAACTCGAGCATCAAATGTGTTTGGCAACAGTTTGCACACACTGTAAATTTGCACTGTTAGCAAGTGAGCTCCAATGGATACCGTCACTGTAACACAATTCAATCGTTTTTGAGCTTCATCTGGTTATTGTTTCATGTGTTCGATCACATTGAAGCCCAATTGTTCAAAATGTGGGCTCGTCCGGGATTTGAACCCGGGACCTCTCGCACCCTAAGCGAGAATCATACCCCTAGACCAACGAGCCATACTTTTAGAGTCAAAAGAAGGGTACAAATTCCTACACTTTTCAGACCTGTATTCAAGCTCTGTTCTGCTGATGTGGCATCTTACTGACCCATGTGTTATCTGGTCAAAGAGCGCCCTCTGCTGCTCAACATTTGATATCCCATTCAGCCCTCTGAGCTCTTCACAGCCTTCTCATGTGGAACGGTGCCTCACTATTGAGGTTGTTTTGGGCAAATGACATCAACATATGCTGCATATCTCATGGTGTGTGGTATGTGGGCCGGCCTCACCCAAATAGATCTCACGTTGAAACTCACCCATTTGGGAGTGTGATATGGCTGCTGGCTGTCCCCCAGATCTGCTCAGGATTTGCACCTGTTGGTTCATTTGTTCAGCTTGCTGTTTCCGTTGTTTTCCTCAGCACGTTTAATGTTAAAAAAAAATCGAAATGTTTGCAAAGGCGCCCTCAAGGACTCGACTATTTGGCAGACAGCCCTGCCCTTACGGACTTTGTGGGAACACGCGTGGACGTTGGAAGTTGGTCCCCGAAATAAAAGTCAGAATGCCAGATTGTATATATCCGTTACTTGCCTGCAAGTCGTCGTTTGGGTCACGTCTGATGTTGATCAGTTTGTAATAAGCTGAAGTTATTGTGGGAGCAGCAAACACACTGATGATGGTCGAGGCTTATGGTGCAGTTCAGCCAGACTTCCTATCAGAGCTGCTCACTGTGAACATGTCCTCTGCTGATAGCTTTTAATAGAAATAGTCAATATTTTTGAAACACAATGACAAATAAATGCATTCTGTCTGGGAGAGCAACGTAGTGCTTCAAATGTTACAGTAACACTGTTTCATTGATACTTGTATCAGAGCCTTATTTTACAAACAAAGTATTCAGTTCCAAACTTTGGACCTGTTGTATCAGTGTACATTACTTCTACCTGTGGTTATATAATACTGTACATATCATTGCTTTGTATTTCTGGGGCAGTGGTGTTAAAATACATTTAATTGCATTAAAATGGATAAAAACATACCCTCTTGTTGAATGGATTCATGATGCACTGACCTGAAGAGGTACGGTTTAAAATGTATTATTTCACATTCTATGTTGAGAAATGTTTATAATACAAAACACAGATTAGGTAGTACATTTGTAGTAACAGGAATACATCTCGTCAGTGTGCTCAAGCTTTACTAGAAGTATCTATATTGTGTGTCTGTGGCCCAATACAGAAGACTTGATTTGTGATATTGGGCTGTACAAATAAACCTGATTTGACAGCTGAGATGAAGAGTAAATGCTTTGTGGGTAGTACTGCAACTTCCTAATCATTACTGACATAACAGCAGATGTGTTTGCTTCCGACTCGCAGCTCATCTTGAAATAAAACTGAAGCTGGAGCAATGATTTCATAAATTAAAGTCTGGTTTATTTATATATATATATAAAAATATATATATATATTTTTTTTTTTTCAAAAAACAAACCTGGACAATCAGTAAAAATGGCCCAAAACCAAACTAAAGTTCAGCCTCATATTACAATAACTGCTTCACAAACTAGATAACACCAACATGCTCATGGATTGTTTCATCCGTACAACTTTGGGTTGCAGCATTTCTTCCTTTATTAAACACTTAACTCAGAACCTAGTTGACCTGCTGGCACCGTAAGTAAATAGTGTTTTCACAGGGTATACAGCCCACTTAAAAATGGTAGCCGTGACCTGCGTTCTTCTCCAGGATACCAGCTCTCTATTGAGGAAGTGTGTGGCCCTTAAAAGGACCTTTTGTTTATAACCAACGTGTGATTAGAGTTTAACCGCCGAAGCCGTACAGAGTGCGTCCCTGTCTCTTCAGAGCATACACCACATCCATGGCGGTCACAGTCTTCCTCTTGGCGTGCTCGGTGTAAGTGACGGCATCACGGATCACGTTCTCCAGGAAGACCTTCAACACACCGCGGGTCTCCTCGTAGATCAGACCGGAGATACGCTTCACTCCACCGCGGCGAGCCAGACGGCGGATAGCGGGCTTGGTGATTCCCTGGATGTTATCACGGAGCACTTTACGGTGACGCTTAGCGCCTCCTTTGCCGAGTCCTTTTCCTCCTTTTCCTCTTCCGCTCATTTTCACTGGTTGAAGTCTAACAACAAGATGAAATATACTGATGGTTCACTGATATTTAAACCCTGTCTGAGGACGTGATAGAAGGCAGAGGCGGGGCTTCTCTTCTTCTTTTGGATTTTTGGCGGTTGATTATTACAGTCTTTGTTGCATCAGCGCCACCCGTTGACCAAGAGCATTAATCAGGGACGCACGTGCCCCAACTTTGGTAGAAGACTCAATAAGGTATTTTAAGTTATACTAACAGTATCAATGACAGTCATGGTGTGACTGTAGACATATCAGCAGCTGATCTCCACCAGGAGAATTTCCACTAGTGCACCCACCTACACTGCTGAACTCACTGACTCCACAAGCCGCAGTTAGTTAAAGCTTTCCTTTAATGTTGACTTTAAATGGTTGTGTGCATCTCCATCTTTTTTTGTCATGGCCGTGCAGCCCGGTTAGTGATAAGTGGGGCCTCTTTCAGTCGGGAGAAGTTGGTCCTGCAGCCAGAGTGTGTTGACACGAGTGGACAGGTGTGAGCCGTCAGCAGGGATTGCATGGTCCTCTACTGTTTTCAAGTTTTGGCTTTTGTGGCGTGTCCCTGGGTGGATATAGCAACGTGGTCCCTTTGAGCTAGTTTTTTTTTAATGTGGTCAGAGCAGTCGTCTTGGGGCCACATCCAGAGCTTTCAAGTGAGTAACCAGCTTGCTGGGCTACTGGTTAAATGTTTCAGTGAGGTAGTTTAGTTTGGGATAAGCAGTCGAGGTAGAGGGGGGCCTTCCACATTAATTTGGGAGACATATCATTCTCTCTTTTGTTCACTAGTTGACCTGGGCAACGCCTAGACCTAGTCTATTATGACGGGTGAAGGGTTTCTGGATCATTGCGCTAAAGGTACGCTGCTGAAAATTGTACCTGTGCCATTTGGTCTTCTTGGAACCGGTTTAAGAACTCTTTGCCCAGTCGAGTTGCCACATATGAGGGTAAGATTACAACTGCCACTCAGGCTGCGGGATTGGCTGATGAGTATGTACTCATTCATAAGAGCTTGCCCGGTGAGCTTGTGTTTCACAAAGATGGTGGTGTGGAGTCCTCTGTTCGGTTTGGGGGTTTTCTAGGTAAGGGGGCCCCGGGGACGACATGTACTGAGGCGGACCACTGGAAGCAGGACACTAAGGTACCTGTTAAGATTTTGAGGGATACGGGTGTGGTCAACTCCCATGTTCGGGAGTCCATTTTGTTGTTTTTCAGAAAAAGACTGATACAGGAGATAAAATCCTTCTTCATGGAATGGGGTTAAGGTTGTTGCCAGTGCATAGGTATGAAGGCAAATCACTGTCAAAATCCGAGAGCACAAATGAGATCCATGCGCGTGCGAAAATCAAACAGCCGCGCGCGTATTTTACTTTGACCAGCGCGGTATGTGGCATCTACTCACATTAGAGGATAATTGCTATTTCATTTCTAAATTGTGAAAAATGGGGTCGTTAACATTGTGATGACATCAGATATTGAAAAAAGAAAAGAAAAATGCTTTTCTTGGCTTGAGGACATTTTACAAATATAAAACCTACATGGTTAAAAACAAAAAAACAGATACCCACAAGCCATTGGGTGACTGGACCGTAGGTAGGGGGACCTCTAGTGGCATTGAGGTTATTTCTCACGACACAGCAACTCCTGCAAAGCTGATGGCAGAGCAACAGCTGAGATGGAGATCTTATGTTGACCAAATCCATCTGGGATGTTTATATGACTCCTGCCAAATTTTCACACGAGTGCATTTCTTTAGTTATTTTCCACTTAGTAGTTTGCACCATGACAATACATTCAGGAACCATCCCAGATGAGCAACCTCATTAATCCAACCTACAAAGTGTGTTCTCCTTCCCAAATGTCAGGCAAATATGAAGTTTCATAACCCAAATACAGAATCGACCATATAAGCGCATTGACAAGTGATTTAATAGAAAACACACTACCTTCAACATTTCCATTTCAAGAACATACCAGCAAACATAGAAACATGGGTTATGTTCTCAAAGTAAGGACTGTAAATTGTAAAATAGAAAAGCTTTGAACTGAGCAGTTATTGGTTAGAGAGTCTCTCAGCTCTCTGACGGTGGGGGTGCAGCCCTGCGCACAGCCCTGGACAGGGCTTGTTGGATGACCGGGTACAGTTTATAGCATCCCTCAATGCAGGTCCGCACCCCGGCTGTCAGAGTCTCTTCAGCCATTTCTCCATCCGACTGCAGCCCAGAAACCTGGTTCAGGCTGGGGAGGAACGCGACGGTTAGACCGCCCTGGTTCTCGCCGCTGACTGAGCCGCAGCTGTTTTCCTCCGCGTAAGAAGGGTCGACCACGTAAGAGGCGCCATCCTGGCGTATGGAACAGCCGAGCACCAGGTCGTACATTTCGATCCCTGCGTCTGCGAGGGCGAGCGAAGCGCACGTGATCGCGTGGGCCAGAACAGAACCGCTGTTCTCCAGAACCATCACGTTGACCTCGACCTGAGAGCGGGGGTATTTGTGGAGGCACACGGCTGGCTGCAGACTCTCGTGCAGCATCAGGGAGAGGTCCTTGTCCTGGCTCCCCTGAATCCAGGAGCCCCTCTCCGGGCAGGAGAATGGAGCGAAGCGCATGTCAGTAGTCAACCTGGATACACAGAGAAATACTATTATAATAAAGCTTTGTTGTCTTCGTGTACTCTCTTCCTGTAGAACCCCATCACAAACATCAGTGTCCACTTCAAATGCATAGTATGTAAGTAGGGATGCAGATGCTTGAGGGCAAACCTGGCTAAACAGACTTGCATGATTGAAAATGGCATATGTGAAAGCATTATTAGTGGTAACGCTTATTTTGTCTTTTGTACAACGTTGGAAATAAGTTCTTATTTTAAGCACGAGTATTTAACTTCTGTTGAATACTTGAACTGACCATCTGAAGTTTGCTAATGTGAGCTAACGTTAACATTCAGCTGACATACGCTGCTCCTCATACAACACCGAGTGTTACTGTTTATGAATTCCGACAGAATGTGTAAGTCTCGTTTTAACACGTGTACTTACTGTGTTATAAATTAATAAAGCCAAAACAAATAAATACATGAACGAAATCCCTACATACCTTCCACATTTCATATCGGTCTCATCTTTCCGCTCCGTTTCTCTGGGGCCGTAAACGCAGCACATCAACTTGGTGTTTCCAGCCTCGATGTACGCGGAGCCTTTAGCCTGGCTCACCAGCCCGCACCGGACAAACACGGGCCGCACGTCCACTTGGTCCCGCTGACGACCGTCCGCTCTCGGGCCGTGCGAGGGAAGAGCGTCCGCAGGTTTGCACAAAAACAGAGACGGACTCTGAGACGCTTCTGGGCCGCGTACACGTTTGGTGTCAGTCGGCATGGCGCATGGATGTTTGGTTCAAAATGAGCAGCGTCTGAAAAAGACCGGCATAAATCCTGTCCCCCAGGAAACACAGCAAGTCGAATAAAGGTTCCGCTATTGCGTGGCAGTGAAGGGAACTACATCAGCGATAAAAAAAACAAATATAATGTGCTGCTGCAATAACAATGAATGATATTTCACTATCATTATTATGTCACAAAATCACAAATTATTACACAATTCTTGGCCAGAACATAAACACCCAAACTAACGCTCTGAAACTATCATTGACAAGACATTTTAAGACTACCATTGACAAGACATTTTAAGATTTTTATTAAGCGGATCAAAAATATGTATTGACACCCTCATCGACACCGATGTCTGATCCATTGCATCAGCCAAACCAAGGAAGTTTGTACCACTCATGTGGCGGGCTCTGCTGAGATTGAAAGCAGGCTCGTCCAATAAAAACGTCACTTTCCAACGTGCCGGTGCGGACGGGCCAATGGGCGGCCGGTATGGGCGTGTCCACCGACTCTGCTTTCCTTCTGGTCGAGCAGCGTGGGCTACAGCAGTGTGTCAGGGAGCAGTAACCGATTCATTCTGCGAGAATTGCGACCTCTGTGAGTATTAACCTTCGCTTAAAATATTTACAGTGTACCGTGACATTCGCTTAAGAAGATTTCCTCTTAAGAGTTGTGGGCTGAAATCTGTCTCTGAGGCTGGATATGCAGAGGGAGCCGGCTCCGGCTACCATTTCCATTGCTAACGTCAGCTAGTTCGCCTCTGCCAGTTTACAACCGTCCGACGGTCACATAATGCTGCATTACGGCTTTTAGGAGCAGTTTCAGAGGAACGACGTGTGGCATGACTTGCAGTATTTCGTGGCAACGATTTCTGAAGCACTTGTTTACAGCGGAGGTACAAAGGTTACCCGGGGGAACTTGTTTTAGTCAAAGGAAATTAATCCTCCCGAGACTTCATGTTACACCTGCGGATACAACTCATTTTAGTCATTTGTGGACCTCCCCAATGGACAGTCACTACGTTTCTGAGAAGCACGGAGCTGCTCCACTGACTGACCTGGAGTTTAACTCTGTGGACGTAAAGATGTTGTCTTCACAACTTAAAACCCACCAGAGGTCTTTGTCAGTCACGTGATTACAGATGAGAACCAACACAAATTGTGTTCATCCTTAAAAGTGCACGACTTTCCCTGTTGTCACTGTATTCTCCTGTTATTGTTTGCTGTCATTCCCATGTGTCCTTTGTTAGGTCTCATCTTCATCACAAGGAGCAATTATTTTTTTTATTTTTTTTTTTACAATACACCAACAGTCTGTTCTTCACAGAGACCAAAGTTTCCGTCCCATCACCCCAAGGTGTCCACTTCCCCTCGTTGCCAGCGGGGTGGTTTGGTCGTCCGGATGGGGACGGAGGCTGTTTACCGTCTGCTCGCTGGCCCCAGAGAGCCGGCTGTGTGGTTTCCTTTGCCAACTTGTTTACGAATGAGTCCACTGATGGGAATGTGCTGGCTTTTTTAATTATAGACATCATTGATACTGTATAGCTATGGTGCTCGGTTATAAGACCAAAAACATTTTCAATTGAATTCAGATCCTTGAAATCCTTAATGGCTTTAGTTTTCGGTGACCTGACCCCTTCACCGGCTGCTCCTATTGCTTTATGTTAACCCACATATTAAGCATATATATATGGACACATATCGGTTTGTAACACACTATTGGATAGTTGTAAGCCGATATAAGCGTTTAACTAATAGGCCAACTGCTTCTATGGGCTGCTGTTCAACTGTTGTCAAATACTGTACAGCTATAAAGACTCCAACATGTTCTCATCTGCGTAAAATTAAATAATAGTTTGCAACTGAGAAATTACAATAATGTAATTAAGGTGTATGTCTGTGGCCTATCCAGGATATTAAACAGGCTAGCTGATCAAGGTTCTTCATCACACTGATGCGAAAGTCATGTAAAAACCCAGTATTGTTATAAAGCATCCTCGCTCATTTATCGGGAAAGTTGCCCACAGTGGCCAAATACACCCAGAGATATTGCAGGGATAGCTATCGTGGTATAAGCGGTATGTAGAAATCCCCGATGATCGGCAATTTGTATCATCTCACACAAGTTTGGTCATATCGGCCGCCTTACCACAGGCCTCGATGAATCTCCAAGCTTCTCACCACGCTGTTTGGATTACTGCTGCTTTACATATGTTCATGGTGTCACTGTGGAACACGTTCACATTATACACTATTCATTTTTTGTGCATTTTTTTTTTTGGTTCAGACAGCTGATTCAGAATGGACTCCTCTTTGAGTGCCGCTCAAATCCGCGAGAAGTTCATCGACTTCTTCCGCCGCCATGAGCACAAGTACGTCCACTCGTCGGCCACCATCCCGCTGGACGACCCCACGCTGCTTTTCGCCAACGCTGGCATGAACCAGGTAACCGAACACCCGCGCGCCTCTTTTTATACCCACTGCTTTTTTTTGCTGCAATTCCAAGATTCTCGACGGCTCACAAGTTTGCTTTTTGTGCCGCTTCGTCTTAGTTCAAGCCCATCTTCCTCAACACCATCGACCCGTCCCACCCTATGGCCAGGCTGTCTCGTGCCGCCAACACCCAGAAGTGTATCCGGGCAGGAGGCAAACACAACGACCTGGACGATGTGGGCAAAGACGTCTACCACCACACCTTCTTCGAGATGCTGGGGTCCTGGTCCTTCGGGGACTACTTTAAGGTACTACGCTGTCATACTTTTCAGCCACCGTACGGTAATGATACGACTGACATTGGCATTTTGAGGCAGATACCAATATTGATGTTTCATCACGATATAGACGTTTTTTGTTTTTCATTTTTTATTAAACGCGTAACTTACAGATCCCTTAGATTTTATTTTTAGTCACATCAAGTTTCTTTTTCGCAGCAAAGAAATTAATTTTCTGTGCCGTCGACACGGCTGATTCGACGAGGGGAAACCGTTAATGAACTTGCTTCATGTGCAAGAATTGATTTTGAATCATGATTATCATATGAACCAGTTCTTTCACTTGTTGAACTTTTCTGTCTCGTTGTCGTCTCGTTCCTCCCTCGGCTCATTCGGCCTCTTCCCACCTGCCCCTGCAGCACCTGGCCTGTAAGATGGCCTTGGATCTGCTGACCCAGGAGTTCGGTATTTCCATAGACCGTCTGTACGTCACCTACTTCGGGGGTCACCCCGACGCGGGCCTGGAGCCGGACCTGGAGTGCAAACAGATCTGGATCGACCTGGGGTGAGCCTAGCTTGTGAACTAGAGATGTGTCGGTGTACGCACCAGATGAAGGCGTTTGCTTTACGGCATCTTTGAGCTACTTTTAATAATCCCCGCCCACTGTGTGGGAACTATTATTACTTTGCTTTTTTTCTGATTTCTAATTGTCTAATTTCTTTTTGTTGTGTTTGTGAGGACACGGTGGAAATATTGGCCCTCAGACTGGTCCTGACAGTTACTCAAATGTCCTAATCTTACACACACACACACACACACACACACACACACACACACACACACGCAAAAAAAAAAGTATTTGACTTTTCCACATTGTACAGGTCCTAATTGTCACACAACAGCTTTTTTTTTTTTTTACCAATTAACAGAATTGATTTACCTCCCCTCTCTCTGCTCACTGTGTTCCTCTCAGGATGGATGAGGCTCGCATCCTGCCGGGCAGTATGAAGGACAACTTCTGGGAGATGGGGGACACCGGGCCCTGCGGCCCCTGCAGTGAGATCCACTACGACCGCATCGGAGGGAGGGACGCCTCTCACCTGGTGAACATGGACGATCCCAATGTCCTGGAGATCTGGAACCTGGTGTTCATCCAGTTCAACAGGTAACAGAGGGAAACACACACACACACACACACACACAGATCACAGAATGTCCACTAAAAATGCTAGTTTTTGCCACTGACAGGCTCAGAATGTTATTATAAGTGTCTGACAACATTATGGTGAGGACAGAGAAATAAAACACTTTCTTTTTTACGTTTCACTATATCCGGCCTGTTTTGTTATTGTGTCTTATCTATTCTCGAGTCATGCGGGCAATCGTCCGTGTGCATCACTTCTTTTTTCTTTATTTTTCCTGAACCTTTCAGAATGAAAAGTGGGCTCATTGCTTTTTTTCAGGCTGCATTGTTCAGAGGTTTTCTGGTCAAACTGGTGCAATTAATCACACATCAGCACCTAGATTACTTACAGTTGTTCTAAAATAAAACACCATTAGTTTTGATGCCTTGTGGGATAAATGTTGAATTGCGTTTGCTTACACCTCCCGTCTTAACGCCTCACGGCTGTCCGGTTCACTCGAGGCTGCTAACCAGTTCAGTGAGTTATATGAAGAGTTCAACTGATCACAAGCTTTGTGACGAGCAACACACCTAACCAAACCCAATCCTAAATTTAGATCAGGTGTTGTTGGACACACCTTTTTGTTTTATTGTCATCTGTTTTGTACAATATGCAGAGCAACTACTGAATCATAAGTGAACTGAACAAAACTGCACGATCCTTAATAACTGCGTGCTCTCCCACTATGAGGCGGCCTTGTCAAAAGTGCTTACTCAGTGACTCTGTGTTTTTAACGCTTGCATCTCGGTCGACCCCGCGCAGAGAGTCAGAGACCGAGCTGAAGCCCCTGCCCAAGAAGAGCATCGACACAGGGATGGGCCTGGAGCGCCTGGTGTCCGTGCTGCAGAACAAGATGTCCAACTACGACACTGACCTCTTCGTCCCGTACTTTGAAGCCATTCAGAAGGTACTGAAACGCAAGTGCAGAAACATCTCACCTGTCAGGTGTGTGAATGCTAAATTCAGCAGCACGCACACTATTGTGATCCAGATTATTCTTCATCTTCAACTACTTGTTTCTACTGGTGTACTTTTGAAAAATATTACGCTTTTTAAAAAACATTTTCTTACAATGGGAGACATTTTCATATTTCAAGGCTTTGCACTATTTAAGTACAACGTTTCATGCTGTTTTCTGAGTTTATAATGATAGTATAGGGCTGCTGAGAGTGCAGAGAAGCTTTATAAATCTTGAGAGACGCTGTTGGTCACAGGCATATTACTACAGAAGCAAACAGACTTACACATTTGACCATACAAGCCTGAAAGTAACAGGAACTCCAAGCAAATACCCCACAGGCATTCATGTTTACACTGACCAAAAATAATCCACACAGTAGCGTATTTCTAACCTGCTCCCATTGTTTTGACACCACACACACACAATGTGTGTTCATCAGTGGGACCGAACTCTTCTGGAGAGTTGTGTTTTTGCTTGCTGCTGGACAGACAGATTTCTTGTGTGTTTTGTTTCAGGGTACAGGCGCTCGACCGTACACCGGTAAAGTGGGTGCCGAGGATTCTGACGGTATTGACATGGCCTACCGCGTGCTGGCCGACCACGCCCGCACCATCACCATCGCCCTATCGGATGGCGGCCGGCCTGACAACACAGGAAGAGGGTGAGACATTGGAGTGTCCTGTAGTTTGTGATTACAGATGATATATTTCAGACGGCGTGGCTTTAAATGCAGCGTTTTTTTCACACGTCATTGTAATGTTTCGCTGTTTCCGTCATGCTCAGCTACGTGTTGCGGAGGATCCTGCGTCGCGCCGTCCGTTACTCTCACGAGAAGCTGGGAGCTCAGAGAGGCTTTTTTGCCACTCTGGTGGATGTGGTGGTCGAATCCCTGGTGAGTACAACGTTTTATTTTTTTGTCTGGTAATGGCCTCAGCAAGTGTTTCCTCGTTTAATGAACTGTTAAAGTGGACAAAGGGTTAGCACAGATATGTCTCCTGGCACTACTTGTATATAAAATGATACCCACCGACTTTATGCGTTATAGCAGCACAATTGTCAGGACTGAGGTGACCCACTCTCGTGTCCCCATCTCCTTTCACTCTCACACCTCCAGGGCAATGCCTTCCCGGAGCTGAAGAAAGACCCAGAAGTGTTGAAGGACATCATTAACGAGGAGGAGGAGCAGTTCCTCAAAACCCTCAGCAGGGGGCGCCGTATCCTTGATAGGAAGATCATGAGTCTGGGAGACAGCAAGACCATTCCAGGTGAGACGCAGATGAAGGGAAGCTTTGCCGCTTGCACGTGCACACGGGGAAAGAGTTTAGGTTTGCTGTTGGATATCGTGTGTTGGAAGGGTTTTAAAACATTTCATTTGAACAGGTTGCTCTTTGCATCGAACCGCTCCCTGATTGATGACGTGATGACTGCATTTGGATGAAATTGGTTTTCTGTTTTGACTCGAGGAGTCTTTTGAGCATTACTGCTTCCGACAGACATATCAAGCAGCTTTTTCTTTTTCTTTTTGTTTACCCCCTCTCTGCGTCCAGGTGACACAGCATGGCTGTTGTATGACACATACGGCTTCCCCCTGGACCTGACCTCCCTCATCGCAGAGGAGAAAGGCATGGCGGTGGACGTCGCTGCCTTCGAGGAGGAGAAGAAGGCCGCACAGGTGAGGAGATGGAGGGAGAGGGGAAGGACACTTTCTTACTGTTTGTGTTGTCCTTGACTGCTCTGCGAGGGGAAACGCCACTGAGCAGTGTTTTGTTTCCACTCCTGTGGGAACAGCATTTTGCCTTGTGTCAGCGCTCTCCAGCATCGCACTGTAAGTCAGAATCAGCAGCTGTGCACCTGCTGTTTTTAAATAAGCCCTCTTATTTACGACTGTAGCCTCGGTCTGCTCTACAACACATCAATGAACTATCTGTCTTGATACATACTGCCACTAAAGAAAACCACTATCGGTTGCTTTATTTATGCAGTAATATTGTCAGTTTGTCAATGAATGTGTCATTAATTGAGAGGTTCCTAAATCCACTAAGCTGGGCATGTGTTCCCGTGCAGTTAAAGTCCCAGGGCAAGGGCGCAGGGGACGTGGACCACATCATGTTGGACATCTACGCCATCGAGGAGCTGAGAAACAAGAACACCCTCCCCACAGACGACTCCTCCAAATACAAATACACCTCCGAGGAAACCGGCAACTACAGTCAGTGATCCGCACGCTCACCATGCAGACTTTTAAGTCCACTGTGTTTTCAGGACATCCGCGCACTAACTCCCTCACCCCGTCTGCGTGTCTGTAGAGTTCGATCAGCCCTCGGCCACGGTGCTGGCCCTGCGTTGCGACCGCGCCTTCTGCGACAGCGTGACCACGGGTCAGGAGTGCGGCGTGCTGCTCGACCAGACGTCCTTCTACGCCGAGCAGGGCGGGCAGACGTTCGACGAGGGCTACATGGTTCGAGAGGACGACAGCACAGGGGACGTAAGTGACACGCAAATCAAGGAAGCTATGACGAAAAAGTGGAGACGGGTGCTTCTCGGCACGAAGCTCCGCTGATGCTGTTTTGAGAGTGTTTTTGTAAAAGCATCATCAGGATAAAAAAAAGAGTCATTAGAGTATTTTACCAAACGACACAGTGGTCAAATACCCAGGGTTCTGCTGAATTTGTTAACTTGAGAAATGACACCATCACTTAGTTGGTGTTAAAAAGAAATTCTAAAGAGAGAAGAGATGAAATAATGCCTGCAGGCAAAAAGTCCCTCTGTTAGATGAGAATAATTTCTTTTCTTTCATCTATTGTCCTTTTGAAGTTTAAAAAAGAAAATGCTCAAACAAAATACACACAACACACCAGCGCTCTAACTAAACTTGCAGGGTTTTCTGCAGAACAACAACCCGTCCATTCATTCTGTCTTTTCTTCCCCGTCAACGCAGCGGATGGAGTTCACGGTGAAGAACACGCAGGTTCGAGGAGGCTACGTTCTCCATCTGGGGACGGTCTATGGCGTTCTGAAGGTTGGAGACCGCGTTACATTACGCGTAGATGAGGTGAGAACACGTGCAGTCAAATGTCTTAACCATAGAATCAAGTTACATACATGATATTGAAAATCAGTTTAGGACCTCTTCCCTCCACTCTGTCTGTTTTTATTGCCTCTAAGTGAAGCTGTGATTTAATCCAAGTATCTGTTCACACTGTCTCTCCAGGCACGTCGCAGGCCCATCATGAGCAACCACACCGCCACGCACATCTTGAACTTCGCCCTGCGGGGGGTTTTGGGGGAGGCAGACCAGAGGGGCTCCCTGGTGGCCCCCGACCGCCTGCGGTTTGACTTCACTGCTAAAGGTGCCCTGAGCACGGGGGAGGTCCGCCGCACTGAGGAGATTGCTTGTGCCATGATAAAAGAAGCAAAGGTCAGCGGGAGAATAAGCATGAAAAACCAACCACACAGCAGATTGTAGTTCCTTTTTTTTTTTAAGATAATGATTTTGATGGAGGTGGCGATGCTAGCTCAAGGTTTTGTATGAAGAGATAATCAAATATTCCTGATTTAAAGTTTCCTTTTAATGCATATTAATATTGACTCCATCCAAATCATCAGCTGACGGTGTTTTCCCTCCCGCGCTTTGCTCTCTCTCCAGCCGGTGTATGCCATGGATGCCCCGCTAGCAAAGGCCAAGGCCATTCAGGGCCTGCGCGCCGTGTTCGATGAGACCTACCCCGACCCCGTCCGAGTCGTGTCCATCGGCATCCCCGTCGAGGAGCTGCTGGAGAAGCCCGAGAGCACCGCCGGTTCTCTCACCTCCATCGAGTTTTGCGGGGGAACGTGAGTGTCGATGCTTTGTTCCATTTTTCATGTCCGCTGACTTGCGACGAGGAATGTAAACCAGCACCGTAGTCCGCTTAACTGAAAAAAGTTAAATTAAGCGGAAAAAACAATTAATTTAAAGAATGTGTTTAGAACTTGTCATCAAGAATTCAGCCTTTTAAATCCCCAATGTCAGATAAGGAGTTGGTTTGCATATAAAGGTTTATTTTTTTTAAAAAGAGAACAAATTTTGCCACATACATGTTCATATATGTGGGACGTTAAACAGTGAAATTCCTACATCCTGTTTCCAGTCTCAGCTGTGAATCCGAGAGGACCATGTTTCTGAAAAGACAATTCCTAAAGATAATGGTAGCATCGCACGTATTTAAGAACGTATCAGTGTTAGGCCGTTACATTTCCATGACATATGTTGTTCATCCTATGAGACGCTGTTGCACTCACTGCACTAAAACAAGGGAGCTAAGAAAAGCTAGCTGGTGAGATAGCCACGGCTAGCTTAAGCAAAGACTAAATCAACAATGTTTCTCTAACTGTAATTTAAGAGTTTCCTCCTTGATGAGCTGTAATTCTATTGTGTTGGAGAATAAAGCGTAGCAAAACAGAACTAGTTTGAGTGCCGTGTTCACGTGCCCCAAAACTGTGTCACGTCACACATAATGATGAGGCGTCATCATGAACGCAAGGGTCGCTGGTCATCACTGGTCATGTTCTCACATCAACCCGGAGACGAAGAGTCGTCTCTGAATCGATGTCTGCACCAACAGTTTTCCCAAAGTGTCAGACGTGCCCAGTGTGTAAAGTGGAAACCCATGAATTGGATTTGTGAGTCTTTCCGGTGAAGCGTCCGTGTGCCGATGAGGCCCAGGACATTTTAGCACGGCTCCATTCAGCGATTAGCCTCGCTCGACTGACTTTTACAGTGTCCGCTCCGGGCTGTAAAATCCAGCCGAAAGACAAGACGCCCCAGCTCTCGCATAGATTATTGCGAGACTTTCCATTTGATTTGATTGCCGTCTGCGTCAAAAGTGATTTCCAAGCTGTATTTCATGTGCGTAGGTGTTGAAACTGACCCTTGTGTGTGTGCATTGAGGTGGTTCCACTTTAGTAAACTGTCCCGATGTCGTTCTAATCCGCAGCCACTTTAAAGAACCCCTTTGTTCCTGCTGCTGCTGTTCTGTAATGTTTTCTCTCCTCCTTCAATGCTTTTGGTAATGTGCTGTTGGTTTCTGTTATGCGCAGCCATCTGCAGAACTCTGGTCACGCCGCGCCGTTCGTCATCGTCTCAGAGGAGGCCATCGCTAAGGGCATCCGCCGCATTGTTGCTGTGACGGGAACAGAGGCCCAGAAGGTCAGCATTAACACACACACACACACACATATGCACACACACTCATGCGCTTGCTGCCAGCATTATGCTCATCCCCAGAAAAGCGTTTCGCTAACATTTTGAAGAAACTACATTTTTATACAGCGTATGTTTCCATCTCAAAGGAAATGAAAATGTGTCTCCGACTGAGGGAGACGACATGTCGAAAAAAAGGGCAGTAATGAAACTTTAGTGAAGCTTGTTTCTCGTGTCTCACTCGCATTCATCAGGCCCAGAGGAAAGCCGATTCCCTGCTCCAGTCTTTGTCCGAGCTGGGAGACAAGGTGAAGCAGCAGGCGGCCCCGAACAAGGACGTTCAGAAAGACATCGCCGACATGACGGAGGTAAATGGCTTTTTTTTCTTATTTCGCGCTTCAAAGACTCAGCGACTCCCTGTGCTGTGGTGCCAACATGTCCGTCCTCCCTGCAGTTGATCGGCACAGCAGTGATCTCCCAGTGGAAGAAGGACGAGATGAGGGAATCCCTAAAGGGCCTGAAGAAGACCATGGACGACTTGGACCGCAACTACAAGGCTGACATCCAGAAGAGAGTCCTGGAGAAGACCAAGGAGGTGATAGAGAGCAGCCCGAACCAAGCGCTGCTTGTCATGGAGATGGAGACCGGAGCCTCAGCTAAGGTGAGAGCCGAGATCGTATTGAAAGAAGGACTGAAATTATGCATTTACATTTTTTTCTGTTCTCTGAATACATGCTCATATAAGCGGAGATTTATAATCCAAACCCCAAAACTTCATCAGCGTCCCATACAAAACTACATGAAGAGTACAAACCGCATAAAATCTACTTTATCTCTGCAGTATTGCACATTTTCCCAGCCAGTCTCATATTTTATCACATTGTGCTATCTGACCGTGACACACCCATAGTGCTAAGTAGGAGACGGCTTCTTCCCTCACTGTTTCTACTCTTTCCCTCCTTCCCGCTCACTTGTTTCTCTCCTCATCCTCTCTCAGGCTCTCAACGAGTCACTGAAGCTGCTGAAGTCGCAGTCTCCTCAGACCGCCGCCATGCTCTTCACCGTAGACCCCGACGCCGGCAAGATCACCTGCCTGTGTCAAGTCCCACAGGTAACGCGGTCATTCATTCAGTCAAACTGTGCGCCGGCAGCAATTCCGCGCCACGTTTTTATAAACAGATTTAAACCCTGATCGCCCTTCATCTCCCCAGGATGTGGCCAAGCGAGGTCTGAAGGCCAGCGAGTGGGTTCAGGAGCTGTGCACCCTGCTGGACGGCAAGGGAGGCGGCAAGGACATGTCGGCCCAGGCCACCGGCAAGAACACTCAGTGTCTGCAGGAGGCGCTGCAGATGGCCAACCAGTTTGCACAGCTTAAACTGGGGGAGAACTAAGAGCAGTGAGATGTCAGTGTGGGAGGAGGAGTCCTTTTTTCCTTTGTCCATTTCCTCTCCTCTTCTCTTCTCCCCTTGGGTCACAAAATATTAGAAAAACAAACAAAGCTCCCGGGTTTCTTGCTCACTATGTTGACGGATGACCAGCAGTAACCGAGCCGCTCATTTATTTATTAACACTCTGATTCATCTCCGTGGAAGATCCTCTGCTGCAGTTAAGTGAAAGAGGGCAGCCGATCATTTGAGAAATCTTACTCCAGTGCGTCCACTGCACTATTGCATGTTTGTGACGGAGGGAAACATGTGCTTTTGATCGATTTAGCCTCCGGGCAGCACTGCACAGCTCAGATGAAGCGGCTAAAACTAATGGCTCCGTCCATCAGAGTGAGCAAAAGCCAGAGTTCTCTCCTGTGATTGGTTGGACTTGACTTAAACGCGCACTAGCTGTATCTTGCTTTTCAAATAACAAGCCATTATCTGACATATTAGAAGTCAACGGGTTTAATTTAGCAAAAATAATTAACTGTATAAAATGAACGTGTCCAATAATTAATCTGTGTAACTTCATTTGCTGACGTTTAATATCGATTGAATGCAGAATGTTGATGTCTTTTATCATTGTAGCTGTTCCATGTCGGATGTGTCACGTTATGAGGATGGAATAAATACGACCGCTGTCTACTTTGCTTCTTTCAAACGTGTGATATGTTTGTACTGGTGACACATCTCAGGGAGGAAAATGCAGACTCGAGGTTTGATGGATCGTTTTGTTGTGGATCACTGAGCAAAAAGCACTGAGGTGTAAATGTATTTGTATGTTGTAGAAGCATCTATTATGAACACTGTTGGTTTAAAGAGAGTGAATATTGCGTGCGTTGTTCGACAGGTTCAGATTTGTTCATTATTCTTAACCTGCAATAACATGTTTGGCCACTTGGGGGGAGTGGAAACAAGCTGTATATACAACACGGACACGGTTTATCACCATTGATCGGTTGAACTTGACAGCAAGTAGTTGCCGATTTACAATAAATCCAATATCCACTGCGTGTTGTCTGGATTTAGTCTTCACTTCCTGAGGAAAACAAACTGGTTTGTATCTTGACGCCCCGTGGTGTTTACCTGGCAGTCATTTAGTGCGGGACAGGAAGCTTACGCTGGTGTTTTTAGAGCATTTAGGATGATAACAGAAAGTGAACCGAAACAATCATACCTTTCAATGAAATATTAGATGTGTGAACTGATCAAGTTTCATGTGCAAAATCATCTGAAGCAAATAAAGCTGTGAAACCAAATGTAAGGTAGTGAAAAGTTAAATATGTGTCTCTTTGAAGCGCATTGCAGAAGAAGTTTAAAGTCGCATAACATGGAAATATTTCATCTTTCTTCACTATTGGAAGGAATGCATTACAATAAGTAGGTTTTCTTTTGTGTATAATCACCTGAAAAATAGTTGTCCTAGTTCCCTCTTCACAGAGCCGGCCGCCATGACGTTGCAATCTGCTTGATGACGCCAAATCCCACACGCTGCACCTTTAAGTACGGCAGGCCACTCCAGTACTCCACAACAGAACACCAGTGCCAAATGAAATCTATTTTCAGGATTACTCTAACCCAAATTATTTGAGTAGCTCAGCGTAAAGCAAAACCATAATCCCACAAACACACAGTCAGACTTTTACCTCATGTTTCATGAAGCTTTTATTTGTACAATAGCATAAGATACAAAGAGTTGGATCACATATCACACGGATGTGTCAATGTAGTAAATACACGTGTGGTGTACTACCTAGTCCAAAAAGGTAGTCCTACTGATGAATGAGACGTTAAAGCTTGAACTAGATGATGACAGATCCAGACAGCAGGAAAACCACCGATATGGAACGATTTCACCCATCTCAACTGAGACCGCAACCTTTCTAAACCCCCGGACGACTTCTCCTCCTACAGTATCTGCTTCATATGAGCCGCCAGTAAGATGGCATTCACTAAACAGCTTTTAATCCTACTTGATACGGTTTACTGGATTGAGAGAACTAGCACAATAGCTGACAAGAGGTTAGAGTGGTTCGCGTAACGATCCACAGCGACAGTATGATATGTGCAGTCTGAAGCACAGTGACTGCTGCTAAAGAGCTGTTCTTGTTCAATGCACACCAGTGAACTGATGAGGATGGAGCTGCCTGAGGCTGTCCTCACCTCCGCCTCAAACAGCACAGCATGCTGGCAACAGCCTGGACCGCCAGTCATTTTGATCAGGATGTGTTTGTTCCTTGAAGCTATTCTCAATTACCCGAGAACAAAACTGGGCCGCGCCTATACTTTAAAAGGGGACATATAAAAAGACTCACTTTTCCAGTTTTTTTTTGTGGGCTTCAACAAGCCACTCCGATGTGACTCCCTGTCCTGTCACACTTGCCAAGGTGCAACATACACTTCTTGACAGCTAATCAGAGCAATTGGTCTTTTTTAGGGAATTGGGGGCTTAAAGAGACAGACGGTCAATACAGAGATAGTCTGATAGACAGTAAAGAAAAATTGTGTTTTTTGAAGGTAAAACATGTTTTAGTAGAAACCCAAAATTCAACAATGAACCTCTCCTTTAAACCCAGCCATAAGAGCTGTGGTTATCTTTTCTCTATACATATTGTCTTTTGTAGCAACTCGAGACAAAGTCTGGACTGTTTCTCTCCTGCCAAACTGCAAATTGATCCAATTTTCTGATTTGCGTTAACTCAAGCTCAGTAAAGAGGTTCTGATTAATATGTTGCGGAGTCATAAAGTCGGCTAGAAAAACAACCCAATGTGTCTGTAACATGTATATACTTTGGAACTAAATCTGTATGAGAGCAGACAGTTAGCTTAGCTGAGACTGGAATCAGCTAGCCTAGCTCTGTCCAAAGGTAACGATTAGCCTTCTAGCGCTACTAGTACTTACCTACTGAAAACACATCTTGGATGTTTAATTTGTACAAAAACAGAAGCGTAAAAACAAGAGTTTGAAGAGGGTTATGTGACTGCGATACATCTCATACAGACTAGCTTGCTAGCTGTCAGAAAACATCAGTGTCCATTTTTTTCTGAGCTGAGCAGATGTGCTCTTCAATTACCCAATAAAAAGATTAATTGAATGACTTTAATGTGCCTCCTTTTCTATTAAAGAAAACGTTAATTGCAGTAAACTCTAGTGGTTTGTGTCTGCCACGTTGTGCAGCCGTACAAGCAATCAATACATGGGGTTTGTGACTTTTCTGAAATGTGAGTCAGAGCATAGCGTGAGAGACAAAACGGTGTAAAAATAGTCCTGGATGTGAAAGGAACCTGGATTCCACTGACAGCAAAGTAGAACAAAGGTGATTTTAGTCTGAGGAGGTTTTGCAAGAGTCTGGCCTGGAATTCCAAAAATAAGAAAAGTAACACACAACGCTTAAAAGGAAATAAGTGCAGTTTAAGTTGTGGCAGAAACACAACACTCAAGTCAGCTTTCATTTGACTCGTTTCCGTCAGCGTTGTGAGCGAACCAAACCCCCTGCGTTCAGATTTCACCTGAGAAAACATGCTGCTCTCTGGACATCTGACCCGTCACAATCAAGGACCACGTTTCCCATAATGCTCCCAACCGACGCAGCTCTTTATTTCTTTGATTGCTGTTCTTGACGCAGCAGACCTGAAAACATGGCGCCGCTTCCAATTCTTTTCAGGATCAACTCCAGAGGACACAGAGAAATCAGTTTATTGGGTCAGCGACAGGAGAACAGACCTACTTCAGGTTATATATACAGGGAACACTCTCAGGCGAGATCTGTGTCACGTACTGTAAAACCTCCACTCTTATGTAGGCCAGCAGAGAGGGATCACCCTGCTTACCCCTCTATTGGGATCACAATGTTCTCGTGTAAGAAATCAAGGATGCCGATAACAGCTGCTGTGCTTGAACGCGGCCCGACTCATATTAAGACTTTTCTACCCACTGCAGGCTGCAAGAATGTGATAGGAATGCTGCCAGAGAGCCGAGTTATCTCCAAAACATTTTACACATTCCTTTTGAAGTTGGAAGGAGCATCTTGGGAAACAACACAGAAATAACACAGGACCACAGTAGTGGACAACTCCAAGATAACAGGTGAAGCAGTGGTACACTGCTATGTCTGAGCCTTTCAGACGCTTTGTCGTCCTCACCATCTGTTCTACAGTCACTGTGTCGTTGAAAACAAACACCAGCAATAGGACAGGTACCTGCCACTTTGTGGGATTGAATCCAGCGGATGACCCTCTCTGTCTGCCATTTTTCCCCTCAATGTTATCTAGAAAAGCAGAAATGCCTCAAAAGTATACACTTGATGCTCAAAAAAGTAGCAAATGTCCTAATATGAATTCACAGCGAGTCACACTGTATCGCCGGGTTACATCCTCTCCTTACGCCTCCAGCGATCGGTAGAAAACAATGTCATGCACAAAGCAGTAAGAAGTGAAGAGCGGGAGGCGTCTGTTCCCCGAGCAGAAGGCAGAGTGTGTGTTTTTTTTGTGTGTGTGTGTGGGTGTGTGTGTGAAGCTCAGAAGGCACAGCTCTCAGCCAAAAGACATGCGAGTGTGTGTGACTAAAAAAAATGCAAAGGTAGCAGAAGTATGTGTGTGTGTGTGTATTGCCGATGGAGCAGCTGTAGGCAAGATACCTCCAGCAGCAGGACAAGGCACGAAAGCATGAATGTGTGTACGTGTGTGTGTGTGTGTGTGTGTGTGTGTGTGTGTGTGTGTGTGTGTGTGTGTGTGTGTGTGTGTGTGTGTGTGTGTGTGTGTGTGTGTGTGTGTGTGTGACAGAGAGAGATAAAACGATATGTCCAGTTTCAGCCAAACGGACTCCTAAAGTGAGCCCAGCCCGACACTAAAACCTCCGATAAGATCTGTTATGTGCAAAGTAGGATAAAAACATTGAAAGCAGATTAAGTACAACGGTAACACAAGAGAGTTACATGTGGTTATTAAGATGATACAATAATACAACAATAGAACAATAGAACTGATATCAGCATAGTAGCAAACAGTTCTTCACATCGCCTGCTGGGGGCGGTACAGCACTCCGACCCTCCAACATTGTGTGTGTGTGTGTGTGTGTGTGTGTGTGTGTGTGTGTGTGTGTGTGTGTGTGTGTGTGTGTCAACCTCAAACCTTTCTCAGTGTGAGCAATGTAAAAAGAGAAAACGTGAAGTGCACAATAAGAATGAGCGCTACAGGATAAAATCCCTCAACTTTTAACAACACACTCAAGAGGGACGTGCGTTCAACAACAATGTGCTTTGTTGTTCTCACAAAGAAGCATCTGCTGCAGTGCACACGGTTCCTACACAGCTTCTATTCACAGGTGTAGCTATCAATGTAAATGTAGCTCGCGGTACAGCACATTATGAGTCACTAAAACAATACACCAACTCCCTCTGTGGGAAAGAAATATTGGTGAAGTTCTGGTAAACTTTAAGCTGTAACTAGTGTAGTTTTCTCATAGTTCTAAAGGAGCATTAAAGGCCCTGAAAACATGTTTTCTGTCTGTGCTCTTCTGCAGTGGGCGGGGCTGAGATGGAAACACGTTACGTCACGTGTTTCTGTGCCCTGGTCCATTGTTTGCAGTATGTGAATTAAAATGAAAAAGCCTGAGCTCTCAGCACAACATGAAGCAACTGTTGAGTTATTAATACCAATCAACAATCGTTTAAACCCATGCACACATGAATTAGTTTGGTGTAAAGGGGCTTCTCCATATTGTCCAGACCTGTGTAGGAACCATGAGTACTCTTCCTCATCAGCCACCATCTGCTGCTTGATAAACACAACTCCGTCACAGCATCTTTGGATGGATTTACGGCCTCGAGTCAAACCAAATACTTGTATCTTCCTTCCTCTCTGTGGCTCACATTCTCTGTCTTCCACCGACGCGTCTGTTCTTCATATATTGTTTAGCAGCACTTCAACGACTATTTTGGGCCTCCTTGTTAAAGACATAAATAACCAACAATGGAGGCTATAAAAGGTGTAAATGGCTGTTATTTTAAGATACCAAATCATGATAAAAAACACGAACGAGCCGCCTGGGTGGAAAAAAGAAAATCTAGTCTGAGCCAATAATATAAATCCAGCCAATGTGTAAACTTAAAGCTAAACAGCACATAAAACTAACAAATGAAATCTGCAGTCTGCTGGGTAATATGCCATCAACATGAGAATCAGAACAGGAAGTGCAGTTTATGCGGTACGAAGGTGAAGTCTAAGGCGTCTGGTGGCTCCACCCTCCTCCAGATATAGCTGAAGTTTGAATTGGCTGAGCGGGGACCAGGGGGCGAGTGGGTAATGAAGCCGAGCTGCTGACAGGTTCAAGGATTCACAGGTCCAGTGGGGTTTTCTTTCACCCCATCATATGGGCCTTAATCTGGGGCATAAATGCTCCAGACAGTCTCTAATCCCACAGGGATGCAGGAGTCAGGTCTGTGAAAAGGAAAAGAAACAGCGCGAGGTCCGTTTTCGTTTCAGTCCTTTCAAATCCAAAGTGGTGAACCCAGTACAGTTTGAGTAGCAGCGTGAGTTTGCTGCACATACACAGTGGACCAACGTCTTATCTATTCACCCAGTGGCAAATGATGTGTTTCTCATGCCGCCTTTGCCAAACTGGTGCTTCGTGCTCCAGCTCTCTGTCTTACAGTCCTCGTCTCCCAAATTAGAACCTGACAGACCACATGGGGATGAAACGCCCGGTCCAGATCCAGCGTGCCTCCCTCCAAAACAGGAAATCACAGGAGACGGACATTCGGCCTCATTAGATATCACGCAGTCAAACCAACGCTCCGCTCCCTGTGTCTGGATGTGAATAGAGACCGTAGCATGGGCATGAGGTTTGCCGTGGTGTTTAAAACCAGGTTAGCTGGCTCTCCAGACGCCACAGGGCAAAAGCCTTTCTGTGTGTCTGCTGCAAGGTGTTCCGAGGACAGCCGTACGATATAAACTCGCAGCAATCGCCTACAGTCTTACAACCCAAGCGTTTTACAACCCATCGCCGTCAGACAAAGGTCCTTGTGACAGTGAAAAGGGGAAAGTGAGGCTTGGCCGTGTATGGGACTTGAGAAGATCATTTTTTTTTCTCAGGGAAGTCATGGCCCAGGAGATGTAAGAGATGGAAAATGAGTCCGCGAGTCTCAAAATGTTCAACAGCACTCCACAGTGTGTGTCAATCTTGTCTGGAGGCCTACAGTTACAGTACCTCGTGCTTACAAGGTGAAGAACTGTGAGTTTAAACACTATTTGTTTCTGTCAGACATCACACTGCTGTAGAACAGTAGTCTACTAGATGATACATATCTGTCTCTCTCTCTCTCGGCGCTGTACACAGCCAATGTCGGTGTTTGTGGTGATGGGTTGAGTTTTCCTGCTGACAGGCCTTCACTCGTTTTTCCCCTCCTGAGTTGAAGCTGCCCCTGGAAAAAAGATATGTGGTCCCTCTCTGGCCATTAGTGGTATAACCTTGAAAACTAAGAGCCAATTACTCTCTAGTGAGCAGAACTACGTTTGGATCTACATGTTCCCTGCTCCTGGTTCCTCCATGTTCTCCAATCAGAGCCTCTTCTGGTGGGCAAATTCTCCAATATAAGGGAAAGTGAATGGAATAGCATTGTTTGGTACCATTTCGTGACCGTTTTCGTCTCGCCTTCTGTAAGCATTCGGTGTACTTCAACCTGGGAACCCAAACTGGTGCAGGTAAGGGAATGCGAGGATATGTAACCCGTTCTAAGCAGCCTCTACAGTGTCTGTTGCAGTACCAGAGTTTGGAACGTTAGATACACAGGGTGACCTGCTGGTTATTTCCCAGGGAATACAGTGATCTTGCCATCCTTGGCCAGCCGTTGGATGATCTGGGCTTCGTAGTCGGCGTCATGGACGCCGGTCTTCCTGAACTCTCCGGAGTAGCGGTTCTGTTCCCAGTAGTGGTGCCAATTTCCCCTGCTGTCTGCCCCGAAGCCAAACACATTCACCTGGAGGAGAGTCGAAGAGTGAGGGTTGGGAAACAAAGTGTGCGATTACAAATATGTCGAGTTTTACCGAGACCAGTATCCGAAATTCCTCCTAAAATGCCAGATCGGGAATTGGCGAGTATGCAAGTCTAGTCATCGATCCAATATCACAATAATTATATAATGCCAGAATGTACAGCATCTGTGTTGTGTTAAAACAGAGGAAAGAAAGAGAAAGAAACTGACCTCATCACAGACATGCAGGGCAAAGAACAGTACAAGCATGCCAGTGGAGGGGTAGCGCCCATGATGTCTGGTCCAGCGGTCGTGGATGTATTTAAAGAATGCCGGGTTGAAGATCTGGACCTGGGTGGTGAACAGAGACGCAGAGGATGGGAGATAGTGTAAAATACTGTCTACCGGCTGAGAATTTAACTAAGAATCAAACCCAAACGGTATCAGCAGAAAGATATTCAGAAAGATCCACGAATGTGTTTTTCGCAAGTATTCCCAGTGTAGCTAAATCCAATTTACTCTGAATTCAGATCTTAAGCTTTCACTCAGATTATTTATACAGTAAGAAAAAAAAAAACCCACAGCCGCTGCACATTCAAGAGGTCAAACCGCACATTAAAAAATTTTATAATACTCTCCGAGGTTGTGATTGAGGTTTTTTTTATTTCACGGATTAAAGAGCAAGCAGAAGATTATTTAAAACAAAGGGAAGGTTTATAATCTAACTGTAAGCCCTCATCATCAACGGGGAGGGGATCATATAATTGCAGCAAAGCGGGGTCACTCTGTGTGTGTGTGTGTGTGTGTGTGTGTGTGTGTGTGTGTGTGTGTGTGTGTGTGTGTGTGTGTGTGTGGCTGCAAATGCCTATGTGTTGGCGTATTACTGTGAGTGTGTGAGAATGGCCAAACGTAATTGCAATGGCCGTTGAAAAAACACACCTTGTCTTTATCCACACGGAGGAACTGCTTCACGGGAGCGTAGGTACTGAGGGAGAGACGGAGAGAAACTGATTAAACACGTTCAATCCACACTTTATGTGATTGCTATGAATTCTGGATGACTGACGACTGAGAGATTGTTTAAGCCCAGCAACACTCTTCTTACTGTGTGTGAGTGTGTGTATGTAGAATGAAGTGTCTTTATTCCACCAAACTATACTTGTGTGCTTGTGTGCCTTAAGATCAAACGGTGGATGCCTACATTTTAGTGTCGCTACACTGTGTGCAGTATGTGTCCAGAATTAATTCTATGTTTGTGTGCACTCTCTCATGTGTGTTTTGGTCTGTGTTTATGCATATCTGTCTGTATGTGTGTGTGTGTGTGTGTGTGTGTGTGCTTCTTACAATCGAATCTGGCCGGTGGACAGAGCGCTGGTGATCCAGACGAGATCCAGCGTCTTAAAGGGAACCAGGACGAAGCTGACGTTGGCCGCCAGGTT
This sequence comes from Pholis gunnellus, assembly GCF_910591455.1. Classification (NCBI taxonomy): domain Eukaryota; kingdom Metazoa; phylum Chordata; class Actinopteri; order Perciformes; family Pholidae; genus Pholis; species Pholis gunnellus. The sequence continues at coordinate 21,562,827 of NC_136533.1, read as the reverse complement.
CTTGGCGCTCTCCGGGTACATGAAGTGGTGAGTGGTGTGGCTGCCGGCATCTTCTTCGTAGCCCACCGTGGGGGCCAGGTTTATTCTGGGAGTGAGGGAGGGACAGCATAAGAGATGCAAGTCTTTATGTGAGCTTCGACTGTAGTCAAATAGGTGCCTGTTTCACAGGATCTAATGCCACGTTGACTTGATCGCAGTTTCTGATTGTTTTTGGAACCAACTTTTAAAAGAGTAGCTCAACATTTTAGAAATTAGAGGTTCCCCGTTTCATTTGAATGTGTCACACCTGAATTTGGCCACATGGGGGCAGCTGTAAAAACTAAAATCACATCATCGGTTTCTGAAATTGTCGTGGCCAAAGTGTTAACACATAACGGTTTACGTACACGTCCAGCAGACACGGACCAACATTTGCATGAATTTGAAGTCGTCGGCCACCCGACAGATAAAAGTGCGTATTCACTCTCCTTCTTGCTCTGCTTTGGTCTCCTCCAACTGCTGAGGGAAATGTCTGGCTCCCAAAAAACATCCAATCTGTTCACCAGCTGGTTGCTGACTTAACTTGCTAACTGTTTGGTGCCGAGCAGGTAGTGGAGAGCGGGGTTTTAGAGCTTTTTCACTGATGTGAACGCCCCTTTGTTCGGTTCCTGTTGTTTCTGTGCTTTCCATCTCCAGAGCTGCAGACCTGATTGAGTGTAATCAGCGGCATTGGACACATCTGGTCTCACCCTATATATATATATATATACATATATATATATATATATATATATGTATACACAGATATCTGTGATGTGGCTTCTGTTTGTTTTTTTCCAGCACATTGTCACACATCCTCTTCCTGCACAGATTCCTGCCATTCATTCATTTGACTTATTTTGACTTACTTTTTGGTTCAAATGAATCACTGTATTTGTTAAGTATACCAGTGTGTCTCCTGTTTTAATCACAGTTTAAGAGCCGGGCTGCGACACCGACAACAGCTGCCTGTTGGATACAGTGCTCATGAGAGCGGTGAGAGTGAACCAAAACAGTAAAGTAACAGGCTCTAAAACCAAAACAATGAGCTGAAAGATAATAAAACACTAAGAAACTGCAGAGTCGGGTGAACATTCACTGTGGGTTTTGTCACTACCAGCAAAGCAGTCCACAGTAGTCGAAAGTCATTTGAGTCAATATGAAAATATTTGTTAGCTCATAAGTTTCAGGACAAGGACACATTTTATTCAATAATGTAATAAGCACATTTGGCATCGCAACCTCCAGTCAGACAGTCACTGAGCCACTCAGCTCTGTCTGTGTAGCTCAGACTTTTGCTGTATTTACAGTAGACGTGACTCACTGTCTGGAGGAGTGAGCCGTAAACACATTAAAAAAAAACACTGAGCGTGCCTTCCCGTATGTCAGTGAACAAAACAGATGTTTTTTTTTAGATAGCAGGAGTAAAAAGGCAGACAGGGAGGAGGGAGGAGGTGGGCGGCGGTGGTGGTGGTGAGTGGGCCTGTTGTGGCAAAGCTGATTGCTGAAACAAATGAGAATCCAACCACAGCAATGAGCTACTGTAAGAGGAGACAGAATTTGGAGGCTGCCCACACAGGTCTGCCGAGAGTGCAACGCTAATGGATGCTAACGCTTAAGTGCACAGAAACAAAAAATACTAGTCATCCCCGCCGAAGCGTTCCTGCCACAAGCACACGCCCGCTGCAGGAAACAACATATAGCTGTGTGTTCATGCCAACTGACAACAATCAGGCACTGTGATCCATCACTGCTGCACGAATAAAAAGCCGGGGGGGGGGGGGGGGGGGTAGATTCAGACAAATGGATTTATGTGCCTCTCTGCACGGGTGTGTACGTGAGAGGCACGACCTATACGTTTCAGCTTCTTAGGACATGAAGCCCTCTGTGGTGACCTCACACGAGTCAGGTGACCTCTCCGTCAACCGGTTTCGGAGAGCTGAATAGAGGACGGCTTGTGCGAAAGATTACATTTAGTATCAGACACACGTCTGCTTTATTGGCAATATTTGCACACACACACAATATTATTTGATGTAACTTTAATGGCACATGTGTAGTGTGATGTCACAGTGTGCTCTCCACACATGAAATGTCTCTTCCCTCCTCCTCCTCCTCCTCCTCCTCCTCCTCCTCCTTTCTTCATCTATCTCCATATCTCATAGCCTTGCTCGGTCCAATGCGTCCGGCATCTGGTCTCTGTCCCTCCCGTCCATCCATTGCATCCATCACCCTCACCTCATGATGTAGTTGTGTCCGTCGATGGTCGCCCCGTATTCGGCCCCGCGGAGGTTTCCGGAGTTCCCCACCACGGCGCAGCGCAGGCAGCGTCCCGGATCCCACGAGCCGTACGGCGACCTTCCAGGAATCACCTGCGAGAGGACAGCCGTGATTGAATCAATCTGACTGGATTCAAGCGACGCGGTAAATGAAATAGGACACCGGCGCTAGAACAGCAAGAGACCCAACCAGCAGCTCAGAACTGATTTTAAAAAAATACATCCTGCTCTCACTACTGGTGTGAATTCTTAATGAGACCATCCATGAGAAATACATGGGGCCCTTCTGCCCTTAAGGAGCGAGACTGAGTTATAGACTCATACAGCCTTATGTGACACAACTGCGCTGCTTTGAGTCGGAATGAACACAAAAAAACTTTTTTTTAAATCCAGATAAATGAAAAAAAAGAATGAGCCATATCACTGATAAACCCGACTGTCTAATGAAGACAAGCGTTACCCTCAGCCTTTGCCCAAGAGAGTGAAGTAATGACTTGGCTGATCTGAAAGTGCTGGGATAATGGAAAAGGTGAATTAATAATATAAGAATACCTGGAACAACCTCAGCAGCACCTGCTGGATGCTGTGGGGTTTAAACTGGGGCTGTAACATCTAGAGAGAGAGAGAAGACAAAGAGAACGTGCGGTTAGCATGTGTAGTTTCTCCTCTGCAGACAAATTGGACGTGACAACAGATGTTATATGGAGTTATTTTTCCGTGTGCCCGTGGACGTGTGTATGCATGCAGTTGCCTGCATTCATGTGCGAATAAGCAGGTGCCTGTGTGTGTGTGTGTGTGTGTGAGTGTGTGTGTACACGTATCTGTGTGAGTTCAGGTAACAGACACGTGTCAGACTGACAGGATGCAGTCAGACTGGGTGAGCTGTGGTCAGAGGAGCAGACGCGCTGCTGTTCACAGATGTCAGTGGAAGAAGGGAGGAAAATTGTCAAAAAGAAAGCTAGAAGTGTGGGAGAGTCCATCCGTCCTGTCAACTTCTCACTCCCACCAAATGTTTTTCTTTCTTTCTCGACTCCTTGTGTAAATATACGGTTTATTACAGCTAAAGAGACAGTTACAGTCCCAAAGGGGCTCTGTGTCTTTCCAGGAAAGTTTTACTTTTACACTGTCCGTCACCAACAACAGTGAGTCGTCCAAAGTACCCAGAGTTCTGCTCGGCGGGATAAACAAAAGTGACAGCAGAGATGACAACGCGTCTCTCCTGTCGGGCTGAACCACAAGAATAAATAGAAGGTGGACGAAAAAAAGAAGAAGGAAAAACAACTGAAATGAGAGCGTTGAAAGAAAGACGAAGAGGGGAGGAAGAGGATGCTGTAGGTGATTTAGCCCTTTAAGTACCTTAATGGATAAATAACACCATGAATGAATCTAACCCTCCTGCTCAGTGTGTCTGCATTTGGGCCCGGCCCCGTTTGGAACTAGTTTCCATTGCACATAATTAGTTTGGTTTTGTCGTATATTGCGAACTTGAGAAAAATGAAACCGTCACATTTAGATTACAAGGTTTTTGTACGTAATGATTTTTATCAGATGACGGATTTAAAAAAAAAAAAAAAAAAACAAGATTACGAATTGGGCTGGCACCACATGAGCCGACAACAGCGTCAAACAGGGTAACCATAAAGGAAGGCATCACCATCATTTGTGCTATTCCCCTGCTTGTTTCTAACAGATTTCGGATATGCCACATTGTTTTATCTAAACAAATCAAACAAAATCATTTCCCCATTCACTCCTATGGAATGTAGGCATCCAAATTGGGTTTTATTCCCACATGTGGGTTTTGATAATAAGCCTCAGAGATGTCTGCCTCCAACCTTAGACAATGGAAATGAAGGGAATTCTGTAAGCGTTACAAAAAATGACATTAATAAAATCAGTCATTTGCCTTTTCAGATACAATTCACAGACCTCAGTAGTCTTCATTGAAACCTCTCTCTACTGCACAAATAGTCTCTATACAAACTGTTTTATGTGTTCTTGAGACAGATGTGTTTAAACCTGGACAAATCAAACCAAAACTATTTCCAATATTTGTAATTTGGATGAACTGTCCCTTTAAGACTCAACCGTGTCCCAAATGGCATCCCAGCGATCACAGAGATTGCTAATTGATTGTTCATGCAAACAACTCTCAAAAAAAGAGAAAGAAATTGTATTCTACACTGGAAACCAAGCTGAGAATGCCGGCGCTCACTATTATTACTACATGAGCGACTTTAATGATAATCATCATCGAATAACACGGGTAAGGAGGTAAAACGAGAAACTGCATGTGTGCGTTCCTCCGTGTTTGCTAAAGGCTTACGAACACCTGTCTCTCTCCACGTGCAGGCGTGTCAGCTGCTGCGGTGAAGACGCACCGGGTACACCGACTGGAACGCATGTTGTCGCGTACGTCTGCTAAACAATCGCGCAATCAAATCTCCTCATTTGCTTCGAAATTCCAAACAAATCCTTTCCTCCTGTTCGCCAAACAAAACGCATCCACCCATTAATAAAACATGAACATACTCAATTTTCCATGTAGTCATGTGAAACCCGGCAGTTGTAATATGCAATTTGTGCGGCAGCTGTTTTAATATTGCATTTAATATGCGACGCATGTGCGTGCAGCTATGTGTACACTGAACGCTCGTTTTCGCTCTGGATTTTTCTGCACTCTGCACTTCAAGGAGAAATAGTTGGTGATTTAAAAAGCAAACGCAAACACTTGTGTTACCTTGGCCCAATGCACTTTCTGAGTGGAATATCTACCATTTCATGAAGAAATCCATATCCAAGTAGACCTTTATTATTATTATTATGTATGAAAGAAGCATTCTCAAATGGCTGAACATGTTTTCCTTCCTTCCATGTAAGACATGCTGACTGTGACCAACACACTGTAGCTCATTTAAACAGCGAGGTCTCCGGAGGAGAAATCCTGACCTTGTGCCCTTCCTTATGACAATGGAGGCTTGCGTTGATTGATAATGAAAGCCCATGTACTACCGGACCTTGGTACGCTCATGTGACGTGCACCAATAGCCATGAGGACTGCAACAAGAAGGTCTGTTCCCTTACAGAGCTGTACGTGTATTAATGCAGGTTAAGTTAAGTGATGCAAGAACTTTCAAACCTCTAAAGCCATAGAAACCGTACATGTTTGTTTCTGCCTGCTCTTGGCTTCCTTTCTAGATTCCTGGTTCAACGCTGCTACCTCTAGAAGGCGGGCTACTGTCCAAAGCAAAGAAAAAAACATAAAGATGCCAATTGGAAGAAGAAACCCCGATCTCAGTGCTACATCTTCCTGGGAAATTGCGACGCAGCGGAAGACAGAATTGCAGAGTGAAAGGAAGCAATCTAAATGTTGATGGTGTCCATAGCCATTACATCGTCCAATCAACATTTCCTTAATTTACTATAATGATAAGTTCTATTGCCACTTTCTATAATACGATTGGAGGAAACACTGACCCTCTCGAAAGCTTTCTGTGGGTCTTCAAATCACTTAATGTTCATAGTATTACATTCACAACAAGCTTCAATTTGGCCGTTTCTTTAAAAAAAGAAAAAGAGTTTTGGGTAAAACTTTCACAAAATAATAAAAGACCTCCCTTTCACAATAGAAGTCTGGCAGGTGGTTGGAACATAATGATGCATCTTCTCTCCTCAAATCTTCAATCACATCACCGCTTCTCTGCCAGACGACCTGACGCTAACCTCTCAAAACTAGAAGCACACACTAGAAGCCAATCACTTCTTCTTTCTCCCACAGCAACAACAACTAAAACCAAACACTGAAGGACGCCACTGCGTCCCGAAGACAAGGAGAATGCGGACGTACAATAAAACAAGACATTAGTGAAACTATTAACCAGAGAGAGACAACTTCTCCTTTCCAAGCTGACACCTTAAGAAATGCATCCCTGAGCTCTCCGATCCAGTGAACATTACCTACATTGTGTTTCCCCCCCCCACTGTTGTTGTGCTCCACCCCTCACCCATCACCTCTCCTGTCTCTCCATCTCGTCACCCTAGGGCCCCGTGTTCTCCCAGATCCCGCTCATGGCAAGGTCCGCCTCTGCCCTCGCCCCCCCCCCCCCCAAGGATGGGATCTTTGACTGGCCAGTCTGAAAAAGAGGAAGGAATACAGCAGCATAACCTTCCTCAGTGGTTGTATGGGCACCTGTTGTGTTAAGAGAGACTTGAAAAATTTTGAAGTGAGAGCGCTCTCGTTCTCAGTGGAATGAAACATTGGGAAGCCATACGTTCACGGTCGAGAGTAGGAAAATAATTTTTGCTTCGTCTGTTTATTTCAATGTGAGGCGTGTCTTTTGTTATTATTTATTTATTTGGAATCAGAGTTTTGAACGACCTCATTGTGGGATGCAAAGACAATGAGGACGCATACCAGCGGCGGCTGACAAAGAGATGTCCGATAAAAAAATGTAAAAAAAAAAACTTGATCCAATTTTGGTATCTGCCAAAACACACAGGCAATGGTGCATTCATGCATGTAAAGAGAAATCCAGCACCTGCACACACATAAAAAAATAAATCCCCCAAAACAAATAAATGCACACAGACACACACACACAAAAGTTCCATCAGGATATTGGCTGCTCCTCTCCTCTCCATAAGCATCATTTCCTTTCTCTCTTTCTCCTTTTCTCCCACAAAGCAATCTTCATTTTCCCACTCCTTTGTCACCACTTCCCTTTCACCCACCATCGGCCTTAATTCGCTTTTCCTGACACAGATCTCCTTCGCTTACATTTTCCTTCACGCATCCTCTCTCCAGCAGTCTCCTTGGCCTCATGTCTAATTCCTTCTCTTTAATTTCCCTGGCTCTCTCTTTGTTTCTCCTCCTCCTCCTCCTCGAGCCTTTCTTCATCTCTCTGGGACGCCTATGCACCACGCAGCTCATCAGTGCTGATCAGAGGCCCCTAACTCTTTCTTTTTTCTTTACTCTCTGTGACTTTGTTTCTCATGCCGTTACCCCTCTGCATTATTCTCCTTCTCCCCATACCGCTCTGTTTTTTCCAACCTCCTTGATCCCTCCATCCTTTGCCTTCTTCTATCTCTCCGCATGAAGCCAGAGCTTGGCACGCTGCACCGCTGTTGTTCAGGGGCTTCAACTTTTTTGGCACACGTTTTTTGGCACAGCCAAGCCAAATGGCGTCTCGCTTCATCCTCTCAGCTGTCCTCGGACTCCTAAAGTATAAGCTTCCTTGGCACCTACTTTCAAGTGGATACCACTTTTCTTTTTCACCTACTATAAACCAAAAGTTCACATTAGTGAATCAGTATAACTGTTAGCCTAAATCAGAGCGAGTTTTCCAAGTGAATCCAAGTGACGGTTAACTTAATCAACGAAGACTGCTGGTTGAGTGTTTATACTCTTAAAAGGTGAAAATGCTTCACCGAACTAGAACGTCACATAAGTCTTGCCTGAAAAATCATTATTCTAAAAATGTTTTTGTTAGTTTTTTTGCTGAATGCTCGATTCTTCCCTCTCCTGAGGCCGGAGGAGGAGTAACACATTAGGTTTGATTTTGAAGAGCACATACACTCCAATCATGCACACACAAAAGAGTTTGTTTTCCTTCCTTCCTAAAGTTTGTTGATTGGAAAAAGTCAAGTGGGTAATTGACTGGGGAGCGCTCACACGGCTACGTCTCGGTGTGCATCAGTGACGTCTGCCTCTCAAACTCTTTGCCAGGAAATGTCATCTTATCGTGTGTTCTGATTCCCAACAGAAAGAGCTCGAACTCCTCTTCACCCTTTACACCACGGTGTCCTAAAGTACAAGACTATAAGCCAAATAAAGGCCTGGTTCTCTTTGCCACTGTTGAAAATAAAGTCGACAGGTGCCATCACTAAAGGTGGTAATAACTCCCATAATTGCTGCACTCTTTCAGCAATGTGACCTTTTGTGGGGAAATTCCAACATTTTCCCACCAAATTCCCAGTTGAAAACGTAACTTGTCAAATATCTCAAATTTATTCAAACCCACTAACAGCTCAAAAAGCTTTGGCGTGACCGGATGCGTTCGTGGCCAGCACATTTTGGGGAGAAGAAAAGAAAGTTCCGTGGAGTTGTTATTTGCATCGAGGCAACATGAAAGTACCAGATGGCTCTGTGCAATTGGATGTGATGTTCTTTCCGATACAGAGTGATAGAAAGGCATCCCTCAGAAGAAAGCGCAAGGTCAAAAACAGAGAAACTAATATGTCTGCCGAGGCCAGTGAGTTTCTCTTGCTTGGTATGGCCCTGTACCATTCTTCTGTTCTAGTTCCTTTCATTGTTTTATTCTACATGGTGTATATTCAGATTTTCCTCTTCTCCTTCCTCTCTGTATCTCTATTACAGTAGTTTCATTTTCCTACCGTCCACGTTTCCCCTTTGCTTTGTTCTGTACGTGATCTCTATTCCTTTCCAACCAGGACCAATCTTCTCATTTATGTCTCCTTCTTTCTCCCCCCCCCCCCCCCCCGGTTCGTCGCCTTCCTTTTGCAGTGTGACCTAATGACTTGGCAGCTGTTCACATGTGTTTGCAGTTCTCTGCCATGTCAGAGCTGGACTGAGGGTACAGCTGTGAAACGGGGATAGAGACCGGACATTAACACTCAAGTGGACATACGCAGGCACGAAGACGAACACACACAGACACACTGAGAAGGGGCGTTAAAGCGAGTTTGTGCTTCCCGTCTCTCTGAAGACATGTTCATTTCAGTTTTTTCAGACACTACTCAGTCGTGGTTTACGCCCGGTGGCCAACCATGTCGTGAGACAGTAACATACAACTTGGCAGGGATACATGAGGAGCATGTACTGCTTGTAAGAGGGGATTGGTTGGCTCAGTGACGAGGGAGGATGAAGATGATGGAGAGAAATCTGCGATTATGATGTATTACTCCCACTATGTTGGTGTTCTAATAAATATATATATATATATATATATATATATTCCATGCAACTGACTTCCCCCCTCTTTGCCATATAATTGGAATGTGTTTAATGGTGCCATATGCAAAAAAAATGGAATGAAGTAATCAGCAGAATACTTCTAAAATAAGTGGAAGCTGCAGCCCTACTTGTCACCACGCATAATTGTGTCACACAACTCGATCATGTAAAGTGAATTGATATTGTTACTTACCACCCACCAGTAGTAGACATCAGAGGGCAGCTGGATGTTGTCTCTGGTCCAAACAGGCGAGATATCCGGCTCGTAGTTCTCATCGAACCAATCGGAAACGCCGGGGTCTCCGACGCAGCGCGGGCAGGCACATGTCTTGGGCTGCGAGGTCTCGGGCGGCAACAGCCTGTGCGCGCCCACGTAGCTGGGCACTAGCTTCACCCGCCTCGACTCCTCCCACCCGGGCGGCTCCAGGTAGTTGAAGCCGACGCCCCCGCGGAGCGAGACGGAGAAGAAGAGGGAGGTGAGGAAGACGAGAACCAGCGAGCCGAGGAGGACCCACACCCTGCGGGAACATCTCGCCTTGCCTCCTTTCTCCGCCGCGCCTCCTACCACAGCGACACCTCCGCCTCCAGCCGCCTGGACCGTCCCTCCGCTCAGCCAAGGCCTGAGCTCAGCGAGTCGGGGGGCTCCCCTGGATGAACCCCCGCCCCAGGAGCCCCAGCCCCAGCGCCTTTCCCGGTGCAGGGTGGAGGACGGGATGCGGCCCCCCCATGGCCATGCTCCAACCCCTGGGCCTGCCACTGTCCACAGCCCACCACCACCACCACTATCTCCTGCGCTGCCGCCTCCACGCAACGACCCCCAAGGCCTGGTCAGCGTGATCGGGACGACACGCCTGACTGACACTTTGGACCACAAGGTCACTCACTATATCAGACTAGTAAAATCACACACACGCGCACTCTGGCGGATGAGTCAATGTGTCTCACAGTCAAGCTGCGCGCTCAGCGTCGCTCCTACGCGTTCCGTCTCCCGCTGGCTTCTCTGCCTCTCTCGTTTCACAGCTTTGAGCTCGTCTCGCCACACGCACGCATCCCCTCTCCCTCTTTACTTTATAACTTTCCCCTCCCTGGCTTCCACTGCCTTGACGTGCACCTCTACTCTTTCCCCTGCTGCTCTCTCTTTGTGGGATTAACTGCGGTGTCCATCTTCAGTGAAACCCAGCGCACGGCGCGGTCGGATGCAGCAGGTCCTTCTCGCTTTGTCTGCCATCTGTGTGGATGCTGAGCTCGGGCTCCAGCGCTCTGCCTTCTCTCCTATTCTCTCTCTCTCTCTTCTCTCTCTCTCTCTTCTCTCTCTCTCTCTCTCTCTGGTTGCACTGAAGCGACGTCGCCAAAGAAAGCTGGCAGACTAGTAGAGAGCAGCGGAGAGAGGGAGGGAAGATGGGAGGAGGAGAGGGAGGAGGAGCGGTAGAAGGGGAGGAGGTCTAGCCTGAAGGGTGTTCCATCATGTCTCTAGTCATCCTAGACCGGAAAAGAAAAATCCCTCTCTTCTTCTTCTCTTTCCTCCTTCGCCCCTCGGATGCTCCGTTATCTGCCGTTCTGTGTGTTGTCTCTTCTGTTTTTTTACCCTACTTACAGCTTTTATCTCTCTGTCTCAAGGTCTCTCCTCTTTCCACCCTCTGTCAGTCCATTGTGTTTCACTGAGGCCCCTCTGAGAGCTACTTGGAATAAAAGAATCTCCGTTGTGTAGAGTTTACAGCGCTCGTCTGATGCCGTTCCTTTGCGCAATTGTCTTGAGACAAAGTTTTAAAAAGTTGGAGTCAAAAAGCTTCAACTCTTTGTGATGAATTATGAAATGTGATAACAAAAGAAAAAATCAACTCACTAATAGAGTCGCATGAGATTTTGGGGACGCTGTTCCAATACAGCATTCGCCACCATCACCTTCTAGATGCCAGTCCTGTAGTTGGGGGGCCTGTGCCAAACCTCGCTGACATCGGGTCTAGAAATCAAGAAGTCCTTTTTATTGCTCCACTCTGTACCCAGAGAGATAGAAGAAAAAAAACAAAGATAACGGCTAACAAAAAACTTTGTGAGAAGTAATCAAAGCATCCCAAGCGGATTGTCCGACGTTCGGAAAGCTTTTTATGACGATGGTTCATCCAGGGAGGAAGCTGTGCCGAGGAAAAGGGGAGAGTGGTGGATGGAGTGATGTGCAAAGGCTGCGATGGAAAAAAAAGACAAAACCAATCAGCTCCAAATCTCATCCTCTCTCCAGCTGGCTTTGCGAGGGCGACGGGAGGAAGGGTGGGGGCAGCATCTGTCCTGCATCCCAGAGGGTGTGTGTGAGTGTGTGTGTGTGTGAGCACGTCTTTATGTCAGTGATTGAATTTGTGTACTGTGTTGAGTCAGGTAAGCACACCGTCTGCCAGTTTAATTGTGTTCTACAGCTGTGTGTGTGTGTGTGTGTGTGCACGCGTTGTATTGGATGGCAGTGTAACTTTCATGAGACTGGTGAATTTGAGGTGAGTGCTGCTTAGCTCTAATCTGCTAAACTGTAATCCGAGGGTAAGACCCCTTACGGTGCCCAATTTACGCCAGCTGTCGGCCCATGTTCATCTTACGCCAAATAAACACCTGCTTCACTCACCTGCACACACGCACGGTTGTCTTTCTGCTGCAATAACACCTACTTCTGATGTGTGTGTGTGTGTGTGTGTGTGTGCGTGGGCCCCTAAACTACTGCTCCCAGTAAAGCTTTCTTTCTTTTGTTCTTTTCTATGTCATGATCAAATCACTGTGTGTTTGTGTGTTGTTGGTGGATTTCTCTCCCCAAGTCCAGGAAACCTGTAGACAGACAGAGAGAGAGAGAGAGAGAGATGTAAGACTTTATTGACCACATTGACATCTTTAATTCTCCTCTCCTTCTTCACTTTGATCTTCTTCCTCTTTCTTTTGTTCTCATTTCCTCTTCTCTCCCCTCAGTCTAACCCGCCTCACCTCAAACAGTTTTATTCTTTTGTGTTTTCTCTTTCTGCTGTTTCAATGGAACCAGCTCTATTTACACATTTCTGAATCTTCTTTTCCTTCTTTCTCCTCTTGCTCAGTTTGTCTTTGACTGTGTCCATCACTAGGGACGAGGGTACACGGAGCATGTTTCTGCTCTGCGCTGTCTGTTGGTACTGAAGGCATAAATACACTGATTTGGGAATATTGAGGTACACTGACAGGATACGGTTGAGCGAGTCGGGGCAGAACACTGAGCAGAGAAACATGCTGCTGTGTTTATCGCTGATGTTCCAGATGATCACGCATCTGTGGGGCATATTTGATACAAAAAAAAACACTACAAAATGCCATCAGGTTGCAAAATGTGGCGTCACCGCAGTGTTTTAATGTAGCGAGGTATTCATTGAGACAACAAACGAGCTTAGCGGAGAGCTAACCGGACTTACTTAGTGTTTCCTGCTGCTGAACTTGGAACATTGGTTGAGGACCAAACATTTTTGTGTGTGTGCGTCCCACAAGAAGAAAGCTGTGTGCGAGGAAATGTGACTTCAGTAGCCAAATGTCATCGGCTCAATAAAAAAAAGTCAGTGATTGAATAGGATGAGATAAATCAATGTGGGTATTCGTGGTGAAACTTTGAGACTCCTTTGACTAGATTGTTGCTGACTGATTAAAACATTAGGCCTACATCACACCGGACTTGTCCTGCTATACGCCATTTAAAATACAAATGCTGCAGCTTTCTTTACTGTCATTAAATGACTCATTTAATAAGACTCAAACTCAGAGCGGCGATTGGTCCATCGGCAGAAAAACAATTTGCAACTGTCTTCGTGACCGACTGCTGCGCGCGGGTCCTTTGTCAGTCCGAAATGCAAAAGATATATGCGAGCGTTGAGCAGAGAGCACACGCAATTTGACGAAGTCCGCTTTGGCTTTGGGAAATTTGGATGGACAATTTTTTTTAAATTAATTTCTGACATTAGGTAGAATGAAAGTTTAGCGTGTCAGTTGATTAATTGAGAAAATAATCAGCAGAATAGCCAATAATGAAAATAACCTTGTCTCACCTTCTCCCCCCCTTGCTTGCATTTTACCAGCGCACAACCTCGGTGTGGACTTCTTAGTAAATATCTCTGTATGTTGTTCTCAGTCAAACAATGCTTAGTTGTGTAGGCCTACAGACACGCCTGTGTCCCCTCCCCCCTATCACATTACCTAGTCCTAGACAGTCTGCCTCTCTTTCTTGCCACCAACCTCAAGAATCAACAATGATTTTCCTCGACTCTATTTTTGAGGCATCGTCATGGCAGCCAGCACGCGATGCAGCGTTGTTACGGCAACACAAACCGCAGAAACCCCCAACCTTGACCCTTCTAATCCATGCTGGAGAACTGGGACGGACATAGCTTCCCTCCAGTAGACACATTTCTTCCTTTTTATGTTCTATTCCTGTAATTGCTGTATATATCACTCCTTCACGGACAGAGAGTTGCACAAATGTACACCTGGAGCCACAGTCCTGGCTGTCCTGGTTGGTTTTTCATAACTTTACTGTTGTCACTGGATGTCATCCGGCTGTAAAAGTGACAAACAGCCGGACGCACGCGAACACACATGCAAAAGCTGACGGAGCTTGTGACGCTACGACAGCTGCATTCGTAGTCCTAACAAGCTGCAGGTTTACATAATGAACTTTGGCTGGTTGCTTCTTCTACCAGTTACACTTCAACACTTTGATTCTGTAGAACAGCTTGTTAGCATTCCTTCTATTGTTTCGCTGAAGACAATTGGGGCACGATGCCCGCCTCTGCCCCTTTTGGTTTTAATAAGAAATGCTCCCCGTTGGATTCGCTATCATTTGTTACAGAGCGAAGGACAAAAGCAGATAACTGTTAGCTGTGGCAGCAGTTAAGGGCAACAGCTGTCGGTATTTTTCCACCGTATCTCCCTGTTATCCACAACGTCCTTCAGGTTCCACACAGCTGTCAGTCAAATCTTCTGGTCAAATGATACGTCTCATCCCCGAATACAATTTATACACAGTGATCGCGCCTCATCGCTGTGCCAGAAAACACAGTTAATCTATGTTGCACTGATGTGAGCGGAGCCGCCGTGCACATGCTGCTGCAGCCCAAATGTTTTCCAGAGACGTCTCCTGCCTCAGTGGTAATGCAATTTATACACCTCGGGAGCAGCTTTCAGCGAGTGAACTCTGGCTTCTGTGTTTCATATTCTGCCCAGTTGTTGTACACTGCTCTGCCTCCTGAATGGCAACATTTCTCTTGCATTGATTTCAGGTCAACTTTAACAGGCACTCGCCACTTTAAACTGTCAATCACCTCGCCCACACTCCCTTCCGCCGCTCTCTCTATATCTCCTGCTCTACTCGTACCTATTGTCCTGTCATATTCCTGTTAGTTCTGTGCAATCATATTTGTACAGCTAGTAATTATCATCCAATACCCCCCTGCCGGACTCCTTCCCTGTGACAGTGGCTCTTAACAGGTGCTGGAGAATTTCAATCTTTTCTCGCTGCCTGCTGTTGAGTGCTCTCGTCTATGACGCACGGCAGTCTACTCAGTCTCACCTCCTGTCTTCGTTCTGTAGGTGAGGGTGTCTTTAATGAGTGAAGAAAACAAATCTATCCCCCATGCAATCCGCCTTTCAGACACTCGTTGGCCACATGCTCCGCAGTTTCGGCACTTCCAGCCGCGCCTTTCGCTCAAGATTGCTGCGGAACAATGAGTAGCAGCATTACTGGCGCTGACAACCTGCCCTGGGGAGACTGACGGCTCTGCTGCAGGTCTGAAGGCCAAGCAAACAAATAATAAACAAGTGTGAAGAGGGTTTTGTTGACACAATGGGAAATCTTTCAGATAGGGGCGTGGCAATGTATCCATATAGAACACGTCCTCCACCTGTTAATGTCAACGAATCCCAGAGACCAAAACCAACATGACTTGATCCCACTAACAAGCATCGCCTGTGTGGCCTAAGCGCGACATAAATTCTATCTTTGTGCCACAGAGCTCCATTGTTGTCCAACAGGACAAAGGCCGCGTTCAGCCCTCTCATGCATCTGAATGAGGCCAGTCCGGCGGTGCAGTGTGTGGGGGGGGGGGGGGGGCACCAATGCAGGGGGCACCGGCAGATATTTTCCCTCTTTTCTCCGACGTGGTATAACCAGGTAAAGAAAATGAACGAACGTATCGTGTAGGAACATCTGCAGAAACTAATTAACACCCCGTGAATAGTTGAAAAAAACACTGCAGAAGAAATGAAAGAAAGGACCGACTCCAACTTCCTGTTCTTACTCGCCTGGAGATGCTCGGTGGCCAACAAAGCAATTAGCTGCTTTAGCCGGCCTGTATGTCTGGGTGCATACCTCTTCCAGGTTTAATTACCATCTTTAATTCCTTTAATCACTCGCCTTAACTGTTGTTGTCACTGAGCACGCTGTTGCCAGCCTGCCATTAACCTGCGTGGATGAGCCAAATCCTGTTCCCAGTCGACCCGAGTCGTATTTTTCTCCATCGCCTGTCTCGTTTCCTCTCATGATCACAGTTAAACAAAAAACAAGGCGTCAGAGTAAACATCTGTTAGCAGCTGTTATCGTGGTACAGACCATTTTTAATTACTTTGTCCATCCACCCTTCCATAATCTACTTCCCCCCCAACACCCACTGATTCCTCTGTCTGCTACGGTCACCATTTGTTTCTGAATTTCCTAGTCCCCTCATTCATCCGCATCTCCTCCGGTCACGACTATAACTCAGGCGTGTTTATGACAACGACAGATTGATGCCGACATTACAGGTGCATGGCGTCCAGTGTGACACATCCTCCACCACACATGAGTGCTCCATCCCTCCCATCTCGTTCCCTCTCTGACGTCTATCTTCTAAGCAGAAGCATCCGTCACAAGCAGTTGATCTCATGTATTTCCTTTAAGGGTTCAAACAGGCTTCAATAATACTGCATCACTTGCTTTCTTCCGTTTGTTCCCCCTTAACCTCGCTGTCTCATTTCTCATTGTTTTTCACCATTCCCCTCCATCACCCCCCTCCCTCTCTCTTTCCATTTCGATCACCGCTGCGGGAGTCAGAAACAATAAAATGGAGCCATTTTGGTTGTTGCAGGTGCCCAATATACCTCTGCCCTGGCTGTGTGTAGCGTTTGGCAATAACAATGCTTCACTGCAATGTCACAAATCAGAGGCCACCTTCACCGTCAACATAAATTAAGGAAGTAGGTTTCAATGGCCGATTGCAGTAACACTTGATCTCTATTTTCGTCATGCAATCCTCTCTTATTCCCGTTGCCTGTACTTAGAGAGAGGCTGGTGGAATATTGAGACTGTAAACATTGTTATTTTGTACACATTTTGTCTGTCTGAACTTCACCTGTCCATCCTCACTGCAGCTAAGATCAGTAACAGTGTAAGGATGGACCCACGGCTGCTGCTGAGCAACGCTTTTGTCACTTAATAACCCCTTCTATTCTCTTTTCCTATCACAGTGCACACATACACCCTGCAGCTTCAATACACTGAGCCTGGATGACACACAAACACAGTATGCATACTATCTTATATATGATATTTTCTTTGGTAAACTTGGTCTTCCTCATGTTTGCTGGTTTAAGAGACTGCACTAACTATATATATATTTCTTTAAAGTCATCTGGGTGATGAAAGTGGCACAGCAAGAGGTCTACTCCCAGCGCTAGGTGGTGACCTACTGTGCCTGGCGAGCTAACCAAGAACACTCTAGCCATCAATCGCAGTAAATATACTGGAATACATTGATTTTGCTGTGAAATTCCACTGATTTAAATGTCGTGGAATCATGGCCTTTACTCTTTATATAGTCCGACTACTTTGCAGCCTTTCATTCGTAAACGTTTGCATTAAACTTTTAGAACGGTTATGATTATAAGGTAGAAAAATCCCGCAAACACACCAAAAAAAAAAAAGCCTGTCACACTTCAATGTGAGGGGGGGATGCCGCCCCCTTGTTTGCTAAATGACAAACTGCGTGCCCCTTTGTTAACCAGCCATCCCCACTCTCCATCCCCTAGTAGCAGAGAGAGAGTGCAGGGGCAGAGGGGTTCTTTAGTTGAATATGTTACTCTAGTCAGCCTGACTCATTGATCCTTCATCTGACGGAGGTTTGTGCAAGTTTATTGACCTCACTGCCTCACTGTGCTGCGTATCGATAAACCCATGGCGCTGTCCGTGGTGCTGAAGTAGCAACCTAATTTGTAATTTGCTAATTTTGTACTTTGATCAGTTTCGCCTTGGATCTAAACCAGGGGTCTTTAACAGGGGGTCCGCGACCCCTAGGGGGTCCACCGAGGTACTGCAGGGGGTCCGCGAAATCTTTGGTTGATTAAACCTTTCTTTTTCTTCTTTTTTTTAAACATGAATCTGTCCATTATTTTAATAGTTCAGTGTTGTATGCAAGATAACATATATGTTTATGCATGGCAGTGGCACTAATAGGCCATCACTCATTTTCTTTCCACATTTATGTGTAAAATAAAAACGTCAATTTGTATAACTTGTATGCATGATTATCATGCAATTAACAGACAATGTTGATGTTGGCATTGGTATCAGCTGACAAGGTATGTTTATAGATGGCAGTGGCCCGGCCACCCTGCTCACTGTACCTTGCATGTTTAAAATAAAAACATGAATATATGAACCTGAGTATTATTTGAATAGCTTAGTATTGAATGCACAATAACAAGGCATGTTTATACATGGTATAGGCCCAGTTTAATATAAAACACAATTTTATACAATATATATAGTCGGGGGTCAGTTTGTGGGTCCTTGGCCTGAAACACGTTGAAGACCCCTGCTCTAAACTATACAGCTAGGGAGTATTAAAAGAATACAAAACCAAACGAGTCATTGATGGGGAAGTTTGCTAGCCGTGCTAGAACGAAATGAACCATCTCTGGTAAAAATGAATACATCGCCTCCTGGTTGGGGGGGATATTTCAACCTCTGAGCTTTGCTCAAAGTCACAATCACTGCCTTTCATACCAAAGAAGTTGGTAAACACCTTTCTGGACTGGTCTGACAGAAAGAAAAAAAGAATTTAAGAAAGACCTTCAGCTACAAAATGGAGCTTATGTCTCCTCTTCCACGTATCGGAGACAAATGCCCCTGACTTTGAAGGTACTCGCCATCTGGAAACAGAAAGAAAGTCACGACCAGCCTCGAGCGACACAGTAAAAAGAGAGAAAATGAAAACGACGGAATGAAATACAGCAAGACAAAATAATACTAGACACAGTCAAAGAGCAGCCAATTTGAAAAGAAGATAGTGGGTTATTTATCACCGAATTCAAGAGTCTCCATTTTTATAAACTGCAAGCAGAATGACTGGCTCTGCAACTGGGCTGTAGCCATGGGAACCCGCTATCTGTGTCCTCTGGAAAGTGATCATTCTTTCATTCCTGCCTTCAGTTAATTATGTCATACCGCCACTCTGATTACACAAAATTACTGTTCGAAATCTTCTCCATAAAATGTAATCGTCAAAAACAGCTTTATTGCGCAATTTCACAATTCATGTTCCTCCCACATCTTAAGTCTGAATGATCTGAATGTGTGTTTACTGATATATTCACACATCTGGAATTGTACTTTCCAGGGACTGACTAATGTTACCTACTGCAAGGAAACAGCTGTGTTTTAGAATAAAGGAAAGCGTACGTGTTGTTTTTGAATGTAGCTGCAAGTTTCACATGTTTTAATTTGCACAATCATTTATTGGTTGGGGGGCATGAATCCTTTGCTGGGGTTCAAAAGGGGGGCATGACAGAAAACGTTTGAGCAACACTGATGTAGCAAATTCTACATGTTGTCGCATTTGGTTGCTCGGTGGACTGTAACTATTCCCTAATTACTAAAATCCAGAACGGAGTTCTTGGATTTTTTGTCATGACATTTAAAAACGTTTTGATACATAGACAGACTTTATGGAACAGCGAAATCATGATTGATAATGATCAATAAAGTAGTGTTGGGGTTCGATATAATATTATGGATTTCTTTTTTTAAATCCACGAATGGAAATTCAAATTGTTATCAATGCCACTGACTGATATTTTCATTATCGATTAAAATGCCAATTTCTTTTTTTAATACTTGTTTGATCTATAAAAACACAGTTTCCCAAAGTCATTAAGATATCTTATTTTATCCAAAGATGTCTTATTTTATCCAACCATTACTCAGAAACCCAACGATTATATAAATGGGGAAAAGCAACAAATCCTCACAAACCAACAAATAACTGATGAATTGCTTCAGCTTTTTCAGCAGTTTCTCTTGTCACGGAGACAATTTCATATTTAAGCAAAAGGGAAGCCGTGGATTCATTTTATTGCAAAAACAATTTCATTGTATAAAATATAAGAAGTAAAGCTTTTATTTGAGTTGTTAAACTTTACAATAAACAGATAACAATTTAAAATCGGACAACAATGACAGTTATGTAAATGTCATATGTTATATTCGTCATATACACTCAGTTGCCAGTTTATTATAGACACTTAGCCAAAGCTAATGCAGTCTAATACAACAGTTATCTATGTTCATGAAGGTTATAAGATTTAGGTTGTGAGGAAACGGTTTCAGAGAGTTGCTGATTCAACTTAATGTAAAGCTAAATTGTCCAGAAAATTGTTCCATATTTTCCATATATTTCTGTATGCACTTTAATGAAGCTGCTCTATATAATGCCTAACCCAAGTTAAATATTGAAACACTAGATACTGCTTTTATGGCTACACCGTGACATTAAGTTTAATGGTTTAGATAAATATTCTGGGTGTCCCTGGCATCCCTTTAAGCACCTTTTTGTGGACACTTTATAATTAGAAATGATTATACAGCATGGTAGGGTTGCTTAACCGAGGTTGTTAGAGGTTAACAAAGTAACTTTTTGGGATTGGAGACGAAGGAACCGAGGATTTTGTTTTCCCAGAGGTCTCGGAAAAACTGACAGAGAGTCACAGAGATAATCACACCAGATGGGAATTTGCATATTGAGGAACGACGCAAAAAGGTTCACAGGAGCAGCATATTCCCAGCATAGGAAATTAAAAAATGGTGAAGACATACAGGAACGACATTGTCAGTGACATTTCTGTAACCGGGGTCAAGGGGACAAGCACTATGGTTCATTAGGTAAAGTTTAGTTCTTCAAAAGATGAAAGTAGACAGTGAAAATAGTGTTTCCCTTTGTTCTGTTGACGCTAATTAGTTACTGTCATTACTTGACAAAGAGGTATTATTTGCGAGTAGTTAGTTTTGTATGTTCAAAGCAAATCTGACCTCTACTGAAAGAGCCATCTGCTTGTATATAGGATATACACATGCAATTTCCCTCATTTAACATGAAGCAACAGCAGTATAATCTGTTTATGTGTCAATTTGCAGATAATACATTCCCAATCGTTCCCAATATTGCAATTGACATATTTAAATTGGAAAGTCAGAGACAATTTCCCCACGGAAATTATTTTCAGATGTCAATCTACTTTGAATAAAGGGATTGGAATACATTGTATTCGCGAAAGAGAGAGAGAGAGAAAAGTCCACCTATAGGAAATGAATAGGAGTAGAACGGACATTGCCATTAAAATCAACGCAGCAGGATGCGTCAGAGTGGCGTCCATTTTTCAACTATTGAGAGCACCACACTGTACTGCTAGGAGGTACCAAACAGGTAACAGACATGGCTTTTCTTGAATTACTGAATAATTCTAAACGCCGTTGTAGCTGCACTGGTCCAGCAAAAATGGCGACGCTTCGTACCGATGTCTTTGATGAACTTTATTTGCCGCGTAAACATTTTGACATAAATTGCGAGCTCTTCCTGGAGTCTCTCGGGCAAATGTCCATTGCCAAACAGGCTAACACATATTAGCACATGAACTTGACCCCCCCCCAAAAGCTGTAAACCTAGGGAAAACACTGAAAATAATTAATGAATAATCGTGATAAATAATCGTGATCTCAATATTGATCAAAATAATCGTAATTATGATTTTGGCCATAATCGTGCAGCCCTACTCTATAATAACCAGTAAACTGAGGTTTTGCCATTTTGCGTTATTACAGACAGGTGCAGAGTCAGCATCTAGACACTCAATATGCACAATAGTCATTAGAGACTGATTTCAGACACAGACTATGTTTTGTTTACAGCTTGCTCCACTTCCCCCAAAAAAACCTGCTTCAAGGCACCTTTTCCTCACAGAATGTAGAGCCATGAACTAAATTACCAAACGTGTGTGCTTTTATTCCCTTGCAACAATGCTATCAGCCGAAAGAGTTGTTGCACAGGGACTAGCTTGTGGCTGCCTGCCTGAAGCCAATGCACACAGAGACAGACACACACTTTTAAACACAATAAGGTCTGAAAAACAGAAGCCATTAACTCACCGAGCTTCAATTTAGGCCACAGCCATGCCTCGTGCTGACGAGGAGATGTTTGGTCTGAGGCCATGTCCCATTTACTGAACATAATTTACACCTCGATGCAAGAACAGTGGGCACTCTGTAAGATGAGTTATCATCACAGGATAGCACATTACAGGACACACTTTATTTGTGGGTGCAGAGGTTTATTATTTATAACAACATGAATGTTTTGCATCAGGCCTGACCCTCATTTTCATACCACGGCAGTGAACTTCTGTGTGTGTCTGTGAGTATCCTGTGAAACCTATTAAGAAAGTTAAGGCCATGAAAGCGACATTTTCCTGATTCACAATGTGGACATTCAGTCTGTCTTGCTGATCTATATACAGTAACTACAGCTATGGCGTCATACTCCTGACCTGTGCTGCATGTGGCACACTGTGTTCCACACCCGCATGCCTTTTGCAACCTTCATTCAATTTAATTAGGTTTAATCATCAACTGCTGATTAAGCGCAGTTATATGGTAACATATTCAAGCTTCAACAGGTGAAGTATCGCATTCAAATGATTTGTTACACAGTTATAATTGGTTGCATCGGGACTCATTCGGTCAGCCTCATCAAAAGTAACGAAACACAATGAACAACAAATCAGCTAAATGAGAACCCAACCAGCCACTTGTGGTCCTTTCTTTATTTTGCCGTTTATCAGTTTCTGTTACTCTACAACACTTAACAGGCGAGTTACACTATTATTGAAATAATAACGATGAGTGAGAGTCTAAAGCAACAAAGCTAATGGGGCATCTCTAGACAGGAAAGAAGGTAAACTCCTTTCTTTCATCATGTCTCTCTTTCTGTTTGTCTATTATAATTAGTTTTTGGTTTATTGGTTACTTCAGACAGTAAATCTAACAAGCAAGCTTTTGCTGGACTACTCACAGGGGTGGCATATAAACACATACCAGTATGACCAGTGGGCCATATGCAGCAGTAGATGCAGCTGATTTTCCTGTCTACGTTAAGGGAAGTGGCCCTGGGAGGATTAGCAGGCATAAACAGGCTTAACCATGCCTATATATTCCATAAGCCCCTGGTTTTTATACTGTAATTTTGCCAAAACCTTGTGAGCATTTTTCTGGTGAGTTGCTGGTGAAAATCATTTTGAAACGTTGAGGCTAAAACCAGAACCTTCTTTGAAAACTGTTTCTAGATGTGTGTGTCCTAGTGGTAGTCAAATGTAGACTTTTGATTTGAAACAATGCTCACTACACACAACACAGAGAAACGGCAGAGTAAAGGTTAAAGTAATTATCTAACTGAAAGAAAACAAAGAACATAAAACAAAACACTACACTAAGTACGAGACAAACCACAGGATTAAGGCAGGCGGGCAGGAAAAGTGCACTCAGTGGAGTGCAGATCTCCAAGTCATTGAGCTACATCTTTTTAAGAAGATGGGTCCAGTAGTATGTGAGATTAGCTGCAGACAGACAGACAGTATTTTACCGTTATTGTGCCAAGCAATGCGGCTAAAGTGTCAGGTTTTTAATTTGTAGACATTTTGTTGTTCGTAAAACAAGCGGTGCTGCCTTGTCAGGGATGGATTTAAATCAACGCCCTGTTTCTTGCAGCATACTGTGCATCCAGTGGTCAAAAAGCTCTTGTCCATTTTCTGAGCCCAGCATTCTCGCTCTGCAACCCTTCTTCGACTGTTGGTGTTACGCAGAGCTCACCAGCTAACTGGGTAATGCCAGCCTGTGTGCTCTCGTTGTAAAGCCGCCCCCAACCCTCTGGATTGCTGGCGTGTGAGGCAGAGCAGGTAATGAAACACACTGAAGAGAAGCAGGTAATGTAGCAGAGAGTTCAGCTACGGCCAAATTAATGAAAATGACTTTTCAAGGAATAAGTTATATATTGAATTCATTCATTAAAACAAAAAATAACAGCACTGAGTTAGCCCATGGACCTACTAAATGAGATGTACATTGTGTATTTGTGTCTTCCTATAATACTAACTAGTACTAAACTTGCATCCTCCATTTCCCTTTTCATTCCACGACCTGCCTTCTCTCGCCACCAAGGGTCAATAATCATCCTTCCTTCTATCTCACTCTATATTTATGTGACTGCCTCTCCAACTTATTCTGGTCCTCCCCTTAGTATCTGTCCTTTGATTCATTTTCCTCCCTCCCTCCTCTCTCTCAGTTCTTCCTTACTGTCTTAAATCTGACAGCAGAGATATATACTTGACCAGCGAGTCATTACTTTGAGGTAAAAGGACAAGGCTTTCTCTCTTCAGTTGTTCACTCGCCTTTCTTTTTTCTGGATTTATAAGTCATTGTGCCCTGTATCTGTATCTGTATCTGAATTAGATAGCGTCGCATTTGTCCAATCACTGGAAAAAATGGGTGCACTTTAAGAGCACTTACAATATTTCTTCTCCGACAGCTGAATAAAAGGTAGCGGCGAAGAGGCCTATCACCAGAAACCATCACTTCTTTCTCCCGCTTTCATTTCCCAGCTCCATTTTTCCACCCGCTTTTTTTTTTCTATTGTCTTCCGTTTTACTGACACCCCATGTGGAAGGGCATCATGTATCAACCCCTCAAAAAGATCTTCATAAGCATTGTATGGAAATCCTACTCAGTCATGCATCCCATGAGTTCATCCTTGAAGACGGATCCGTGCTAGCAACCGCTCTCTCTCTGTCACTTTCACGTCCGTCACATGATTCTGTGGATATCAAATATTTGTTCTTAACACTGCTCACACTCACACGCACGTCTTATGCCAAAACATTCTCTCACACACAGTCAAGCGCTCCTTTGTCATATCTGCCATGCATAATGACTTACATTTAGGTCTCCATTTCTCCCTGCATCTCAGTACCTCCGCCTCCTCTCTCTGTCCCTCACTTTTTCTTCGGGCTTCTTATCATTCAAACCCCTGCTGTCACACGCAGAATTCTCTCACACTCCCTCCCCGCTCGCTATTTAATCTTTGCTCTATGCTATCATTTTCTCTGTAATTTGCATTTGGGCGAGTGCTGCGTGACCTATATGCAATTTACAACAAGAACGATCATTTCCAATCCTTTTAAACTGACCTGTTCACGGCTCCCATACTGTCTTGAAGTAGTTTGGCTACAGCGGCAGAAACTGTATTTCACTGTGAGCTTGAAATCCCAGTTGGTGTTATTATACGACTGCTAAGCGATGGGACATTTGGTGCTTAACATCCCTGATGTCCAACAGAAATTGCTGTTGACAAAATTGAGCTGGAAAACTGTTTTTTGGCTATTTAGCAAATGGAAACAGCACTCACACTTGCTCTGTTGCATGTGAAATTGAGTGCCATTTAAACCTTGAAAAGTTGCCTCTTACTAGGACTGGCTTAACAAAAAGGAACTAAAATGATAGTGTCCAACTGTCCGCTCGCTTAACGCCTGCAGGGGTTGGCCTCTATAATAAAGCATGCTTGGGGCTGTAGTAGGAGTTATACGAAGCCTTTAGAGAGTTTGTAGGGTGGTGTGTTTTTTTTACCCTTTAAAACGTATAGCGTTTATCTGCTTTAACGTAAGCGGCAATCATTAGCATGTTCGGCTAACTAGCTTACTACATACAGAAGTAAGCTAGTGTTACTTAAGGCCAAAGAGCATGCTCAAGCAAACTTAATATGTTTGTGGCGTTACAGGTTACGTTAAAAAAAAAGGGCTAATGTTAGCATTCTTAGCGTCTTTATTGTCTTTGGGGACATTTACATTCCAGCAACCACAGCCAAAGTTTCTGAAGAAAAAAGCCTTTTAAAAGTGAAAACATACTATTTAAAAACTATGAACAGCTATGTAGCTAAGCAAGCAAACGGGGTTCTGTTAAAACTAAATAACAGTCTGATCTCAGCAGTTACATTTTTCCTTATCATAATTAAAACACAAGCTAGCTCTATGCTGAAATACAAGAACAATGCTATCTCTTTAGCTCCATGTCTAAACGGACCATTACATGGTGAGGTTTGCCTGGGAAATGCGGCTTTAGCCTTTAGTGTTTTTGTACCATATGTAGCCATCAGATGCGTATTTAAGACCCATTCGACAGGATTCTCATTTTAAAATTATGAAAATTATGACGCTGCCGACAGCGTTTTCAAGCAATTCATGGAGCTACCGCTAGCTTAATTAGATCGCTATAGCTGTTCCAATCTAGCGACAGTTGTCATTTCAGTAGGGGAAATTGACAGTCATCAGCTCAAAATGTGAAGCCTGCTTTTGTTTGACTTAACTTTCAAAGACTATACATTTCGAGTGTTAACTCTGCCACCATTACCGTAGTAAACTGCTCATGTGCCCTGTGAGAATGGAGAGCTTGGCGGCCATAGCGACAGTAATTAAAGGGGGTCAGGAACGGTCAGTTCTGGGAGATAGAGCTGGATTTCTTTACGGCAGCTCTTACACACTCAATTTTTCAGGTTCTCAATCATCATGGGAGGTGCAAGAACGAAGACTGCCAAAGTAAACAGAGGGTGTCTGCATTCGTATGGTGCTCCTTCATTTTTAGCTGCACAGAAAGCATGAACCGACCACTTGTCTCTCTTCCCTCTCGTCTCCCTGCCAGCCCTGCTAGTGTCTCTGGGCTTCGCCTTAACTCCCCTCCTTTCCTTTTCTCTCCATTAGTCTTCGGTCCTAAAGAGAGAGGCGAGGGGAATACAAAAGTGAAGACGAGGAGGAGAGTCCTCCGTCCTGAGGCCCAGTGCCAGCTGCTGCTGCTGCTGCATTGACGATCCATCCCAACACAGGCAGGCACGGATGACACTGCTCTGGAATTCAGCCCGCGACGCAAACTCTGGGTGCTATGTGTGGAAGCTCTGCCCTAATAGTGATGACAGAAGGTGCCCCAGTCTACGCTCTATGAACAATGCTACCATTGCAACAGATGTCAAGAAGTATTTTCATCTTTCCTCCAGACGTCCACATTAATGTGTACAGTCGAAGTAATAAAATACATGTACGTATGCATGGACTACTCTGTCCAGCCAGCGCAGTAATTCTGCTGCTTGTTTATCAACAAGATAAACTTGAGTCAGCACATCTGTTGTTTGTGTGCACGTCCACCACTCACATAAGCAAAACCATGTGCACAAATCTATTAAGGAGACAACGCGGCGAGTCTTGTCCAAGAAGCAATGTATGAACTTCCACGAGTAGCAGTATCATTAATCAGCTTTCTTATCAGCCGGCCACAACGTAAAAGCTGCACTCGTTAACAGAAAACGTCTGTATCAGTCCAATCTAACATAAATAGATGCGGGGAGAGAAAAGCAGCTTTAGATTAACAGCTGTAATTAGCAAGAATGAGCTCTGTGAACCGGCAGCAGTGTCAGCAAGTGAGAGAACATATTCCTTCCTACAGTACATAAGTTGAGGGAGGGACAACGTGTTGTGGTGTTGATGCGCAGACAGACAATGGACAGTTTTTAACGGCCAGTCTCAATGGAGGAGAGTGTACAGAGCATCTCCTGCACTTGCAGTAATACACTGGGGCATGCCTGATATGATTTTGTTACAGCATTAGGTCCCAACAGACAACAGACATATTGTTTCTAACAATCTAACAATTGTGTTTACCAGAACACAAAGGAATATAACAAGCAAGTCACATTAAGTGTGAAAACGGGATTTAATATGCGAGAGCTATATACGACTTAATTGCTATAATAAAATCAACAATGGCTGTTACTGTAAGTGCATGCCTCAAATCATTTGTGAGCGGCAACAAGCTGCACTTCGGAGACTGCATGTGTTACATTCAGACTCAAAGTTTACAATTGGAAACCAGTGTTGCCATGACAATAAGTCATCCTTAGATCACTTGTCAATCTTTCGGAGGAGGGGAAACCTGGTTGAACTATTGGACAACACACAGTTACGCTGGTCACAGAGTGGTTACCATTGGTTTCTGCAGGAACACATGGAGCTATGTGAACTAGACAGGGTCAGACTGACCCGTCGACATTCATGGTTCAACGTGGTTGAAATCGCTACAGCTCTCATGTCAAGCATGCTCCCCCAATCACGGCAAACTAATGAGAGCATCTTAAATTCAAGTCAGGCGGTGGTTCAGAGTGTTCGGGGGGGAGGTGGATTAACTAGGCCTCGGTTCTACACATTTCTTGAAAAGAGAGCAGGAGGGATCCCTTTGCTCTTCGTCTCTCCCTCCCTTGGGTGCTCTTTCTCGCTCCGTGGCGGGATGTGAGGGCGAGAGGAGACAAAGAGATGAGAGGGTTTCCTGGAGACGGAGGAGATGAAGTGAACACTTGACAGACAGCAGCACCTGGAAACCGCTCCTGTCTGTGTTGCCGTACAATAGAGAGACAGAAAGAAAGAAAAAAAAACGTACTTTTTCTAAACTCGAACAGAGTCACGGCTTGTTCTTTAGGAGTGGGATTAACTGAAAAGCACCAGAGAGGATGCCGTAGAAATCAGTGACAGGAGCATTTCCGGTGGCAATATGTTCATAAGTGATCAGAGCAGGGCCATGGTACCAGTTACCAAAATAGCAACAGACACAGTCAGCTGCTCGCTAGCTGGAGCTCCAGGATAGGGCGTTTTCTGAGTTCTGAATCTGATCATCAGTGAGGTGAAAGTGTTTACGACGGCTTTCTGTACATGTGCTCCCAGCTGACCACGGGTCATTTAAAGATGGTGCCATGATCCAGAGAGAAAGAACGCCCTCAGCTCACCAGCAAACTGACGATGGTGATGGATGGCTGTCTGACTTATTCATTCTGAAGTGGTCCCTGTCACACTCAGCCTCCCAAACTGATACCAGAGCAGCTTCCTTATACACCCACAGTGACATATTGCGAACACCTGCCTGACATTGCACCGTACCGTACACCGGGGGGGGGGGGGGGGGGGACTGTCACCGCATGTGACTCAAACCACTACACGGAGACAGTCCTCATAATTTTCCTCGTCTTACGGTGACGCGGCAGCAGATACGACTACACACAGATATGATCAGAGAAAGAGAGATAGCAACAACGCAACACTGTCTGGAGGTTTTTACAAAAGTTGGTCCCTATAATCTTTGTTAAGGCAGAATATGTGTGATATCTGTTGTACTGGATTGCATGAGATCGTACAGGAGCGGCAACGCAACAAGTTGAGTTTAAATCAATGTAACTGTCATAAATATATTAAAGTTATAAGCCTAAAGATTGTTGTTATTCTAAACTCCATTTCCATACTATTTATGATCTACATTTTTTTTCCAGCCCTCCGCAACAGTCCCTGTTTCTCATGTGGCCCCTTGGGAAAAAGAATTGCCCATCCCTGATCATGAGGGTGTAGTTTGAGGTGCTGCTTGATCGTATCGCTTCATACAGAGAGGTGGTGTTTCTATGTTTCTTAGCTTTGCCTCATTGATGTAAATGTGGTGGACTTAATAGCAGGGAGACTTTTCAGTATACAGTGCAACACAATACAGTTTGAAAGCAAGGACTTAAAAAAACCCATCTTATCTGAAAATCAAAACACCACAAGAATGTTGAAGTCTAAAGTTCAGGGAGGTGTAGAAGCACCACATATAGCTCATAATTATTTCATTTCCTGCTGAAACGGATCAACCAATCGGATGCATCATGGACGGACACAGAATTAACTCACCCGGCCATTAAGAAAGACTGCTGCTTTCAAAACTTAATGACAGAACTTACGTCCATTAAAAAAACATTATCAAAAACGTACTTGAATAAAAATCCTTGATAAAGACTGCAGAACACCCATTCCAATCAGTGCCGACTTCTCAAAATCTGTAATAATAATCTGTGAAGATACAATAACATAGTGGTGATTACAATACAAATCTATTAGACCACACCTGTTTGTTAATCGACATTATGTTTGGTTTGCCTTTTTCCATCTATGAACGCCCTCATCTGTCACCAAGCAGAGAGAGAGAGAGAGAGAGAGAGTAACCTTTTTTGAGGCACAATAGGATGACCTGTGTATTAACCCAGTTTGAAAACCCCTCTGGACCAAAGGGACTGTATTATCGAAAATTTCAGAGAGGGAGAGGAGAGGAGAGGAGAGGGGGAAAGCAAAGAGGTGAGAAGAAAAAAGGCTTGTGTAGCTGTATTAAACCTCTGCTCCCTAGGTATCAGATTAACCTAGTTGAAGCTTCTCCTGCTGAGTTAATTAGACAAGATTGGAAAGGCTGCAGATTTACTAATGATGTGATGAACGCCAACGGCTCTGGCTCTGGCTCTGGTGTGCGAGCTGGACGGCGATCTAAAACTATAATATTCGGCTGAATTACAAAGTACCCTCTGCGGTGCAAAGCATGTGACTGCCCGTAAATCTAATCTGGTATTTGGGGATTGATTTCATCAAGCGGGGAAAACGCTGGAGCGCTCACCGTGTTTTGCTGAGTGTGTGTTTCGATGTTGTTTGGTCTTGAGGGGCTGCTGCGAACTGACTGGATTTTAAGAATATTTACTGGGGCTTTTGGTCCACTTGCTTTCCTTGACCTCTTCATGAAATACATCAAATGGTAATCTTTTTTTCTCTTGCCTCCAGTCTGCTTTTAAAAAAGCACTGAGAGAGACAGAGGACCGGAGCAGTTTAGTTACGGTGCTGTTAACTCTCACGCATTGACGGCTTGACTCACGTAATTTACACTTTTTACACGTAGAGAAAAAAGAATTCTACTTTAACTTCTGACATGTTCGTGCATATTAATAGTTTAGGAAAAAAAGCTGACAAAGCTGAAACTTCTGTGGAAATAATAGCGGGATCAACGATATGATCAAAGATATCAAGACTGCCAAACTGAATATAAAAAATGTTAAACCTATGGACAAGTCCAAGGCCGATCTTGTGACTAACGGACGACCCGCTCTACTTCCAGAGCCACAGTCGCCCCCAATAGTAACAATCAGTAACGGTGCTTTATTTACTTCTGCTTACTTCCTCAGAGTCAATGTGGCTTCAAGCGATTTGACTTTAAAAAGATGTCGTGTAGCGACATGCAGCGTAAAAAGAAATAGTCTAAAAACTAAAAATGTCACTCTTTTGGATCAAAGGAATAGTTTGACATTTTTGTCTTGGCTTCCGCTATGTTGTCAAAAGTTTGAAGAAAAAAAATGGCGTATAGCATGTAAATGAAGGAGCTTTAGAGGTGTTGATCGTTCTTTTTTTCGCCTTCAGAAAGCCAGTCAGTCTTTATGCTAAGCTAAGCTAACCAGCTCCGGCTTCATATTGAACGGACAAATATGAGAGTGGTATCTATCTTCTAATCAAACTCACCTAGAAGGGGAATTTATTTCCCAAAATGTCGAACAAAAGTTAATAAAGGCAATACCAGAAATGTAGACACTGTTGTCCACAAAGGTATTTGCTTGATAATTCCTCTCCAGAGACACCTAAAACAGTATTTGTGTGACTCAATAACACAAAACGTTATCTATTCAGTCGACCTGCCTCCTAAGGCCTAATTTCGACATTGGTTTGATTTGAATGGCGTTTTCCTCTTTTCCTCTTCGTGAGGACAAAGCGGTACAAATGTCCCCCGTCATCCGTCGGCGTGTGCTTTTATCGGCCGTAACAGAAACCATTGATTAGTAACCAGACCAACAGAGTGGAAATAAATGGGCTGACATTGCCCGCGTTATCTAGTCTAACGGTTTGACCAACTTTGTGATTTCCATTGGAGAACCAATTAGAGATTAACAACACGACCAAATAGCCGTCAATGATGTAGCAGACAAATGAAGATTAACACGAACTAAAGTCAGACAGAATTGATTTCCAGTAATTCATACAAATAGCAGTACAGTACACTGCAGGCTTTCTTTTGGTTTTACACTGATTGGTTTTTAGTGTTGATTCAAATACTCGTGCGGATAAAGGAGTTCAATGTGTGTGAGAAAGTTAAGTAGTTTACAGTGATAGGATAGAGTGTGTGCACGTATGTGTGTGAGAGACAGTGAATTAAACACAGTCTCTGTAAGCAGTTTCAAATGATAGGATTACGTGTGCGTTTGTCCATGCGGGTGTTTGCGTGTGCATGTGTGGAGAAAAAAGATATACTTTTTTTGTATTTCCCCCCTGTGCTCTGCATCTTGTCCTTCTCCGCATAATACCCACAATAATGTGGAATCAGTCTGGTGCCTTTTTGTATCACGCGTCTTTCATGAAAGCCCATAAACGACACTTCACTGGAGGCTTTGGCTTTTACCTCAAGGCAGTGTTTAAACTGGATGCACATCACACCATTTATTCAGCTCATTAAGCACTCAATTTGCTGCCACAGCCACATTTTGCACACACACACACACAGACACACACACACACACAGTGCCCCAAGAAAGCTTTCATGAAGAAGTTTAAAATCTGTTTCTCGTTTTTTTAAATAAAAAATGTAATCCTTTTCCTTTGGACATCCATCCACAGAATTTTTCCACACAGAACCACATATCATTGCAGCCAAAGTTTTTGGACACACACACATACACACACAACCACACACACACACACACACACACACACACACACACACACACACACAGAGTAAGGGTAGGAAAATGAACAGAAGCCACCTGCTGAACTCTGGTACGTTTTTTAGTAGCAGCTGGTTTCTTGCCAGTGTTCAATCTGCAAAAGCAGGCCATCACTAAACCGTCACCACGAGAAAGAAATATCTAACATATACAGCACTAAAGAGCAGCACCTAAGTTTGAATCACTCTGCGCAAATCCAAGCTAACGCTGCTACAGATTACACGTGTGCGAACGTACCAGCATTTGTGTTCCCATGTCAACCACTTTTATTCTCGTAGTCAACACATTAATAGCACGGTCGCTGTGTACCGACTGCTGTGGTTGGTCGGCCACCGACCCCGAAGACTCGTGGCATTCGACAGAAGGGATTTACATTTCAAATCTGTTCTCAGCATTCTCAGAATGTAGCAGCAGTATAATGTGTGTGTGTGTGTGTGTGTGTGTGTGTGTGTGTGTGTGTGTGTGTGTGTGTGTGTGTGTGTGTGTGTGTGTGTGTGCACTACACCGGGTTTAAAAGGTAAGAATCCTATTAGCAGCTTCTTGGCTCAGTGCTTAGTCTGTCAGCTGACGTCTGATACTCTGTGCTAGATGCTAGGCCTGATCTGTGTGTTGACGTATCAGATCTCAGATTTCATTCTTAATCCGTCAAAAAGTATTTGTTTGTCATTAGCTTGTCTACATATAGGCACCGGTCAATACATGCTGGCCGAGCAACTTTGAAGCTGCTTGTTAGCTTAGCGTGTTAGCGCGCTAACATTTGCTAATTAGCACAAAACACAAAAAGGTCATTTTGTCATGAACCAAATTAATGGGAAAACTTCTATTTTGACCTGATGATGGTGCTCAATGAGACATGAAGTTATTGCCAAAGTTTTTTTTTTGTCCTCCAATAGTTGTTGAGACTAAAACCCGCCTCATGTTGGGGCCAACATTCCTCATTTCACTGTCATTAGCTGATGACGACTGATGAAGAAAGCTCGTAGGTGGACCTGGAGTTGAGGTCATTTTGTCACATCATCCTAATTTCAGGGGGTTTAGGGGAGATGAACAGATATTACAATACTCATTTGCATCGGGTGGTTTTGAACAGCGTTATTCTGTGGTTATTCTGAGGATGCATAGCAGATAACCTGTCTGAAGCACATGAAGTGGGTTTCGCCTCAACCTGTTTAAATGTCCTCCAAGGTCATCGTCGCTCCTGAGTGTTTTATGGTGCGACACGTTTATATACAGACCCCTTTAAATTGTACTGCCACTGGTACATTAAAAGCATTGTTGCCTGGAAGTTAGCTTGCCTCAGATCGTTATCACTGAAAGAATTCTGGTCTGAAGATAAATCATTTCCTCAGTCACTTCAAAGTATGTATTTCATTTATTAAACTTCAGAGAAAATGATATTCTGTCATTACTTATGTTCTCATATCTTTCATCAGCAGTGTGTTTTTCTGCATCGTTAAGCTCAAACTTCCCACAGTACGTATGGGCACTAACTCTTGCTGTGTTATAATGTGAGTATGAAACAATATTAAAAATGTAAAAATATTAAATATAAGGAATTATTAATGGGCGTACTCGGCAAATCAGTTGCTTACATCTATCTTCTTAAACCTGTGGGCAGATATTTTTCGCTGATTTATACAATTCTCTAAGATGATGTATATCTTAACTGCAGAACAAAAGGCAGCATCATAAATTACTGTAAGCTTGGGAGGAGCAGACAGAGGGGAACAACTTTTCTTTTGCTGGCCACTTAGCTACCAGCATGACTAGATTGTGTCAGTAGTGTGACTTAACAACATCAGCATGGCTTTACTGTGGAGAACATGAGGTATAGAGGCTGATTAAAACGCTCCAAGGCCACCACGGGACAACGTTCCCTCTGATTAAAGGGCAGATTTTAGGTTTCCTGCCAACATTTTAATTTAGAGAGCAGATTTAATGCAAAGAATTCTGACAAATTGATGAGTCTGCAGTGTTATGTTAGCCTGCACCAGAACACACAGTGTCTATACAAGCATAACATTAGAACAGAAGGGGTTTGGCCATGATTACAAAACCAGGCGTGCTTTGTTGCGGCAGCATCTAAACATCTTTTTCGAGCCAGGGAAAATCCAGAACGGAAATTCAAGCAATGTGCTCAAAGCGATGGATACGCATGGTGTGTTGGCAACTCGCGCATTCGTCACCCCTTGAGGTACAACTACGCCGCACTGCTGAGATATTGAGGGTTGATGTCGCCGGTGGTTTGACTTCCACGTCTGCTGAGGTTTATTTTTAACAGCGAGATGATTAAAGCAGGTGATACCAGGTTGGAGGTGATGACACTTGTTGCTAAGCTAAAGCTAGAGCTTAACATTTAAGCTCCTTGGTTTTCTCGGAGGATGAAGTGTTATTGTGATCTTTTCAAAGTATGTCCAAATGGGATGAGACGGGGGAAGAGATGAGTGAGGACTTACCTAATGTACATGTCCATGGAGGTGTGAATAAAAACAGGCCAGGGGCACATTTTGGGTACTGCTGTGTCATCATCAGCACAGTTATACAGTGAGCTCGCTGCTATCGAGAATACGACAGAAACGTTCTCCCTCAACAGCACCTGGACAGGTTTCTGTATTCCTCTGTGCTTATTATTTAGTCATTCATATGCTTTAGAGAGATGCTTAAGATGTGAAGCTGAGTTTTCAGGGACTCAAAGAGAGCTCTATTCCTTTCTGTATTCACAAAGTAGGACCACTGATAAAAGGAGGTCACCTGCATAAATAACATAATAGCGCATCAATAACTTTGATAGTGATTTCATCATCTATTAGCATCTTTAACCTCTTAAAGCATAGACATCAATGAAAATAGTCGTTAGTCGTTAGTTGCAGCCACATTTAACAATATGTCTGTTGTCTCTGTGTTGTGTTTTAGTTCCACGTTGGTCCATATTCCCTGCACAACCAGCTAGCATTGTTCAACTGTATCGACATACAGAACCAGGCAGTGGCACAGCATGTGATTCTGGGGGGGGGGGGGGCGCCCACCCAAAGGCCTTTGACTGCATCCACTTGAGAGAAACGAAGAGAATCTCCCCCTTGCGATCTTCACCAGGCGAGGCTGCCCCTCCATCTACTCTATCCTTCACGGCACTCAGGGTGCTGTGTTGTCTCTTAGCAACGCTGCCAGGCAAATCGATGGAGGGGAAAGGGGAGCGACAGGGAGATGAATGAGGGGGGGGGGGGGGGGGGGGGGGGGGTGAGAGGACAAAAAGGCAAAAAAAAAAGAAGTGGAGAGAGAAGTGGGGAGAAGGGCAAACGGGTGTCAAGTGTACAAAGAAAAAGAGGAGGGAGGAGGAGTGAAGTGGAGATGTGTGGGGGGGGGGGTCACAGGCAAGGAAGATAGGAGAAAGAAGAAAGGGATGATGGGGATGAGGGGAGGGAGATAGAGGAGGAAGCACAGTAGGAAATAAACGAGGGAGGGATGTGTAAATGTCAAGCTCTTACCAAGTCACATGCATTGAATGTCATTTAGGACCAAAATGTCAAAAAAACGATAAAGTAGACTAGATTTTGAGGGATGGTGCATGTTTTCTATACACTGACTACATTTCTAGTGCAGTTCTTCAATAAGAGTTATAAGTTATCAAATACACAGAAGGCTCACTTGCCCCGAGTGAATAAGACCCCCCCCCCCCCCCTTGGGTAAGGTTGTCCATACTTTGTACCATACACGTTACTCAACTGATGAGTAGCAAAAGACCGTTATCATCGTCAGGCAGGTCATCGACCACAATGCATCTCCAGATGGAGATGGAAAGAGCCGACGGCCTCCGACACCAGCAGCAGCAGCAGCAGCAGCAGCAGACACTGGAGGAGGAGAGCGACGCTTCCCTGCATCACTACACCACCAAGCACTGTTTGACCGACCGGGCTGTGTTCGCCTGCTCCCAAAGCATCCTGCGTTCAGACAATTTGGCTGCATGCAAACAATGTAGTCAAAGGCTCACCTTGTATTTCTGAAATCCCGAATCAGAATTGGTTTCAACCTTCCCCTCGGTCCTTTTCAGTCTTATGCTCGCTGCCGATTTCAGCCTCTCGTGCGGGCACGTTGTCTGAATCTCGATGTGTGTTCTCTCTCTGGATGCGGAGCAGGACGAGCAGCGGAATGTAAATGGACCTGGGATAACGGGGGGAAGAAAAAAAGACTTGCGGATTCAACCTAGCTATGCGAAGGCAGCGGGTAGCGTGAGGCTACCGGGTGCTGAAGAGGCTAAACCCGCTCGCTGAATAGTAACGCGTGATCGGGCAGCGTCCGATGAAAGCGGAGGGTCGTGGACTGTTCTCCAGGACGGCCCTCAGCGACGAGGCCGGAGGAGCGGGAGCTTCCTGGGAGGGACGGTCCTCGTAAACCCCGGTGGCCACCGCTGTCATGCTCTCCAGCATAAATCTACAACTTCCTGTCATATCTTTTCACAATTAAAATGCTGTGTGCACCCTTAAAATCCACCAAACATTTATTTTGTATGATTATATTTTATCAAACCATATGCAAATCATAAAAAAACAATATATAGACTAATTATATAAAACCCTTCAAGCATATGTGTGTGTCTGTATACTATACCTGCATATACAGTATGGCTGAACACATGCATACACAAGGATTATGTGTATTCACATGCGCATATATTACATACGCATTAATATACATGAAGAAATACATTATAATATATTATTTTTCGTTGCAGCAGCACATCAATTTGTAGCACTAATGTACTTCAAAAGTCCAGCCTATCTGGTCACATAATGATCAGACCCGTCTCTCATTCTGAATGAGATTTATTTGTTATGTATAGCTATCTTTTTCCTTTTTTTTCCTTGCATAATTAGGCATTCATGAAAAGATGGTTCAATGGGTCCTCCAGCCCCACAACAAAACCTGCTTTGCTTTGGTATTTTAAACCGAATCAATCTACTACCATATGTTTGCCTTTATTGAAGTCATCAATAATATGAATACGTGTTTGAGGAAAAAAAGAGGAAACATGCAATTCTAAAATCACACAAACCAAAATGCAGTAAATACAGAGACAAGCATTGCTTCACATTTACTAAATATATTCATGTTATCCATTTGTCTTTCTATCACGACTTTGCCGCTTTTACTTTGAAAAAAAAAAGATAGCCCCCTAATCAAGTGAACTCCCAGCTTTATGGTAACAATTGAATGAATCCCTCCAAGAAGAAATTCAGAAGAACAAAACCACTCCAGTTACAGAGTTCTCACTCCAAGGCTGCACAAACAGGCTGAAAACTCACCTTAAAAACATTTAAATGCTGATTATAGATCATTCACATTTATTCTTTTCCCATCCACTTAACAGGTGCACAAGAAAGACTAACCATATGCCTCCCTGATCCACATCAGTCATGAGGATATGAACCCACTTGAACTCACTTCATCCTCATTGTGTTTCCAGGACAGAGCTCAGCCATCTCTGGGCCATGTTGTGGTAATGATGCCCCCCTCCCTCTCTCTGCATTCCTCATGCATGCAAAGCATTTTGGAATTTGTAGTTTGTACACGTGCTATGGATTCCTGCATTATCAGGGACTGGTTGAAAAGCTTTTTCTTTTTTTTTAAATATAAAGTGCAAAAAGTCTCCTCAAAATATCAAACTGAGATGAACTCAAATAACCAGAGAATGAGAGTCATATTCTATTATTTGTTATATACTGGCACTGAAATGAGTTCCGACACAAAACAGTTGCTACACATTTTTTTGGATGTATTGGCAAAAGAAAACACGTACCTGGGTTACTATTGCAGAGATAAAACATGGAGGGTTTGACAGGTGTGTTTGCACATTCTCAGTGAAGGTGGAAAATGGTTCGATGCAAACAATGAGGAACCTTGGAGGTAGAAAACCCAGATAGAAAGGTTGAGTCTGGTGGGAAGTACTAGAAGTCTGACCTTTACTGTGAATGCCCTTATTGAGCGCAGTGTACCTGAGGAATGAGTGAGAGACGAAATGATCCGCATAACGGAAGACATTTAGTCCAGTCCAGTGTTGTTGTCGCTGATACTGGTGTCCATAAGAGTTCGCTGTATACCTGTAGGTGTTAGCAGGTCACTTTGTTCACCATTTGTGTCTGTTGCCTTGATGGAGATGAGGGGGCCTGCTTGTCCTCTGAGACCCTCACAGTCATACGTCATGTCATGTATCTCCTTGTCTTAGCATTTTCATCAAGCTGGTGATTCTTACACTGACTGAAATTTGATATTGTAATTTTTTTGTGCTGAACCATTCCGTGAAATGCCAACATCAGTAACAGTATCTGCATGGCATGACATGTTTGACACATTTGTTGACATAATAACAAATGAGGTAGAATTCTGGACACATTTGTTACACTATATTTTCAATGGATAACGTGTATAACATGGATAACAACAATATAAAATAACAAATGTAGAAAGAAAACGCTTCCAAACTCATCGCATACCCGGGTCTCTGACTTTAGATCCGTTATTGAGGTCTTTGTCGACATCTGCTGGAGATTTGTCGATACTACAGCAAGTCTCACATTTCTGTCAGGCGCCGTGTGGGCCACCTCTCATGACGGCGTTTTAGCCGAGGAAGGACCCAAAAACGGCGGCTCATCGTTAGCTTCTAGAGTTTCATGGAGATTGTTTGTGTAAATGAAGTCATATCCATCTGAAATCAGAAGCATCTTATCCAACACGCCGGTAAATATTATATTGTGCAAATCTACAGCGTGTCAGTATTCAGATGGACGTTGTATGCATGTAAAGTGTGCGCGGTGTTAAGTATTATAGCACGAAAATGGGGGATGGCGTCAGGCAAAAGTGGCGCTTTCTATGAATGGGCTCTCAGTCCGTTGAATACAATAAGTGAACTGTAAAGGCTAACTGTGTGCACAGTTTGGACCAACTTGAATTCTCAAGGCTAACGATAGGTAACGTTGCTACCTTGGCCTTGCAACAAAGGAGCCAAGTTTACAAACAAACTTGTTGTTCAGACGTGCTACGCGTAAAGTTCGTCTTTTGTCTGCTAAGCTAACATTAGCAGTGCTCGTCGGTTACAGGCATGTAAACTAACACCACAAGTTGACCCGTTGACCCTCTTACTCATAAAGGCTATATTCCTCAGTTAATTCGTTGTTGGAAGGTAACATTTACTAATTGTACCACAGTGCTAACGTTACTTCCTCAACGGTGCAGCTTATTTCCGTTTGAATATCCCTCTTAAACATTCAACACACCGCTAAGTACGGACACATTTAAAAGACTGGTCATGGGAAATAAACTGTTCAAAGTAAGAGATGATACTGTTCAAACGTAAACGTCTTTCTTTATTCCATTTCTTTATTTCTCTACAGGTTTGAGCTGGGCTAAAAGTGCTCTGTTTGCAGCCCCTGAAGAACCTTGTGGGGAAGCCACAGAAAAGGAGCCATGTTTCTGTACAACATCACCCTTCAGCGTGCCACGGGCATCACGCATGCCATCCATGGAAACTTCTCAGGTAAGTTCGCTGCCTTCTTGTTCCTGCTTGGTTGGGTCATCATCTTGCCATTTTCCCACCTCTCAAAAGTCATTTTTTTTTAAAGATTTCGAGTAGGGGATTAGACCACAATCACGTTACCTGGCTTCTCTTTTCATCATGACAAAGTGTCCCTGAGCAAATCACCCAACGTTGGCCCCAGACAATGCAACACCTCTGGAGTTTGATTAGAACTGAACTGCAGAAAGTCATATAGGAAATGGTGTACTTTTTGTTATGTTTAAGATTAAGTGGTGATCATTAAGTAAAACAATGTATAATTTTTAACTTAGATATACATACTGGCTGCAATTTTATATCTGTGGAAGATGATCCGATTTTCTTGAGAAATTCTGTTAAATTTCAACTCCTGGGTTTGTGAGAGAAAAGCTATGCAGTGTTTCTTTTCAGTTGATGGCTGACACGTGACTGAATGCTGAAAAGAGATGTTTGTGTCTTGTTAGGAACCAAAATGCAGGAGATCGTTGTTTCCAGGGGAAAGATCTTGGAATTATTGCGGCCAGATGCCAACACGGGAAAGGTGCACACTCTGCTCACAGTGGAGGTGTTTGGCATCGTTCGCTCCCTGATGGCCTTCAGGCTCACTGGAGGAACCAAAGGTACGTAGCCAAGGATGCGTGTAATACAGACACGGAGTATGTAGTTAACGACACCGCTCTAAAGATATTTTTATGAAATAGGTTGATGTATGTTCAGTCTTGGCCACTGGTTTTACATTCCACTACTGAATGGGAGAGATTTCCTTCTTCCCTGAGATCCAATGTTCAACTGTAACTCAATAACCTCACAAAAATGATTCATATTTTGATAAAAAGTGCAAGAGAAAATAGTTCTCTCACTACATATACTGCCTTTTGTTTTGTTTATCTATGTTCTTGTATGTTTGTAGACTACATTGTTGTTGGAAGCGACAGTGGTCGAATTGTCATCCTGGAATATCATCCATCCAAAAACATGTTTGAGAAGATCCACCAGGAAACGTTTGGGAAGAGTGGCTGCCGGCGCATCGTCCCCGGACAGTTCCTGGCTGTGGACCCAAAAGGCAGAGCCGTGATGATAGGTACAGAGTAATATCAAAGAGTCCCAAAGTTTGAATGAATCAGTTTACCCCTAAAAAGAAAATGTTATTTTCACGTCACACAGACGAGGTTAGTACACCTCCAGAACACAGTAGAATGTGTCGTTTGTTTACTGCGACAGCTGTTGCACACGTATGTTAGAAACGGTCAATTGTATGTCGTGCAGTTCAATACAACGCTGTAAGGGAACAATCTCAACACAATATGAAAACATTGTGGAGAGACGTTTAGTACTTATTAGTATGAATTATAGGTGCACAGAAGCTAATTAAATAAAAATGAGTTTGAGTGTCCTGAGAATGATGTCACTATCTTCAGAATAGTGGAATTCTAATATCTTGTATTCTAAAATCAAAAGGTTTTCGTCTAAAAGATCGATCATGCATATTTTAAAGTTGGTTCCCTTTGTCCCTCCCCTGTCTAGGAGCGATAGAGAAGCAGAAGCTGGTCTATATTCTGAACAGAGATGCAGCTGCGAGGCTGACCATCTCCTCTCCACTGGAAGCACACAAAGCCAACACACTGGTCTACCATGTCGTAGGAGTCGACGTCGGCTTTGAGAATCCCATGTTTGCCTGCCTCGAGATGGACTATGAGGTACGGTCATGAAAAGAAGTCACTGTTACGATGCCTCTAAAGTGACGCACACTGGCTTGTGTTGTAGATGTGATGAGTTTGTCATGTCTCTTCTCTGACTCTACTGGAGAAAGATGCAACCTCTGATCTCAGCACATACATTTCATTTTCAAATACCATTAGAAACATACTGTTGACTATCCTGATGATGTAAGCATTTGTTAACCTGTTGGTTATGGTTCAATGAGCTTACAGGGGCCTCCACTCACATAGCACGTTTTGTAAAAGAGCTTTTTCAAGTCATTGAAAACGGGAGTTAAAGTAAAATGTCTTGGAGAATTATTTCAACATTCTCTTGTTTGCGTTTTGTCTGAGAATGAACTACTAGGCTATCTACCAGAACAGATCACATTGCCACTTGAGTTATGTTCAGGATCATATTAACGGTCAAATAGTCGTTTATAGACGAGAGTATTTGGGAAACGTTGTGAACACACCCCCGAGTCAGGTCACATGGTAACAGGTGCAGGTCATTTTCTTCCCACGTTTAAATGTTTGATTGATGTTTAAATTGGGAAGCATGTGTGGCTCACTTGCTTAAGTTGAAGCGCTTGCTAGCTTTTCAACTCTGGCTAGGAGCAATGTTTTCAAATGTATGCCGAGCATTGTTGAGAGAGTTGAATATTAATGAACGAGAGCCCTAAATACTGCCCAATGTTACCTTTCATAGGGCTAACATTGGCTCACAGTGGGTGTGATTAGCCTCGTTGAAGACTTGCGTTCAGTCTAGAATTGTCAGTAGGAAA
This sequence comes from Pholis gunnellus, assembly GCF_910591455.1. NCBI lineage: Eukaryota > Metazoa > Chordata > Actinopteri > Perciformes > Pholidae > Pholis > Pholis gunnellus. The sequence continues at coordinate 21,520,550 of NC_136533.1, read as the reverse complement.
AACTGTAGGCTAATATGTTTGGCAGCAATGATTACTACAGTGATGTATATTAGTGTATGCCACAATCTCTGTCTGTCATACCAGCTAGTTGTCACTTAGAATGTCCTGGGAAATTTGAAATGATCTCTAGAAAACCGTGGGAACCCTGGCTGTGCATGATATTGGACTCATTTTGAATATAATATTTGCTCTTTCCAGGAAGCTGACAATGACCCGACGGGAGAGGCGGCCGCCAACACGCAACAGACGCTCACCTTTTACGAGCTGGACCTCGGCTTAAATCACGTGGTCCGCAAGTACAGCGAGGCTCTGGAAGAGCATGGGAATTTCCTCATCACTGGTAAGCATCTGGGCACGTGTGCTTGTCGGGAGTGATAACGCACACACAGGCGTCTTAGATTACAGATAGTTATTACCAATGTCACAGTGTTGTTGATATGATGAGTTTCTCATGTCTCTTCTCTGATTAATGCTGGAGAAAGATTGAACACCTCTGATCTCGGCACAAGTTTACCAACACAGTAACTCACTTCGAAAAAACCTTGTATTGGAAAATGGCTTGTATTTTGATTAGTGAAGAAACGCATCCCACTAAACGCTCCTCTCTGTCTAGTTCCTGGTGGTTCCGATGGGCCCAGTGGAGTTCTGATCTGCTCCGAAAACTACATCACTTACAAGAACTTTGGAGACCAGCCTGACATTCGCTGTCCCATCCCGCGACGCAGGGTGAGTCCTAAATACAGAAATGCATCATGCTTGTTACACTCGGTCAACTTTAACACACACCTCCTGCAGTGTCTTTTACTATAGCTTCCTACAAACATGGCAACAAAATGGGACTCTTCTCTTGACTGATTTTAAGACGTTGGTACAGCTCAATCCCACTTTTTGTTTCTGTATCCACATGTATTTTTAGTCCTCTCTTCCTCATCTGTTCCGTCCTGCAGAATGACCTGGATGACCCGGAGCGTGGCATGATATTTGTGTGCTCAGCCACCCACAAGACCAAGTCCATGTTCTTCTTCCTGGCCCAAACTGAGCAGGGAGACATCTTTAAGGTCACCCTGGAGACGGATGAAGAAATGGTGAGCGAAGATGAGGGATTGATGGAGGGTCCTGCTGCTGTAGTGTTTAATTATTTATTTATTTTGTTCACTTCTGGTATTGATTTATTTACTAAATGTTTTGGCACAATAATGTATATTTAAAAAGGGTCTGTGTTATTTCTCAGGTCACAGAAATCAGGCTGAAATACTTTGACACGATCCCCGTAGCAACAGCCATGTGTGTCCTGAAGACCGGCTTCTTGTTCGTGTGTACAGAATTTGGAAACCAGTAAGTCATTTGTCCTCAGAATTCCTGTGCCTTTTGTCTTTTGCTTGTTTTTTGTTGCTCTTTTTCCCCTCATGTTCCATCTGTTGTGTTTTTTCTTCAGTTATCTTTACCAGATCGCTCACTTGGGTGACGATGATGAGGAGCCTGAGTTCTCCTCTGCAATGCCGTTGGAAGAGGGAGACACATTCTTCTTCCAGCCCCGCCCCCTCAAGAACCTTGTGCTGGTGGACGAACAGGAGAACTTATCACCCATCATGTCCTGTCAGGTCAGTGTGTTTGTTTGCATGCACTTGCGCCCATACAACTGAGCCTCCCAAATACCTGGGAGAGTACTGCAGTGCATTTCCTTACTGGCTCTTTGTGTACTCTCTTCCCGTTTTTAACAGATTGCTGATTTGGCCAACGAAGACACACCACAGTTGTACGTTGCCTGTGGTCGAGGACCCCGGTCTACTCTGAGGGTCCTTAGACATGGACTGGAGGTACACACACACACACACACACACACAATCTCTCACACACACACACACACACACACTCTGTTGGCTGAAAAGTGATGAGTTTGTTCATGTCTCTTCTCTGATTAAAAGCTGAAGATTCTGTCAATCGCACTGATTTCAGTACGCTTTCATTACTCGCTGCTTACAAACATGGCAACAAACAATCATTGTTTGTATGCTGGTTGGTCGGCATCTCTGGTTCTGTTTTTGTTAACATGTTTAGATCCCACCAGCGAGTAAAAAACACAACGTTTTGCAGCAGAGAAGATGTGCTTCTCCAGTTACTTCTCAAGTGTTTTGTGCTCAATACACACACACACACACACACTACATGTTGTGAGCCTATCACAACAACAATGCTTAAATGGACTCTTCGCTAAGCCCCGCCCCCGCTGCTGCTCCGTCTGGCTGTCAGAGCCCACATAGGGTCCACGCTGTCATTAACTGCACTCCCTGGATACAAATATCGCTGCCTTTTTTTGTCTTCCTTCTCTGTCAGGTATCAGAGATGGCTGTGTCTGAGCTGCCCGGTAACCCTAACGCTGTGTGGACGGTACGCAGACATGTGGAAGGTAACAAGTTTCCTGTTTCAGACAACTTTTTTTCAAACCTCTCAAAAATAAATTTACAATTTGGCGTATAGCCAGTTAAAGACCGGATGCAAATAGAGGCGGTTCACCTTAAAGGTGCAACATGTCTAAAGCCAAGCTTCCTTTGCTCCGTTTTATAAAGATTATAATGGCAAGAAAACGGCCACATCAAAACCATGAATGTTTTTCGGTACGCTTTGTTGTTGTCTTTAGCTACATTAAAGATGCGTTTTTCTGAATAACTTGTGCCACTATAAATGGCTAAAACCCAAAGTGAATTTGATTTTGCTTTAGAAGTAAAGCCGCTAACGTAACAGCCAGTGCCGGAAGTCCCAGCAGGCCGTTGTCTGCAGTAGGGCTGCAACTAACTATTATTTTAATAATCGATTAATCTGTCGATTATTTGTTCGATTAATCGATGAATCGGATAAAAAAACAAAAGCATTAATTTCCAACCCTTTATTCAAAAACAGAACTAACAGTGCAAATTCACAGTGCAAAAAATCCTCAGAAAGTGCACAAACGGGTTGCTCGAACATCCCTGAGCTGTTAAAAGTAATACTTTTTTTTAAAAATGGACTAATATCAGGAGTGGGGTTCAGCGGGTTACACACGCTGATCCACTCAGTGTGGCGCGCGTGCAGCCCCGGACATCGAAGGGCATCCCAGACCTGTTGTTGCTCAATCTCGTGTGGCTGAACGCCACTTGTCCCTCTAAGAAGCTGGACGCCGACCGCACGGGGCCGCGTAACTAGTTAGCATGACGGAGTCTCGTTCGTTATCGGAATTAACCAGACAAATTGCTCCACCAACAAGAACGGCCATGCACCACCACCCACAGAATCGAGAAAGAGCATCAATCTGTAAATCCTTTCCGTGTCGGGTGAGGTTTCCCCCGGCCGTCCCTCTTAATCATGGCCCCAGTTCAGAGAAAAACCCACAAAATAGAACCGGAGTCCTATTCCATTATTCCTAGCTGCGGTTTTCAGGCGACCGGGTCTGCTTTGAACACTCAAACATCTCCGCGACTTATTGAGTGGCGTAATAATCGCGCGACACAACGAATCGATAATGAAATTCGTTGCCAACTCTTTTAATAATCGATTTTATCGATTCGTTGTTGCAGCCCTAGTCTGGAGCAGCTCTGTCGTCTAACCTGTGTAACAGCAGCCCAGAGAAAGCTTGCTGATCTGAGTCAGTGCCCCGGGATCAGACCCCCTGAGTTTGCACTGGCTGAGATGCTACAGCTGCTAACTGAGGATCTGTCCCCAAAAGCTGGCAAGCGGCAGGGAGGATGAAATGAAAATGGGTCATTTCTGCCACTTTTATTTGAATACAACAAAGAAACTATCAAACTAAGATGCTGTGCCCTCAACGAGATTGACAAATCACGCTGAAGTTACATTTATTCATCATATTTAGCTCCATCTGCATTAAATATTTTTCTTATCAGTGTTTCTTTTTTCTTTGTCTGCCTCCATTCCTTTCTTTCATCAGATGAGTTTGATGCCTACATCATCGTGTCTTTCGTGAACGCCACTCTGGTTCTGTCCATCGGAGAGACTGTAGAGGAAGTGACAGATTCTGGATTTCTGGGAACAACGCCTACTCTCTCCTGCTCACTGCTCGGTGAAGATGCGCTGGTGCAGGTGTGTGTGCCTCAAACATCTTCATTTGTACCCGTGATGAACAGTTGCATACAAACAGTCTTTACCATTTGATTTTATTATGTCACAAGATATGAAATTATCCGTGCGGATTAATAAAGTATCCTTCCGCCTGTCTGTTTGAAAGAGTTTCAAATCAAGCGTATCTCTATGCATAGTTGTATGATGCATAGAGTCATTTGTAATTGCCTGTTACAAAGAATTTTACATTTTAACCCACACATTTATTTCCCTGTAACTCTGTCTTTAAATGATATACAAATATATGCAAAGTGTTTAGAATTGCAACACGGATGACTACAACATCTTTGTGTATCCTCCACATCTGTAACGGTGAACTGAAGTACGCAGGAATTAATGTTGGAATTGGAAATTAGACCATCCTACTACTTACTGTTTTCCCATCTTATTGCTTCTGTTTCCCTCCCCGATTCTCCATACAGGTGTACCCAGACGGAATTCGCCATATCCGAGCAGACAAGCGTGTGAATGAGTGGAAGACTCCCGGGAAAAAAACCATCGTCCGCTGCGCTGTGAACCAGCGGCAGGTTGTCATCGCACTCACCGGAGGGGAGCTGGTCTACTTTGAGATGGACCCGGTAAGAGACGAGATGGTTTTTCAGAGTTTCATATCTCATGCTGCTTCAACCTCTGCTTCAACTGATCTTTATGGAATCTCAAAGTCGATCTGCTCCTGCACACCGCAAACAAAAGTTTCAAATAAGTTAAATTTGAGTGCAACAGTTGTTTCAAATAACACCAGTTGTAAACATTTTTTTTTTTTTTTTTTACAAGTTGCCTTGTTTATCACCAGTGAACAGAATGTTATTCACATTGTAATTGACAACACATTTTATTTTTCCTTCTATCATTTAATTTCAAACCTATGTTCATTTTATACTAAAGTTCTTATTAAATAAGGAAATACTTACTTTTCATTTGACAATTATTGAATTACAGGAAACATGCTATGTTGTGATGTATATCGTTATAAAATGACCTTATGCGCTACAAATATTAAAGACAAACTAAATAGTTCTCTGGTACCATAATAAACAGGAGAAACTGAGCTGACTCTGCGTATTAATACTGTTTCTCTCTTTGGTTCCTTCCTCTCTAGTCCGGTCAGCTGAATGAGTACACGGAGAGGAAGGAGATGTCTGCAGACGTGGTTTGTATGAGCCTCGCAAACGTTCCACCTGGTGAGCAGCGCTCGCGGTTCCTGGCCGTGGGACTGGTCGACAATACTGTCCGCATCATCTCCCTGGACCCTTTGGTATGACCACAAACACTCGTTTATAAATTAAATCGACCCATCAGCAAATAAACCAACACTCAGCACGCCGACACATTACCAATAAATGTTCTGTTTGACTGAACAAGTCGTGAAAAAAGTCAACGATTGTCAGTTGAGTGAAGCTTTGTCGTATTTGTATAATTTAGATTTAGTTAGCCAGTCGTGCCAGCGAGGTGGTGGAATGAACCGATTAGACTTTTTATGTCCTGATACCATGACTGTGGGTGTCAGTCAGTACCAATTACTGATCCGATACCAGTATTTAATTAAAGGAACAGTGCATGAGATTTAGTGGCATCTTAGTGGTTCGGTTGCAGATTGCAAGCAACAATATGACCCTCTACTCAACCCTCCTTTTCCAAGCTTGTCGTAAAACTATAGTGGCCTTCAGGTAGGGATAGTTATCTTTATGATTTTATTACTGTAAAGAGCTACTCTTATTAATACTCGGTTCTTTTATATGTAGTATTTTAAAAACAATTACATTTAGGAGTTATTTCGTTTTTTTTAGATATAACTAAATGTTTCTAGAGCAGCAACAGTAATGTTCAGCAAAGTCATTCATATTTTACTGGAAACAAATCTAAAATGTAAATGAAATTCCTAAGTGAAGTTTATAAATGATAATAATCAATAATGAAGATAGCATCAGTAAAAGTAAAAAGTTTACAAAAACAGACGGCTTCCATTTCTGCCAATTAATCCCCCTAAATGTTACACTGTTCCTTTAATAAGCTGTATGCTTCCCTGTGTGGCAGTGACTTAAATATTACTTTCCTTACTTTAATGAACAAAATGTAACAAATGCATACAGATAATAATTTATTGAATTGTCATTATTAACATTATAAGCCGTGTACCAACAGCTTGCTAAAAAACTAATTGTATAAATTATCAGTAATTACATTTGAAGTGTAAACATTTTTAATGCAGCAACAAATTGGTCATTACTTCAACAGGAAATTCAAATCCATTAAATGAACTATGTAGATGGATTTTATATATATATATATGATACCTGATCAAACAATTTGACTGAGGTGTAAACCAGCATCCCTAGTGATGAGCAGTAAATCACTTTTTATCCTGCATCCAAACCAAAATAGATATCACCGTAACATACCAGCATTTGGTTTAAACCCCATTTAGAGCTGCTAAATTTGTCTTGATGCTTGATAAGAATCCTCTCCAGTTGCAACTTATTTGTTTGGTTCCTTCTCAGGTCAGAGGAATCCTGGTTTCCCCAGGGCAAAGCTTGGGGAAACATGACCTTTGACTCCCTGTCAGCAAGGATCACCAAAACAGCATCCTTTGCCCTTTTTAAAATATTTATTTTAGATTCACTCTTTAGCTTCAAACACAGCCAAACTATCAATAATAGAAAACCATTCTGGCTCAACGTCAACCAAAACAAATAAGCAAAGTCCCATCCAGGATACTAATAGAGTGGAGTCTGGCTTTGATAAGTTCACGTGCGCTTCATATTATTATATATATTATATATACAGCATTATTTAAATTATATAATATACTTATTTCAAAAACATATGATGCAATTTTTCGGCAAACTGATGAGGAGTAAGTAATGCCTTGTAAGGTCCAAGTTAATATTAAATGAAAAAGTGGTGCATGCAAATAGGAGTTTCTACAGGCAGCTTCGGTGCAACGTTTGTAGTTAATCAGGTGATATCAGTGCTGACATTCACTCATTTTTCATTGTTCCCAAAAGCTTCAAACTGCCCTTGATAAACCAAAACAAATAAATTGTTCATTTCCAATGTGTATACCACTTAATGTATTAAAGGAGGAGACCTCGTATATATCATGTTTCCAGCCTTCTGTATGTTGAAATAGTGTTATCATCACTTTCAGGACTGCCTCCAGCCGTTGAGTATGCAGGCCCTGCCAGCGCAGCCAGAGAGTCTGTGTATTGTGGAGATGGGAGGGGTCGAGAAACAGGATGAACTTGGAGAAAAGGGAACCATTGGCTTCCTCTACCTCAACATAGGGCTTCAGGTATTCATTCTCATTCACCCAACTGATTCCACAAATGTTTTTAAATCTCACCCCTGTGTGGTAGAATAGAAGTGTTCTATGCCGAGAACACTAGAAGTGCTCTGCATAGATTTAAGTGTGCGAATATCTATTTTACCAGTTTGAGCTTTTTGATACTTCCAGCACCTTATTTAAGATGAAGCCGGGTGAATCACACGCCTGTAAAAATACACATAAGACATCACATCTGCACGAAGTTGGCTGAGAGAAATACTCTGAATAACACATGTTTTTCATATTTCATGAATTAATAGTGAAGGTGTACATAACACAAGCACGCTTAGTCGTATCAATGTAGAATATGAAATATAAAAACATCCACAGATTTCAGCTGTAAAACCTGAACACCATGTGTGAGTGTAAAACTTTAAGCAACTAAGAGAAATTGAAACGCGTACCAAAATGTTGCAGCAAAATGGTTAAAATAGGTGAAAAAAGTGACGTGAGAGTAGTTTAAGTAGCTAAATATAATAAATGTATGGTTGAAATGACTGAATTTAATAAACTGTTGTTAGCATTGACAGTTCAATTGTATTAAAAGTATATTAACAATAACCACTGTTATACGATTATATTATGATATAACATACATAATACTGCAGCTTTACATCGCAGTCTGAGTAAATCAATGATCTGAATCTCAATTTAATTAAGATATCTGCAACAACGATGTCTAACTTCAACTAAACATTAACCCTCAATCCAGAGCAGAAGTCTGGAGGTTTTGGATTAATCTCCAACTGTGAGCACTGTAAGCAACAAAGGAGAAAAAAAAAATAGGTATTTTACATTTATCCTTCTAGAGGGCTAATGTGATATTTATTCTAGATCATGTCATCTAGTAAAATGTGTGTTTCCTCTCTCAGAACGGTGTGCTGCTGAGGACTGTGCTGGACCCAGTGACTGGTGACCTGTCAGACACCAGAACACGCTACCTGGGGTCACGACCTGTCAAACTCTTCAGAGTCAGGATGCAGGGACAGGAAGCTGTATGTGCCTCACGCATTTATATGCATCAATACACATTCAAAGTACTCCTCAGTTTGCTCTCATGAAAGTACGAAATCAGACTAAGGAAGGAATCTTAACATAATATTTCAGTTCCTAAGAAGTTTGTCATTTTAAAGTTGATCACATATTGAATCAGAATTTGTCTGTCTCCTCTCGCTGACAGGTGCTGGCGATGTCCAGTCGCTCCTGGCTGAGCTACTCGTACCAGTCTCGCTTCCACCTGACCCCTCTGTCGTATGAGACCCTGGAGTACGCCTCTGGCTTTGCCTCCGAGCAGTGCCCTGAAGGCATAGTGGCCATTTCCACCAACACACTCAGGTATGGATACACACTGCAACATAACAGCCTTCTTTATCGTGTCAATAAGAAATGTTTGAGAATGGCACAAAAAGTCTTCCATCCTTTGCCATGTATCACACCAAAGTAAATAATAAGAACGTCGGGTATATAATGAACGCACCAGGTTTCCTGATAATGTGCTACACCTCCATCAAGTGTTGACGGTCAGCAGAAGCCCTAGATTACCCGGTCCATTTAATGTGTGGTAGAACAGCTCAGTGTAGTACACAATGTCACCAAAGTGTCATTTTATCGCATTTCCCTCTCAGGCTGACACAGACAAACGAATGCATGTTTTTATAACCTCTAGGCTCGACTATTGCAACGCACTCTTGTTTGGTCTTCCTAATAAACGCTGTTTCTTTTTGGTCTGTGCTGTTTTTAATCCTGCTTCGTGAAGCACTTTGGGCGGCATGATTGTGTGAAAGGTGCCATAAAGAAAACGTGTCTCGAGTAGAGAAGCATAGATCCGACTTCGGCTGTACCCCTCAAGTTAACAATTATTTGTAACTGTCCTCTCACTTCTCCTGTTAACCCATTATTATCCGTCTGGCAGAATCTTGGCTTTGGAGAAATTAGGAGCCGTCTTCAACCAGGTGGCCTTTCCTCTGCAGTACACTCCCAGGAAATTTGTGATCCACCCAGAGACCAACAACCTCATTTTGATCGAGACTGACCACAATGCCTACACCGAGGCAACCAAAGCCCAGAGAAAGCAACAAATGGCTGAGGTATGTCAATGAGATGATGGTGTAATGATCCTATAAGTAAAACCTGCTCTCAGGTCTCTGACAGTCATACATCGATTAGAGCAGAGAGTTGGTCTGTTGGTTAGTTCTATTATTATTTTTCCAGTTAAAAGCTTAAAAAGAAACCATTTGTAAAAGACACTTTGCTCTACCTTTCTTGTCCCTTTTTGAATAATTGTCCACTATAATCAGCGGCATTTGTGTTTCCTGTGGGGAATGTTTGGTTTCCATTCAATTGTCAAGTGAACTTGTAAAATGTTACAAATGAGGCACATGTCCATTCACTGGGTTGGAGGGAATAAAATGGGCTGTGTAGTTTCGGCAGAAGTTGATACTGTGGGCTTGCCTTAACGCACGGCTGTAATCCGCCAATAAACGGAGTAGAAGGAGTAGTCAAGGTTGCAAACTAGAAAAACAAGTCACCGTGGTCCATCGGCAAGAGAAACATGGAGAAAGCTCTTCAGGAATTTATTTTACTTGGGCTAGTTTGAATTGTTCTTTCATGTCGGCTAATATTGGGAATATTTCCTGCTTAAGTCGATATATAAATATGTATCTGGGAAGAGGCTGATAGCCGAGGCAGCTGATCGTCATGCGAGTTAAGTTTGCTACGTCAGAATGTGTTCAGCAAAGACTGGCACATTTCATAATCCATTTAGGAAATCAACTCTTTTTTTTTTTTTGACGAAGGCACAAACCACCTCAGATGATCCTTGAGCTTTCTTTTCAATTGGCCAGTTGAAGACGGAGCCAGACTTCACAAAGTAATAAAGAGAAATGGAGAGAAAGTGTCTCGGGGGTTTAACATATGCTGTAATACAGACCGTTTACAGTGCAGAGCATCAAGGCCACCGACATCTCCGTTATTTTAAGCCTGGAAAAACAACTGTAGCTTTGTGTCTGAGTCATGTAACTGTTTTGTTGATTCGTTTTGGTTCCTGCCATAGTTCCGGTGTGAGTTGTGGTCTGTGCAGGAGGCCACGTAAGAGCCCCGTCCATCTGTAGCCTAACACAGATGGACGAGTCAAACATTATCTGCTTGATCAGGCTAATTCAGCAAGTCCGCAGAAAATCCCAACACCTCTAGGGAAAGAAAAATAATCTCATGAATGTGATATCTCTACAACTTCTTGGAGGAAATTTCATCAAATTTGGCCCAAACGTCCACATGGACTCGAGGATGAACTGATTAGAAGTAGGAGGTCAAAGGTCACTGACTTGGAGAGCTTTTTTTTTTATTTAGTCTTGGTCCAGTCCAGTCAAAGCATGCATTCATTCTGGAGAACTTGTTGCAGCTAAAAAAACAACTCAGCCACGATCCTCTTATGTGTGAACGTGTTTTACCCAGAGACACAACAATGTGGTGCTCTGTAAACCCAAACTGCCTGAAAACATCCCAGAGCACTTTAAGACACCATCATGTCCTGTTTACTTCTTTTTATTCCTGAAGCCTCTTGGAATAAACCGGCTATTTGTCGGTGCAGATGTTGACAGAAAAGTTGCAGAGTTTGCGATCATGAACTTAACTATACATAACTTTTATTAACTCAGATTTTATCAACTTCAAGCTTGCATAATAATGTATAAACACAATATGTGCAGTGAGTCAGTCAGGTAAGATGGGTTTTGTGTGACGGGTTTTGTGCACACAAAACAGTTGTTTACAAATGAAATCAATTTGTTACGCAGAGGTAGATTAAATATATATAAAAGATACAAGGACTTACTAAGACTAGCATATCAAGAAAAAGTTTCTTTAAATTGTTAATGTACAATTGGATGAGTCTCTCTGTTCCTCAGGAATGTGGAGGCTCATAAAACATGGTAGACTCGGCCATGAAACAGTTGGCGTGTCAAGAGTGACGCCGAGTCCTATCTCGAGTTTGTCTAGGCACGTGGGAAATTGAGAGTCGAACCATTTAGTGTCCTCTGGATCGTGAGAGCCGTACCTGAAAGAGATTTATTAGTTACGATTGTGTCGTTGTCGATATGTCCCACTGAACGGGTCGGCCACCTGGTAATGGGGAGATGATGGTTTCCCTTCAGCTAACCTGCTTTGTTCTTTGTTGCCTCGGTAGGAGATGGTGGAGGCTGCTGGTGAAGATGAAAGGGAACTGGCTGCTGAGATGGCCGCTGCCTTCCTCAACGAGAATCTCCCAGAAGCCATTTTCGGCGCACCCAAAGCTGGAGCCGGACAGTGGGCCTCGCTGGTGCGTCTCATCAACCCCATACAGGGTACAACACTGGACCTGGTGCAGCTGGAACAGAACGAAGCAGCTTTCAGGTGAGCAGGTGAAGTTTCATGTAAATCAAGTATTGCATTCAGATGAGGAAACGATGAACAGACTGATGGAGAGCAAAAAGGAGAAAGATAAGGCTCAGTGCTGTAACGTAGAGCTGACCTAAACACACACAGGACCTACAGACCTGGGTTATTATCTGCTGTGGAGAGATGGCAGCGTGATGAAGCTGCTGTCAGCCCAGCATACATCTGCAGGAAAGCAATATTTCAGCTGCTTTGCCTGCACTGCAGTCTTCCATCTGCCTCTGGTTTTACACATTCATAGGGGACATGTTATCTAATAGCTAATCGTTACTAACAAGCTAAAACGAAACAGCCTAGCCTCGATAAGTGTCTTAAAATTTGTCAAACTCTTGTAGACGTTACTAGCAAAGAACCAGCTCTCCCAGAAGTGAATCCACATCAGCAGAGGGAGGATGAAGTAGTGACCGTGATAGTTTTCTATGTTCTTCTTAAATCTGTCAGTGTTTTGATTTCTGAAATATTATTTGTTACTAAGACTTTACTTTTGTTTCCATGGAGATATCATTGAGTTGATGAGGAGACTTTGCAGTTGTAAATATCTGTCTTGCTATATATCTTCTTATGTAAAAATGAAAAATGGATTGAATTCTCATCCAGTTCTAATGTATTTTTCTTTCACAGTAAAATATCAGATCAGAAGACTCATGGCATAATAAAACTATGACTCAATTATGAAATGACTCATAAACGGGAAGGAAGAGAATTTAAGAGTGGAAAGATGAGTAGATATCAGAAAGGTTAAGCAGTGTTGAAAGAAAGCGTTTTGCGTGACATATCGTGATAGTTTTTAATTCAAATTGGTGTGTGAGGGTAAATAACAAAATGAACTCCCGGCACCTCATAAATCCTATCCGAATTTGCCCGGCAGCCATAGTTAAATTTTTTGGTCAGATAAAACGGAACAGAGGATCTTTTTAAAGCTTATATGTTCACTGTTATCTGGTGATCAATTCCTGGTTTTGTCCTTAATTCAAAGAAACAGTTGTTGGGTTATCATCTTCCTTTCCTGCAGTAACGGGCTCGACCCTGCTCTGGGAGAAACACACAGACCCGCCGCTCTTTATACGTTTTACAGAGAGCATTGGAGAGACGATGGTGAGGTTACCTGCTGGTTATAGTTTGATAAAGTCCTGACCCACCTGCCTCTTATTAGCTAAATGCAAGTGGGAGCCTGACGGGTATATGTTAATAATTTATGTAGCATAGATGTATACGTTTATGGTCAACAGTGGCTATTTCTCAGCATTACTCAAATGTCTCAACTGCAGCGTATATTTCAATATTCCATTCCTTTACTGCAAGATGTATTGCAATCTCTTAGTGGTCTATTGTTTGTTAGTAAGCAAGTCATTTGCATAGATCTCATGGTGGTATGTATTTCTCCTTCCCTGTCGCAGCCTCTAATGCATCATGTTGAGTGGTGTTCATGCTCTGAGGAAATGTTTCGATAGTTCAATGTCTGTGTAGGACATCTTTGAATTCATCCAAGAGCCTATAACTCACACCTCGTGTCTTTCCCTCGTCCTTTGTTTGATGTCTTTCAGCGTTGCTGTGTGTCGTTTCCCAAACACAGGAGATGATTGGTATGTCCTGGTGGGCGTTGCCAGAGACATGATCCTCAACCCCAGATCATCGAGCGGCGGCTTTATCTACACCTATCGGCTCATCAGTGGAGGAGAGAAACTGGAGTTTGTGCACAAAGTGGGTTTGAAATTTAACTGAACCTAAATGAAATGATACACTAGATCGTTGATCGCTTTGTTTGCAGGTTTTTTCTTTGATATTTATTTTTACCTGCAAAGCACCTTGAGGAACCAGATTGCAACTTACTCATAAAGTTACTACCGAACTAGGGCTGGGTATCGGTATTGACCAAAACAAGCCGGTACCAAGTAGTATCTAAACTTCTCCGGTCAAAAGAGCCTTCTTATAACATTGAAATGTAATATGACAGGCTAGCGTACATTTTAGTTACTAATAAGAGGAAAGGAACAGAAAGCATTTATTTTGTCAAATTTAAGTATTTAACGTGTATATTTTTTCAATAACATGGCTGGTTTACCTATTCAACATAATATGATTTGATGCGGAAATGGAAGTAAAGATGAACAGGAATGTTCATTTGGAGACGAGTTAACAACTCCTAGACAGAAACCGTGTATGCATCAAGGATACAATGATCCCATCGCTTTGTAAAAAAAAACCCAGTATGCATAAAAGACCGTAAACGTCAGCCTCGTCCAAACCCTCTTCAAAGACGACTCAAACCGTTTGCATGGACCAGACGCGTCTCTAAACTTAACTGCTGCGGACCGGCAGAATGTGCTCCTCACAGTTGAGTCTGAGCGACTGTGAGGAGGTTAACGCAGCAGCACATAAAACCTCCAATCTGGAGCGACTGAGTTGTAAGGGATCATCTACACCCTGACCAAAATGAAGTACCATCTGTATGTCAGGATCTATGTCGCATCAAAGTAATGGCGGGCCTTTTGAAAGGCCTCAGGAAAAGCAAAGGGTGCCGACTCTAATGGGCTTCTCTGCTCACTTGGACCACATCTCGATTAAGCATTTGGAAACTTTTAAGGAAAAGGCCAGTATCAAAACGTTCTTTTTCCAGATAAAATAAAACTTGTGACCACATCTTGTTTGAAAAATACAATTTCACAAAAATGCGGTAATTGTTGTTTTTATTTAATACCCATAAATCATACTATGACGATGCACATCCGGATTTTCTGAAGTTCATGGTAATTCTTAAAGGGACAGTTCGTAATCTTTGAAGTGGGGCTGGAAGGAGGATTTGTCTCATGCTGTGTTTAGTGAGACATTCTTCAAAAAGATGGTCGTCTTCTACTCCTCAAAAAATGTGTTTCTGTTAAACAAACCAGATGCAGCTCAAACTAAATGCCTTGAATAATCTTATTAGCTTTGTGTTTTGATCGGCAGACCCCGGTAGAGGACGTGCCTTTGGCCATTGCTCCATTCCAGGGACGAGTCCTGGTTGGAGTTGGGAAACTGCTGAGAATCTACGACCTGGGCAAAAAGAAGCTGCTCCGCAAGTGTGAAAACAAGGTAAGACGAGGACCCAGACACTCATTCATCTGTGTGCCTAATGTCTAATAAGTTAGGCAGTCACATTGGGCCTCGTGCAGGAAGTGATAAAAACACAAGAATGTCATATAATCTAATTTAGATGATTATATGTTTTAAAGTATGATTGGGTTGTTCCAGTCATGGGTTAAAGAAATACACTGATTCCAATCAAGAAGATTGTATGATACGGCGTGAGTTCAGCTTCTCGGGCATCATGATGGAGCCACATTAATCAAATGTCTCAGTCGAGATGAAACGAAAAAAGGCCTTTTTAACCCTTAAACATCCTCAGTTATATTGTGCACCTATTTAACTATATGTGCAAAAAAAAATGCAACGTGTGCTTGCATAAGGTAGTACCAACCAATTATATATATATATATATATATATATATATATATATATATATATATATATATATATATATATATATATATATATATATATATATATATATATATATATATATATATATATATATATATATATATATATATATAGACCTCCATCCATCAATCTGCAACTTTTAATGACTTTGAGAGCAATGACTTTTAATGAAGGGAGTTGTGTATGGAGCCAAACTTCCTCTGTAGTTCCATATCATGCTACGTTTTAAGCCCACTTTTTAGGTTCCAATAAAATGTAAAGAATTTCATTTAAATAAATCCAAATATTCCATTTCACTGTGAATACGTCACAGTTCAGACCCCAAACTTCCTTTTCACTGTGACTTTAATGGCTTGATTTGATAAAAGAAACTAGTATATCAAATTAAAGTTGGCTTTTCCCTCCTGCAAAGTACATTTTTATTTTTATCGGACAGTGCATGACAGCAATGATTGAAATGAGTTTAATTGTTTAATTCAATGATGGATCTCCTGCTCTATTTGTGGATTAGATATAATTCGAAAGCGCGTCAATTTAAAGTGAATGAAGGACAGAAATGATCAGATTAGGATCTGTCTGTGAAAGTGTTTGCTTTTCCACTAATGAATAACATCCTTCAGCCAGAGTACTTTTCAATGTAGGAGTGAGACAACCGACTGTTAACCTGCTCACATTAGGGTCTGTGTTCACAAAGCGTCTTTTTTTCTGGCAGAACAGAGTGCGCTGGGAAGCTCTTCATCCAAAACGTGCTCCGAGCGCTTTCTCTAATGTCTCTATGACAACAATATCTTCACGATATTATCACCAGTCTAACTGCCGTTGTTTGGTTAACTAGCATCGCTCATTTGCTTTGTATTTATGTATTTTTGGGTGTTGTTGTGTACCGGTTTCATCACAGTCATCGGTGTCGCCCTCGGCCATGATATGGATTTTGCAGCAGCGTCTACACACGTTTCTAAACGCTTTGGTTTTCACATACACGTGTACGAGGGAGATGCACCATCCGGTGAAGTACGTCTCTCTGATCATCACAGAACCTCTCGTCTTTCATTGTGGCGCCCTGGATAGAGCAGCGAGGCTGAGGACGGCTCGCACGCACAAAACATTGCTGCTACTGCCAATTGCAGAGTGTGGTCATGCAACTTAAAGAGCCGATGGTGAAAATGTGCTGCTTAAACAGAAGACGTATTGCCAGTTTCGCAGCCTATTTGGAAAAAACAAACATCTTTGTCGATATTTTACGAGGTAGAAAATGCATTTGGCATGTTTGTGACGGCTTAAGGAAACAAACGGAACAGTTTTTGTTTGCAGTGGAAAATGCGCATATGTTAATGTTAAATAAGGAATTATTTGCTTTGAATGGTGCTTGAATTTTGCTTTGTAATTATGTCTGTGTGAGCAGTACATGTGTTGTGTCTTTTGAGTGCGCTTCACTGGGTGTGCTCTATTGCTCTCCTGTTTAGCACGTTCCCAACCTGGTGACCAGCATCCACACCATCGGCCAGCGCGTGATCGTGACCGACGTCCAGGAGAGCCTCTTCTGGGTTCGTTACAGACGCCACGAGAACCAGCTCATCATCTTCGCCGATGACACGTACCCCCGCTGGGTGACCACGGCCTGTCTGCTCGACTACGACACCATGGCCTCTGCTGACAAGTTTGGGAACATCAGCATTGTAAGTTTGGGGACGGGAGAGAGAGTCAGACAGACCACACTGGAATACACTGTATAGTATATGATGCATCAGATTCAGCTAAGTTGCCTCTTTGGTGCATTCGACGCAGAAATTATACAATATCAACCGTGTCTGTAACGCATACAAAAAACTTCTGGAGCCCAGTGGGACTGCCAACCTAATAAATGTCTTCATTTTCTTTTTCTCAGGTGCGTCTACCCCCCAACACCAGCGATGATGTGGATGAAGACCCCACAGGGAACAAAGCTTTATGGGACCGAGGCCTCCTTAATGGAGCGTCACAGAAGGTAAAACGATCATTCTCCAAATTCACAAGCTTTGTCCGGGTTCAGGCCTGTTCTTAGGCGAGCGCTGAGGGTTACTGCCTGAAACGGAGAAATTACCATAAGAATTAAACGGTTTGTAAGTTGTAAACGAGCAAAATTCTTCACAGAAAAGCCAATAAAGCCTGAGACTAGGCCAGTCTTTACTGCACAGCTAAACTTCTGTGTGCATTTTTTCACCTGACCAGACTTCTGGTCAGATATATTCTTCAGCATTTATGTGTAAGCCGGGAATAAAGAGAGAACAACAGTTGGTTTTAATGTTGAAACGCTCACTTCAGGCTTTGAGGAGTCTTTCAGGGAGAGACATTGTGTCTTTTGTTGAGCTCAAGCCGCACAAGTTTGAATGATTCAGGCCGGCTGCTGCTACTGCCAAAATGTCCGGCCCGTCTACTAATCTGCCTCCTCCACTGTTCTGACCTCCAACCACCAATACACAGTAACACATGCACACATGCACACATGCACACATTCACAGACTGCATAACATCGTCAACCACAAGTTTAACCTACTCACAAATGCAAGCGTGTAAACACGCACACACTCACGGATTGTAGAAACACACACACAGAACAACTCATCCCATATTTAAATGCTGGTCAAAAACTGTTTAGGTAGCAGATGGACTGGGAAAGTCCCTCAGGCTTAGACATTATGAGTTGGTTCCAGTTGTCTTTGTGACACGTTTGTCAGCTATTTTTGCCTCCGTGCACATTGATTGAGAATTTAGTTTTGATTTTGGAAATGTACCGTGTCTGCGTTTTAGATGCGGGCGAGCCCGGATGAACTTAATTATCCATACATGGCTCGGCTAAATGCTGTCTTACATTAGATTATATGCATTCCTCTTTTATTTGATTAATCGTTCTCAAAAGATCAAGGTCGGGGAGACAAAGTGGTCCGTTGAGCGAGATGAAAGGACTGACTGTCTCAACCCTAAATGTCAGCGTGTGTGGGTGGTTTCTGTCATGTAGTTGAAACTGTCTACTTGGGAGTCCTTCCCTTCACCAAGGCCTGAGATAACTTCCTTTCGAAATCCTTTGAGTCGTGCTAAGCCTTTATTGGTCAGTGGAGACATTTCCACTGTTGGAATCCCCCACGGAGGCAAAGACGTGCGTCCGTTAACTGTCAACGTGACGGAGAGTGGCTTAAAGCTGCAATTAGTGACCAGGACTGGCTGACTGCAGCCTCACAGAGCATGGCTGTAGAAAGTCATGCTTTCCGCGGCTGCTAAGGTTCAAACGCTGTAAGTTTCTTCATCAGAGGGTGTACGTGTTGGCTCGTATCGATATTCTTTTTTTTACTCCCTAATATGGGCATCGGTCCCAAAAGTATCGGCCCTGCTCTAGTTGTTTCCCACCAGAGACGGGGCAGAGTTTTTGCACACTTCTCTCTCTCTCAGTTGTGTCTTTCTTGTCTGGTGTGCTTTCTTGGTCTCATGGTGTGTATATATACATGTTGTGTATGCAGTTTGCTTCCCCAATGTATTTGTATCCTGGGTACATCCTGAGTATTTTCTCTAATTATTGACAAAGAGGGTTTCTGATGGTTATTGGATTAGATCTGACCATCCGGACCAATTTCCTCTCAGCAGAAGATGACTGCGTATGTCTTCTTTGTGATCGTGGCACTGAGTTCATGTACTTATCTTAAGACATGAAATGGCTTCAATGACACAGCTGATGTGTTTGGATATGATTTCATTTCTCATGTCCTAATAAGACTGCAGACAGATAGACGCTACCAGCTGTAATCAGTGGTAATCAGTGACGAGAGGTCATTGAAATTCATTCTCTGCTTTCTTGAACCTGACCTGTCAGATGGTTTGGTACAAAGAAGCCGTCAATGGAAACGCTTTGGGTGATTTGATGAGCAAAAACATGGAATGGACAAGTAAACGCATCGAACATGTTAACTCGCATTCAAGATTGAGGGCGTCGCCCAGATGTGTCGAGACGGGAGGGAGATGTGCACGCTCAGCTCTTCATCCCGGCTGCTTTCAAGCAGACAAAACAATTCCAGAAGTCATTTGGTGTTTACATTATAGCAATATCCAGTTTATTTCATACACAGGCAATTACATTAATAAAAACTAAAAATACATAAATATGATTCACATCTAGCACAAACAGTTGTTAAAAAGGTGTGTGTGTTACTATCTGTGTTTCCATTGGGATCTGTTGAAGTGATCATATGGTTGAGTTCTACCAGACAGCAAAAAAACAAAACAACAAATGGCTGAAATTCTTCTCCTCCATTTCGTCTCCAGGCTGAGGTGATCGTGAACTACCACGTTGGTGAGACCGTGCTGTCCATCCAGAAAACCACTCTGATCCCGGGAGGTTCCGAGTCCATGGTCTACACCACTTTGTCTGGAGGCATCGGCATACTGGTCCCATTCACCTCACATGAGGTACAACACACACACACACACACACACACACACACACACACACACACACACACACACACCATGTCATAAGAGGCTAACTCCACACTGCCTGGTGAGCAGCGCGTGACTGCTGCGTCTCTCTAGAAAGTAGCGTTGCTGCTGCCAGCCCTTCGTTCTATGATGAGAAATAGGCCGAATTTTTCATTAATTTATAAATCAGATTTATTGTAATTTAGACAGAAAATAAGGTAAGAAGAATATGAATTATTATAATTGAAGGAGCCTGTGACTCACTGCATTTTCCACAGCACTGTCCAGCTAATAGATCAGAATAGAAGCCTCGTGTGCACACATGACGGGATTCTGTCCACAGAAAGATGCTAAAGAAGTTTGTTTTTCTGCTCACCTTATTTTTCCCTTTCTTCATGTTTCCCGTTCTTTGTCTTTTTGTCCAGGACCATGACTTCTTCCAGCATTTAGAGATGCACATGCGCTCTGAGTTTCCTCCACTGTGCGGCAGAGACCATCTCAGCTTCAGATCCTACTACTTCCCAGTCAAGGTTGGTATTGTTTTTACATGTCTAGAAAGATCTCATGTCTCCTTCAGATGTGCATTTCACAATCATGGACTATTAGAAACCAATATGAGTCTTTTCTGTCTTCTTGGTATTTCTTTCCAGAATGTGATTGACGGAGATCTCTGTGAGCAGTTCAACAGTATGGACCCTCATAAGCAGAAAAGTGTGGCAGAAGAGCTGGACAGAACGCCGCCCGAGGTCTCCAAGAAACTGGAAGACATTCGCACTCGCTACGCCTTCTAATAGTACACCTTCATGCAGCTGGTGTGGACAGAGACGCACTCATTAGGACCATTACACACACACATCCTTCTCTGCCACAGTGTGCCCTCTGTTCAGGACCTGGATTGATGGACATGTATGGATTGTTAAATGTTTGACTGTGGGCTGATGCACACTGAATAACATGGAAATTCCCGCATTGCGCAGTTATGATGCAATTCACATGCGCCTCTTCTTCTTTGCCGATGCAAATACTTGCAATCGAGACTAAAACATACACCCACATAGCCGTGCCGCCATCCCTCCATCTGCATACTTGCTGACTTAATTACAGAGAACCCCCCGACCCCCACCCCGGCATTGTCACGGACACAGCTGTCATGAACAGCATTCACTCGCCGCCGTGTGAACAGACTTCACACGCTCCCGATTGCACGATGAGCAACTGTCGCACTGTCGTCTGCACCCCTAAGAGTACGTACCCTAAATCTGTGTGGATACTTTTTATTTTAACGCTTTTTTTTAGCTCATGCCAAGCAGCGAAGTGTAGTTATGACCCCAATGGATTGACGTCACGCTGCCTTGACAGAAGACCTTTGAACTCTGAGAATATTTTTAGTGTCTGTTATTTAGTGGTATTTCAGTTTGTGTCCTCCATCTTTGATCTCAGCTAAATTAAACAAATGTTTTTGTATGGTATGATGTTTTTTCATTGTGTATTGATTAGAATGATGTTATGATGCATATACCAGAGACCATGCTGGTAATATTAAATCATTCTTAGCCCGTTGTCCTACCTGTCCGTTAACATGTTGGATCCAGACTCTTTAAAGCATATTGCTGACTGGGAACCAAACAGGAGCCAACGTCTGCCCCGCTCTCAAACTGGGGCCACAGTTCAAGTGGTGCCATACTGTGGCATTAGACGACTGCTGAACTCAGACTAAATAAGTGGGTGGAAGAACACCGAAGGTTTGCACTGGGTGTTGTTCTTCTCAGTCCTGTAAATTCCCAGCCACAGGCGCAGACATAGCATTCCTCAGTAGTCACTGAATTTAGGGGTTTGTGGGATGGGGGCAGTGGTCTGTTTTTGTAAATAAAGTTGTTTCTTTGTGTTATAATACCAAGTGTTTGTGTCATTTCCTGCCACTGTGTGTGTGTGTGTGTGTGTGTGTGTGTGTGTGTGTGAACCATCGCTTAGCCAAAAGATTCAAGTCTGCATTTGTCTCAATCAAATGAAGACATTAGAGGTCCAATATAACCTTTTGTGAGCTGTCATGGTATCTGCATTGGAACAGTATTTGTGCTGTTTTGGTTCAAAGTTAAGTTGTGTAAATTTGATGGGTTTGATTTTTGTCTGTACAGGCAGAACGACCATGTAATTTGTGCTCTCTGAAAACACCCAAATTCCTCTAAATTCATGCGGTACATCTGTGTAACAAACAGGCTCAACAGTTAAAATGTGCTCAAGTGGACAAACGGGTCAGTGAGATTAGTCAATCGGGTCCAGTTGGGATATGTTCATTTGAGTTAAGAGGTTATTATACAAGATAAAAGGTTGAGGGTTTTTTTTTTTCAAAAGTTTTTTTTAAATACAGCCAACATAACAGCGCCCTGCAGTGACTTCAATCCAGAAGATGTGCTCCTCATTTTAAGTCCACAGGGTATGCAACATCTGGATCTATTAGACTGTCCATCCAGGATAATTATGGTTTCGCAAGTTGCTGGATAGCAGCCAAAAATATACTCCAGTAGAAGTACTGTTACTTTACAAAAAAACTAAAAAGAGGACTCAATGAGTGTTGAGTAAGAGTACAAAAGAATACAAATCACCAGCAAACTACTCGTCTGCAAAAGGTAGCCCATCTGACCTTAGACTGACGTGAAGGTTATGGGTCATTCAGGTGTTCTGTCTAAAAATCACCGCGAGAGGGAACGCCGGCCGTAGGCCACCTCTTTCAGTCTCTCCTGCTGAGACATGCTGCCTTGAACGTGGGGTCACGTGGACCTGTGGCGGCGGTGACGTGACCGAGCGCCAGCAGACCCGTGGCCATCAGTGTGTACTTTATTGCATGTCTGGCCACCAGTGGCGGGCCGTGCATTTTATACCTGGGCCTCCTGTGCTGTCCTACTACAGTTGAATTACCTCCTACTAACCTCATTATGACGCATCAATCCAGCAAACCTGCAGCAGATCCACGCATTCCACCACATAAGAGCGCGAGCCATTCAAATACTATTCATAAAAACGACACGATAGACAAATGAACAGTAGTAACGTTACTATGTAAAAAAACTAACGCAGTTTGTCACTTAGCGAAACGTAAAGAGTTTAATCCCAGTACATCGTTTCAGTTCCAGTAAGAAGTCCTCCTCGATTCATGGACGCCAGTGATGACAGTCGTGCGGGGCCGGGATCCCACCTCTGTCGGGGCGCCCGCCGGCCAGCGCAGACCGCATGCAGGACCGGGGTTGTGGAGATGTTTCCCTGTGAACGTGTTCGTTGAGTTGTAGATCCTCTCGAGCCTCTCCAAAAGTTTTCAAATGCTATGGGGTCCTCAGGTTAGCGTAGCATAGCTCCAAACCCAGCCATAAAATGTGCAACGCTTCTCCGATGCTGTCAGCAAGAAATACCGTTCATACAAATCATTTTCCTGGCTGAGTCAGGGCTGCCAGCTGTGGCGTTGACTGACCATTTCTTACGATGTCCAGCTTTTCCTGGAATGTCTTTCTTGAGAAAGACGTTGTCAGTAACTCCGCCACTAAATCCGTTTCTCCTCCTTATTCAGCCATTGAGCGTTGAAAAAAACAAATAAACTACACCAAGCTAAACCCCAAAAAGGTTATAATTTCTTCCATATCTTTCAATTTGAACTCTTACTCCTCCAACTAAGCTCTGCTGGCAAGTTAAGTTTCGTTTCACAATAGTCACGTGCTCGCCCACTGACCATTCACAGCACACACTGCACCTCACTGCAGAGCTGCAAACTGAGCTGCACGTAATGCTGATGTAGTTGCAGGCCAGCTAGCAGAATACGCCCAACATGTCAAACTAAAGATCTGATTGGTTGAACACTATGACAATCAACTATATCGTCCCCATTCACTTAAACTGCACATGGATTCACTGGTGAGTCTGCAGGCCTCGGGCCTCTCTTCTTACCTAGAGACACAGAGGTGAAATCTGATTGGATAAAAGCTCCACTTAAAACAAGCTGCACTGGAAGCAGAGCAACTGAGGAAGACAGTAGCTGTGCAATGAGAAAATAAGATCATGGGGAAATATTTTTATAAATTATAATACATGTAGTGTATTTATGAACAATTATTAAATGATAAAATAGCTATAACTTTGTGTTTCTGTTTAGGCCAGCAGAGAAGGCCTTGAAGGCCCACCACGGTTTAATTATATTGAAACCCTCTTTATAAACATTTACTTACTATCAATGAGGCATTTGTTCATTATTGAAGCGGCATCGCTGTGGCTGATATCATTAAAGGCGGCATGTTTCTATTGAAGGGTCCCTTTAGGACTATTAGGATTATTGATTACTCTCCTATATGTCTCGAGAGCTGTCATGAGAAGGGTCTATTGCACAGATCTACTTATTGTTTGTTGTTTACTGGATACTGCTCTGTCATTGCATTCTGTCCACACCAGGACTCAGTCAGCACCATGGACAGAGCTCCGGGGCCAATTTAGCATTTCTTAGTCACCAAGTCAGTCCCAAGTCACCCAGTCGACGCGTTTGATCCAGTAAAAAGCCTTGCAATTGTTTCTTAGAATGATTTCATCCTTATTTTTTGCTTTCATTCTGTAATATAGTGGACTGCATGTGGAAGTCATGTATTTGATATAATGCTTCACTGCCTTTCCAATTAAATAAAATTATAAAACAAAAATGCCAATGACATTTGCATTATTTCTCTGTAAGAAAAACCCATGCTGGACAGCCTCATACTATCGCTGTTGAATGTTAAGTCTGTAGCTTTATCCAGATTGCTCAGAAATGGACCCCAAATGTTTATTTTTTCCCCCCACAAGAGCCACTTCTATCACAGCATGTTTTCCTTAGGTTTAGTGAGGAATCCATTTAATTTATTCATTGTTTAGAAAAGAGCCAGTTCTTCAACATGAAGCTCTGGGCTATAATAACAAAGAGCCCTCTCTACATTAAAAATGGATCCTTTTACATGTTAACAGAAATGTTTAAATGCATCATTAGTGAGTAAATGTTGCATTACAGTCGTTTAGCAGACGCTTTTATCCAAAGCGACTTACAATAAGTGTATTCAACATCGGTATTCAAGAGAACTACCAGTCACCAGAAGTCGTAAGTGCATCTCCTTTGTTAAACAAGTATCTAAGAGCTTAAACCAGAGCAACCGTACAGTGCAGAAACAAACGAATACAATAAGTGCAACAAACTAATACGAATACATTAAGTGCTGAGTGGAAGGCTCAGGGCAGCACTGCATGGTCTGCTGTTGAAGCTTTACAATGGTGCATATTTCCTTATGTTAACTCAACACAGATGTGTGTCGGTCTAAGTCATCTGTTTCGTTGTGAAACACAATGCTGATCCTGCAGTCTGAGGCACACGGCTAATTAGTCCACAAGTAAGTGTTTCTTGTATTTCTTTCCTCTCCGATGACGTTTTCATCGAAGTAAAAAAGCGCATGATATGCCATGACTGTTTGGATGAGACACTGTGTTAGATAAACTTGAGACAAGACGGCCACCGTTCATTACTTTTAACACCCCCCTCCTGCTCCCAGTCCTTTAATCTGTTTATTTGTATTGTGGTCTTGCTTAGGATACCCTGGGGTCGATTAATTGACCTCAGATTTGAGTTTGTTTTGAGAGATTTGGGAGAAGCGCTTCTTCTCCATATTTAGTTTCAACTCTTGGGACGGAGAGCCGACCTGTCCCAGATGAGGTGAGAGGTCTGGATGGTTCCTCATGCAACGGAAGATCACGAATATATTTTGGCCCTAAACCATTCAGTGCTTTATAAGCCAAGAGTAGTATTTTGAAATCAATTCTTCGACAGACAGGAAGCCAGTGTAAAGACCTCAGAACTGGAGGGACGTGATCCACTTTCTTGGACTTAGTGAGGACTCAAGCAGCAGCGTTTCCGAATCAGCAGCAGCTATCTAATCGATTTCTTTTGTAAGACCTGTGAAGACACCGTTACAGTTACTGCTGATATTAGATCATAGAAGTCCTTTAATCATTGATATATTCTTAAGGTGGTAGTAGGCTGATTTCTAGTTGTCTTAATGTAGCTATTGAAATTCAGGTCTGAGTCCATGACTGCACCTAGATTTCTGGCTTGGTTTGTGGTTTTTAACATTGCCGACTGAAGTTGAGCGCTGACTTTTAAACATTCCGCCTTGGCTCTGCTACCTCAGTTTTACTTATTTGTTTAATTGAAGAAGATTTTAGCTCATCCAATCGTTGATTTGTTAACTTACAACTTATTTTGTAGTTTTCTATAATCTGAGCCAGTGGAACCATGTCGATGTTAAACAGAAGAGGCCAGAGAATGAAGCTTTGGGTAACTCAGCATGTTATATTTTTCCGTCTCAGATGTGTAGTTACTTATAGACACAAAATAGTCCCTGTTCTTTGTTAAGTAGGACTCAAACCAGTTTAGTGCTGTGCCACAAAGTCCTACCCAGTTGTCAAGTCGCTCTATGCAGTTTTCGGGGGCTGTAGGAAAACACCTCAGAGCTGAGACGTGTTCACAATTTCTGAGGCCATGCACTTTGAGACATTTTTGAAAAAACCTGTTGGTAGAATATCAAGGCAGCAGGAGGAGGATTTCAGATGTTGTACAATGTCCTCCAGATTTGTATGGTCGGTCGGCTAAAATTGCGCCATGGTATTTGGAACGATTTTACATTACAGTCATTTAGCAGACGCTTTTATCCAAAGTGACTTACAATTCAGATTCTATCACATTCATACCATATAGGCACAGCTACGGGAGCACATTTGGAGTTAAGTGTCTTGCTCAAGGACACAAATCGACACCGAACTCGGAGCCGGGGATCGAACTGCCGATCCTCTGATTGATGGACGGCCCTGCTCTCTACTTAGCCACAGTCACCCCCTGCTTTTAGGTGTGCACAGGGAAAACACCCCCCCACCTCCTTATCTCCGCCCGGTCTTCGCAGATTTATCAGATTTATCAGCTTCATCAACTCATCATTCTATCATCATCATCATCATCATCCACTAGTGTCTGGACTCCACGGGGGGCTTTGTTTTGCTGCCGCTCAGTGCAGACGCCCCTCGGTTACAAATCTCCCTCAAGACTTTATCATCACGAATCATCTGTTAGTAATAAACAAGTATCTGTTCTTCATCTGACTTGTCTCTCCTAATTGAAATACCCTTCTGTTCGAACATTAGTGTGCACGGAGAGAATTTTCTCAAAGAAAACACAAGAATGATCAGAAAGAGCAACAGCTGTAACCACAACCTTAGAAATGTTCAGAGTTGAGTTCGGACTGACTCACATGCTGAGTCAGTCCAAAGTTATCATGAACACAACACAGTTCTTTAGTGCCTCTGTCCTCGTGGTCAACATGGATGATAAAATCCCCAACAATAACTACAGTACAGATTATACACAGCAGTTCAGAAAATTCATCGAAAAAGGTTGCACGGTATCTAAAAAAGGTTGCACGGTATCTAGGTGGCGTGTTGACATTTAGGAACATGGATTCAAGAGGAATTCAAGATATCTGCTTGCATTGGAGGGAATCATTAAACAAAATGGCAACTCCAGCTCCTTCCTTATGCACTCCAGCCTCAGTCATAAAACTGAAGTGAGGAGCGGTTGACTAAGTAAGAACAGCTCCACTGTTATTATGATCGAATCAAGTTTTAGTTAAAATCATAAAAGGAAGATTTCGCTCAATATTAAAATCATTGATCAAAAATGTTTTTCCTGACATTTAATAGTTTTTGTGTTTTAAAGCGTCCTGGGGGCTTCCTGTTTCTTCAGCAGATATCAATTACAGTTTGCTGTGTTTTGTAAACAAACAACATTATCAGGCTGGGCAGGCGGAGGATAATGGTGCCGTGGAGGGGCCGTAGCTGTGATGACTGGGTCCACACTGGTGGAGATGGTTGCTGAGGGGGATTTAGGGGAGAGACAATGGGATTAGGGCGGGGGTTGAGTTTAGTTACAGCAGAGACAAGTACCTTCATGTGGTCAGTGAACTCCGAGAGGGGGAGGGGGGAGAAAGTGTGGCTGGAGAGAAGAGTGACTTGGATGGGGTTTGGGGGCATGAAGGAGGTGGATCCTCATATCTGATTGTGAGGGGGGTGAAGGGGGTGAAGGGGGATGGAGACTCTTCCTCTTGGTTCTGATGTCTCCCATGATTAAAGCTCTCCTCGGGCTCGGGATGAGGTGAATCTCCTTCAGAGTTTTCTGCCGCGTCGTTATGTCTTCCTCCTGTTTTGATTCCTTTTGTCTCTTGGCAGAGGGAACAGATGATCGACGCCGGAAGTAAAATAGGTTAGAGGTGAACAATATTACTCCTGACTTGTTCAGACCAAGTTCATCTGCCTTAAAAAAAAAGATTTCTGCGGTTCCAGAAAAAGAGGAAATTGTTAATAAGAAGCACCGAATGGACGGTACATGCAGTCGGAAGCCATGTGGTCAGTGCCAGCAATCTGAGTGATGCCAAGATCGAAACGTGGCCGATGGTATGCCACTCCTATTCCAACGGCATATACCGTTTCCTGAAGGCAGCTGCCGCTTGAAAGTTCATATCAGTGGTATATGCCGTTGAATCAGAGTGGTATACCGTTCATATCAGTATGTAGATATACCATTGGCCATAATATCAGTTTCAAGGTACATAAGCAAATACAAAATCCCTTTATTGTCATTCAAAAGCCTTGAATATATCCCAACAAGAAAATGGACGAGATAAAATAGATACATTTCTTTATTTTGTCAATAAAGTCATAAGAAAATTAATTTACACGGCATCACTGTTCGTGAATCAAACCAATGTGCATTCAATTTGCATATGCATCAGGAGGCCTGTCAGACAATGGACTTCTAAAAGCGGCACCTGCCTTGAGGAAATGATATATGCCGTTTGGAAAAGTAGTGGCATACCACTCCAGGATATACCGCTGAACACAGTGGCATACCATCGACCGCTTTCCGATCGCCATCCAAGGTCCTGCAACAGTGGAGAAAATCTGTTCTCCATTTGCACACTTGGTAGTTGGGGAGGTTTGGTCTCCCTTTCACAGTTGTACATGGCTGTGTCCTGTTTGTACCGGGGGTTGAAGAGGCACTCTGCCTGGATGATGATGCGGGCCATCCGGTCACATCACAAATTTTAGGGAGCGCTGGGCTCTTCCGCTTACTCGTCCTCCCATTTCCCAGGGATATGATATAAATCAGGCTTTGCACCAAGAGAGTTCAAGTGAGGATTAACCCTTGTGGATTTATTACCCGGTGTGTGCAGCCCAACTTTTTCTTGGTTGTTGCTAATTAGCCGTGTGTTAGCTTGCTCTTGTCCACTGTTTTGAGTCAATGGTAAAGTGGTGTCGTTCCTACATAGTCAGCACCTCCATGTCCACTTCTAATCGGTGAATTTAAGTTTACAGCACTGCAACCTTCTGTAGAAGTTTGTAGTAGTCGCCCATGGAGAAGAGGGGCATCTTGCTGCTAAATATGAATTAAAACATTTACAATTTTGAAATAAGTATATCGACAAAAAATTACAGTCTTATTTATTTATTAGTATCCAGGAGCCGCAGCGCAAAGTTTTGTCAAAGAAGACAAACAAGAATGTGACGAATTGGAAATTGTTCTTTCACAATAATTTAAAACAGGGACAATTTTAAAATCTGTGTCTGGAGTGTGTGTTTACCATCGGTCAAATGCCTTTGGAAGTCAAATTTTCTTTCCATACTTCAACCAAGAGAAACAAAATAAAGCAACATAAACCAGGAACTTCAATCCAAAGACCTGAGAGCAGCAGCCCTAGTTTTTTTCAATTGCTAACAAGCAGTGTTCAATACTGAAACCACATGTTCAAAACTCTTCATACAGTCTTTGAAAAATGTCCTGCAAATACATAGTTTTTTGCAGTTTGTGGAGTATGAATGACAAAAGTGTTTGTGAATTTTGAAAAATGTGGTGATTGAATGCATTTTGTCTGAAAGCAATGAAAAATGATTCACAGTTTGGCCCGTATACACTTGTGTGTCGCTGAATGTGTGAAGAGTTTTGAACATGTGGTTTCAGTATTGGACACTGCTTGTTAGCAATTGAAAAAAACTGTAACCCCAGCCAAACAGTCCAGCTCCGTCGCCGTTTGTTATGACAATTTGTGTCATAACAAACACAAATTGTCATACTTCACACAAATATGACAGCAAATATTACGCAGCTAAATAAGAGAGCTCACTCACCACAAATAAAAACCCATCATGTTGTGTAGAACGGACATCAGTCAATTACTAATTTTCATTCAGTTACTAATAATCACCACCAGTATTTGCTGACCTGCAGGAACTTTTTTACAGTCTATAATTTTTGTTCCCCCCCAGATGAATGCAAGTGAAGATTGCCGGCCCTGCAGTTGAGCGCATGTGTGAGTTGCGTTGAGTAGATACATGTGTTTTTTGCTAAGTTAAGTTGAAACAATTGAGATGAAATGTTATGATAAATCATAAGAAGTCACTGAGATTGGACCTTTCGTTGCAGCTTTCTGTCATGTAATCCATCAAAATCCGTGGTGACAATGAAGCCTGGGACCGGAGTTTCTCTGTTGGCACAGCTTGACTCGGAAGCCTTGAGACTGGCAGGGCTCCGCTTTTATATGATTTTCCCCAGAGTTTTACCCCTGTGAAACAGTGACTCTCCACACAAAGTATGCATTTCACTAGATTACACTTAAAGCCTCCTCCCAATCATAGTTTGACTCAGGCCCAGATCAGACTGCTATGCTTCGGGGGACCCTGCAGCTTTTTGACTGTCAGCCTCAGCATTCAGCATCCTGTCAAGCTGTCTTTTTCTGTTCTGTTATTGAGTAGACTTTAGACTCTAAAAGCAAATTACAATCTCCCTTTAAAAGTTCCTTGATCTTATCACTGAGGGAAATTGATGAAAACACATCACAAGGTTTCAAAATAGAAAAGCAGATCTTCGGAACATGTAAACTCTCTGCAGAAACCCTGCTATTCTTGACAAGTTGCCAGACTTTTGTAGGGAATTTCCCTCCGGCATCGATTCCCCCTTTGATTCTCCTCAGTCTTAAGATCATGTGGTTTTGAGGAGCAGAGTTATAAATCTCTTTTTTTTCACATTTGACGACTAAAGAGACAAGACAAATGAGACAAATAAGACAAATGTCCCAGGGGAGGGATGTGTGAGCATGGATACTTTTAGTCAAAGGTCAGACCCCCAGACGAAATTCTGATGCTGCTGCATTTCTTCATTAAAGTTCAGTTGTGAAAATAAAAATAGAAATACAATCTAAGCCTGCCCACGATTAGTGGTCGAATCAAATGTAAAGCCTTTTGAAGAGAGTCCTGGCTTCGGCCTCCTGCAGGGCGGTGTTCCTTTGTTGTCCCATTT
Source organism: Pholis gunnellus (assembly GCF_910591455.1). Classification (NCBI taxonomy): domain Eukaryota; kingdom Metazoa; phylum Chordata; class Actinopteri; order Perciformes; family Pholidae; genus Pholis; species Pholis gunnellus. The sequence continues at coordinate 21,489,363 of NC_136533.1, read as the reverse complement.
TCACTGACAGTGAGGCCAGTCACGCTGCAGTGAAGCTTTTGGGGATTGTAATGAGACACCATGCCAAATCGTCCCTTGGGGCAAAAAAAGTGTGTGTGTGTGTCTGTGTGTGTGTGTGTGTGTGTGTGTGTGTGTGTGTGTGTGTGTGTGTGTGTGTGTGTGTGTGTGTGTGTGTGTGGTTGATCCCAACGTCTGAGATACTCACAGTAAAAGACTATATTTGTGAAGTGCAGATTTCATTCAGGTATCTCTGCAGCAACCACTGCTGTCTCGTGTGATTGAATGAATGCAACCTGCGATTGGCAAACCAATCTGTCTCATAAAGCGGTCTCATAAAACGAACATCATTCACACTCAAAAACAAGTGGCGATGTGTGCAGGCAAACAACTCAAAGTAAAAAAAAAAACACTTACTAAGCTGTCTACCCCTAACACTGAATGAGTCAGGAAGGATTCAGATACGTCTCACAGATAGAAACGGAATAATCAAATACTTTCCCCCTATTAAGGACGGGATTGATGTTCACTCACCTAAATATATGCAGTTCAAGGAACAAATTAAACATTATTTTATGGGGGATCTGAATATTGATGCACTTAATGATAACTGTGCCATGAGGAATAAGATTATGTCAGCAGCCAGAACATATAACTTGACTCAGGTAATGACATTGCCAACCAGAACGTTTACAAATACAGTAAGTGTGGTATTAGATCACCAACTTGCATTAAACACATTTTCCCCAACATGCCTGAACACTGTTCCAATGACAGAATGTGATTGCAATGACTGAATGTATATAGCGAAGATGATCCGGAGAAAAACACTTATTACTTTATTGGTATTGAAGATAAATATGCCCCATTGAGAAAGTGGACTGCTAGGTGAAATGGTGAACCACGTCACACATTTCTGTACATCGTTTTTTAGGGAAATCCTCCTTAAGTTGTCTTTAAACACAATGTTTATTCACTAACAAGGACCACGCCAATAACAGTATGAGTTTCGAGAGGTTTATTGCATAACGGAATGATTGTTAGATTAGGAAGCGGAAGGGGTAAAGGGTAGAGGGATGAAGGGGTGTAGGGTAGAGAGATGATGGGATGTGGGGTAGGGATGAAGAGATGAAGGGATGTGGGGTAGGGGTTGAGGTAGCGGGATGAAGGGGTGTAGGGTAGAGGGATGAAGGGATGTAGGGTAGGGATGAAGAGATGAAGGGATGTGGGGTAGGGGTTGAGGTAGAGGGATGTAGGGTAGGGATGAAGAAATTGAGGGATGTAAGGACGAAGAAATGAGGAGGGTTTGTAGAAAGGAGGTTGTTGAGGCTGAAGCTTCTGGAGGAATCGCAAGGCCGCTGCTGTGTTTACTTCTTTCTGCGCAGGCGCATCATAAAGTAACTCGATCCGGTCCAAATTCAAAACAGTATTTAATTAAACAATGACGACTGTAAACTGATGATGACAATTACAATCTATAATACACTATCAATAGTATGCATCTCGAGAGCAGAGACCACGTGCAACTCCACTCACAGGCCCGACCAAGTCGGGTCCTGCAAAGCGAACTACCATGGCCTGGCGCACTTCCTCGCAAACAGTCCTTTTATGTCCTTCGATGGTCGGAAAGTGTCCAAAATCTGTCGTAAAACACAAAGGACGTCTTCTGGGGTCAGTGATTGGCTTCCAATCGCTCTGACGCCTCCTTCATCGATCCACTGCTCATCTCAATGGCTGGACCCCTTGTGACATCACCTCTGACATCACCTCTGACCTGCCCTCTGTCCTGCGGCCGCATGGTGTTACCCAGGAGTCCTCTCTGTTGTTTTATGGCCGTCTGCTTCCCTTCAGTTGTCTCCGGTTCTCCTCCTCCTTTGTTGGTCATCTTTCCAGCACCTCTGTGTCCCCTTTGATGTCTCTGCCTCATGGCTCAGAACCCCCTAACCTATGTGACTGTACTTTGGTTCAACACTTCCAATGATTATGTTTAAGTCTCCTACAAGTAAACTTATTGCAAACATATAATATCTTCTATAAGTAAACATCCTGTAAACCTATATTACATTCCATAAGTAAATATATTGTGACTCTTAACATAATTTACATTCTCATCATTGTGACAATTTCATTCACCACTAGGGGTGCTATAAATTCTACTAAATAATGCTTTTAATTCTTAAATTCTCCACAAGGTTAGGCGATCGATGGGGGACCGTTGGTGTCTGGTGGCTGGCAAGAACAGGGGGAACGGAGACTGAAGGGTGGGGGCTATCTCTTCGGAAGCTCTGGCGGTGCAGAGTCCCCTGTCGTTCCTGTAATCCTGCAAGAGAGAGAGAAAATAGGAAAACAAAACGGGGTTGGGGAGGGATGAGAGAACAGAGTCGAAGAGGAAGTGAACGGGTTCGTTGAGCTTAAATACCTGTGCGGGGGAAATGAGCCGTGTTCTGGGCGTGGTCCTGTTCCTGAACAAAGTTTATAAAACTACATTGAACAATGAAACCCAAACTTAACTACATGTCTGACTCAACTCTGGCCTCTGGTGTTAAAGGTCCTGTGCTTTTAAGCCCACCAACCGCTTTGACATGCCCCTTTTTTTGGAGGGATCCAATTTCCTATTTTGCTCTTTTTTTACTTTTCTGTACTCAGTACACATGTAAGGATAGTTTTAGGCAAGTTACTCTGGAAGTGTTATAAGTTATTTATACATATTACTCCTTTAAAAAGTAATAATGTTACTTTACTCAGTACTTGGTATCAAAAGTCATTTGTTAGTTGCTCGTTATACTGCTGGATTACTTTTGTACAGAAAACAACATTTAGTGTATACTGAGAGAATTTCGGTCACCAGGGCACATCATGGCCTCTTTTCCACCTGTGGGACCAGTGATGTGACTGACTGAGAGAGTATTTAATCATCACCACCCCCGCTGATCGATATTCACCTTCACCAAGTCGTTTTGCACGTGCAAAGTTTTCCAAAATGTTTCAACTCCATGCAATGCGAAGATGCATACCGACCTGCTGCATGTTCACATCATCGTAACAACACTTTACCCGGCACACAAATCCTATTCTCCTAACGCAGCAGTACTTGGATTAATAACTGTAATTCAAATACTATTTTGGAAATTGTAATCCCTTACACTGCTAGTTACTGAGGAAAGCAATAATATTACATTAATGTCTTACAGACCAATACTGAATATACAACATATAAAAACATTTGATCCCACTCTCCCTGCAAACCTTCCTGCTCCACCAGTGTGACTTGAATGAGAAATGAGGAGCCCATGTTGAAGAGCACACAGTCATGCAAAAGACAACAATCACATATTCTGACACTAGTAAACATAATGCTACCTTTAAAATGTCTTCTTAAGACATTGAAAAGAAGAATGGTGCACCATTTCCAGCTCAATTCAGCGCTTCATCATGTACAGAGGAAGAGCCACATTGGTCTTAAAAAAACCCCCGTATGTTTTCATGTCAAGAAAACAACATTTTGACAAAAATCTTTGCACATATACATAGGGTAGAAGATACAATCGTATCCATAGTAGCTTAAGTTAATACTACTGAATTGGGATTCATCAACCCTTATTTTAAAATCAACAGTCTGTTAATGTCCTGCATGTCTCTTTAAGAGTTTGGGCATTTTCAGTTTTTCTGCTTTGAACTTACCATTCCTTTTTTAGTTGCCATTTTACACCTTATATATAAATCAATGGGGTCATGTCAACTTTTATAACCTAATGAAAGGACCAAACACACAGCAAGAACTCAACCCACCTTTGATCTCAGCATGTTCAGGTAATCACTCACTCCATTAAGAGACGTTTCAAACAGAGGACCGTAGGAATTAGTGCCGTCATCAAAGCTAAGCAATCCCATATGAAACTAAACGAAATTTGTGAGGTCCCACTGATTTATGAAATAGAAAGAGAAAAGAAAACTGACGTAATCTATAAATCAGCTGTGTTTCACATCAAACGATTTGATTCAAGCAAAGTGGTGGCCTACAGTAGCACATTTGAGTAATCATGCAATACTTACAACAACATGGCAGTGTAGGAGCCATGGAATACCCTAAAAAACATAATGTGATGGTTTGGTAAATTGTCGCCAGATTTGTCTTTGCTACTCAGTATTGAACCTCTTGCACTCATAGCATGTCCTGTTAACAGGTAAAACACGAGGAACATAGAACTCACTGGTGCTCCTTTAGAGGGCTTTTCTGCTATATTTAGACTCCTCATTCGATTTTCCTGTTAGCTTTTTAGGGTCTACGATCCAGCGATTCAATAAGTCTCTTTCATTCAGGCCCATGTATGAGCCCTCTGCCTTACTTAACCCTCCTGTTATGTTGCGGGTCAAATTGACCCGTTTCAAAGTTTGAAAATCTAGAAAAAATATTTTAAAGTACTTTTTCTGTATGAAACTTCTTCTGCTTGCCTTAATTAGGGTAATCAACGTGAAAAAAATTAAATAAAAAATATCATGTATGTGCAACCCCCCCCCCCTGCAGGTTTATATAACAGAGATGATGTTCGGGTCAATTTGACCTGGCAGTGAAAGTGGAGGCTATAAGGGGTCAGAAGGGTCAAGTTTAGACCATTTCTTTCTTTGAAAATGTGAGACAAAGTATCTCTTACTCCTCCCAACATGTTTCACCCCATTTCACACACACACACACACACACACACACGTACGGTCTCACTACCGCACCTGTGCGAGAAAGATACTATTTTGGCGAGAACCTTTTTTTTTCTCGCGGGAAAACTCCGCCCACACTTAGCAGGAGAGGGGAGAAACATACGAAAGGGTTGCTTGGGAGTCCTACCAACATTACACTCTGCTGATACATGCAACACAGTAGCTTACTGGAGGACAACATGAGCAACAGAAACAAAAGGATGACAGGCCTTGAGGCTCTGGAGCACATCCTTGATCACAACAGTGAAATAGAGGAGGATGTGTCTGAAGATGAAGACCATCTTGAGGTCAATTCAGATTACAATGTTACTGATTATGAACCATCAGATGAGGAAACTGATATATCTGTTCCTCCAAGCGAGACATTTGTGTCAAAAAATTGTGAAATACAGTGTTCATCCTCACCCAACACACGTATACCGAAAATATTATAAAGACAGTGGCAACATGTATCAGCACAAAGCACACCGTGACGACATGTCACTCGTGTGCTGTGTAGACACACACACACACACACACACACACACACACACACACACACACACACATACACCTCGTTCATTGTGTTCATATCTTGTTAATTTTTGTAAATGTCTGTTCCTTAACACTATAAGTAAACATGAGTAAAGTTTAATTTCAATACAAATCCTCATGACTCATTTGGCTTGATTTTGAGTGAGCGGGTCAATATGACCCTGAACAGCAGAGGTGTCTCATCTCCATTTATCTACATCACCCCATGAAAAAAATAATGTTTCAAAATGTAAAAATAATTTAGAGAAAAATACATGTTATGGTAGACTAATGCAATTTACATCTAGGTTTTTCCAATGTACCTAAAAAATTGTTTTTCATTAAAACAAGTGAGTTACCCTCATTGAACTATGATCTATGGAGGGGTGAATAACTTCATTCCACTAAATACTGATTGAATTGTTAGTAAGGGTGTTGGTGATGAGGTACAAACTATATTTATTAGGATTTTTTGGTTTCTGACAACTTTTGGATGATTAAACATGCACCGGGTCATATTTACCCGCGAACATCATGGCTGTACCTAAGAAACGAACATAACAGAAGGGTTAATTATGATTTCATCCATGTGTGGTGGAACTCACAAAACGAAATGATAGAAAGAGTTGACAAGCGTATATACATACATTTATATATTTGCTGTCATATTAAAACAATGTTGGAGTAAAAAGAAAAGGCTGAGCATGATAATCGTGGCAATTGCTATTTCTTTTTGCACAGGTGTAGCATTATTCTCATTTAACATTTTGGTGCCCTATTTCTTGAGCAATATTACGTGAAGTAAGTAAAAACGTCACAGCCGCTATTTAAGGGGAGTTACCTGCTCATATTCAAGCCACGTTAAATTGCTCTTGAAATATAGTATGGATGAAAGGTCTCTTGATACTGAAAATGTGTGTTTATATCAGTGATGAACTGATTTACTTGGATTTAATGTAAAAAAAAAAAAAATGAAATCGATCAGGATTATCTATTTTCTGCCTCTGAAATGGCACAAATGTCAAGGTTGTAAGACCAAAAAACGCAATCTTCCTCTCAAGAATGAAAGTTTGAATTTAACTCTACAAGCACATGTGCAGTGTGGGAGTTCTGTGAGACACGATGTGTTAAGAAACTCTGCAACTGGTGGCCTGATTGATGGAGGGTGAGCCACTTGAACTGCTGTATAGGTGCACTCAGAAATAATCTGTCAATTTGTAATATCTGAATTGAAATTCTCTTTCTTTCATTTTACATCAACTGTTATATCAAACAAACTCAACACATTGTTATAAATAGCATGTACATTCACTGCACCGTGCAGTATATTAAACAATTGTCTTGTTTGTTGGCAAAACTATAAAAGAAACTATTAAACTAAGTATTATTCACAGTTCTTTATCGATGAATAGTCTTTTCAGTCCTGCTGATTTTCTTTCCCAGCAGTACACTTTATTTATTACTTTCTCTGGTGTTCTAGGTGCAAATTTGCCCGTGGTGTTCATTGCTTCAAAAACATAACAGCAAAGCAAAATAACATAAAGCACATTTTCTGTATGCAGGTTGGTTCATCTGTCTCCACTTTCACATGGAGAATGGACCAACATTTTAGAAAGTTGTCAGAAAATGAACAGGATTATCTCAAATCCAAACACACATAAAAGATTTACGACCAAATTGGCTCATTCGGTTTATTAGTTTATGACTTTACGACTGAGCCTCCTTCTGCTTCAACAGCCTTAATGCTCCCTGTATTACACACATTTGCACACACATGCTGATGGGACCACCAACACCAGTCTAATTTTCTCCTGCTCAATCCGAGGATCGACACTGCGCACTGTAAAAAGAATTGGTCATTTTACAGAATTTTCCTTTTTTATTTTACAGATTTTACAGTTTTGTAAATACATGAAAATATATTTTTTTTTTACAAATTCAGACTGTGAATTTAGATGTATTATTTATAGTAACATAAATAATCTGTAATTGTGAACATTTATATTTTAGTGTAGAATTCTTTTTTTCCACATAAAAAGATTCACTGGTCAACAATGATGTTAACCGAGAGGAGAATAGAGCTGAAAGAAGTGGTTTCAATAACCATAATCTTCTCTCCTTTTAGAAGATGAGAAGAATATAATATCGTGGCATTTTTGGTTGACACCACTTCACACCTAAATGAACTGAATTTAAAGCTGCAGGACAATTCAGTTCAATTCATTTTTCTAAAGCTTTCTGTTATGTATTTTATTTTACTTGAAATGAGGGAAGAACAATTATTATGTAGAGTATTTATTATTTATAAATAATCCAGTTCCATTTGAAAACTGACAATAAATATTGTTGAGGTATTAATTTATTTTATTTGACAGTCAGTTGTTGATTACATACTTCTTCAATATGTATAGGACTAAATTATAACACCAGTTAGACATTATTGGGATGTACCAGACCTTTGCATAAGGAAATTCTCTCTAACTGGACCTTGTTGAATATTAATTGAATACACCAGTTGGTTATAAGTTGTAAAATTAAAGGAATGATATCTGATACCTGTTTCTGTCATATAGTTATTATCAGGTAGTTTGTATAGTAATATAGGCAATCAATATGAACAAAAAGCAGTATGAATATGAAAAGCACCAACTTTTTTGACGGGACTTGCTGCTGTGTTTGTGATCTACTATATATTCAACCTTCAATATCAAGAAGAGGCAGCCTGTACTCTAGAATTCATTCAGATGTAAGACTTTCCTTTCATTTCCTTGTCGTCATTATAATATTTTATTTGGACAATTACAATGCTTGAAACCTGAATAACCACAAATCATTACTTTGCACACTAAAATGGATAGTTTGGATTTTTTAGCAGAAGATGGTATTAGTTACATACATTGACACAGACATTAACTCAGGCAGGCAGTCCTGGGATCAGAAATTGCCCTGCCAACTGGTCCATTGTTAGGCTAAAATGAGAAGCAGAAGATGGGGTCAGGTAATAAACATTTCAAGCTACAACACACACAAAAACATGAAACATTCATACGAGAATACAACATATATTAAGGTAATTATGATGCTCGATGCTCCTGTCTGATCTCTCTATATCTTAAAAATATTTCCTTTGTTGAATTACACTAGACTATAACTATGCAGTGGAGCCGATTCTCATATCACGCTGCCTATAAGCATTAATAGAGACGTAATATGTGAACTGGTTCCAGTGCGAAATACTAAATATAGTTTCAAGATATTGAAAGGTCTGCGAGGAAAATCCAGCAGCGGAATTAATAGTTAGTAACTCATATCACCTTATGTAAGAAATCTGAAATGAAAAGAGATCAGCTGTGTTTTTAATTAAGTTTGTAAGTGTCTGAAGTTGAGGCCGATGCAAACGCCATTTGCGACTTCAAAGTTTGCATCAGCTGTCATAGATCATGCTCGACAACGTGTGACCTCATTGATCACAGGACTATTTAAGGTGCCATCTGTGTGCAGCATCGTAGCAAAAGAATATTCTTTTAACAGAACTTTAAATTTACTGCTGCTGTGCCTTCAATGTTTTTTGCACAATTGTTTGCCTTTTGTTTGTTCAATTTGAAGTGCCTTTAAGTGTGTTCCACGCATTAAATGTTAAATAATATTGACTGAGTGTACATATGTTATGTGCCGTTATGTTTTATTGCCCAGTTTGGCCAGGGGCGTAAAGCCTAATGACTTTGTGATCCCCAAAGCTGATCTTTGTGGTTTTTGAGGGAAACATTTCAACATAAGACAGATTGCTATGAAATTTTAATGTTGAATATATTGTCTGTTCATCAATTATCAGCTCAAAATTTGACTGTACTTTGTGTTTGGTGCCAATTAACAGATGTTAGCACACTAACATGCCAACGGTAAAGATTGTAGACATAATACCTGTGTTACATCAGCATGTTAGCGTTGTCATTGAGAGCATGTTAACACGCAAACCACAGATATCCTAAAGTCTCTCATATGACTTCCTTAAAGTGAGATAAAATAAACAGGACATATTATTTTGGATTTTTTGAGAGATGATATGGATATTTTCCCATTTATGTTGGAGGGAATATGTGTGCCTGTGTAAAGTATGTGCTTGTAAATTATTTACGTTGGTTATTCTCAGTGTTATTATTATTTCAATTTATTATGATTTACTTTTATACACATTTTCACGTTGATTTTGTGGGATTTATAATGTATCAGGTTGAAATACTTTTGGATTTAAAAGTTTTTTAAAAAGCCCAACAACAGCCTCATAGTGAAGCCAGCATGGCTGACTCCCATGACAAATGGAAAAACAGACTTTGGCCATCCATAGAAGATGTCATTGTGTTCCTGGTTAAACTTCTGAGTGGTTCAGTAGCTTTTTAAAGAAACACTCATTAACCAAATGTATGACTCATCTATCACACACCACTGAGGGCAGTGAGAAGAGTGTGATGAAGAGTTTGCCGTGTAGAGAACAGTTTCAACAACTTTATTACACAACACATTATTTATTACAAGCCAGCCCCTTATGTACACATATGACACATACTTGATTTTCTAAGGTCCCATATCTTTGCTCTTAAATCAAAAACACAAACTGAATTGATTATTTGTGTCAGTCTACAGGCAAGACATTGGACCAACAAAATCAGGGGACAACTTATGTCATATGTCACGTGTCTCACGGCTCATAGTGTGATAATGCGTCATCTAATAACATTCATGTTAACCCGAGCTTCAGGTGGCTTTTATATAACCATTAATAGTGGAAAGGGAGAGCTGAAAAAAAACAACTGCAACCATAGAGTCCCCTACTGTCGGCCACTATGTAGTTCTACTTGGGCTGAATCGCTGCTGTTGGTTTAGGGGGACATTTCTGGGGTTTTACTGACATTTTACTTTTTCTGTCAGGATTATGACGTTTTTTTCTTCTTACATTTAATGTCTTTCTAAAGGGTTTTATCAGTTATAAGCCATTGATCACAAAAACATTTAGGTTAACAGGTCATGAAAAATATGTCAGCCTGGTTAATCCACCTGACAAACTAAACACAAACCACAACGTTTTGCTTGATATACCTTATCTTTAAGGAATACGTAAATTATTAAGGTCATCAGTTACAATTTATAACACCTTTATATAAAACCATTATAAATGACAATTTATTAGAAAGTGGCACCATTTGACTCTAATCTGCGGACTATATTTTAACCCATTAATATCTTTGATTTTACATTAACGGCTAGATTTTGTTTGCAACTCCCATTGTGTTGCTTTTCTTGACCAGCTCCTTGAAGTAGTAATAATGATAATAATAATGTCACTTTTTAAAGCTGGCCAAAAACAATACCAAAGAAAACCTTGTGACTAAATGGAAATATTCATTAAAAAAATGTCCAGTCATGCTAAACTGACTGTGTCCATGCCTCTGTGCTCCTGCGGGCTTTCCCCTCTGAGCTCAGCAGCCAGTCTGGAGGGACATGCGGTTGTGGTGGAGGTTTGGCTCTGACTGTCTCGGTGTGATGTGGCACATGGTCTATAATAATGCAGTAATATCCCTCCATCCAGGCATTTTCTAAAGTGCAATTGTCACAACTCTATTGCATGTCTGCACAAGGTAGTTATCACCCAAACCATTGAATCCATGCTTACATACCCAGTTAAACCATGTTTTGTCACCATGGCAGTCAAGCCTGGAAATATTTCTTATATAATAATCTCTGTTTTGTGCTACATTTTTGTTGACACCGACTGCTTGTACTGTACTTTACATTAATGTCAGATTTGTCTGAGTTTTTTCAGATTCCCATTTCAACAAAAGGAAAAAGATGAAAAGTCAACACTGAACAACACTGCAGTGCCCAAAACATATAGACACACATAAACTTTGTGTAGCAATGTGTTACATGTACTGTAAACTGAAATTTCACCTTTGATCATTCATGTTAAGTCATACACAGAAAACAGCAAATCTGCCAGAAAAAAACATCCATGCCAAAAAAAAGAAGAGAAGAACAACTGTACATGATGGAGTAGTATAGTATGTATCCACCATAACACTAAGTGTATATTCAATCTAGTATACAATGTGACTGAAAAGGCACCAGTAGAAGCATAATGCTTATCCTATATTTTTATCAATTAATCTACCCTCAAGAAAAAAAACCGAGGACCGAGGAAAGTGTATTTGCTGTTTGTCTAACCACACGGTCTGACTCCATGTAGCTAATATATAATCTATAAGAGAGGAGAAGCATGTTACATCGATCAGGTGCATTTGCTGGTTGTTGTGAACGGAGGCGCACTGACAATCTGAATGGAAACATGTGCGCTGCACACCAAATGACGGTTAATTTGTAATCTGTTATGAGGAGAGCAAGCACAACCGTACTACGTTTTAACACTAAGCCAAACCGGATCCATCACCGACAGCTCCGGTTAGAAAACACGTCTCTGCTACGTGAAACCACATGTCGTTTCACATCTGTAGACTATGAGGCGGAACAGTACACGTACGTGATGAAAGGCATCACACTTGGTCACAGTAATGATTCAAGTTATATGCCGATGGTCAAACACGCTGCAGGTTTCGAGGGGTGTTTTTGAAAAATGGTACACGTGTCTTAAAACTTTGAATGAAAAATCTGATATTTTTAAAAGGTTTAAACTCTGGAACAACAAACAAGTTAGGCCATTTCTGTTGAATCGACTAGCCCTATTTTTCATTGAAATGATTAAAAAGTAGGTAACCAGACAGAGAGAGAGAGAGAGAGGGAGAGAGAGAGAGGGAGGGAGAGAGAGAGAGAGAGAGAGAGAGAGAGAGAGAGAGAGAGAGAGAGAGAGAGAGAGTGATAAGTACTCCGAGCTGCGTGCGCTTTTATTTTGAAAGCCGGCTGTATTTGTGTCTGCGGTTTGAAGTTGACTGGAAGGAGCTCTAAGTCAGCCTGTTGCGCACTTAGCGGCACACTCAGACAGAGCGCACCACAGCGGCGTCGATGGACGGAGCCCTTAAAGGACATCCCTGACTGATTTTTATAGGCTTTTTTATAGACTTTTTTATGATTGGATGGCTATCGGATCGGTTTTTGTTCTAATTCAACAAAGGCTCATTTCAACGTGCCACCTTTGAGCGGAAATAGCCTTTACGCATCCCGGGAGCCGGGGCAAAAGGGACCCTCCAGGTGCGTGTGTATCCGTGTGCGTGAGTGTGTGTGCGCTCTTTTGTATACATTTTGATTCCTCAAACTTTTTTCTTGGCCACTCAGGTGTGCTCTTATTGTGTGTGACGCAAGTGTCCGTGGGCACAGGTGGTAGACTTTAGGCTAGTTTTCCAGTAGCACTTTCACTTTTGCCAGACGTAGGCTAATGCGTGCGTAAGTTATTTATTGGAGTTGGCGCTTTACTTGAGGCAGCGGACTGTGTCAATATGGGCCCGCTGATAAGGTTTGCGAGTCAAATAAAATCTGTCGCGACTTCGCACAGTTTGCATCAGCTGCCTTAGATCATGCCCGCAACGTGAGAAGCTCGTTAATCATAGGGGGGACTCGGCTCCTCACACCCAAGAGTGACATCTGCGTCAATCAATGTCAACACACGTAGGAGTGAGGGAGTTCAGGTTTCAAGATAAGCCAACACCGAAACGAGTCAGATACAAATCCTACTCATGCGGTTTATTTAGGTGCAAATCTACTGAAAGCAACATAATAACCACTGCGGTCAAGCGAGCAGTCATCTGCGAAACTTCGGTGCATGTCTATAGGTGGTGTTACGGTACGGGTGCTTGGATAGCCCCAAAAGCACGGAGATAGACCTACATTAACAATTTGTCCAATTTGATATAGAAAGTCAAAAACAACATTATGTTGTACATTGTATGAAATACAATTATTATACAATCTGAAGTTACACTACTGTACTAAAAAAGGCGGCTCGAAAGTTGAAATATTATGACATTAATATTTGATCAGTAATACAACCATTTCATTTATTGGTTTGCTAAAATGTCCACTGTATTTCTGTTCTGGATAACCACAGCTATGTCCATGTCAAATTGCATGTGATTTTACTAGTTACTGAGAAAAGTAAAGGCAAAATCAAATTACATTAATAATCAATTTCCTCATATTTGAACATTTATTACAAGAATTCCTTGAGAACTTATTGTACACTTTCACTGGATCTTTGTTCATGATGACCCTGACTATGTCACAATGTAAGTTCATGTGATTTTAGTAAACAGTTTTTGAGAAAATATCAGGCAAAATCAGCAAAAATGACATTATGATATTCATAATTTCCTCATATTCCAACATTTATTCCAGGAATTCCTTGAGAGGTTTTAGTAAACCTTCACTGGATCATTGTTAATGATTAGCCTGACTATGTCACTGTCTAAGTTCATCTAATTTTACTTTATAGTTATTGAGAAAATTAAAGGCAAATTCAGCTCAAAAATAGCATTTATATTAATAATTTCCTCATATTTGAACTTTGATTACAGGAATTCCTTCAGAGGTTAAATTCCTTCAGAGGTTATAAACATTCGCTGGTGTCTTGTTCATGATGACCCGACTATGCCCATGTCAAATGTCATGTGATTTTACTGTCCAGTTTTTGAGAAAATTAAAGGCAAAGTCAGCTAAAATGACATTACGGTATTAATAATTTCCCCATATTTGAACTGTTCAAAAACAAATTTGTAAGAGGTTATAAGAAACTTTCAATTAATTCCTGTTTAGGTTGACCCCGTTACTGTACAATTTTGAGTACATTTTAGCATCATAGTTTTATTAAATTGAACATGTCAAATAAATGTCAATGTAACTACTCATCAAGTTTCCAATATTTTAATTTGTTTCTCCTATAATACATGTTTTGGAGGATTTTGTGACATAATATTCTTAATTTGCTACTCTCAATATATGTGCACATTTCCAGAAAACAGTCTTCTAGGATCTGTATGTGATCAGTAACACAATACAATTTCATAACAAACAAACAGTACACCTTTCCCTCATTATGTGATAAAAAGACCGAACGCAATATCATAATCTATATTGAAATTATGAATATGAATGCCATTTGAGCTATCGTTACCTTTCATTTTCTCAATAACTGTACACTAAAATCACATGAAATTTGACATGGATATAGTCAGGGTCATCCTGAACAGAAATACAGGGGACATTTTAGCTAACGAATAAATTAAATATACTTATTATAGATCAAATATTATTATTTGACAATATTGTAACTTACGAGCTCCCTTTTTTAAATCGAAACAGTACAGTAGTGTAACTTCAGAATGTATTATAATTGGGTTTCATATAATGTGCACATAATGTTTTTTACTTGGTATATTAAATTGGACAAGTTTGCTTAACTGTTGGTCATTCTTCGTGCTTTTTGGGCTAATACCCATACCCATACCGTAGCACCACAAATAGATGAGCATTCAATTTCAAGCGCCGGCTGGCTTGACCGAGGTTCTGCAGATGACGGCTCACTTGAATGCAGTATAAGAACCGAGTGAGCAACACGGTGTGCAACATAATGTTGGCCTGAAGCTCAATTAAAATAGTATAGTAATCATTATTGACCTCATTTGACCCAAGCTTTAGTTGTTGGAATGCTGATTCAGCATACTCTCTCACTCTCACTCTCACACCACTGTTCTTAAGGAAAAACCTCCCTTTGGAGTAAAAGATATACGACTCTTACTACTGCTGTTGATACTTCTGCTACTATTACTACTGCTACAGCTGCTGCTTCTGCTACTAATACAACTACTACAACTACTACTTTGCTGCTATGACTACTAATACTGCTGCTACTACTACTTCTACTACTATTGCTGATGGAACTGTGTCTTCTACTACTGTTCGCTTCAAGGACCCCGAAGCGAGCAAGAAAGATTGTAGCCGACCCTTCTCACCCTGGACACAAACTGTTCGTGCCCCTTCCATCTGGCAGGAGGCTGCGGTCCATCAGGACCTCACGCCACATGTTTTTTCCCATCTGCAGTTGGGTTCATAAACAAAGCCCGGGACCCCCACTCTGACTCTGACATACCCAGGACAATTCCCTACTGGTCACTCCCCTGCACATCCCTTCTATGTTTCTTATTTAAATACACTTGTCACTTTTACATTACACTTACATCTCACTTGTTTGTAGTACTGTTATCTGTTTGTTTGTGCACTACTAATTGTAGCTTCCTCTTCTGCGTCATGAGGTGACTTCACATCCTGTAACGTACACACTGTTCCGTTTTGGCCGGCTGTGAAACCAACAGTTGGTTTTAGTCATTTGTTGATCCCTGGATCTTGGCTGCCCACCATGACCTGCCATGACTTCACCACTGGTGGCCCATTCAACCAACCAAGTCATCGAGTTTGTCTGCCGACTACTGACTTGGGTGCCGTGCGCAGTTGTGGAGCGCTGAAATGAGCTTGCAAAAGCCAGATGAAGAGGGCGAGAAAGAGAGAGAGAGATGAGGAGGAAGGTAAATATTTAGAGGGAGATAAACAGGAATAAAAGACAGAGGGAGACAGAGAGGGAAGGAATGACATGTCATTGAGATAGGTTCTTGTCTGGATAAATAGAGCATATATTTCCGTAAATACTGAGACATGTTTAAAAGTCTTTTCAATTAGCTATGAAGAATATTATTGACACGTCATCAGTACATTGCTTTGAAGTGTATTGTTACCGTTCTGTCCCAAAATAGACACTTTTTGGTTTGAGTGACAAATCAGTGCCATTCACCGGTGATTATGGAGCTCACAGTAGCTCCTGTGTGTTTCCCACAAACACATCAGAAGCATTCCTGAGCTTTGAGTCGACTGGCAATTGGAAAATGTATTGACGAGACACGCGGTGGGTGTGCTGCTCTGAAATTCTGAATCATTTGGGGAATGCCTCTGCTGAGATGTTTCTAATATTGCACACAACAGGGTTGGACAACCCAACAACGTCACAACTTCTCAAACATCAGAGAGCTGGCTAAGCACCTCTCTGATGGTGTGAAATAATTCAACTTGCATTTTATCTTGATCGTCTCTCTTTCTGCTGCTTGCTGTGACGTTGCACTGAGCTCAAGAGTTGCATCTTTAATGACCTCGCAGATCGTCAGACGGTCAAGGATCTGCTCTGTGCCCAATGTGATGGGACAAACATATTGTTTATATTAGGGGCATGTCTGTTATCCATGTCGACCGGGCTCTGGGGCTCAAACAAGTGCAGCAGGACTCCTCTGAACTGCAATAGAGCTTATTCTATAGAATCAGCTCACTGGAAGAAGTGACTGTATTGACGGTGGGTGGAAGCTTTGTTTTCTGTGTGTTTCTTGTAGATATGCATGCATGGATGCTGAGTTTAATGAATGGTCCAGTTTAATTATTCCTGTGATGTGTGACCGTCTGGTCCAAGTAGGACGTAGATGTGTGAGTACAGTCTACTCTACGCTAATGCTGCCAAAGATGTGGACATGATGGAAGCACGGATTAAAGCGTACCAGCCTCGACCAGTGATTTCCAGTCAGCTGTGCAATAATAACTAAAAACAAATTCTGTGTACATGAAGAAACAGCATGTGTGCTATTTCAGGCAGGTTCCTGTTTTGAAATTTAATTTTAGCAATCTGAATTTAGATTGTGTGAGTGTGAGTAAAACAATATCCAGCCAATGGAGTTGCTCCCATTTCCAAAAAGGGCTTAGTTCCTCCAACAAGGATACATTTTTAAACCACATTTAATCAGGTTTTAACATCAAATCATGTTGCATCAAACTTTAAAACTAGATTAAAATTAAGAAAGATTACTGCTATTTAAATGCTAGTTTACTTTTTTACTTTAAACTAGATTAAATTGAATTCTGTTTCACCAAAACATTAAAATCAAATTTAAAATGTGATCCAGTATTCATTTTAAAGTTACACTTTTCTTTTTTTGGAGATGGAGATGTCCATCCTGATAGAGGGATCCCTCCTCTGTTGCTCTTCCTAAGGTTTCTTCCTTTTTTTTCTCCCTGTTAAAGGTTTTTTTTGAAGGACTTTGTCCTGTACCGATGTGAGGGTCCCGGGACAGAGGATGTACAGATGTGTACAGATGTGTAAAGCACTCGGAGGCAAATTTGTGATTAGTGATTTTGGGCTATTCTAAATAAATTGAATGGATTGAACAAAAGTAATCACGTTCCATGATTATACTGCTGAATGTATATCAAGATACTGGTAAAGAAAGGAAACTGTTATGGAGCAGATAGGAAGATTGGACCAATAGGCAGTCTCTTTTTCTTACTGTGAAAAAATTGTTTTGTATCCTCTATTATTTTAATATTCGTTCATTCAGCTAAAAAGTCTTTTTTCAAAGGAGGAGAAATTACAGCTTCTCTGTCGAGCCATCAATAGTAACTGACTTTTTAGCTAGCTAGCTAGCTAGCTAGCAAACAATGTAATGCTTATCTAAGGAATACAGAGCAGCAGGAAGTTAACGGTTCCCTTTTCTCTATTTTACAGCCTATTTTCTGACAGCACCTACATTTATTTATTTATATTAATTTGGATAAGCAAGCATCTCCATATGGATGAAACTGTATTTAAATTTGGTTTGAACTTGGATTTACTAAATGGAGAATGGTTTTCATTTGCGCAATAGAGCTCTGCTTAATTTGAAGTCTAGATTCACTCATTTTAAACCTTGTTTTGCTAAATGCTGACTAGCAGCAGGTGGCGCTCATTCTCCAGTCAGGTTCTCAAAGTTTTCATTTCAGTCAGGAACACTCTCGTTATAGATTTTAACCATTTATTGCAACAAATGGAATACAGTTAAACTTGGCGATAATGGCTCCGCTCTTTGAATGCTCCCCGGATTAGCCAGCAGCTACTGAGCTAAGACCGGGAGCACGAGCAATAACCCCCCTGGGTTTACAGGACAGAGGTACATTTTTTAAATACATTTCAAACATTTGCCAGAAGATGAACTAACAAAGAGGTGGAGGCTGGGGTGGAGGAGGCGAAGCTTCGCCAGCAGTGTGGTCTGTAGCAGCGTAGATGTAGAATGAATCAGTGAGAAGGAAGCCATATTTAAATAAAGCTCCGTGAAGTGAGAGTGGGCTGTGATTGGTGCGTGGCCGATCGGAAGCTATGATTCAATCGGCTGGCTGTCAGCTGGTTACAGCTGGGGCGTATAACTTCCGTGTCCTGCATGAATTTACGCTAGCTTCATTTCTTTGCAAATTTAGGCAGCCAGCATATGATTGGGGGCCGCAACTCCCACACTTCCACGAGTTGTCCACCGCTATTGCTAATTTAATCTAACAGCACTAGCATTGATAACAGAACGCTATTCCCACGACACTCGCGAGGCACTGACAACTAGCATCGCAACACGCCCGTTGCCATGCACCCAGTAGTAGTCATTCCTAACCTGAAAGATGTTTGTTAGGGGGGCGCAGTTTGACACAGCAGCAGCTAAGCAGTGTATTAAATGTGGGCGAGTGAAAGTATTAAATATGGACCACGGTGGGTGAAAGAGAGTTCTGAGTTTTGAGAGGAGCAAGCTGATCAAGGCAGGAGGATAGTGTGTTATTGTAGAGGTTGACCAGGTCTGTGGGGGAGGGGCTAAAGGAGGGGGTGTGGGTGGAGAATTTGTCAGTGAGAAAGGCTGACAGGGACGAGGGGCCGATGGACTTGATATTATGGAGAGTGATGGTGCGCGTGTGTTTGGGTTCTGGGATGTCGATCCCCATGGTGATGGCTAGGTGGTCAGAGACGGTGAGGTGGTTGATGGGGATTCCAGTGGAACAGACCAGGTCCAAGATTAGACTGTGGTTGTGGGTGGGGAAATCAATGTGTTGAGGGAAGTTGAAGCATCAATGTATGTGTATGTATGTGTAGATCCTGATATGTGCATAAAGAAGAAAAGTTTAAAGCATTCTATTATATCAAAATATGTCGACATTTTATTTCAAGACTTTACAGGCTTGAACTCATCAGTGGAATTGACTGGAAATTTTTTTTTCGTTTGACTATTTGCTTATTTCCTTAACTGGCTCCCTGACTGGTTTTTGTGTCTTGTTTTCAGACTCTCAGCAACAGGGAGACCGAAGTACAAGAGCCTTAAAATCCAGGATTTGTCTCTGCTGGAATGTTCCAGAGATGCTCAACAGTGCAATGACGACCTGGTAACACAATAACTCATGTGTGTCCCACCGAACACACACACTGAAGAGTTGTAGATATCAGTGTTGTGTGTGTGTGTGTACGGCCCTGTGTGTGTGTTTACACACTGTGATGAGGTAAAGCACTGTGGAGTCAAGGCCTCAAGCTCAAGAGTATGGTCCAACTGTCCACCTCATTCTACCTGCTGGGAGGCCTTTTGGGTAAGAAACATCCGCACGTGTTTGTGTTTGTGTGTGTGTGTTTGTGTGTGTGTGTTTGTAGTGGCCCTTGCCGCTGCAGTTGGTGCTGAGCTGATTTTTTTTAGTTTGTGTCCTAGTGTAAAAAACTAAATTGTATGTCTGAGTGTGACCATAATTTGCAGATAGCTAGAAGGTCAGTGTGAATCTGAAAGGTACAACTAAATCCAAAGTTCAGTTCAGGTGAATATGATTCTGTGTTATTCAAATCAAGTTTGTAACATCCAAAGTTTATGTATGAAGTCTTTGTTCTTCTATGTACTGTTTGCTTGCTGAGCCATTGCAGAGGGATAGTAAAAAAAGAGGGAATACTAAAAAGACTAGAAGATACTCACTCATCATTATATTGTCCAGTTTATTATTTATTTATATATTTATTGGCATTAATACATTTTTGGATAAGTCACTTCAATATGACTTGAGTCACACGATGCCCATCTTAAAATAAGTTGCAACTGTAAAGGCAAAAGTGGGCCGGCTGAGATTGTGGAAATTGAGTTCTCATGTAAGTTAATGCTCCCCACTAGGCTGGGCTCCCCTCATAACAATCCACTAGACTGAGGCTACATCCACACTAATACGTTTTCCTTTAAAACCGGAGTTTTAAAACAAAAACGATCTCCGTCCACACGGCTGTTTCAGCATCGTTTTAGAAATGATTTCCGTCCATACCAGCAAGCCTGAAAACTAATATTCCATTCACGTACACTGGACATGCGGGTGCCGGTGTAAGCAGGAAGTAAACTGGTTGCTTAGTTATAAAAAATATGAGCATGTCGATGTGGTCAGACACTTAACCCCAAAATTGCTCCCGTAGCTGTGCCTACAGTGTGTGTGTGAATGTTAGTTAGTCCTAATGGTGGGCATGGTAGCCCCTACCATCAGTGTATGAATGGGTGTGAACGGGTGCATAATGACAAGGAGTGTGAAAGCGCTTTGAGTGGTCGGAAAGACGAGAAAAGCACGATACAAGTCCATTTACCATCCATCCAAGTCCATACCCACTACATTATTTCCCACCAGAATCGGTTTATTGCCAAGTACATTTGCACTTCCAAGGAATTTGGCTTGGTAATAGGTGCATAACATTAAACACAGTGCAATAGTATTAGACACAATTTCTAAATAAAAATATGAACATTTACAATAGAATAAACAAACAAAAATTAAGAGTAAGTTAAAATAAGTTTGTTATTAAAGTGTCAAATATATATTTAAAGTGAAGCGCTCTTACTCTGCCACACAATTGTGTGTGTACTGGGAGTACAGCAGGGTGCTCAGTTCACACACTTGAGGGGGGCTCCTGTGTTGATGGTGAGGAGTAATGAGGTGTGGCTTCCCACCTGCACCACCTGAGGTCCGCCTGTGAGGAAGTTGAAGATTCAGCTACACATGGTGGAGTTGACTGCCAGGTCTTCAAGCTTTGTGAAGAGTCTTGAGGGGATTATTGAGTTAAATGCTGAGCTGTAATCCACATTCAGTATTTCAACATAATTCCCACTCCCAATTTCCAAGTCGGGTTGGACAGTTCGAATGAGGGGGTGTATTGCGCGGATTCGTTGGAGTGGTATGCAAACTGCTGCAGGTCCAGGGACAGGCATGGTAAGGAGGCGTAGAAGTCTTTGACAAACCTCTCCAAGCACCGGCTCGTTGTCGTTTAGATTCTGCTCCGGTCCTGCTGCCTTCCCGGTGCCGAGACTCTTGAAAGTCCTTCTCATGTCGTGCTCTGAGACAGCTGCTTTTGGCAGGTGAGCAAGTAGGATGTAGCTAACATTAGCAAACAGAGCAAATGTTAAGTCAACACAGCCTGATGTGGCAGTGGAGGGTAATTTGTGTGTGTGTGTGTGAGATGCAGCTCTGGCTTGTATGGTGGCCCTGTACCTCCAGATAATTGGATAATCACTCTAGTTATCTCCCCTGCAGTCAGGCTCCTGGGGGGGCTCTCGGGTGAGGAGAGTTAATGGCGCTTGCAGTGTTGGATCCAAGGAGCTACTTTATGTAAAACCAGGGACTGTTATTTAAACAAATACAATTTGAAAAATCATTAGTCAATTGTACTGAAGATGTACCTGTAATACCTCTAAAGATATCTCCCTCGAATCTTATGATCAAAGCATTACAGCCTCTGGAAAGAAATGTACTTCAATGTCTTTGCTGATGATTGACTTCAGATGTCAAGACAGTCAGTTTTCTACAAACACAGTTGAACATCTGTTATATATTTGTTTCAAGATGTCGCTATAGTTTAGCCAGAACATGAACAATACTGAGATAAGCATACATGTCTTCAACTGTGAAGTGTTCAGATCAGTGTATTCTGACAGTCTTGTTCATCAGGAATGCTCTGTGGTGTATAATACAGCGCAGGACTGTCAGGAGAGTTGAGCTCTTGTGTCTTTTTCCCCTCAAAAGTGCACATACACTTTGTCACAACCCAGCTCTTAGGCCATGACAAATATGGACAAGACACAAGGGATGGTGGTAAATTAATGTATTTATTGTTAACCAAATAAGAAAGTAATTACCTTTTGTGAAGTGTGTCAGTCAGTATATCAGTAGTGTGAGCATGGATGCATGTGTGATGAAGTGTGGGGTGTTGTCAGCGAAACCAAAGAAGATCAAACCAAAGTATAATCGGTAGCCACTGGCAGAGATCACTCCAAGTATGTCAGAGAGCGACCAGGGCAGAGCAACACTGGAGCAGATGCTCCAGAACCAGGTGCTCTGCATCAGGCAATCAGTGTTAGATACACAACTTAGATACAGCGTGTTTCTAATTTACTGTGAAGCCAATCTTGATTTGATCTTGTTTTGCAACTTGCCAAATGCAATGCCTTGTGCATAGTCATGGTTCGGTACTCTCTCCTTTCATTTTCATACTTTATTCAGTGTTAATGTGTTCGTCCGTCTTGCTGTGATAGGATCCAGCAGTGCCACAGCCCTCAACAGGATAAGTTACAGTAGAAATGGGACAGAGAGGATAATGTCATTATGTTGATGAGATCGTAGGAGAATATGTCATGTCACTTTGGATTCTTTCAAGTTCAAGTGTTTGTCTTCATCTCAGTGTTCGCCAGATGCTAGAGGAGACTTGTGAAAGCATGAGGAGATTGTATGTAATGCAGGCACTGGCAGATTGTTGGTGTCTAGATAGATATGCGTCATACATTAAACATGACCAGCTTTTGAAATTGTAGTTCTTATTTTGGAAACCCGTCAGTTTTTTAAACCAACTACTGCAGTTCTCTCTTCGTTAGAGCTTTTCATGGAACACCGTGAGTCATTTTCAATGCAGATATAATCCTAAACCAGACATGTAAAACCCAGGACCAAGTGTTTATTAGAAATAAATTAAAATGCCTCATTTCCTCAGCATGGTTTGGCTCAACTCCACTCACTATTGGTACAAGGGGCCTTATTACAAAGACGTAAAGGATATCAATTACTCACCCACCGTGACCTTGAATTCTTGAAGAAAACGTTTCTCGCATGCCTCTACAGTAAACAAAGAATCCCAAAATGGAGTAAAGTCTTGATGAATTGAAGTAATGGGGTCTGTGTTGAACAAGTGAATACAAAAACTGGGGTCGCTATTGAAGGTAAGTATGTTGGCCATCAGAAATGGCAGATTTGTGCAGGATGGCCTGTGTCGAGTTAGCATCAATTTTCTCTGACCGATCCGAGGTCTGCAGGGTTTAGACCCGACCGTCTAGCAAAGTAAGTTGTTTATTTTAGGTTCAAAGTAAAAAATGTTCCATATTGGGTAAATCCAATGCAACATAGTGTGTAGAAATGTGCTCATAACGCACACTGAACAGCTGTTTCGGTATAACGATAACATTTACATTTTTAGGACTGACACATAAACTCTGCACTGTTTCAGTGTGACTTCAGTGAATATATTTACATGCACTTTACCCTGAATACTTTCACATCAGGGCAAAGAAATGCCACACATATATCACAGGTGCTAAGGTAAATGTATGCAGGGGAAGAAAGAGTAAAGAGTTACAGGGTGTGTTCAGGGATATATTGGGTAACTGGCTCAGATATCTGATTTTGGAATATGACAAACAAGGCAGTCCCCCAACCCCTCACCTACAACAGCCTCATTAGTGTTGATGTACTGCAGAGGTTCCAAAGAGGTCTGTGTAATGAAGTGATAAAAGACATACAACTTTTACAGTGTGGCGCAGTATAACTTCCTTTATACAGTATCAATAAACTGAGTAAAAATGGAAACTGCGCAACCCACTTACACTGCCATAATGTAATCAAGCTGGCTAGACTTGGAGAAAAACCACATAGTCTGGTCTTATATTTTCATAATAAGAAGTGGCGTTTCCTTTTTCAAAGAAACAAGCACTGACTGTTTCTATAAGTTGGCACTAATTTGCTTAAGTTACAAATAATTAAATTATCTGGTCACAGTTGAAATTGATAATCCTCTGTCTTGCTAAATGATTCACCTTCTTCATCAGTCACATGTAAAGTTGTACAGAGAACTGGCAACTTTTTCCACACTAAAATAATATTGAAAGTGTTGCTTAATGGCTCAAGCAGCTACTGTAAGTAAAACCTGGGATTGGTACGTGAATAAATAAATCTTTGACCAATTATTTTCTGGGCGGTCTGGCTAAAAACATGGGGACATAGATAGCTGCGTTGATATAGAAGGATATGAATCAACGACAGGCAAACAACACTGGAAAGATTAAATAACTGTCTAAATTCATCTTCAACAAATCATTGTATCCAAATAAAGGCATTCATCCTAATTATCAGAAACATTAGCTGCTGGCTTTTCCTCTATAATGTTGACCTTTTTAGTTTTTTTGTACGCCACATTGCTATGTTTAATGTCCAAAAACCGGCAGCAAAACTTTATTTACCCCCGACAATCAGGTGAGTATGTAGTCTTCATAATTGTCTGTCCTTTAAAGCTTGCTGATAAACTAAAGTGAAGAGAAGCATTGACCAGGGCTCTCCCGTCCCTTCCTTCCCTAATTACAGGATACTCCCAGTAAACCAAATAACTCACATCTTAGTGCTATACTTTAAACTGTAACTTTATTAAACATTCATTGCAAGATGTATGTTATATATTTATATGTAATACCTCCAAATATATCTTTCTAGAATCTTATGAACAAAGCAATGCAGCCTCTGGGAAAAATGTACTTCAATCTCTTTCCCGATGATTGATTTCAGATGTCGAGACAAGTCGGTTTTCTACAAACACAGTCGGACATCTGTCATCTTTGGTTTCGGGTTGTCCCTGTAATAATACCAGAACACAAGTTCATAGAAAGATAATATTATTTCCTGATCACAGTGAAATACCCATGTACCTTTTTGTAACACTGAAACTGAAGTATATACACTGTAGGCAAATTGATCAGAAATAAAATGTGACGAGCTGTTAAATGTGAATCCAGTTTGAATCCTTGCAAATTGATCTTATACTTGGAAACTGTTTGGATGGTCAGAGAATCTATTATACCTATACATGCATGACTTTGTTCTGCTCCGCCTTTTTAAACTTGTGTCAGAAAATCTAGACAATAAGCTCTGGCTGAAGAATGGTCTTCTGTAGAGACAATGAAGAAAGATGGGTTGCAGAAGACAACTGACATCTCTTAATGGCACACATGTTATCAATGTGTGAAGTGTTAGGGTCCGTGTATGCTGGCAGTCTTGTTACACAGAGAGTCAATGATTTATGGCTTTGTTTTACAAGAGTGAAGCCGTCCAAAAATGACTCAAATCCAAATGAACCAACTCAATTATTTCATGTAGGACTTCATAATGTGTCTATCTACTTGAATATTTATACATTCACCTTGTTTGATCTGTCAATAGTCCCTTTCAGACAGCCTGTTCTGTATGAAAGGTATGGAGCCGAAATTGGAGGCCAGAGTTATTCCGGAACGGCGGAACGGCAAAATCTCTGTGAAAAGAGTCTGTCTGTCTTATTGTCCATCCGTCTACCTGCTAAAAGGGCCAAAATATTGAAACATCTACACAAACTGAAATCAGAGTTCTTCTTTTACAAGAAACCCGTCTCACAGAGGGCTAGATGGATTGGCCAGACCTATGATTCCACTTATAATTCCAAAACAACTAGATGCTTTTATCCTGCTAAGCAAAAACAAATCACACTCTCACTAATCAACTGTAACTAATCCGGATGGAAGTTTCATTGCCATCAACAGCAGCATTGAAAAAGACAGTATAACAGTATACCTATGTCATTCTAATAAACACATTTCTCCATTTTCTTTCACACTTTTAAGAATTAGCCAACTTCCCAAATTCCCATATTAAAAGGTACTTTGAATTAAAACCAGATATGAATCGCTCCTCTATTTCAAACCTCCCATAAGCCTCTCTACTCCTCATCTACAACTAAACAATATATGTCAGAATGTGGGCTGAAAGATAACTGGAGACTACACAACCTAGACAATAGAGATATTTCTTACTACTCCTCATACCACAAAACATCCCCCCCTATCACCCTTACTAACAGGAGTTCACCCACACACCTTACCCAGATGGCGCTTCAATACCTCACTTAGATTTTTCAAAAAGGAATGAGTATCCTTCCTAGAAACCAACAGCACCACTGACATAAGCAAAAGCACCCTGAGAAGCACAAGTAGTTCTAAGAGGTATAATAATAGCATATTCCACAAACAAACATTTTCTACAGCAGGATGGAAAGAGACTGGATACACTAGCCTCTCAAAGGCCCACAGACATGTTTCGCAAAGAATCACTAAAAACCATAACTTTCTATTCAATTCTAAATTGGTGTGTCAGTAGCCTAGTCTACCTAATTGAAGTGATGCAATATGTTACTCTTTGTCTTTGTTAGATTGACACAAAAATGACAGTTCAGAATAATCACTTGGTTGATTGATTTGCTGGTTGAGTCAATAACAATGGCGGTTTGACACCTGTGTATCTTTTACTTGGACATTTTGATAGAAGCTAAAAGACAGTGGATATGAATGTCTTCACTGGAAACACGAGAGCATTTGTCATTTCTATCAAAACAAACAACCTCTTGTTAATAATGTCTCGAAAAATAAAGGCAATGGCTGTTTGTTAAGACAACTCATGTTCATGTTCAATAGCAAAGGCGGAAGTAGTGTTAGGTTATTTAAACCTTAGCGAAGAGGACAGAGTGTTGCAGAGGGTTTAGGGAATTAGTCAGATCATAATTCTGTTTTTGAAAGAACAGGGGAATAATGAGGCAGACAACAGGTAGTGTGCTTCCTTCCCTCGCTTCTGGCAGACTTTATACTTCGACTGTATTTTTGACCAACACTTGATCGGGACGTCCCCAGTGAGCAGTGTGAAAAGTATAAATTCAATGACAGTGAATGCAATCTCATCTTCTGTGTTTCCTGCTTTCTGTAGGCCTGTTTCTGCTATCACCTGTTCTGATGGCCCCGACACCAGCCAGCATGTGCACACCATTGAGGACGCTCAACAACAGCCTCAGCCACAGGCGACGGTACATGGTGAGAGAACAATGGCATGGTTGCAAGTATGTCTCAATCGTTTTGGAAGCAAGCAAGCAAATTTCACCCTTAAATAAACACATTCTAAATATCGCCATCTGGGTATGAAGCTTGTGTATTCTAGGGTCATTTTTAGAAGCTTTGTCCACTTCTACTGAAAGTTGGGGATTTCCCGCCTTTCCCAAAATGACTTTCGACGGACTCCAGCCAACTGGACATATAAAGGAGACAACAATGATAAGAAAAGAAATAAACAGCAAGAAATTCTCCACAAAATAAAAATTGAAACCTTGTTTTCTGTACCAATGAAACTTAAAGGGGCACTCCCATCAATTCAGTAAAATTCCATAAAACCTGACTTTTAGTTCAATAATTTAGGACAGGCGCCATAAACACTTATTCCTACAGTTCCCATAATGCAACTCGATAGTGTTGTGTTTTTTGTCTACCCTCTCTGCCTGGCAGAAGACAGTATAGAACCGTTTTCACAGCCTGAGTAGCAAAATAAACTGACCTTGTTGTGGAAAATTGGTAAATTGTCATTTCAGGTTGATAATTGTCCTAAACAATTAAATCGGGGCAGACAATGGATCTGTGCTTTCCCTTTATCCATCATGCACAATATCTTGGATGCTGTTTATTAAACAGACTTGTATGTGGAGCATATGAGAGATGAAACATTTGATTTATTTTTTGTCAGTAATGTGAAATGCATTATAGTATGTTGATGTCATATTCATGTGAAACCCATTGATTGGCCCAGATGGATCATTATTGTGATGAATGACTTGGTTATTAATAGAACATGGCACATGTTTGGCTCATGACTATGGTTCAATGGTTTTTATTTGTGTGAGATTCTGTGAGAAGTTGTTTAAATGTACTATTTTTGATAGTAAATGTCATAGTCAATTAATCAAAGACAAACACGGTTTAAAGCTATCTGAGTTATGAAATGTGTATCATTTTCTCTCTCTCTCTCTCTTTTTGCATTACAGAAGCACAACTTCCCCATCAACTACACCATTAGGGTTCATCATAAGGAAATCTTTAAACTGTCAGACATCAACAGAATGGTAAATACATGATATATATGTATGGTAATATATAATATGGCATAACCATAATTTACTTGTTGTGTTGTAGTATATTTCATGCGGCAGTGATGTTGAAGTGGTGATCGAAGGAAGCTCCGCGGACACTGTTCTTGATATTATAATGAAGTTTATTACAACAAGCAACACATGTCATACGGACGGTTAACACGGCCGGAGAATCCTCAGTCAATTCAAAAAGGTTCTAAAGTGCGGAGAATCCTTGTCTCCTTATATCCAGCTGATGCCCATCCCCTGAGGTTAGAGAAGATAACTCACAAGGAGCGTAGCATGTTGGCCGCTCCAGGTCAACCCCAATAAACATGTCTCGGACATGGGCCCCCTCTTCTCCTCGGACCCTGCTCCGATAATATGAAACATCTGGACATGTTATCAGGGTGCATAAATTAAGGACATGGCTCCTACACTCCCTATATCTGCTCCATGCAAAGGACATGAGTTCAAACACTTATGCTGTTTAATGTGTAGGCGGAAAATACACCACAGTGTCTTCTCTTTCTATATATACACAGTTTAGTGCTAAATGCTGATAAAAAAAAATCTAAATAAATTGTAAAAATGTGTTCTTTAACATTCTTCTTTTTGTCGCAGATTCATATAATCTGATAAACCTGTTGATGACATTTCTCTCCTCTGCTCAACACATCAGAGGTTACAGGTGAAGGGGTTGGATGAGCTGGTTCTCCAGAGGTTGTGGTTCCAGGTCAACCAAGGCGTGTTAAAGAAGGTAGGAATATTGTAAAAACGAGTTGGTCCAAAAACACAGATTTGTGTCCGTTGTGTAAACAGTTTATTTAATTTATTCAAATCAGGGCCCTTTTCCTTCTCTCCAAACAGCCTGAACAACCCTGAGCTGTCAAAAATGATTTTACACTGCAGTTTACATTGAGTGTGGTCATTGATTATTTTAAAACAATATGTGTTGTCAATGGCAGGTGTTTCTTTTATTTTGTCTGCTATAAAAAAGGTATTTTATTTATTTAAATTGGTTGATGGTCATAAAATCCTAACAGCTGAAGCATGACCATAATGCTTCACTGCACAGCACAAATGACACACTGAAAAAGGTCCACAGTAGTTCAGTCAGCAACTCATTTTTGACATGCGTCCTTGTACTTTTTCCACACTGAGATACAATGCAGCTTTGAGTTGAATCATAAGACTAAACCTTCGTCAATCAGTCAATAAAGATCAGAATTTGACTGATTAAGGGAACAGGCACATGCTATCCAGGGCCAGGAGTTTCAAGTACTGCTTCAGCACGTACACATACAATAATATGTGCCGCTCACCTGAGCTGCTGACAAACAGTCAGACAGGTTGAATTAGTGGGATGAGGTCCTTCTGCTCTCTCCACTCTGTTGTTGATGTCTCCAAAACCTCAGGGCCATGGGGCTTGAACCTATGTAATCCTTAGAATTAAGTGGGAACTGACTGCAAATAAGCACCAAAGGAGTTGGTTTAGCTGTGTTTGGTGTTGGTCTCACTCGCCTACTCTTGTTCTGTTGGGTTCTCTCTCTCTCTCTCTGCTGGTTTATCCCAACTTGCAGCCATGAACACTGACAGTAAGTGTGCTTTCACATGTAAGTGAGTACCACTTACAAAAATGGTAACACTCTTAAGCCAAACTTTAAGCACACTTAACTTAATACTGAGTGGTAATCAAAGCTAAGTAAGTCACTCAATCCATCACAGTCCACTGCGTCACACCAGTATAGCGGTTGAAGGCAATGGAGGTGGCTTGCCTGTTGTCAGTACAATGATACTGTGGGCGACTGTGACTCAGTGGTAGAGCAGGGTCGTCCTTCAATCAGAGCATCGGTAGTTCGATCCCCGGCTCCGCTTGTCCATGTCGATGTGTCCTTGGGTAAGACACTTAACCCCAAAAATTGCTCCTGTAGCTGTGCCTACGGTGTGTGAATATAGTACGCATGTTAGATAGTCCTGGTGGGCAAGTGGCACGTTGCATGGTAGCCCCTGTCATCAGTGTATGAATGGGTGTGTGAATGATGACATGTAGTGTTATAGCGCTGTGAGTGGTTCGGAACACTAGAAAAGCACTGTACAATTCCATTTACCATTTCATTTTAGGTCATTTTTGGTTTCTCACTTATTTGTTCTGTATCTTAAAATTGTGATCATATTTTAGATGAATGTGGATTCAAATTCTGATCTTGAGTAAAGAGCCAACCATTTGCATGAGTGACATGACCTCAGTTAATTACTAGGTTGGCCTTTTAGGAGATTTGACAACTGTGCTTACATTTCGCCTGCTGGACAACCTGAAAGCGTGGCCCTGCTTGCTGCAGATTCGACGTTAGGATCTTCCTCTTTGTCCTTCATGAGGACCTGGCTGGCAGGTGGGGGTGGTAGCGGGTCCGGGTAGTAGACCTCTTCTGGCTTTGGCCAGCAGTTTAGGCTTTATTTAAGAGGTGAAAGTGACGGTACAGATTCCACTTGTAAAACCTTCCAAAAGAATATAATAAACACTACCTCCTGTCAGGTGTGTCACATCAGTGGCTAATTAGAGGACAGCTCTTTTTTACTACTTCTTTTTGTACTATGCATGTTCTATTCATTATGAATTTTGGGTTTGCAGGCTCCACTAACTTTTTTTAGTTACATTTTTATTAGATACATTTCCTTAAAGTGCAAATTTGAATTGTGAATTTCAATCCTTTCACTGATCCAAGTTTGTTTTTTTACTAACACACGCTGTGTTGTCTATGTACAAGGAGTCAACGATCTGAATGGAGAAGAGAGTTGAGCGTGTTGTCTGCGGTCTTTATGTTTGAGAGCATCTTTTTGTCTTAAACTAAAGATAAATTGAAATTGCAGATCATCCGGGTTATGCCAGAGAGACATCCTTCACGTCCATACACCACTGAGTTGGAAAGACGCTTCAGGGATGCGGAGGGTGTCCTTGTACAGTCACATCCCGCTGAGGTAAGCTTCAGTTCACGTATCTGTACCACGGCTGTTTAGATCCTCTTCAAATGAAGTAATTCAGTTAGTAAGGGAATTTCCCTCAGACTGTAGGGGTCAGAGGATAATTGATAGGAGATGGATGTCACATTTATCCTATTTATCAATATAGGGAATGAATGCCCTATATCATTGGAGAATTAAATATGGCTTCTAGTTAAGCTCCAACAAGATTTCATTGAAGGGGAATTTAGTACACTCAGTGATTCAGTGATGTGCATATGAGGAATATTTTGCAGGGTATTGGGTACTTTGGCAGATTGATAATTCCATCCATAAGTAAAACAAACGACAGAATGTCTCTATTTTGGTCATGGATTCCATACACCTTCTGTAATAATACAACTACAAGC
Source organism: Pholis gunnellus (assembly GCF_910591455.1). NCBI lineage: Eukaryota > Metazoa > Chordata > Actinopteri > Perciformes > Pholidae > Pholis > Pholis gunnellus. Next base: position 21,457,722 of record NC_136533.1, on the reverse strand, counting down.
AAAAAATAGGGGGACCAAGGGACACAATATTGTCAAATTGGGGTCTGTGGTCTAATTTGTGTCAGGTTAGAAGTCCTTGATGTGAAAATGTTTGGGAACCACTGTTATCTATCTAGATCACTACCGTTGACCTATCAGCCATCCTCCCCACAGAGCCCCGTGGCTGCTGTTGAAGTAGACTGTGAGGCTAAACAGATCACAGCCAGATCACATGCCTTAGTGGTGATATGTATCTGGTTTGTTCTTACTTCAGTCTCAATATTATTGAATGCAGACAGAAGGATTCACAAATGTATTTTATATATAAATGAACCTCTCCACAAAAATATTTGTTAACAACTTTTTAACAACAACTTAAACAAACTGAGTTCTGATGCCACCTTAATCGATATGTTATGCTGAGCTAACACAATAGGACGCATGCTTTGACATGTGGGTTTTGGCCTTTATCCTGAACTCTCGTCAATACCATGACTCCTTGTGATATAATCCACATCTGTGATTAAGTTAGGTTTCTTTATATTTTGGGCCATTTCAATTTATGTGACTTAATTACTCATGCTAATAAAGAGGTAGGACGTAAGACTCATTTAACTGTAAATACGTTCTGTTTGCATTTGATCTTATCTTGGTTGTGTAGTCATACAAAACTCATCTTTACTGACTCACTAACTATAATGTGTCTTCATACATTAGTTGTGCAAGCTTGGAGTTTACCAAATCTCGAACAGTGAAAACATCAGAGTTTATAAATAATACGTATAGTTACTTCCATGACAACCAACTCTGTTTACAATTCTTTTACTTTCCTTTCACAGCTCAATTAAGTTGTTGTGCTTTTTCTTCTATTTTCCATCAATGAACCACCATACTTATCACATTTTGAAATGCTCACAATAAATGTTTTTTTCACGCTGCTGTTGATTAATTTCCGATGAGATATTGACATTTATAGATGTAATGGATCATGGATTTAGCTTACTTGGCCGCCTCTCACTCGTTGGTTTTTCTGTGTATGTTTTCGTGTGTGTCCAGGTGTTCCAGCAGGAGCTTCCAGAGACTATCCAGGACACTTGGGATCATTTAACAGAAGAGCCTGACCGAGTGCCAGAGTCCAGCTGGCGATTTGCTTCACCAAAGTCTCTCCTGGACAACTTCTGCCACACCATGCACTGCCTCTTCAGCGAGTGCTTTGCCAGCACAGAAGCGCCGCAGGACTGTGAGTATAACAAAGGAAACCCTCCGGTGAAACTGCAGGCTGTAACTTAAAACGTTTTTTCTAATGTGACTGTACTATAATAACAGAGAGTGTGAGATTAGATTTGACAGAAACTGAATTTAGTTGACAGTTAGGACAGTACATACATACCCATAATGATGTTGTTGCTTAGCCTAACTATGGAGGATGTTGATTATGTGTCCACCTTTGCTCTCAGCAAGCTCAAGATGTAGAACTTTATTTGTCCAAAATGACCTGACTTCACCTACTTGAGTCTTTCTATGTTTCTGCTACTTTATAGCTCTACTCCACTACAGCTCAGTGGCAAATATTGTACTTTTTACTCCACTGCATTTATCTTACAGCTTTTGTTATTTTGCAAATTCAGATTAATACCAAATATAATCAATATGTAAATTAGGATGTTATTATATCAATGAAGCTTTATTGGTTGATTCACTATAGTTACCCAGCAGTATGTGAAGTAAACTACTGTAAATAATAAGTGCCTCAGCAGAGCAGACAGTTAGCACTAACTGAGATGGGGAAATTGGCTATAGACACCATAACAGTTTTTTGTACCATGCTGTAAACATGTTTGTTTTTTTCTGTGGTTGGACATTTTAAAATGGAATTCGATGGGGATATTCTCGCTTTTGGAGCCAGCCTCAATTAGCCTTTGCGGAACTGCAGTCGTTGGCTCTTTCGAGATGGAGTTAAAGCTTCACAGCACTCTGCTGGGTCCAAAAACGGAATAAACGATCCCACACAATCACTTATCGTCTTGTTTTGCCTGTGACTCACACAATCCTTCGCCAGGTGTAGTCCGTAAACATATTTTTAAACGATTTTCACGGCACATCTGCTCCTCGAACGGTCGGCATCCATTACGTCTTTAATTAATGTAGCCGGCTTGTTGTTAGACATTGTGATCAAAAGAATTGAAATGCAAGAAAACGTATTTGTTCATCAAAACAAGATGTTGTTTTTTCATTGTCTTCTACATGTATTCTGTATTCTAGCTGTTTCTCCCTTTTCCCAGTCGTCAGGCTAAGCTAAACTAGCCGGCGGCTGGTGCTAGCAACAGATTCAGCACATAGACATGGGAGTGGTATCCATCTGCTCATCCAACTCTCGAAAAGAACATATATTGGTATTTTCACCAAAATACCAAATTAGTATACTACTATTCCTTTAAGCACTTTTCTGCTCATAAATTCAAGATAAATACAACCAAATGAAAGCAGAAGCAAAACAAATATTCGTCTTAGAAAACAACAATAAAGAGGTTTCATTTTGCACAGGGGTTGGATTGCATGTGTGTCTGTGTTATTTATCGGGAAAAAGTTGTTCCTTAGTCTGCTGGTGGTATTTGTATGTGTACTTTGCTTGCACATACAAATAGTAGGACGTCTGTGTATGTTTTGGAAATGAACCAGATAATAACTTGCTACAGTCTCTGTGGTTTAGGCACCATCTTGTGAACACCACCAGTATTGTGTAGTTTATCAAGTACATCTGCAACTACTTTCACTGTAACTCCTCAAAAATGTGAAACCTGAGCGTACATTTGAACCCCAGGTTTATATCCATAGAAATTGCCAGTTAAACATATAGCGAAATAAAGGAATATTTATTAGAGTTACTCAAGTTTCTCTTCTTGTCTACTTTTCAGACTGCAGTGTTTCCCATTGGAGGAAAGGCAGATAGACGGACTTACATACCAAAAGCTGAGAAGAGGCCAGCTGTGTGAAGTACTGATGATGGGGGATTGGTATCATCATATCCCTTGAGCAAAAGAGAGAGGGGTTAAAGGCCAATCCACACGGAAACAAGAACATTCAGGTCTGATTTGTGGACATCAATAACTCTTTGCCAAATCTATCTAATATGATGAAGACACAAACACTCTCCATCAGACAAAGCAGACTGCTATTGTATGTACAGCAACGATATTAATGGCGATTTCACGAGCATATGGACTTTTTGCTAAAATGTAATAAAGCTCATTTGGGGAGTAAAAGCTCATACTCTTAATATCTTCCAATCCTCTGTCTCAAAGGAAGCCTTAAGTATTTTTCTAAGCTGATCATCAAATCGAGGTCACTGTGGCTTTGCCAAATCTCTGCCCAAAAAGCCTGTGATGTGCTCCGTTGGACCTGCGAGGTTCACCTCAGAAACCAACAGGAAGCAGGAAGAGAGACTACACATTGTAGCGCTATTATATTGAGAAACTTCTGCTGACTTGTACCATAGCCAGACGCCTCTTTTAGCTAAAGCAAGCGCAGTGTACATGGACTGAACTTCAAACCTACAAGCATACTGTTACTACTGTTTAATTATTCCGTGAAACAAGACCAAACATAACTTATAATACATTGGGTGACATGGCAGGATTAAAACATCCATTGGGTGCAGTGTAAAAGCAAAAGGTCTGATCCCAGGGTGTGTGTATTGAAGAAGGTACCGGGCAGTCTATTTTGAAATGTGTTATTATTTTGCGTTGTGGAAAGGGTTTCCCTCCCTTAGTCACTACTGTTTTCTCTTCACCTCTTCAGTTGTTGACAACGCATTTCTTACCTGCAGCTTACATTAAAGCATTATTATCTAGATCTGTGCCATAGGCCCAAATTGCATATCCAAAAGCTGTCAAAACAAAGTTGGTTCATGGTTTCCCCATTTCATGCATCTCTCTCCGTCCAAGTCATGCATTCTTATACTTTATGTTCAAATCTTAAAGGAAGACCAACAGCATTTCAAATATGAAGTGTCCTCACAGTCCCACTTCTTTGTAGTTTATACTCAGACCCCAAATCTATTTATTCTCTTAATACAGTTATGTAGTTATGTTTGTTACATTTTGCTACAGAAAACTAAATTGGCATCCAAGGATGGTTTGAAGGATTTTCAGTTGCTCCTTCCAGAATTTCAGCTCAGAAATGAAAGCTAAGTTAAAGTGTAACCTGAAAGTCAACATCTAAATATTTTACACTTTCAACAAAAAGATTTTACTTTAAAGCAAATCAGTTTCTTCTGTCTTTGTTTTCTGTATGAGATTGCCTCTCAGGTTGTGCTTTACTGTTTTATTTCTTTCCACTCGAGCAATTCAACTCGAGGCCATCTTGTTGCTGTTAAATGAAATGTAATAAATTGTCAGGTTTTGAGGAAGACAATATATTCACACATATCATATAGATCATACTTTAGTTTAAGAGGCACTACGATTATGAGGCTCAACGTATAAAGGATAATGCAAGTCTGTAAAGAAATTGCATAATGCGTTGGCCATATGAAGGACACTGTAGGCCTTCTTGAAGTCTTTTGAACAGCTGGGGCTCAAGATCATTTGCTCACTACTTCATGCACTCGTGTTTTTGCTTGCGTGAGTTGCATTGGTGCCAACTTTTATCTTGATGCGTCTGGTTCAATGCCTGCAAATCCTGACTTGCTGGTTTAGTCAGTTCATAGTGTACCAATTCATTATCCCTTCATTACTTTGGGCCACATGTGTTTGTTATGATAGCATATTTCCAAAGCAGTTGTTACCATCGTTGTTTTCAAAAACACACTTAAAATCCTGTGCAAATTGATTTTATTTTCTCTTTCAACATTAAAGAGTACGCTCATACTCATTCTGTGTTAAGAAATTAAATGACATATAGTAACTAACTACTGTGCTGTAAGATTTCGGTGTTAACCAAACATGAAGGACAATATAAATTCAATCAAAAATTAACCACAAATGAAATATACAAAGTAGCTACAATTGTAATTTGCATTACATGAAATGGCACCTACACAATTTAAATAAGTAATGTGGTGTTTCACTTGTAATCTTCAGGTATTTGTTGCATAGAAAGTCTTCCAAGGCGCTTTGTGTCACTCTTCAGGGGGAGAATGTTTAATGATTGTGTTATATACACAGCAATTGTTTGAGTCGGGTCTGAAAGGAACTTTAATGAGAACTGCTTTCATTATGTAACAAATGAATGATAATTATTGGTGTATTGCTCTAAATGCAGCCCATGCATTTTTATTGTATTTAATCATATATAACTGTATGGTTGTCTGTTTGTAAACATAAGAGGTGTATTCAAAGATCCCTTATTGTGAACACAAAGGGCTATTTCCCAAAGCTGACTGCAACAACAGAGATGATCAATGCAAACACATGGATGGTTGTTGTCTTTAGAAACTGGGTTTTTTATACACAACATATTGAATTTATTTATTTTGTTTGAATGTATTATGCTATGTGACAATACTTTAATGAAAGAAGGAAATATTAAATAGCTATTTTTATCAACTAACCCTGTGTGTAGTGTCCAGTGATTATTAAAGTGAGTCCTTCAATACGCTGCCATTATTATTTCAATGTGTCCAATTGTTTTGCATAATAAAATGCAGATCTTTAAATCTTGTGTTGGTCAAATTATTTCTCTCAAACCTACATACGGTATATGTACGTAACGTTGACCCGTATACTTAAGTAAAAACAAGTATCATCTGTGAAATGTACTTGTGGTAAAAGTACTCACTATGCAGTATATTGGACCCTGTCAGATTATATTATTGTGTTATTATTATTGCTGTATTAACATGTAAGTAACATTTTCGTGGTGCATCTGATTGGGTGGAGCTAATTTAACTATTGGATATACTGTTGGACAGATAATTAGAAGTTAAAGCTATAGCAATAAATCATATTTTATAAACTTGGTCTTTTATTTTAATCTGTAAAGTAGCAAGTTTCTCATCACTTGAAACAGATCAACATGAACTTTGCAGGCTATACAAACGATAGGAAAAAGATCAAAAAGCGGTGCTCTCATTGGAATCGATCACAGTTTATTTTGCAGCGATAAAGTACAGTTTGTCCATGTGTACTTGCCGTAGCCTATCCAGAACACACCAGAAGTGAAAGGGGGCCAGAATAAGAGCGGACAAAATCCTAAATATGCCATTTCAGGGCGAAGAACGGTGCGAAAAAGACCAAATTACAAAACAAGCGCGATCTAATTTCAGAAACAACATCTTTAAACCCGGGCTTCGTTTACACTTGTGGTTAGCTTAATTATGTGTTCGGCTCGTGAGTGAGCATTTTATTTTGAAAACACGACTCGGAAGTCTTATGTTTACTCTTGTCCGGTCCATTTGACAGGCGTCTCTGTTTGCAGGAGTTGTTTTCATATATACAGTGACCTGGCTTCTGGAAGCAACGGACAATGGCACCCGGCGACGGAATTCAGATACCGAGCCGTCTCCCGCTGCTGCTGAGCCATGAAGGGGTGCTCCTCCCGGGCTCCACCGTTAGGTTCACCGTGGACTCTCCGCGGAACATGCACCTGGTCAGCCAGCGGCTGTTGAAGGGGACTTCTCTGAAAAGCACAATCATAGGAGTAATCCCCAACACCAGAGACCCAGAACACGACACCGACGACCTACCCACCTTGCACAAGTAATAAACATTTAGCTAAATAACGTATTCAAATGGGTGCTGATGTTGTTTAGTAGGTGAGAAACACACCAGGTGACTGTACAGGATCTCCAACCTGGGGGTCAGGACCCCTCCACGTAGACCGACCTTATTACCTTAGAGGACCAGAGGAAGACATAGTTTGGCTCCCCAAAAGTATTTTCAGACGTTTTTCAAATCTGTGCCATTTTCTAGTGAAAAGTAAATATCTCTACCTCTTCAGGCCTCTAAAAAAACATTAAAATTAAACAATTTGAGAAGGAAAAGCCACTCTTAATGCAAACTGATACAGCCATAGTTTAGATAACCATTAGGTAACAACGTGTCCCAGTTCAAAGTAGGCTACACTAGCCTAGTTTCATAAGGTCTTTAGCTGGCCTCTCAGTGGCATGGCAGACTTTATGAAGCTTATCGGATGTGTCTTTTCTCCTTTTTTATATTTCTAAAAGTCATTTCATGTTTAATGTCTAATAGTTATTTTTGTGTTATGCGCGGTTCATAGTTTTGAACAGAAGTTGCAGTGTGTGATTTGTCCTAGAAAAGTCCACAGTCACTCCTCACAGATTGGATGAAGTTATGTCGTGTTTTTCTCGCAGGCATTTCCAGGAAACCAAATGTCCTCATTAGGCTCACTCTATTTCAGCATGGCAGCAGTCTGACAAATTGGGAAATTGGCATGTGAAATGGCATACAGTTGCCACTTTTCCAAAACAAGTTGCTTTTTTTTAGATGATTAGATAATTATACAATCAATAATCAGGGTATAAAATCATGTAACCCCATTATTATATTTTTATGTATTCTTATCTGTCTGTCTATCATTTTTAAAGACTGGAGGGGCAAATAATAGTCCTTTGTCGGGCAGTTTATGAACATCATAAGTGGATAAACAAAAATGTCATGTTTATATAGTTATTTTACAATGATCCATGTCCAGTATTACATATATGTGTAGAGGCTGAGAGAACCTCCAGTGTTGAAGAACTAAACTTTGATCGCAAAAAAAAAGGAAAGTCTACAGTTTAGCAGTGGCCCTGCAGCCAAAAGAGGTGGACTTTAACCAGCTGTCTGGTTACTAAGTAGCAATTGTTTGTCTCGGGACAGTTTGTCTCTCTTTCAACCACAGCTACTGGAACAGTGTGCTACACTTTTGGGTAAGGCACCCAACTTGGCATTTTAGCACTGCACTGTGGCCTCCCACGTCTCCTAAAGGGCTTGTTCGGTTCGATTAAAGGCTCCAGGATGCAGAAGGGGGAACTTATAAACATGATGGCTCCTGTTCCTTGAGTTGTTGTGGTAAACCACAGCAATGTGGCATATGTGTTAGGGGGAAAGAGGGATTTAATGCTGGTTATCCAATCGTCTTTTCCCTTTTTTAACGCTACAAGGGTCTTCAAAACGCTTCTGCTCTGTGGTGGCTGCCACTTTACATAAAACCCTGGAATTTATGTGCCAGCCACGGCAAGCCCATAATCAGAAACACTTCTTATATGTGTGTGGAAGGGGGTTGTTGAGTCAGGCACCATCGCCATAAGCTGCTGATCGGTGAATGGATGCGTAGCTAGAAGTAGCACAATGTCCTGCTGCACTGTCACGCTCACTCACAGTCATATTTTAAGCTGCTGAGCATTGAAGAAACTATTGGAGCTGTCGACACTAAAAGATTTCCCAATTTTGTGTCAGTAAATTGTGGATGATCTCACATCTCAGGCTACCACATACTACAGCACGCCTGCTGATTATAATAATCCGAAGCAGGAAGTCATCGAGAGGTCCTCACCAGATCCACAGTGTGAAGACTGAATCCGAACAAACTTGAAACAATCACAGTCGATTTATTGTTGACGATGAGTTAACGCCGCTATGATGATGACGACAGGCTTCCTCCAGTGAGTTGTCTGTCGTCACCCACCTCCTCTGTCTCACTCTCACTTTCTCTCTCTCTCCGTAGAATTGGTACAGCAGGGATAGCAGTGCAGGTGGTGGGCAGCAACTGGCCAAAGCCCCACTACACCCTCCTCATCACTGGATTGTGCCGCTTCAGCGTGTCAAGTCTGCTGAAGGAGCGACCCTTTGTCCTGGCAGAGGTAACCCTTTATTCAAAATCGGGACAACAGTTAATTTAATCAACAACCCCATCATCATTCTTGTGACGTCTCACGGTAAATGATTAAAACTGCCCTGTGGTGAGGGTCCTTGGAAACAAGACAGGGACCCATTCATAGAGAAGTTGGTCCATAGTGGTGCTTGAGGTCTAACTCTACAGGGAACCTTTTAATAAACTGACCAGTGCAACTTGTGTTAGCCAGTACTTAAAGGTGCCCTGTGGAGTTTTTGTGCGAGCATAAACAAGCAAAAAAAAAGTGACAAAAGGTGCATTCTTGATTGGGGGGGCGTCCTTACTCATTGCTTTATTTTTCTTTTCCTGTATAGGATCAACACACCTGTCACGCAGTAGTTAACACATGCAGATGTGCATGATGTGTGAGTGTGCCTCTCTAATTGGAAAATGAATTGCAGGTGGAGCAGTTGGATAAACTGGAGCAGTACACGACCCCAGTAACAGAGGGTGCCACGGCCAAAGATGGAGAGCTGGGGGAGCTGTCCCACAAGTTCTACCAGGCTGCTGTACAGGTGTGTGTGTGTGTGCGTGTGTGCGTGTTTGTGTGCGTGTGTGTGTGTGTGTGTGTGACTACCTTGTGTATGTGGTAGAGAAGGAGAGGTAGTAAACAAGAAAAAAAAAAAAGATCTCTAGATTACTTGATTAAGTTAAAGGATTTGGCTCAATCATGGTTGAAGGACCACAAACATGTCCCAATTTACTGCTTATTGTCCTGGACTCACACAACTATGTCTTCTTCATAGTGTTATTTTTATTTACCTTATTTCTTTTGGCATACCAGAGGTAAGCAATATGAAATAAATATAATAAATTACAGGAAGAGAAGGAGCGTGTTGTCATTCATACACAGAATTTAAATGACCTGTTGAACAAACAGTTACAGAGGTGCTTTCTACAGAGTCTTTTTTTTTCCAGATGAGATTCCTCAACCCAGAAATGATCGTTTCTTTTCAGATCCCATGTGGGTTTATTCATGGTCCTAGATATAAAAGAACACTGGACGGTTTGTCCTTCAGAGAACTCACAGCAGTATGACATGTATTAAGAAAATGTGAAAGAATTCGGGTTGATTCTACGTCCAGCCTCTGCTAGAACATGGAAAGGTTGTTTGCATGTACGGCATATATTTCCTCTCCACCCAGTGACCATAGTATTTTTTGCCATTCGTTATCAACATTACTGAACACTTAATAAAACGTACATTCTCTTGTCAGCCGAGCGTTTGAGGTATTAAGTTCAACAAGCCGTTGATATCTTGTGTCAGAGCTTGACTGATAGTGCTGCTTGCACACTAATGGTCGTGAAGTTGTTCTTGTTCCTTACTTACATCCGCGACTAATTGAGCCGCTTACCTCCAGCATTACCACAAAAACAACGTAGTTATTATCTCCGCCGGGAAGATCACGAGATTGGTCGTGTGTGTGTGTGTGTGTGTGTGTGTGCTTGCATCCATGTTTGTATTTGAGTGTACGTCCGTGAGTGAGTGTGCAGGTCTGTGTCTGTCCACGGCTTATCTCTCATTCTGCTGCAGCAAACTGCACAATATTTTGAGTGGCCGGTTATGGCTGCGTGCTTGAAGGTTACTCTCGTGGTTACAGTATTTTCACACAAAACACATTTTTATTGCCTGTTTTATTCTGCCATGGACTGCCTGCCTACTCCTCAAATGTCCCTCAGGATGAAAACATTCTTATTTGATCTTATCTTGCTTTGGGAACACCTGCAGGTTGCTGGTGTTAAGTCGACAAGCCTATGACTCAAAGTACTCACGAGAAGATTACTGTGTCATAAATCAAATTTCAAAATTGTGTGTGTGTGTGTGTGTAGTTGTTAGGTATGTTGGACATGTCAGTTCCAGTGGTGGCTAAGTTCAGGCGTCTGCTGGACAGTCTGCCCAGAGAAACTCTACCTGACGTGGTGGCCTCCATGATCCGCACCTCAAACAAGGAGAAACTGCAGGTGAGATGAACTGTTGGGTCTGTGTCACCCAACGTTTAAACTAATTACTTTTAAGAAACAGGATGTGACATACGGTTGAAAGCCACTCATTCTAGGGTTTATAATGTGTTCTGTAGGAGGAGAGGTGTATTGGAATATCTGCCACAGTCTTATTTTAGAGCTACTACCGAATGGTGCCAGTGAGAAAAAAAACGTCCAAATACTAGATTCAATAGAGTGGGCTTAATGTAAATATTTTCCCTGAGGTGAGTGTTTTTTGAAATGAGGTTTTTTGTATCTCCGTGTGTGCTGGAAAGGTCCTGGATGCGCTGACCTTGGAGGAGCGATTTAAGAAAGCTCTGCCCATGTTGACCAGACAGATAGAGGGACTAACACTGCTGCAGAAAACCAGGAAAATAAGTCCTGAAAAGGAGAAGAGGGTAACAAACGTTTGCATTTGTCCTTTTCCTTTCAACCGTGTCTGTATTTATATGCCTGTTCACCTCTCCGTGTCTCATCCGTTCAGGTGTTATCAGTGCGTAAAGGTGGAGCGCTCCCGGGCCGGCGGTTCAACCTGGATGAGGAAGCTGAAGATGAGGATGGCGACGACACTGCAGTCCTGGAAAAGAAGGTCCACGCGGCCAAGATGCCTGAAGCCGCACTCAGAGTTTGCCTCAAAGAGCTCAAGAGGTGAACTCGCCGGGATAAACCCTGTCATTTGTGCTCTCGCTGTCCTAGTCATCTGTAATTATCTGTGAAATGTCATTATTTAACATCTGCAGTTTAAAATCTTTCTCGGGCAAACGTTACCTTTGATTGCACTGTTTTAAAAAAAGCTAATATTTTTGGTAGAAGTAACGGCACATGCTGATGGTGAATCAGAATGTACCACTAATTAGATTTCAAAAGAAAAAAGCTTAATTATTTAGTTTTACTAAGAATCCAACATTTTAAGGGGAGATGCTACAGGTGATTAGTCCAAAATGTTATGTTTAAATATGCAAATGAGGCATTATCTTGCTATCTATCTATGGTAACTTTTATTGAATTTAGGAGAAATCTTCAGATGCAAATAGACAAAGACCTAAATAAACACCTAAAAGTCTTTTTTTGTTTTTTTGTTTCTTTCCATTTGCCTGAGAGAAAACACGTTTTGGAAGAAAAATAGTCCAAAACATCATTAATTAATCTCATGCATCCATTTTCAGATTGAAGAAGATGCCTCAGTCCATGCCTGAATTTTCTCTGACCAGAAACTACTTGGATTTGATGGTAGAGTTGCCGTGGAGCAAAAGCACCAAAGGTAAACAAAGCTGAAGGCGATTAATGCGATCCTATAGCCAGCCTCATGTCTTAGTGCTCACTGCTCAGTAATGCACTCAGTCTGCTGGAGCGCTCTGTTGTCTTTGGACTGACCAAATTACGGTATTCGATTTTTACAGATTTAAATATTAAACAGCAATTAATATGATCAAATAATTAAACATCACGGCCAGTCAGCTGAAAGAAGAGATGAAACCGGTTTGATACATTCGTTACTGAGGTTGCCTCTCATATCTATTCATACCTTTAACTCGGATTACTCCGATATATAAAGCCACAGTGTAGTCATTCATACTGAAACTCATCAGTATTTGTATTATGACGAGGTGTAATGTGAGAGATGTCTCTTGGGATGAATTGTCACTAGACTCTGTAGTTCAGCTCAGCTCGTCTTCCGGTTTAATGGCCGGTTACGGGATTGGCCACGGCAGCGTGACATCGCTTTATGTTTCTCAAAGGTTGATCTGTTTCAGCTTTTCAGTTTATTTCGTTTTTTTTGCCACCGCCGCAGCCTAAACTCACTACCCACATTCAAATGAATGGGAGGACTGGCGTTTTCACCGCAAACCCTGATTTAGTGTGAGTGCAGCCTCAGGAGTGTTGTTGCTCATTTGTTTAGGTTTACCGGCTCAGAGCTTTCACTGTTTTGGCTCAGTCTCACCACTCTTATCCAATCTCAGTTTCCCTCCACAGCTGTTTTCAGTAAAAAAAATACTGTGTTTAACTCACTGCACGTTGCCTGCTCCACACCAAACAGCAGAGAGAGAGAAAGTCAAAGACAACTCGCTGGTGAACACAGTGTGGCATTTATCAAGTAAAGAGTCAGCTGTTTCAAACAACAGCTGGTGGAGAGCAAACCAGAACTGAAAGGAGAGGGAATATTAAACTTAGATTGTTGTCAAAAACACAAATCCAACTGTATTGCTCCATATATGCTGGGTGTTTTACTGTTTGCTGACATACGAGCCATAACAACTTCAAAAGCTGATCAAATGTCAGTGTTGCGTTTACAGCTTGTTCCTTGTCAAATCATTCCTGAATGCAGCTTCAGATGACGTACTTTACGCCTCTTAGAAGTCTCACATCCTGTGAAACCAAAGTTGTTTCCATCAAAAGTCCAAGGCAATAATATTTCCCCCAACAGAAGCCACATAAAGATATAATGTATCTGTGGTGGCCGACCACAATATCAGTACCCCTGCAAATGGATTTCACAAACAAAATAGCTCATGTGTGAGACGCGGTCTTTGCTTTGTGTTTGCTGGTGACCGCAGACTGCCGTGATTACAGATAACCTCAGATGAGTAGAGACTTGAGGGTTCATAGCGTTTGCATGGTCAGGAGTCAAAACCAAAGTATGTCCTGCAAAGTGTTTCATCTAACAATTTTGGAGGATTGTGCGTCCTTTAAAAAAAAAAAAAAAGCTTGATTCTACTCTCTTCTTCCTCCTCCTCACTTTCTCAAATTACACTCATCCCTCTTTCTCTACTCCCCACCTCACTGTCTTTGTCACTGTCTTTACTAACGCAAATGTTTTCTCCCTCCCTCTGGGATCCATCCATCTCATCCACATCCATCCCACCCAACACACACACACACACACACAAACACACACACACACACTCCTCAGACTGCCTGGACATCCAAGCTGCTCGCACTCTATTGGACAACGATCACTACGCCATGGACAAGCTGAAGAGACGCGTGCTGGAGTACCTGGCTGTCAGGCAGCTGAAGGCTTCTTTGAAGGTGTGTCTTAGGAAGACAAAAAGTCAGGGATTTCTTTAATGTACCTCATATTTATCCGTGAATTTCATGCCGCTGCTTTTGTCTTCAGGGACCCATCCTTTGCTTTGTGGGGCCTCCAGGAGTTGGGAAGACCAGTGTCGGACGCTCCATAGCCAGGACCCTGGGCAGAGAGTTCCACCGCATCGCTTTGGGAGGCGTCTGTGACCAGTCTGACATCCGTGGACACAGGTATCATAAGATATCATCTCTACTGGAGAGTCTATAGCAGCAGTAGTAGTGGCCAGCATGATTACATATGAACATCTACATTAAATAGACATTAAGTCCTGAGTTGTCTCAAAACCAGGAATGTATTGTCTGAAAAAGAAATAATCAGAGACAGAAATGCTGCAGTGAAAGCTGCATTAGCAACATGGAATTGCCGCCAGTGATGAACAAAAGGTTCTAAGTGTGTAACAAATGAAATACTCAAATTAAGGAAAGGCCAACAAGCCACAGTCATGTTATCTGTTCAATCTTCAGCATTCGGACTAGTTTTCCTCCACCACATCACATCTTATCCCTTCTCTCACTACCTGAGAGTTCGGCAGTCGGATCACGCAGCTCTCCTTTGATCCGCCCGTTTACAGCCTTAGTCCCGAATGAGCGTTATCTCTATCAAAACACACACACACACTCATCTCAGGTTGCAGAGCTGATCCTGGTGTTTTAAAGGCGAACGGGACAGAGTTGAGACGTCTTCTTAAAAGCCAGATGAGAACAGCGTGTCTCGCTAACCGAGAGAGTTAGGGATAAATGTTTCATTCATTCAGTTCATTATTTCATTTGTTTAACAAATACATCACTCCTCTGAAAGGTAGACCGCTCCAGTTGTTGCACATTTCACGATTCAGCTTGCGAGTTCCTGACCCTTGCTCGCTTTTGAGCTTTGTGAGAACTCTGTGCCTGCACTCTATTATTGCCGTCACGTGGTAAATGCAATAAGTGGACAAGAGCGGGACCAGCATGTCAACGTGGCATGACAGAATAAGAATGTCAATGTTCTCTGTTGTCACCATTTACACAGCAGATCAGTTTCAAATCGTTCTTATTTTCTCCAGACGCACATATGTGGGGAGCATGCCCGGCCGCATTATCAACGGCTTAAAGACGGTTGCCGTAAATAATCCCGTGATCCTCCTGGATGAGGTGGACAAGCTGGGGAAGAGCCTGCAAGGAGACCCGGCGGCTGCGCTGCTTGAGGTCAGCTCTGTGTTTTCTCTCCAGGATGCTGTGTAGTTGCATCGAGGGGAGGAGGATTAGGGCCACATGTGAAGAATGGATTTGAGTCCCGATCCTCTTCCATTAGTATCAGATGTCTTCTCTGTTTTTGAATTCCTGCCTTAATATTTACATGCTTTCAACTTAATCTGCCGGTTAGCCGTTGCTAAAATTGCTAATCAACATTTGGTTTGCTTCGGTTTATTAAACGGTTTGTTATTTGAACCAACCCGCTAATTGAGATGAATTAAATTACGTTTGACTAATCACTAAAAACATGCACTATGTTCACTTAGGTCCTGGACCCAGAGCAGAACCACAGCTTCACAGACCATTACCTCAATGTGGCCTTTGACCTCTCCCAAGTGCTCTTCATTGCCACTGCAAACACCACGGCGACCATTCCCCCGGCCCTGCTGGACAGGATGGAGGTGCTGCAGGTACCGGGTGAGTTTAGGTGCAAAGAGTCACTCTCAGGAGTCATCCCTGCAGTTTCAATTTGATCTCGAAGCCAAACTCTTGTTCTGGTAGCAAAGTAATTCCCAAACCGAGTGCGTCTGTGTTATTGAGGTTTCTGCAGTGTCGTCAGAAAACAGATGAATCAACACTGTGTCCAGCTGCGTATCCAATAACGAGCCCCAGCCACTCAATTTGTTGCTAAACAAATCATTCATGGGTTGTATTACTATTAGATGTGAAGATTATATATATGAATATTATTATTCAACACCTGAGTAGTAATTTGTACCTTATTCGCATGATATAGTCCATGTTTTTTTGCACTTACTGTGCATTTTTCTGTCACCATGAACTACCGCTACGTTGTTTTTATTTTATTTTAGTTCATTTTTCATGCATACGCAGTGTAAAGACAGGAAATGATGAATGTAGAAAAAACTAAATAGATAAAACGGAAACAAGCAAACAATAAATAAAATCACATTTGTGTTAGAAATGTAATTTCCGGGCACAAGTTTGTAATTGGAGGGAAAGCAGTATTAATTTAAAAGGTAATTTCGGCACATTAATTATTCAGCAAGTGAAGTATCATAGTAGTACTGCGTATGGGTTCAACATTAGTATAATCCCTTGTGTGGCTCCAAAGGAAGCTGTCTGAAGTCTGCTCCTCATCTCCGCTTCAGGCTGCCAAATTCCGACTCCTGCTGTGGCATGAGTTCTGTTTGAATGTGATGAGATAGTATGACTTACTGCTTTGAGGGAAGGCTTTATTGAAGCGGTGTGCCTTTCGTGTTTCAGGCTACACTCAGGAGGAGAAGGTGGAGATAGCTCACCGTCATCTGATCCCAAACCAGCTGGAGCAGCACGGATTAACACCTCAACAGCTGCATATACCACAGGACACCACTCAGGATATAATCAGCAGGTAAAGCACAAACATTCGTAAATAACAGACGGAGTGAAAAAAAGGAAACTAGCTTCTGGATTCCCTGTACCTCCCTGTACCAGCAGTACGGCCCGGCCGTTCACCAGCAACCTGCGTGATTTCTTTTGATTTCGCTGTTTCGATGATATAAACATCATATGAACAGTGCATTCATATTGAATACATTTGTATTACATGTATATGTATTACATGAGAGCCTCTGCATTTAGCCTGTGAGGGACAGATGTGTAACGCAGCAGAGCGGAGCGCTCTAGGATCTGAGGCGAACTTGGAATTCCACTTTCTGGTCATCGGAAGATGTCGAGTGGTTTGACGGCTAATTGTTTGGAATGATGAGCAGTGATCGGACCTTTTGATCAGATGGAATATCTCTCAACCACATAGTGACCTTTAATGGTGATATTTGGCATGTTTCTAAAATATATCGGCAAACATGGAGCTGCTGATACACAGGCTCTCAGTGGTTTCAGACGGCCAGCAGTGTGCTGCCTGCAGACCTGCAGAGCCTCTGTACAACACCTGCCTCACTCCAGGCTGGCAGCTATAGAGCCGGCCAACAGCATACAGCTTTGGTGCTCATCCTTAGAGGGATACTCCTGATTTTACTGGCGTTATCTCTTTAAAAATCACAAGAAACAGACAAGTTCACATTTGCAGGTCAGACCAAAACGACAGCTCGTGTTAAAATCAAGTGGTTTTCCTCCGTTTTGTGTTCCTGATCACATACCTGACGCACACTGGTCATTGACACAAACCCAGCAACCGAAGCTACCGCACCAATGAAACCTCATCCCCCAGATAACTGTATTCATCTGCTGTTTGTTTGTGTGTGTGTGTGTGTGTGTGTGTGTGTGTGTGCGCGCTTGTTATTTTAGTTACAGCCGTGAGGCGGGTGTGCGCTCCCTGGAGAGGAAGTTCGGGGCAATCTGCCGAGCGGTGGCTGTGAAAGTTGCTGAAGGTCACAGAGTCACCATGACGGATGCTTCGACCTCCGAGCGTCCGGCGCCGCAGGGCGGTAAGAAGCCGGGCTCTCTTTTCTCTCTGCGTCTCAACGGGACGTTTTGGATCGGTGGGAGGCTCAGGGTCAAATCCTTAGTCGCAATAATATACACTAATCTACTAAAAGGAATCTTAGATAAGGTAATCATAAATCTCACCCTTCATCAGTAAAGGATATATAGATAAAGAAAAAAAGCTACATTCTGTGAGTCCGTCCATGATTATTCCCGTATTTCTTTTTAATCAGGCTCTTATTTTTCACTTCTATACTACGATACTGAGCCAGACAGCGTTCTCAGGTCACTCATGTGACGATACTCACGATTACCCTGATAATAGAAAATCACCCCGATCAAGTGTTTTATCCCGATCATACCGCCCCTATCAGTAACACCTGTGCTTCTCCGGGTATCACAAGTCAAAACATCTCCCGTGGTAACAGGCCTGTGTGAATGATAATGCTGCACGTTTGGCAGTGTTGTCACAGTCTGTACTCTTCAGTGTTGAGGAGAGCTCTAGTTCGGTACCTCGGCTGTCTGGACATCCCAGGGCAACGGAGTAACAGTGTTGCCAGGTAACTGATGTCAGGGACATGCAGTACAAACATTGGTGTGTGTGTGTGTGTTTGATGTCTCTGTTCACTGTTTGCAGTGTCACAGTTTGATGTATATCTATATTTGGTTTTCTGTGCATCTTTGCATAATGTCTGTGTGTGTGTGTGTGTGTGTGTGTGTGTGTGTGTGTGTGTGTGTGTGTGTGTGTGTGTGTGTGTGTGTGTGTGTGTGTGTGTGTGTAAAACACGGTTGCAGCTTTTGTCTCTCTCTCTCTCTGAGGCCTCACCTCATAGTTCTGCTTCTCTATACAACATGTCAGACGTGAGGACAGGTCCAGCATGCCGTGTGTTTATATGCCTTTCAGTTCTGGGATTATTCCTCACACTCTGCAGCCACTTGATTTCCACAAACATAGATTGTTTTTTTTCCCCTTCTAATCTGGTATTTGGCTCTCCAAAATGGGATGGAAATTAGTATTTGACAGATTTAGTTCTGCTGCATCATGAGTTGGTTGTGTGACATGACATCAGTTCCTCTCAAAAGGATTCAATTCATTTCATGTGTGCTCAGACAAGGCCGCCCCCCCAGAGATGCCCATAGTGATCGACCACGTTGCCCTAAAGGACATCCTGGGTCCTCCTCTGTTTGAAATGGAGGTAAGCAACTCGCCAACAGGGGTCCGCAATTACAGAGAGCTGTGCAGGATTGACTTTGTCTTTCTTCACCGGCTGTCTGAACTCATTCATGTAAAGGCAACCTGTGAACATGTCTCAGAGCTCCACAACAGCTGCCGTACATAAAGTCAGAATAATGCAGCAGGTGCTTGAGATGTCCTCGTACGGTATCATGTGAAACACAACGCAGCTTGTCAGGTGTTTTTGTTCTTTTTCTCCCCGTAGTTTTCTTTTCCAATTTGTCTTTCATCTCACTTCTCTTTGTTCTCCTCCCTCTACACTCCTTCACTCCTTTTCATCTCACCCGCTCTCTCCCGTCTTCACTATTACATCATGTTGGCCCTTTGTTTCACATTTATTCCTGAATGCTTGAAGATTACAAGCCCTCCTTGAATTCTTCGGATTATTCCACCAACTACAGCTTCACAGATGTTGTGTGTGTGTGTGTGTGTGTGTGTTGGAAGGTGTCTGAGAGGCTCACCCTGCCAGGTGTGGCTGTGGGTCTGGCCTGGACCCCCCTCGGTGGGGAGATCCTGTTTGTGGAGGCCAGTCGGATGGAGGGAGAAGGTCAGCTCACTCTGACCGGACAGCTTGGAGACGTTATGAAAGAATCCGCCCATCTGGCCATCAGCTGGCTCAGAGCAAACGCTAAAACCTACCAGCTCACCAACCGTGAGTTCACACAGATACATCAACTGTACATGCCGGCAGGTAAACAGTGAAATAGGCTCGTTGACATGCATTTGAACCCGACATTTGTGTGGGTTTGAACAGTGGTGGGCGGTCCAGACCCGCTAGAAGGGACAGACATCCACCTCCACTTCCCAGCTGGAGCCGTCACCAAGGACGGCCCCTCTGCGGGTGTTACCATAGTAACCTGCCTAGCCTCGCTCTTTAGCGGCCGATTGGTCAGATCAGACGTTGCCATGACGGGAGAGATCACACTGAGAGGGCTGGTGCTGCCGGTGAGTTCTCACATTTCAACACACATTCAGAATCATAAAGAAATGTGGTATCCATGTTTTAACCCACTGGATTGGTCTGTTTTCCTCAGGTGGGCGGCATCAAGGACAAGGTCCTGGCGGCCCACAGGGCCGGAGTGAAGCGCGTCATCCTCCCTCAACGCAACAAGAAGGACCTGGAGGAGCTTCCAGCCAACGTCACAGCCGACCTGGACTTTGTCACGGCCGCAAACCTGGACGAGGTGCTGAACGCTGCCTTTGATGGAGGGTTTCCAGGGATAGCCAGCAGCCACACCCAGCCTCAACTGACCAGCAAGCTGTAACACACCGCTGAAAACACACACACACACACACACGGTAACAATGTAAAGTGAAGCATGTGTTCCTCAATAGACCTGACGGAGTAGAATGGGTAGCTTGGACATCTTAGGGTCTAATTTGAGATAAATGAAGCTACAATCTCTCTGTATGGCATCTTTGTTCATCACATATTGGCAGTAAAGCCGTTCAGAGTGGTGTCATGTTGGTGCCTCTTAGGGTTCAGTCTTCTTTTCTAGACTTTGTGAACGCGATGGTGGAAAATGATGAAATTGTGTTCAGGCGACTAATTTCCCTGACGTTCATACGGAAGTTTAAACTTAGACTAGTCGAAAAAGAAAACAGTATATATGTGTATAAGAGCCATTTGAAATTGTTCATCACATTTTTTAATAAACGAAAGTGATTTTAAATGTCCCGGCTTTTGGCCTTAGAGAACAGGGCAGGGTGGACGTGAGTCAGGAGCGGCTGATGATTCAGAGCAGTTCTTGAAAATGCAGATTTTTAAAGCTATTAGCGGTGGAAATCTGACAACAAATAACAACTAAAGACTAGTTTGATCAATACAGAATGTATCAGATACCGTACTGAGGCCCTGCCTGCCTGAGGCGTGGGAAGAATTTCACTGGACAAATATTTTTACTATGACAGAATCTTAATCCAAAATGCGATTTTTTTTTATTAATAAATTAATTATTAATCAGACTCATTTAATATGGGAAAAATAAGGACGATTAGTTCATTTTATTTTTCAACTCCTGAAAAGCAGACATATGAAAAGAATACCTTTTCAGTGCTCGGGCACTTATATATTTATGTGTCTGGATTGCCTTTCAACCTACAAACTGTGAAATAAAGCAACACAATCTGTGGGCTGCTTGGATCAGAAAGTATGTGATTTAACAAGCCATTCAGATTTATATATATATATATATATATATACTGTATATGTGTGAAATGTATTTTTTCAATCAACTGAATGGAGGTGAAGAATAAAGCTTCATATATCTTTTAACTATAAATGTGTTGATGTATTTAGTTATTGTTTTGACTGATTTTAGGGCTGGATAACATTGAGTTGCATCAATATTTTAAACAACTTTCTCTTACGTCGTCTATCTATCTCTCAGTACTGTGTGCAGACAGTTTACCCTGCAGATAAGAACATAGCCCAGAGGTCAGCGTCAGGCTGACGTCTGTCACCACACTTGTGTTTCCTACTGAGGTGCTTAAAGAATGGGTACAAAAAACTATTGTTATTCTATAAAAGATGAGTGGTGTAGAAGACTGTAATTTTAGAAAAGACACAAATCTGATTTCATACCACCCATGATGCACTTCTGTTCTTCTAAATAACTAATTAAGAGCTGAATTAAAAATGCTTGAAATTTAAAAAAAGGGTTTTTATATTCCTTCAGATGTTCCCGTCCTTCAGTGAGGGGCTGTACTAATCTCACACACAGGTTGAAAGTATTTTCAACTCTGTGCCACAGATGTCATATTTTTCTCTCTCCCCTGTAGCGATGTAATCTGAAACACCAGCGTGCAGTGTGACGGCCCCCCCCCCCCAAATGAAATGATTAATGCAGGTCCTGCAGAACATTTTGCACAGACACATTTGAGTTCTGTGGGTACAGATTTCACACACGGCATGTGTGTCAATTCTAGAAATATTCTCTTTTGCAAGAAAATAAGCAAACATCAGCTGTGACATGTTATAGCAATGTGAAGAATTGGGGATTGTATTGTGTTTTTAATTTGTCAAATGATAAAAACAAATAAAGAAAATGTATAGCATAGCATGCCGCTCCTTATGTGTATTTGTCTCATTGTTACGTTGAGTAGCAAAAGATATACATCCAACCTGCAATAACAGGTTTTGGCCACTTGGGGGCAGCGGTAAGAAGCTGTCAACACAACACCGACATGCACTTGAAGTTTGCCCACAGAGCTTTTTATTGCCTGAAATCTTTAGTCAACAAACGTACTTGGTTAGGTTGTCGTGGTTTTGGGTTACAATAACCCTTTCTGGCAGAGACTCCTGAAGGCAAACAGGCATCAACTTTGAAGCTGTTATGGCAAACCTGTCAGCAAACAGTTGCTTGTTTACACATCCAGCAGATAAGGAGACACGGTTGCATTTATCTGGAGTTTGATGAATGTCCAATATTTGAGCCTTTTTTTCTCCCCAACAATGGCAAAAAAGAAATGTCTTTTTTAGCTTCTACTGTGTTTACCAGCTAGATGCTAACGCTGTGTGTTATTTGGTGCTAGGCAGTTAGCATACAGTGGGTTTGCAGAGCTCGTTCTGCTAAAAACAGCTTCCTGTTGCTGCCGGAAATGATGCGGTGAAAGTGAACGCTATGAGACACTTCTTTCATATTACATGGCATCATTTGATTAATTATCATGAAATATTGATCAAAACATGACCATGTTATCATCATTTGGATGATGGTTGTAACATAACAAAAATATTGTACACAGCAATTAATGGTTAATATACATCTACTTGATCTTGTGTCATTTTTCATCAAATCTCACACAGAAACCTTTTAAAAGAAAGTTTTCTTTTACTTAAGGTAACATATGATGGTATGTTGGCCAGGTTTAGGTCGAGGGGCGTCCCCTGGCTCTTCTAGTTTTTCTGTTTGACAGTAAGTGGGCGGACCCAGGAGCCAGTGTGCGTTCGTGTCTGTACTTGTGTTCTCGTGGACTTGTGAAACGTCATCAGTCGCAGCCCAAGTACTATTCCAACTCAAAAGTCTGGGGGCCTGTCTCAATACCAAGTACGCCAAGTACAGACTTGTGTACTTTGGAGTCGATGCAAACCCTGCCGAACCAATTCCTGCCCGCCTCCCACCCATCACCACGAAGTCCATGCTGGAGTCTGGCGGTAAATCAGTTCACACCAGGTCATCCACCGTCTCAAAACAGGCTATGATTAAGTCTGAAGACAAATCAGGTGCCTACTAGTCAGGCGACTGTGGCTCAGTGGAGAGCAGGGTCGTCCTTAAATCAGCGGACATTTAACCCCAAAATTGCTCCCGTAGCTGTGGCTACGGTGTGTGAATGTGTGTGAATGGTTAGTTAGTCCTGGTGGGCAGGTGGCACCTTGCATGGCAGCCCCTGTCATCAGTGTATGAATGGGTGTGAATGACGACAAGTAGTGTGAAAGCGCTTTGAGTGGTCGGAGAGACTAGAAAGGTACAGTGCGTTGATTGTTCTGTTAAAAGTATCTGTCAATCTGTCATATATTGTGTTAAAATTGAATAAAAATACTTGTGGATCTATCTTTTTTTTTGTTGACAGTTTTCCTAAGAATAATGTGGAACATTGCAGGGGCAGGTCGGTGTTAAGTATGCTTTTTAATGTATTATGAAACTCTGCCCAGAAAGGTTTTATCACTGGACACTCCCAAAATGCATCCCGGTGATTTGCTTCCCGAGCCACCACGCCGTCTCCAACATGTGGCGTCCCCCTCCAGCCAAGCGTGCCGTCTGCTTCGGCGTAATAAAAGAAACGAATAACACACTTCCAACCCTAATTACCGCCACACGTGAGAATTGGTGCATTGCCATTGAAATGTACACACATCTCACCCGTCCTCGTTTGATATTGAGAGGCTACCTTCTCTGTACTGCAGTGTGGGATCTTTTGTCGTGAGGCCTTTGTGGGATCTAGAGGTAACTCCCTTATTTGAATCATTTTGGGAGGCACCGATAACTATTGTCAATATTGGGTCATCAAGGTCTGTTGTATTTCTAATGTTATGTTCAAAGTGGTTGCGTATCTGGAGGTATCTATAAAAATCAGATTTTTCCAGATAATGCTTTTTTCCTCAGGTGTGCGACGTCCTTTAATTGTCCTTCTCTGTCAGGGAATAGACTCTTATACCTCTCGGGATCCAGGATTTAAATCTATGATCCATTTCATTTGGGTTTGAACCCAGAATCATAAGCACACCATTGAAGTATTTGTAGTTTATATTCTCGTTTTATCATGTTCCAGATTTTTTAAATTGAATTTGATCCATAGATTTGGCAAATTGTCTATAAGTTTTCCCATGTTTTTGTGGGCCAATACTGCATGAATTGGGGGGATCATTAATAATGGAGAGTTCAATGTCTTTCCACATGTCAGTGCACATGTTAATAAGGGGCTTAATCTGGACGACATATGTAATCCTTAAAATTGGGTGGAGCCATTCCTCCTTCCTCTTTTGGGAGTCGTAGAGTTTTAAATGTAACCCTTGGTTTTCTCCCTCGCCAAAGAAATCTTGAAACGATTTTATCCAATTCAGAAAATAGTTTTGCTTGAAACAGGAACAGATATTGTGGCAGAATGTTCATTTTTACAGAGTCAATTCTTTGACTTAGACCGAGGAAAGAAATAAAGTTCCATCGATGTATGTCATCTTTCATTTGTGTTACGAGGCGGGCGTAACTTATCTCTGCCAATGATCTTTTTCGGTGGGTGTGTTCCTAGATATTTCAAGGAACTCTGGTTCCAGTTAAGGTGAATTTTCTCTCTAATGTATTTAGGAGGTGTAGAATTAGAAGTCAAAATGTGTTATTTGCAGATTTAGTTTATATCTTGCAGATCTACCAAATGTTTTTAGCAGGTTCATTAATTTAAAAAACAGAGTTAGAGAGGGGACTTAAATAGATCACGACATCATCGGCACACGGGGCCACCTCGTGGTCCGATCCATTTATACAAATGCCTTTGATGCTTTCTGTCGGTCTCATCCACTGCGCTGGAGGCTCTACATGAAGTGCAAAAAGCAGTGGAGAACTTGGGCATTCCTGTCTTGATCCACGCGCTAATGTAATGGTATCTGAGAGATACCCATGATTCTCATCCAGGCCAAAGGTTTAGCATATAGTGTACGAAGGCCTGTAATGAAATTGTTGTGCAGGCCAAATCTTTCAAGGACTTTATACAAGAGAGGCCAGCTCACTGACTCAGAGGCCTTCTCAGCACCCAGACCGACTACAGGCTTCAAGATTCTTCTGTTGGATGTGGTTTAATATGTGCAGCGATCGCCTGATGCTGTTTGTCTTTGTGAGATACATCCTTGCCAGTCTTTTGGCAAGGATGGCTGTGATTTATAGATTGGTCTCTAGTTTATCTTTTCCTTCTTGTTTTCTGATGGGTCTCCATAGGTCTAATATGTCCAGTTCTGCCATTAGAACATTCATTTTTCTATGCAACGATGTAGTGGTCAGGTTTTGTTTTGACAAATCTAGTTTTGGGTCAAGACGGATGTTCCAATAATCTCACACATGACAATTCCTGGGGCCTCTATCATTAAATCAAATATATTTCTGTAAAAGCAAAAATCACATGTAGAGGCTGGTTTTAAATGAGCCTTAAGAGGACTTTAGAAAGTCAAAGCAACCATATGGAAAGTCCCCCGTCGCGTCAGTGGTGGGGCCCTAAAGTGTGGCCGCATGTTCGCCAAAATCCACATCAAATAAAATAAATAATGGACAACAAGCTAATTAACGAGTCCCGACTGCTTTAATTAGCCAGAAAATAAAACGGTCGGAGTAGTGGCCTGTTTAGAACGCCATGGCAGTCTTTGCGGGCCAATAACCAGAATGAGTGTCACTCGGGAGTCAATTACAACTGATCTGCATTCCTGTGAAGAATCATCAGTATGCTGCTGTGGGGGGATCGCCTGCTGAATTCATGAAGTTTATCCTTGTATTTGATGCATGTGATTGAGATCGGTGGGTTTATATATATATATGTTTTGCTCTTCAGGACGAACACATTTTAAACACTCCAGGAGCTTTTCTCTTGTACCACCATCAGTCCAAAATGTCAACTTTGCACACAAGACATCTCATAAGCTAACAGGCCTTATCATCAGTTGAGCGCCTCTTAAGTTTTTGCATTTCTGGTGTAATGGTCATTTCAGCCTCTAGGAGCTGCTGTTTAGTCTTTGAGGAACGAAGCAAAGAGGCCCTGCTGAAGGTGAAGCAGTCTGGTTCAGTGCCAGGTGCTCTCGCTGTAACGTCACCACAACATGGATCACCTGCATATCGTGGGCTTTCAATTCCCTCCTTCTCGGTCACAACATAAACACTTGAGCCGGAGTATTAAAATACGTTTGTGTGTGGCTCTTTTGTGATGTCTGTCATATATATATATATGTAGCTACACTGCATGTATGTGTGTCACAGTAAATTCACTGCAGACACACCCAGTCTCAGTTCAATCGGAGTATTAGGACTACCTCTCTAAGCCCTCTTGATTCAACATCCCCCTGCCCCCCCGCCCTCACCGCAAGCACACATTTCCTCTCCAGTGAGTTGAGGCCCTTAATGTATAACCCAGAGGCCCTTGAGGTGGGCTTAGAAGACTGCAGCGTACCCACTTCACATGGCAGAGCGTCCCCGCACGCACAGTTTACACCGTGTGATCTTGCATCAGCTGATTATAGGTGTGGGCCCCGCAGACGAGCTGCACCCCTGTGACCACACGATGGACGGAAAGGTTTGAACAAACATCAGGATTTGTATTACGCACCAATTCATTTTGAAGATGACACTGTCCACTTCCTGATATTCAGATATTTTATAACCGTGCACCACATTTTTGGAAATACATAAACTAATATCTGTTACTGTAGGCTCAAATGTGCTCATGTGAAGGATACGGATCAGTAGGCGACTGAAGGGAAGTTATTTGTGTGGGGAATGCTTCACTTACTGATCCATCCTTGAGGGAAGGAAAAATGCTCAGACTCCCCCTATAACATGCCAAAATAAAACACATTAGAGTGGTGCAACTCCTCACACCATTAATACGAATTTAAGATCAGGTTACCCCAAATGCACATTTCTTTTTTTTAACAGAACATAGATGTTCATATCAAATTAG
Source organism: Pholis gunnellus (assembly GCF_910591455.1). Classification (NCBI taxonomy): domain Eukaryota; kingdom Metazoa; phylum Chordata; class Actinopteri; order Perciformes; family Pholidae; genus Pholis; species Pholis gunnellus. Next base: position 21,430,829 of record NC_136533.1, on the reverse strand, counting down.
CCCATTATCTAATTGATACCAAACTAGAAAGGGTCACTCAAAGATGTCTGCAATGACCTCGGCTGTATTGTCTGATTGAACGAATACAATCCAGAATTGGCTAACTATACCCATCCAGACAGCAATGGGCTGTAAAGCACACTTCATTCCAACTCAAAAACAAGAGGCGATGCATGCAAGCAATTGGCTCGAAGTCGTTGTACAATCCACTTCATGAAATCCTGCCAAAAACAAAATGAAACTCACCAAGCGGTCTGCCAGTACTGATAGCTCCGTTAGCTGTTATAGCCAAAACACACAGAGTGAGAAAAACAAAGATGACATTACCGCCCCCCCTTTCCTGACCCCCCATCGCCCCAAATCATTCTGGTTCAGTCTCTTACCTGCAGACTGCGATCACAGCGCAACCTGCAAGCGAACAGAAGACTTGTCAAAGGCACGAGCATTCGCATCTCTGCAGACATTCTTCAGGGATTTTTGAGCAAAAAAAAAATATCTTATGCCCAACACTATTACTGTGTACCATGCTGCCTGACTGCTCTACCTATCTGACCTCACAGGCTGCCCTACATCCAAAGACCTAGTTAACAATGAGCAGCATCGGGGACAGTGTCACCGGCTCTCGCTGAAGAGTCTCAGGCTACTACATTCCACTCGGCTCGTTTATGCAGCAGACGAAATGATCAATTCAACATTTAACAGCATTGATATAGTTTCAACTTCCTGTATTGAGGCGTTTATTTGATAAGAAGCTGAACAAGTGCACGTGGATCATGACGAACAGCCTTGAGGTATGAATTAGCAGTGTCGACATATATAGCCAAAGATTAGCTGAGACGTTTTTTTGTTTTGTTGAGGTAATGAAGATGCGCTGATTCACACCTGGTGGGCTGCCCAGCACAATCACACACAGCCCGACCGTGCTAAGAGGAGGCTCAGTGGGAAATGAACCGTTTTAATCCTGGACTCAACAGTATAGTTTAGGTTTCTTCCTGGTCACAAATCATTTCCTACAGAAAATATATAAATACACATTTGCAGGACGAGACATGATGCCATTCTACACCTTATTCCTATGATCCCCGGCTACTTTTTGTGTCGTTCTCAAGCCAACCCTGACCTTCGACCTTTCTGTGAACAGAAGAGAGAGGATTAAAAAATAGTTTTTATTGATACATTACTACTCCGTCCCTGTAACCAGCCACCAGGGTTATGCACACTCCTCACCTTCCAATGGTAGAACGTTGGGTATTTGTAGAGTACGTACCGATACAGTCACATTGATTTTTAGCTCCCCTCTTCTGGTTCTAAAGATCAGAAATCAAAACGCAGGTTTGAGAACTTGAAATGAAGGCATTTCATTGCGCAGCGGTCATGAAAATTAACTCTGAAGCTCAATTTAAAGCAAGCCTGGGCGAGAAGGCCCAGAACCATTTCTTCTTTTTAAAAAAACATCTACAATTCCATGACAACCGGGCAAACTCCATCTGCTGAGGAGGCTCGTGTGGTTTGATCACAAGCAAGAAAAAAAAAAAAAAGACTAAATTTGACCTCGAGGTGAGATTGCTTGTTCCTCAATGAGCTGAATATCTTAGGACTGTAAGGAAATTATCTAATACAAATATTAAAAAGATGCCCTGTGGAGTTACTAGCAGTCAAAACTCCTTTAAGTATAGAGACACATAATTGGTACTTTGTCAGAATTGCATTAAATAAATGTAGTCAGTGTTGAGGTCTGAGGCCCACAGTAAAAGAAAAGAAGAAAAGGCACCAGGTATGAAAAAGATAGATTTATTTAATGACAAATTAAAACAGAAAAGAAGTGAAGGAGTTGAGGGAGAGCAGCAACGTTACTGAGACTCCACATGAAGAGCAAGGGAGAGATGATTGGCTTGACCTCCCTCCCTCCTCGTAGACAAAAAAAAAGAAAGGACTTACCACACAAACAAGAGGACAGAGAGACGAATAGAGGAAAAACAATCCAACTCGGGAAAAAACACAAACCTTCAGAAGAACGACACAACTTGCTTTTTAACTACAAACACTGAAGTTTAGCCACAAGTTTTACAACTGCCTTTTACTTTTTGTTTTTAAAAGTCATTACAAAATAAGATAATTATGATAATCTCCATTTAATAATAACAATAGCAACATTGTAACGGTAGAAACGGTTCCTCGTTCCTGGGTGATCAGTCAATCAGTGGTTGAGACCGACGCCGGCAGACGGAGCGAGACGGAGGCCGAGAGCAAACGAAGGAAGTGAGAAAATGAGCAGGCTTTTTGCCACATGTCCACCTCGCACGCACGCACGCACGCACGCACGCACGCACGCACGCACGCACGCACGCACGCACGCACGCACGCACGCACGCACACACACACACACACACACACACACACACACACACACACACACACACACACACACACACACACACACACACACACACACACACACACACACACACACACACACACACACACACACACACACACACACACACACACACACACACACACACCAGGAGTTCTTCTCTCCTCGCATACAAAAAAAGACAACTAAAATAATTAAAAAGAAAAAGACTTAAAAAAAATAAATCCCAAAAGAAAAACTGACTCAACTGAAATGCAGTGTTTTTTTTCTCCTTGTTCTAAAAAAACAACAAAGACCCTCTAACACGCAGTGAAAAATGCTCCGACACGCAATCAATTCATCCACCAGCACACACTGTCTGTAATGAATGTGTGTGAGACTCCGTGAGAGAAAAAAAATAAAAATCCAGGGGTGCTGTAGCTGAGAGCTTTCCTAAATCCATACAGTATGAGAGCAGTCTGTTCTAAGAACCATCAACGACGACAGTCAACTATTTTAAGATGCTCAATCTTTAGCCTCGGGTGGACCAATGAGGACCGGAAAGGAAACCAGATGAGTCTGCCATCCCGGATAGAACTGGGCCCTCTGTGGGTCCGGGCGCTACAGCCGTCCATGTCTGCGGGTGGCCGTTCCCATAGCCAGCCATCGATGAGCCGCGTCAGTCACAGGTGACGGTAAACACCAAAATCTGCGATGAGGCGCTTTCATGGGCACTGGGTTCCAGTCTGAGCTCGCTTAAGCGTGAAGACACCCGCCCTGGTGGAACCGAGCCACAGCCACGTTTGTCAGCCGGTCCGTCCCGGAGGACGGAGGGGTTCTGAGGTGGATTACAAACCATAGGGAAAGGGGGGGGTGGGCTAGTTATCTGGCCAGCACTGACCGGGAGTCTGTGTTGAAATAATAGCTTGAGGCTTCCCCAGTGTGTAGCTGTCAGGGCAGAGCCGCAGTGTCTGAAATGTCGGAGGATGACTGAGGGACGAGACGAAAGAGACACGAAAATAAGAGTGGTGGGAAATCACTTGAAGAGACGAGTTTGTCTGAACAGCCTTTCAGTTTGTGTCCGTGTTTTCATGACCAAGAGAGGGCAAGATCGCATGTGCGTGCATGAGTCTCACATATATATATGTTTATGCGTGCGTGTGTGTGTGCGCGTGTGTGTGTGTGTGCGTGTGTGTGTGTGTTTCGAAGTCTATAGCCGTCGCTACACAGTTATGTCCATGTGTTTATCCATTCCTCCACTCCATTCATCCATCCATCCATCCCCACCCCCAGGGCATCCACGGCTGCCTGATCAGACAGTCCAGTTCCACGTCTCAAGGGGTGAGGCAGAGAGGAGAGAGGGGGGGGAGGGGAAGAGGGGGGGCACTGTGAGGTCACAACCGATTTGACCCCGTTAAAAACAAAAATGCCCCCTGATAATCTGTAACTTTTTTGACCCTCTTTCTCTTGGAGGCTCTTTAGCACATGGAGATGGTGACGTTGATGCCCAGGTTGCCGTTCTCCGCGAACAGCTGTGCGATGGACGTGTCGAACACCAGGCAGTCGCTGTTCATGATGGCCGTGGCGATGCCCTCGTGGATGGAGCGCGGCGTGGCCTCCCAGGTCAGGCGGCGCCGGTGCCCGTTGAGCTCCAGCCGGTAGGCAAAGTTCTCGGCCTGCTTGCGGGTCCCGATGAGCTGCACGATGGCGAAGAACTGCTGGTGGCCGTCGTACTTCTCCTGCTTCTCCAGCACGAGCATGAAGTGGAAGCCGAAGCACGACTGCATCATCACCCAGTCCACCGCACCCGGCAGGTTGATGTCCGTGGCCAGGAACACAATGTCCTCCCCCTGGTTAGAGACACACACACACACACACACACACAGCTAGCTTATTATTAGGCACAGACGTTCCTTTGTTTTGACAAACGTCACAGTATACCCGTATTATGCTTAGTTCATAAAAGCAGCTGAGGAGACAATGTTTGACCTGCAGTGTGGTGATGGACTTGTGCTGGTGCATCAGGTGAGGCATGACGGCGTCCAGGGAGCCCTGCCACTTGCAGGAGGCGCCGGGGCAGGGGCAGGAGTACGGCCGGAACTCGCACAGCTCTTCGTGCTCCGTCTTGTCGGTGTGGGGCAGGGTGACTTCGCAGCCCGACGAGGCGTACTTGCAGGGGAAGAGGACAGAGTTGGCCACCTTTTCCATGGCGAGGTTCCTGATGGAGCCCAAGGGGCCTCGGCAGGTGGGGCAGCAGGTGAGCTTGGGCCGGCAGTTGGAGCATACCTGGGGAGGGACACGGGGAACAAGTTAGCGGTTTTACCTCCACAAGATTTTCTTCTTCTTCTCTTTAGGCCCTCTGAACCCACAAAAACCCGCTGGCAGGATTGAAAAGCATGTTTTCTTCCAACCATCGCCCATACTACACCGCTTTATCAGCCAGATGCTGTAAAACTGTCATTATCGTCAGATTTTCGCCTTTCTGACGGTCCCTGAACACATCATGCGTGACAAACGCTTCTGTCAGAAACAGCAACAAAGCCTACAATTGTGATATCTCATCAAAAACATTAAAAAAAACTCATCCCAAATGAACCGTTTTGAAGTAACCAGATACTGTAAAAATCAGAACATTTTCCCGTCCTCAGCGCAACTAGGAAGCCACGATTGACTCGGCTGAGACCAAAAGTCACGCGACAAAAAATTCTACAACGCTTCCACTGAACTGCAGGCTGCTGAACACATTGAGGAGAGGCTGTAACAATGTGAATAGTTCAATTTATGTAGCACGTAACAAATACAGTCTGGTCAGTCACGATCAAAACTGTGGAGGACATTAATATACCTGTATTTAAGTTCCATTTAACTTCAAATGTAAATCAAGTGAGGCACTCATTTTGATATCTAAACTCTACTGCACACAACAACAACAACCGGCTCTGGTTGGGTTCCAGGCTGGACGGCACGTACCAGGTGGCCAGACTGGCACTGCAGGATGGGGGGTAGGACATAGTCGAAGCAGACGGGGCACTCAAACAGGCTGGCCAGGTCGCTGTTGGAGGCGGTGGTGCCTGACAGGGTGGGCACGCGCTGGGAGGGGGGGCACTTGGAGGTTCCTGTGGGCAGCGCGGTGGCAGTCTGGCGACTCATTTCTGAAAAGAAGGAAAAGAGAGAGAGAGCCATGTTACAGATTGCAGCACATTATATGGTACTATATCAGAGATACACGGCCTTTGTATCAGAGAGAAGTCGGTCTAGACCTGTCCTTTTACTTTCCTTACTTACTGCACATCTATGAGTTATGACCGCTAAGTCCCCGGCACCTCCCACTGACACCTCTACAACAAAGCTGATGGGCAGTCCACTAAAAAGTGATAGTCCTAGCGGGCCCTGTGTGCTTGGATTTGATTGACTTTTTCTACCTTTGGGAGTAAATATTGTATTGTATAAATGTCGACTAGCCCATTCTAGATAACCGTTTCCATTTGGCCCACAGTGAACACATTTTGGGCCTTGTAGAGCAGCACTATTCAGTTTACATGATCACATGCAGGTACACGCCAAACGTATCTTTTTTTTTTTTTTTTTTTTTTTTTTTAACATCTTGTCGGTGACACTCACCATGCTTAGTAGCTCTTCCAGCAATGGAAGCAGAGTCCACTGCGTGTGTTGGCCACATACTGCATGCTCAGCCATCAACAATAAACTCAACACATTTCAGAATAAAAGCATCCAGTAGCTGTGATTAAATGTGGCTTCTGCCGGTACGACTACATTCCTCATAGATTCAGTACGTGTAGAAATGTAGAATCAATCCGTCACGTGATACAAAGACTTGCTTCACAGAAGCCATCGGTGTGGTTACCCCACTTGTCTCAAAAACCTGCGGACTCGTCGACCTACCACACTTTGCTATTTGTGTGACTGCTGTAGGCGACGTCATATCTGCAACCACAGGGCGTTAAACCAATTCTACTGTTGCCTTTGGGAGTAAAGACACTGGTAACTGCAGGCATGTGGATTTCATTTGGAGCGCCCGCACTCCCTTTTTTTTTTGGGGTGGGGGGGGGGCACAATCTTTCCATGCCACTATATGAGGAATGAGCAGAGAACACTTCGGCTCTCTGTCCGTTTCTGTCAGTCTCTCCGTAGTCTGAGCCCTCCATGTGCAACACGTCTATTATTGTCACAGCAACAAGTCAGAGCTGCACAGACGGTCTTGGTCACACATACTAAAGTGAACTCAGATGTGTGTGTGTGTGTGTGTGTGTGTGTGTGTGTGTGTGTGTGTGTGTGTGTGTGTGTGTGGAGCTGCTGTTTCCTATCGTGCTGAGCAGTTGCCTTGGTAACAGGTTTGTGTTTAACTATGGGGTGGCCTGTGGAGCAGAGGAGAGGAGTAGAGAAGAAGAAGAGCAAAAATGATGGGCAGGAGAGAATGGGTTTGAGGAAAAGAGGGCAGAAGGAGAGCTATTGGAGACGAAGGAGGGATGAAGGGAGGGAGGAGATGATAAACAAGGAAAGGAAGGGGGGTGGGGGGAACGAGACAGGCAAGTTTAGAGTCATACAGGGTTAGTACAGCCGTGGAGGACAGAAATAACTCAAAACCTAACCGCAACATGGGGAACTGACAGTGGGTGAAGAGGACAATGGAGGAGGAGAGGAAAGCAAAGAGTGGCCGCAGCAGTGTGGGGGTGGAGATAATGAAAAAAAGGGAGGGAGGTGAGGACAGGTGGATGTTTCACCTGTGAGGTCTTTTCTGGGCAGTACAGGGTTTGGGTGGGATGACTGTGTGCATACCTGTGTCCCCACCCACTCTGCTACCTGGCAGAGTGCATCCTTTTTATAGCCCTAACCCACAGACGGACGCAGCGCGGGGAGACAGAATGGAGAGAGGAGAGAGGGAGGATAGCGTGAGTGGGAGGTAGAGAACAAAAGAAGAGAATCGGGTGGTGAGACAGCGCTGCAATATGTACACAGACAGTTCAACAGCTGGGAAATTAACACCCACGGACAAAATGCTGCCAACGCTTTGGTAATGGCTGCTCAATTTGGCAATCCTAGCTGCTCGTTAAAGAAAAAAAAAAAGTGTGAAATAGAGTCGAGGAACATCGTAGGTGGTCTGTGTGGTGATTGCAAGTAATTTTTTCATTTTCTTTCTCTCTTTTTGGTGATTCAGCGATTACTACTGCTATTAACTCTTTATGAAACATCTTCAAAAAGCACAGCTAAGGTCCGTTTAAGTAAGTAGTTCTTTAGAATGCTCCTATGGAGGGAAACCTTCACATTTCAGTGATTTATGACTTCATGTCGACAATTTTGACTACTCCCAGAAGGCTTTGGGTTCGCCCCTTGAACCAAAAAGCGATGCTTTTATCTACGTCATCACTACTTGCATAAGCTTCCCCCTATTACGTCTAGCTTGGTAGCGGTGCAGCAATGCTAGCAGGCGGGCCCCACTTCTGGAAGTGCATCTGCAGAGGTGGACCAACCGGACCCGATGAGAGAGAGCATTAGCTAGCTGTGTCCGCCGGCTTGGTGAACACATCTGCTGCGGTGGAGATAATGCCTCGGGCAGCTATCAATAGAACTTCTTAGCCGGCTAGCATGCTAGCAGCAGCAGCGCTAAGAGCGGCGGGACCAAATTAACTCGGGACATTCAGCTTGGCCAAGGCCAGGGTCACAGTCGGCTAGCATGCGCGACTGGAATAGCTAACGATGTAGCTTTGTACTGGCAGTCTCTAACATACTAGTTCAAAGAGAATGATATGATCACAATTGATGGCACAGAGTCATCTGCTGTAGATGGGAAGCTTTAGGAGACACACATTTAGACGTACGATTACACATTTTTGATTACAAAACTCGCACTTTGGTTTTGTTGAACATTTTATAGCAAGCTCAGCATCTAACTATCTAACCTACGATGTCTTAAATCAGGTGAAAGTAGCCTCGAAGAGACGAATGGGTTACAGTTAATACAACATGAAGAACACAGACTGCAGCTCGGTCAGCAGAACAACTGTATGGCTAAACATACTTTACTGAAATAGAACAACACTGGAGGCCAGGAGAAGGGGGCCAGTTCTACAGTCAGAGAGTTGAGAAACGTTTGAGCTGCCACACCCAATCCCTACATGCGAGTGTTTCAATTCAACTACATGAGGTTAGAATGTCAACTTAAGATCGCTATTCAAAAAAAAAAAAAAAAAAAGAGGAGATCATCTGTCACTCATTTTCACTGGTGCACAGAGAGGTTTGAAAAAGCCAGCTCGGTTGTGATTGATGTGACGAACACATTGCTTCTGATTGGCTGAGACACACACACACACACACACACACAAACACACAATTTGGGGATTTGGCAGAGCTGGGGGTGGTATAATAGCCATGAGATCATTAAAGACAAGTTTCACTCACTGTAAGACAGACACGCTGAATGGTTTTCTTGGTGGTTACACACTTCTGACAGACGGGTTTCCTGGAGAACATCGGCTACAATAGCTAGTTGGCAGCATATAAAGCAACAACAAGTAGCAGCAAGCCCAGCTAAGGAGAGCCAGTGGGGGGATAAACAGAGTAGCACTTGTTCAGTTGCACTTGTTCAGTTGGGGGGGGCGAAGAAGAGACACTGCCAAGATAAAGACAAGAGTAAGGACCCGCATGGCCCAGCAGCCTTCTGTTGTTAGCAGGTGGCTTAGAAAAGGCTGAATTTACAGTCCACGTGGTTCTGGGTTGGAGTTTCTACAATGTTGACATTGCGGAACGATACTTCTCCAGAGGACCTTGATAACAAAATGAACTACACGGTGTGAGAGAAGGCGCTGAAAGCATGAGCATGAGCTCAGAGGGTCCGGGGGGGGAGAGAGACAGAGAGTGAGTCAGCTAACCAGAGAGAGCGCGACGCTGCTCGCTGCTCCGTGTCAGGAGGTGAGGGGAAGGATGCTGACGGAAAGTAGAGCAGACACAAGCGGTCCTCTTTGTTCAGAAGGCAGCAACAGAACGGCACATGGGGGGGGAGGAGGAGAGGGGGGGCCTCAACTATGTTGTGACTGTTCATACAGCATGTTCAACAAAAAAAAAAAAGGGGGGGGGGGGGGGGAGAGAGAGACAGAGTAAATGGTGCCGCACGAATGGAAGGAACTGGGAAGCTTGTCAACAGAAAAGGCTGCTGGAAGCATCATCAAACACAGCTGTACACCAACAGGGAGAGAAAAAAAAAGAAATACCAACCTTCGTCCATAAGATTTCCAAATAAGGCTTTCGTCTTCTCTTGAAATGTGGGGACCTCTGAAAAGAGAGAGAGAGAAGAAAAATAAGAAGGTAAACAAACATGACCGAGTAAACAAAGCTAGAAAATACTGTCTGGGAATCGTACCAAATAAAAAACACCGCAACAGTAAACCTACAATAAAACATGAAGTAACAGACAGCGAGTTTACCACAGAGGGATCAGTTCACGTAGGAAAGAGATGTGATTGACACGATGACAGTCTGATGTTCATGGTAGCTCACCTCGGCTAGAGGAGACCATCATGTGCACTTTCATACGCTGTGCAAATGCTCATTCAATGAGGGCATTTAGGCCACTTACTGCGCCGCTAATGCAATGTACATTAGACTAGACTTCTAAAATCGCCCCGCTGTGCCGTCTGTCGGCTCCACACCGGTTTCCCAGCACCGTCAATAAAGCAGACAAAGCTACATCCGTACGTTACATTTTGTGGCTCCTAATTACTGTGTCAGGATCGTGTTCTGCTGATGAGTCACTTTCCAGAAGTGACAGAACAGTTGGTTTCGCGGGTTGGACGATACGCTTTCTCAGAACTTTTGACCGCACAGCTACCATCAGCCAGAGACGATGTCGTCCTGACCTCCGTATAAATTCCACGTCTGTCGTTCAAATAGCCACTTCAAAATACGCTGTACGGATTTTGCAATGTTTTAGACGCCCGTCACCGCTTCCGCTGAATCCATAGAGTACACCGTTCTCCACTCAAATAAATGAACAGTTATTACTTCATGTGAAAAAATAAACCGGTTTCAACAGCCGTTACAGAGCCGTGAAACACCTGTATTGGGATTAGAGATCACTTCTGAAGTGTTAAAACACAATCATGATAGAATAATATCCAGAATCTAAATGCAAACGTATATTCCAGTCCACAGTAGAAGATCATTGTTACAAGGTTTGTTGGTTGTTACAAGGTTTTCAACACTGTTTTAAAAACACATCAAGCAAACCCAGCAGACAAAGTATAGATTCTAAACAGCTTGTACCTGCATGTGTTCAGAAGTCACTTTAAAGCCAGCGATAAAAGTAAGGTGGAGCCCGTTACACACTTTGTTAGCATGCTTATTTTACATCATGAGAATGCATCAACATGGAAAGATATGCAGAGGCTTTCCATTTCAGCAACTTAAAAAAAAAAAAAGACGGCCTTTTTACTTGCTCAATCAAACTCCAACGCAGCTTATTCACTGCTTTCTGCGCCACACGTGACAAACATGCTAAAGACGTTGCAGTGGGAAGGCACAGCTCCTCTACTCTTCCATCTCTTATCAACACTCTCAAGGCTACATAAACGTCCCCTGTGGTTCAAAGCCGCTCTATAAAAGAAAGGGAATGTTTTTTCAAGGAGAAACACCTTTGCACAAGCTACATCTACACCGAAGCCAATACAAACAGAACGGGCAGGCACACACAGCTGAGAACCTCGCAGCTAAACTAGCAGTTGCAGTGGAGACCAACTGGGAAAGTGTTCTGCATGTGTCCACGGCAATGCACGCAACACCGTAGCGGGGCCAACTCTCCCAGACCGGTGAGCTGGAGATTCAAGCTGCTGTGTTTCGCCCCTAAACACTGCATGTTGGTGACGAATTATGGATTCGACCGGTTTGTGCAATGGTGACTGTTGCAGCCGAGCGGCTTGTTAGAATCTTCCACTAACCTTGTCATTAACGACGGTGGGCTATTGTGCTATTATCGTATAATCTGTACCAAGTTGCTCTCCCCTGCTGCAGCATAATAAACATGACTCCTCTGAGGAAAGACGAGAACAGCCTCAGACCCTGATGGACGTTTCTGTAGCAGTTTTTTAATTAACCCGATCAGTCAGGTACCCTTATGAACCGGTTCGGCTTGCTGAAATCATTTGCCCGATTCATACTTAACATGGAAGAAAAACTCCTTGTCTATAAGTAGTCCTCTTTCTATGACATAATGTATCCAAACGTTTATATCTAACGTAAATAAGCTTCTGCAGAGTCAGATTAATACCTCCCAGCGTTACAATCCTTGTAGTACAAAATGTACTATTTCTTTTGGTTACTATCGCTCCACTTCAGCTCAACGAAGAAACACTGTCCAGAGGGTAACACGCACTTAAATGTCTTTAACTTTGAAAGACATGCACTTGAGTTACTTCATTTAGAGGAGCTTCAGATAAACTTTTGAATTCATTACATTGAAAGCACACTGGAAGGGGACGTAAAGAGATCCTTTCCCAAACAGGATGAAAGACTCCAGAGAGTAAAAAACCTGTCTGTGGGGTTGTATAAGCGCGCCACGTGTGGAAACACACATTCACATTGTAATTGGAGAATTGGATGATTGAGTGCATGCAAACGTAGCCACTGTTGGAGTTGTAATGTAGAACGGCACGCCTTAGAAGCATCCGTCATGGGAGGGAAAGTGACATCGGTTTTGATGCATTTACATTTGTGTTTATCGAGCGCCAACAAAGATCCCATTTAAGCTCGCCGGGATCATCGCATTATCAACTTAGCGTCCGTCGCGTTAACGTGCACGTTTGTTTAAAGAAGAATGTCAACATGGCGCCAGAATAAAGAGCAGGGTTTTCACTCCATTATAATTGGGCGCAGCGCTAAGTTTTTTTTCAGCGCCTCACCTAATGAACAGAAGAGAAGTCAACGCAAACGGATTTTGTTGTGTGGTTTTATTTAATCTATAATTTATTTATTTAGAATATTTAAAAAAAAACAAATTTCAACTACAATGTCTGAATATTCTGAAAAATGTAAAGTTCATTGCTCTTTGAAAGAGTATACTTGCATTATTATAATATCATATTATCATTATTTCAGTGGTATAAAACGGTTATGAAATGACAATAATAGAGTTTATCACAGTTATTTCTGGGGCAATATGTTGACCAACAAAAGTAGTTATTGTCACAACCCTAATCCCATTTTCTACAAATCTGTTTCAGAAGACGGAATCTGATTTGTGATGTGCAAAGTATCGCTGGTTTTCACAGCAGAGACGGATCTCCAGGGAGTTTATGGTCTATCTAAACAAAGCACAAATTCAAAATGCTTTACACTTCAAAACACGGCACATCAAACACCCGCAGCACTACAAACGGAGGACTTTTTTTGACAATCCTGAGGCTCCAATTCTACAGCGAAGCCGAGAAAAGTGAGAAAATAACAAAAAAGAAAGAAACAAGTAGCAAGAAAGGAAAGGTAGCAAACAGATACAAGAGAAGGCTGCAGTGAAGAAGACAGGAGACAGATGAACAGAGCACGAGCACAAAACAAGCTGGGCTTCAACACAAACATGACATTCTTTGTTCTCAACTCACAGCCTACTCTTTTCTCAGTCTCACACACACAAAGTACAGTGTTCATACACTCAGACAATTCACACGCGTGATTAAAGCTCCTTCTGTACCCGGACAAGCTATTCAACGCGCATTCTGTCACAACACACACACACACACACACACACACACACACACACACACACACACACACACACACACACACACACACACACACACACACACACACACACACACACACACACACACACACACACACACACACACACACACACACAGTATCAAGTCATCACCCGGACACAGAGAGCTACAGCTGGACTGAGCGCGGGACTTTAAAAAGGTATTTTACAACACACCTTAGCAGAAGCTACAAGGACAGCTGTACACTACGCACCGAGGAGAAAAGGGGTAAATATTTCCCCCCCAGAAGTAAGTGCGCTCACATGCATTGTCCTTTTAAAAGCCTGTTTCACCTTTAGTCCCGTGCACGCTCCTTGTGGCGACACATGAGAAGAGTCTGGACCAGGAATTCCAGGGCGGAGCTTGCAGTGCTACGCTAGCTGGCTTGGGTTTCACTTGGACCAGAGACATAGAGGTAGAGCGCTCATGCAGCCCCTCGTCGCCATATTTCTCTGGCCTTTTCCATGGAAACCGCACTGTTGCCGCTGCCCAGAGCACACCGCAAAGCAGAGGATCACATTTCTCCCCCCCCGCTCCCCCATTTAGGAAGCATAAGCTCATGAGGGTCCAGGGAAAGCGGCTATAAAAGGACGAGCGCCGTGTCCGGACAAGGATAAGCCGAGATGCTTGATACCCTGAAAAAGAAAAAAATGATGGGAATGGGTAGGAGGACACCACAGCGCCAGTGTCTTATGTCCGACCTGCCGATCTGAATGCCAAAATAAGAATGAACACCAAGCAGGTCAGTGTGTGTTCAACCTGCCACTCCCTGGCCCCTCCCAATCAGCCACCAGGAGCTAAAGACAACATCAGACGGGGTTTAGCCAAGTCACTGTAGATCGTCTCCGACACCGGACAACTATCCTTTTTATAAAAGTTCCAGCATTGGTTTTCCCAGTGCCGGATCTTCGGGGTCTGTTTGGCGCTGCGCCAATGCAGCTTCAAGACGGTACATCCTCTTCCAAAAATCACTGTTTAAAGCACAATTCCCACGGCAAAAGAAGGGGGCTGGTTTCTATGAAAAACTTGTACGGTGTAAAAGAGTTGCTGGAAGAACAATCCTTTGCCGATTTGGAAAACAAAGCCCTGATCTCTCTCTCTCTCTCTCGCTTTCCCCGGTGGAAGAAGAGAGGGCTGTAGCCTGCGAGAGAAGAAAAAAGGAGGGAAAGTCCCACACAAAGTAACTCTCCCTCTGACTTTTTTCCTTTTATTCAAGCCATGTTCTTTCTGTCCCCTGGAGTGCGGTAGGTGTCACTGCTGCTGGGTGTGTTTCTGTGCAAAGACGGAGCGAGAAGCTAAGCCAGCATCCAGCGTTTTAGTCCAATCAGAGCATGCTCACTCACAGCCTTCCCCTTTCTCTCTCTCAGCAGCTCGGACCAAACACACAACCCCTTCTTCTCCACAACCTATTTCCTTCACACAGACCACGACTCCATTCGTACTCGTTTTTATTTGCTACATTTCATCTTTCATGTCAGTACCTTTTCCTCTGTCTGCCCCTCAACTTTCCTGTGTGCATGCTCTGCCCCGAACCAGCAGATTTTCTCGTCTTCCCTTCTCCACGGTGGACATTCTCTCATTCCTCCCTCCGCCCGGCTCTGAGGTTGGGCGAGTCTCATATTTCAGCCGAGTCTGGCTGGAGGCTGCACCAGCAGCTGCCCTCACTGACACCGCACCTCAACTTTCTCACTTCCTGTTCTTTTCATTCTGCCCTTCTATTGACATCCCCGCTCACAGTTTGCCACAGCGCAATAGGTGTAATTATCACATTCAACCACAATTCACACCGCGCAGCGTAATGTGTGTGTGTGTGTGTTATCACAGAGTTCGGTCATTAGCAAAATTATCCCCCGGAAGAAATTGTTGTATATTTTTAAAGTTAAATGAATCAATGTGGTGCACTTTGAGCGCAACATTAAGATGATCTATGAAGAACGTTGTGCTCTTGTCTACAGTTTTGTGCTCCTTTTTAAAGTCATACGTGTAATGCTATTTGTAAGTACTCCTATGGGGACTCTGAATCAGCAAATACTCAAATGTAAGTACTGACAAAAAAAAAGGTGGCATCGGTGCATCCCTAGAGGAAACAAATACAGACAGACGCACATGAAAACACGCAGCGATGTAACAAACCCGTGCGTTATCGGACGCTAGAGAGGGCCACACACGTGGCGCCTCGGTGGGCACAGGGGGCGGGGACTAAGCAGCGGTGCTCGACATAGTAACGAGAATGGGATGCACACCCTGCTTATTAACTGGAGGTTACACCCCCCACGTGGGCTCCAAATGCTCTTCGCCGACACCCAGAAGAGTCCCGAACACAGCAAAATAAGAAGAAAAGACAGATACAGACACACACACTTCTAGTGGGTCAGGAGTGATGATTGAGAGGGATTGTCGTTGCGTGTACAGATTTGTAAATATTCTTGCAAATAACAAACCCCTTTCCTGTGACAGGAAGAAAAAAAACCAACAAATGCTGATGCTCTCTTACAGAGAAACCAGAAGATTGCTGTGACTCTCACAAGGAAGACGGGTAATAGCAGCAATTTATCACAAGATTTAGGCTGCAGCCGTGACCCAGCACGCACCCCCCCCCCCCCTTACCAGCGCCGGTCCCACGCTAGCAGCTACAGAGAAGCTGACAGGAGTGGGTGGACGAGTGTCAGAGATCTGCACCTCTTCTCTACAGTGGAGCCAAAGGGATTTAGCTAACAACTAATAAGTCTATCAGTGTATACTGAATTGTTTAATACATAGTTATTAATAAAGGGGAGCCGGTGTGGTTGATTTAGCCTTCTGCTGCAAAGAATATTGTTTATTTTATATATTTATTTACATTTGCTGTTGGCATTGAAATAGTATAGTCTACAATATTGACTTATTTAAACCTTGCTGCTCAAGAATTACTATTTGTTTACATCCGAATAATAAACTGAATTTGTATTAATTGTCTTTTGCTTTCACAAAATGATCAAAAAGAGCCGATAGGAGTATGGATAGGCAGTATTGATAAGAGAACTAGTATGGATAAAAGCCTAACGATCCCTTAAACCACAGACAGGAGGCATACTGCTGCACCCCCTCTGCTGTATTCTCTTCACCGTCGTTACGCTGCATCTGTTCACATTATCACCAGACAATACAAAACATAATGCAGTCAGACATCCAGCAGCAGAAAAAAAAATACAGGCACAAAGAGAACCCGCCGTGACACACACACACACACACACACAGTGAACTATAAAACAACACTAGTGACACTGGCCAACGCCAAGAGTGTGTTATTAGAAGGGGCAGCGGACACAACAATGAGCCATCTGGACCCGAGCAGCAGTTCATCACCAGAGACCTTTACACTTCATCACCTACAGCCAGCGGTTCACAAAAGGAGAAGACACATTATTTACATCTTCAACACATACTTTTGTCATGCAAATAAAAGCACTACGGAACCGACATTAAGGGAGCAAGAGAGACAAAAAGGCAAGTGAGATCGAGATGTTGTAAAACGCGGTGGAACAGAGCGGAGCACGAGCCGAGATCTCCATATGAAATGACTGCTGCCGCTGCTCGGCAGGCCGGCGCGTATTCATCTGGCAGAAATATCTTCTCTTCCGTTACCTGTTCAGAATTGCATTTTTTTGGATTGCATTAAGGCTTTTTCATTTGCATTTCAAAGAAATGTCACATGCCAAACAGGGGCCATTTAACAATGCTTCGGAAGATCCGATTATCA
The DNA here is from genome assembly GCF_910591455.1 of Pholis gunnellus. NCBI lineage: Eukaryota > Metazoa > Chordata > Actinopteri > Perciformes > Pholidae > Pholis > Pholis gunnellus. The sequence goes on along the minus strand of NC_136533.1, from coordinate 21,413,974 downwards.
CCCTTGATGAGCTGGTCTCAATCAGTTCACCATCGACGAGTTCATCCTGCAGCTAATTCTAAGGTGAATTTATCCAGTTCCAAGTCAGATTTTCCGAGATTTTCACACACACACACACACACACACACACACACACACACACACACACACACACACACACACACACACACACACACACACACACACACACACACACACACACACACACACACACACACACACACACACACACACACACACACACGTTAACCCGACATCTACGGGACGTAACATTTGGATGTAAAATCCGCACATAACAGCAAAAAGACGGTGTGTTTTTTGGCAGGTTTAGAGACAGAGCTGGAAATCTCCAGCAGACCCAAGTGCCCAACAACCAGTGGCCACAACCCGACTCCTAGGGGCCACATTCTCTGAAGCTACTAAACTGTCAATGTAACTCTTCCAACAGAGAAAGGTGAGACGACTGTATGCGAGTGTGCGTGCGTGTGTGTGTGTAAGGGCAGATGGAAGTTTTCAATGTAACAGGAGTCAATTCACTTTTAATGAGAGGTACTCCCGTTAGGCTCAGATAAGGTAACAGAGGAAACCACTCACAAACAAACAGAAGGCGGTGCGTCAGGAAGTGCCAATTGCTACTCACATCTTCTGGATTCAGGTTTGTTTAGTCGTAGGTGCAGTTACAATTCTTTTTGGTTCAGGTCTTGATGTTTGTGTATGAAGTGCTTTAACATTAAGCGGAGACTAAAACAAGTCCTTTGAGCCAGGTACAGGTTTTCCTCTTCATGGAGCAAAGGATCAACGCTAGATCTAGTTCTTGGCGGTTCGTAGGCCTCTTCAGAAGTACAGACCGGCTTGCTGAGTGCAGACTTTGTGAACCGGTCGAATGACAACTTCTTTACTAGCTGTACTCTTATCTCAGCCCCTGGCCCAGAATATAAATCGCTGAATGATACACGGACAACACCACCCGGGTAACTTAACTTAAGGAAACGTACTCTGCTTTGGCCGTCACATCTTCTCCACAGCAGGAGAAACAACAGAGTAACGGTGCAGCGTAGCAGCTTGTTACCATGGAGAAGCCACGCAGAGCTGGGATATCAGGGCAGAGGAAAAACTCAAAACACACAAAGCCCCCCACACACGCACACACCTTGTTTTTGCCTCCACGTACACACACGGAGAGCAATAAAGCAAGCAGGGACTCCCTTTGGCATTAGTAACAGATCTAGAATTACCTCACTGATACAGAGCCAATGACTCACTATCCCACTATCCCACTATCCCTCTCTCTCTCTCTCTCTCTCACACGCACGCACGCACGCCGGCAGGAACAGCTGTCGTGCTGCTGATGTTGTGCCAGTACAGTAAAAAAGATTTAATACCGCCTGTAAGCACAGATAGAGTCGTAACGTTGCTTTTCTGGAAGTCTCATTGGTTTTATTTTCCTATAGACAATGTTACATGACTCACAGTTGGAGCTCTTCCACGGCTTGAACCAGGATTAAACTCTCCTGGTTAAAGCATCAAAATACCGCTTAAGAAAGACTAGTTTTTGTTAAAGACTGAATAAGGTGCAAGCTTGTGTATATAAAAATGTCACGGTGTACGTTAACGACCACCCCACGGAGGCACTTCAGCAAGAAATATACAGCGGGTTTAACATTCTGTGAGATGCACCACTATAGGAAGCTGAACATGACAAGTGTTAAAAAAAACAACCATAATCTTCATCTTAAATCAATACACCATAATACAAACCTATAGGTTTGTACACAAGTGGGATCATTAACCACTGATATCTAGTTAACAAAACATCCTGTGGAGGAAATACACTGTTATGCCATGTGACACTGGGCATGCACGTACTTTTGTAGTTTTGGGGGGGGGACAGACTAGCATGCAAACGCATGTTGAAGAAATCGGATATTTGCGGCAGGTGTCTGAACCTTTAGTGCCACTGTAAACCTTAACTATCGGCACACTTTTCCGGTGACATCATCCTCACAATGTAACTTAAATTTACCGCAGAGGAGAAATAAAAAACACAAAGTTTCTAACCTGTAACAGTTCACAGAAAGGCCACGTACCAACAAAAGCATGCGAGAATGGGTCCTAATTGAGCACAGTGCTGACGTATGAGTAAATGACTGAATACTGCTTTTGGATATATGATAATAATAAACATGACCTATATTGGGATAGCCATACAGCCAGGCTCTAAACAGACAGAGGAGATCTAATGAAGACACATATATTAGCATATGTTGCTACACATGTCTGTTTATTGTTTTTCTTTTACTATTCGCAAATGTTTGAGAGATTTAATAAGAGCTGAATCTATTTTGTTTTTAACTATTTTGATAATTGATTTATGGTTTAGCGCCACGTTTAAACGCCTCAAATGTGAGGATATGCAGCTTTTCTTTGTCATATATGATAGTCAATATGAATATGGGACTGTGGGTCAGTAATAACAAGCAATTAGAAAATTTCAACTTGGGATTTAGAAAATTGCACAGAAATGACTTGCTATTTTCTGATATTCTATAGAGCAGGAGTATTCAAGTGAAGTTCAACAAGGTGCAGTTAGTAATAAATAAATGTTCTCTTGTTTCAAGAAAATATTAGGCCTGGATTACAGAATATATTATATAAACAGAAAGCTTTTGAAAAATGTGCATCTTTAAATAAAGTTCTTAATTTTAGAAAAATGTATTTAACTGAATTGCCCTGCAGCTTTAAGTTTGAAGTGATGTCAATAAAAAAAAAGCCACCATATTATATTTTTCTCATCTTCTAATAAGTGAAATTTGTGTGCAGGGACTTTATCTGTGGTTATTAAACCACTCGTTTCAGCTCTATTCCGCTGAGAACATCATTGTTGGGAAGTGAATTAGCGCGTTAGGATTCTGATCATATTGGGCTCTTAGAACATTTATTATCTGTGACTTCACGTCGTATTTGAGTGGGTACGTTTGCTCAAAAGAGTTATGCTTTGTCTCATAACCGCTGGTTGCAGCCCTTGTATGAATAACTTGGTCAGAAGACATGGCCCAGGAGTCACTGTTCACATTATGCATTTCCTTCAATCTTTGTTTCCGCTGCTGTCCCAAACACACACTGCTGCACGCATCAAACAGTTACAACCTTACTACAACCAGTTACTGACAACGTGCCACTACTACTGAGCTATATTTTTCATGCGTCTAGGCTAAACAAAATATGAAACAGTCAAACCATTATCTTTTTTTTTTTTTTTGTATTTCACCGAGCACGGGGATTTCATGAGAGTGAGTCTTTTCTATCCGTAGCAGAAATCCCCGTCATCTTGGCATCTGTCAACATCCACCCACATATGAAAACAGACCCGGTGGCTACATTACAAAACGACTAAGCCTCTCTAAAAGCTACAGAAAACCCTGAGGTCAAAGCAGGTTCATCTCTGCTGCTGCTGCTGCTTTACAGACAACCAACACTGTACAGAGCAGTGCACACTCAGCAAAAAACAATAAACATTTTTTTTTTCTTCTCAGTATAGTTTCTTGTATACGTGTGCTTATTTTAGCTCATCAAACCTCATCTCAAGACGACGTATGTGTGTGCGTGTGTGCGTGCGTGCGTACACACACACACACACACACACACACACACACACGCACACGCACACGCACGCACACGCACACACACGCACACACACACACGTTCATTTAATGTCATACTATAATTATTATTATTTTGACTGAGAAGAATGTTTGTCTAAGATTAGCCATGAAAAGGTAAGATTTATGAGTCGTTTTTTTTAATCGAACCTTAAAATGATGGACAGTGGACTTTTTATGGCCATTCAAAATATCCAAAATAGATGCCTTAATATTTCCCACCCATTTCAACAAGCTGTCTGTGCTGCAAGTAGTTGTCAATTAATAGAAGCACAAAGTGTGCGCCGTTGATAGTTGCAAAGGTGCCAGCAATATGGGGATGACAGCAAGGTTCCTCGTCTACAGTTTGACGATAGTCAACTCAGAATGACACCGGGTCGTTTCCAGGTTAGCAGAGTTTACCTCTGTAGTAGTCTTAACTCTAAAGTTGTTCTCCGACAAACTGCTTTGTTGTAGAGACAATGCACAGCTTCTATGCGTTTGTGAAATATGCACGATTCATGTCATTTTCGTCGATGAGATGCAGAAAGACTCTTGATGTGGCTGCACTTGCCGAGTAGTCTATCTTGGTCAGTGACGACCACATACTGTATCTGCCTTGCCCTCAAAACATGACTTAAATATTAAATCATCTGCCATCAGCACAGGGTGCACTCACACCAGTGAACATGAGCTATGTATCTGTATAATGCATCAGAGTATTAGGCCATAAGTGAAACCTGTCAAACAAACGTGTACATAAGCATTGCCTCATTTATGCATCTGAAGCCGTTGCATTGATGAGGACAATAATGTCACTTACATCACATCTACAAGTTTCCAGACTGCTGTTTGTTGTCCTGGACAACTAGACCTCGTCTCTCTTGTGCCTTCTTTAAATTAGGCGACCGCTTGTTATTTCCAGCATGGATCCATCCCACCTCAACCTGAGCAGAGAACAACAACAAACATCATTAGTGGGGCTCCATTACTTGACTCAAACATGAGGTCATACTGAGATACCATTAGTTCTGATGCTGACAACATAGTCAACACATCTACAGGTGTCCATGTTAGCAGAAATTAACGCGACCTGCTCATCTGTTGCTCAGAGATGAGCGTGTAATAAAGTAGATCAAAACAATAACAACCAAAAGCTGACATTCACTCGTCCTCTCCTTTGAGACAGGTCAAACACACACAAACACAAACACACACACACACACACACACACACACACACACAGTCAGTCCCGGTGGATCTCTGACAGCAGCCGCAGTCGGTACTTTGAGTCAACATTATTCATCACCTCCTCGACAGCAGTCACAAAACCAGGTTATGCCAGTAACGTGGCTACGCCAAACAATGCCACGGTAGGTTTCTGTTGACCTGAACTAACCTGCTTAGAAAGCAAAATGGCCTTGTCTGGCAAGGCAGACAACGGCATAGCCTAGCTAGCGTTGACTGTTACAGACACACAAGGCCTTGTACCGTAAAGCAGTGGCCCACAGCTTACTAGCTAGCTGAATCGGTGACTTGCTAGCTTAGCAAGTGTGCGAACAAGCCAAGAAGAGACCGATACCTTCGCGTTTTTCGTGCACCGTTCAGAGGACGCTGACAACCCCGTTTGCCCAGCAGGCTTGCCAATCGACTGCAAACCGCAGAGAGGTGTGCATTTTAAAGCGGCACGACAACAAACAAGCGGAGTTACCGACACGGCTAGCCAGCTTCCCCCCCTCCAAGCACAGCTAGCTACCAGCCAGCATTAGCACCGCGCTAATGAAGAAGCTAACGTCTGCTACAGCAGGGCTGTTGTTTTCCCACCAACACACACTACACTCCACAATCCGACGTCTCGCTCGCTACGGCACACCCGCTTACCTCGGACGAAATATCCTTCAGTTCACTGCAATTAAATGAGTGAAAGACGCGGGATCCCTCCTAATCGTGTTTCATTGGTGAGTTCGGTGTACACATTCACACTGCTCCTGTAGCAGAGACGAGACGCCAGGCGTTAAGTACCAGCCGCTCCAGAGCGCGCACAGTTGTTGAAGTTTGTCGCGGGAGCGCGCTCTGCACGAATCCCACATTGTACATATTGCTCCAAATTTCAAATGAACATTTAAAAAATAAATACATGCACACATATATGCCACAAACCCAGCTTCCTACTTTGATATTGTTTTGATCATTTTCACCTATAAATGATAATCGATTAATTCATGGATAATCCCTCCCCCCCCAGCGCATTGACACATATATGCATGCACGACCACACACACCTGCATTATCCCCACATAATCGAGGTGGGCAGTGCTGTTTACGTTTAATGACTTTCGCATTTTGCCTCTACTTCTCCAATTCATAATAAAAAAATAAAAATAAAAAAAACGCACGTGCTTAAACCAAAAGGAAATATATCTGAAAAAATGATTGGTTGAGAGGCAAAAAGTCAAGAAATAAATCTGGTTAAAGCAAGTACATTGCATTAGGAATTTGGAGTTATCCTTATTTTTAACAGCACATCAGGTAACAACCTGAAACACGTCCTCAGTTTAGCACTTGAGAACGAAGCCATGAGATTCAGTCTTGATACTTAAACATGTAGCTGGGTGAGATTAGATTAAGAGGGCATGTTGCTTCTTCCTCCATAGTAATCTGGACATAAGGGAGTCCCAGTCCACCACCATCAGAGAGATTGGAAGAGAGAGGAGAGTGGGGAGGGGGTGGGAGGGGCTACACAGGCTGGATTACAGAAGGGGATTGGTTATGTAAGTGCATTGTCCCAGCAGGCTAGCAGCAGCCTGAGCGCATTGGGGTAGCGAGAGGGACTCAGACAGCAAGAAAAGTGAGAGAAATAACAGACTTTTGTAAATATGGGCTTAGCCAATTATCCGATCATCAGTTTTAGGGACTGTGAGTGTACTTCTTACTGTAATCATACAGATAAGACATTTTTTCTCTGAACGTAGTGAGTACACCACTTTTTTCTCTGAACAGTACAAAGTAGACCAGTGTAGAGTATACAACCACTTCTTCTTCTGGATGGAAATGGTGCGTTCTTTAATTATCCTATGTCACCTCTTTACCCAACATATGGATATAGAGTTATAGGTTGAATAATACAAAAAAATTCTGGCGAAATAGCATACACCACTTCCTATGTGAATATGCTGTGTTTGCTTACCAGCCATGCACGCTAGTGCTGGGCTTTAGGGACGGCAATGTCGGTCGGCCCACCATTTTTGTCCAGACTGAACTCAAAAACTGTAAAATGGATTGCCATGACATTCTGCACTGACATTCATGGTCTCCAGAGGATGAAGCCTAATGCTTTTGGTAATCTCTTGACTTTTCCTCTAACGCCACCATGACATTATGGTTTTTAATGAAATGCCTTGACAACTGTCGGATGGATTACTATAACATTTGGTGGATATATTCATGGTGCACAGCGGATTAGTGCTAGTGCCTTTGGTGATCCTTTGACTTTTTATCTAGTACCACTTAGAGGTTGACATTTGTGGTATTTGTGATATTGGACCATTTGCCATGGGATTTTGTATGGACAGCCATGTCCCCCCTCTGAATGAGTTGTAATAACTTTGGTAAACCCCTAACTTTCTATTTAGTGCTATCGTCAGGCCATTTATCTCAAAGCACCGTTAAAGAGCTGCATGGCTGTATCTTAGTCTTAGTTATCCTCTGTATATTTCCCTTTCAACATATGGAATTCAACCCCACATATCATAAAAAAAAACACCTCCTCAACATATTACAAATTACACTTCTGCTATGCTCTAATAATGACAGGACACTTTTCCAAATTCACAGTGTGCTTTACTGAATAATAAACAATGCACTTGGTGTGAAAACAATGCAAAAAGATGGATAAATAGAAGGCAAGAATGAAAAAAATATTCATCATAAAAATGTAATTAACGCTTAGAAAGTTCATCTTTTTAAAAGGGAGGTTTTGTCTCATTTTCAAGGTTAGCATCATTGAATGAGAGTTGTCCAGTTGTGGATGAAGTGAGCCCACTTCCTTTTGATGATGAAGCAAACGAAGAAGGAATGAAACTGCACAGAGAGCAGCACGGAGTGGGAGAGGGGCTGGGGGAAGGAAGGGAGAGGAAGTGGGGTGATCCAAACCCAAGAGAATGTTAAGCTGCGATGGTATGCTGCTGGAATTTGAATTTATGGTCGGAAATAACAACATACAGGTTGTATTAATTATTTTTCATATCCAAATGATAAGAAGAAGACAATGAGAGATGTTTGAGGGAAGGGAAAATGTGGAAGGGAAGGGAGATAGTTTGAAGAGGAGAGAGGAGGCCTAGAAGAGAGTCTGAGAGAAAGGGAGGAAGGAAGTGAGGAGACGGACGCGATGGAGGCAAGGGAGAGGGTGAGAGAAGCAGAGGGTGGAGCGGAAAGATATGTGAGCAGAAAGGAGAGAGTGAGCGAGAGGAAGAAGGAGCAGGCAGAAATGTTCATCAGCAAATTCCAGACATAAAGTTGTTTGGCAGTGCTTTACCCGAAACCGATGCAAATTCTTAGCTGTGGGTTTCTCAGGATTCTCACTGAGGACTTGTGTGCTGCTGAGATTCTTGTGGAAAACCCTTGACAGGACATGGCTTTGAACCCCTGTCCTTTAAACTCCAGCTCAAGTATGCTGTCTGCGAGTCAGGGGAGGTCAAACGAGGGAAATAGCCGAGTTTAAGGCAGGCAGCGGATTGGATCGGGAATGTGTGTGGCTTTCGAAGCATCACTGTTTGGATGCTGCTGATGTGCCACTGAGCAAGAATGTCTCTCTCGGAATATGTTTGTCTGAAAATATTTTATCCAACATCATATTTATTAGTCATTATGCTTGTATGCTTGTAAGCTCGTATCGTGAAACTGTCAAAACGACACTCCCATAAGCTCAATATGAAGACACCGCTTGCAGCTAGTTAGCCTAGCATGTCAAAAAGACTGGTAAGAAGGGGGAACCCACTGGGTGGATCTTTAAAAAGGCAACAAAAAAGCATAGCAAAGATATGATATTACAATTAGTAAGAGGTGCTGATCGGCAGATATTATTACCTTTGGTCAAAGCTAAGCTAGCTGTTCCCCCCTGTCTTGATTCTAAGCTAAGCTAACTGGCGGCAGCTTCATTTTCTTTTATCACACAGACATGCCAATCTTGTCATCTAACTCTCCGCATAAGCATATTTTCCAAAATGTCCAACTATTCCTTCCTCTGTGACAGTCTTGAGTCCGGTCTAGCATGTGCAGAAGTCCAAAATGTGTCACATGACATGTTGCATGAGGGTTCCCAAATGAGGACACGAGAGTTATTATGACACATTCAAGAAGAGGTTATTTCTTTGGCTGAAGAAGCTCTGCCCCACATTACATTATGTCATGTTTTCCTCCGACCAGCCCGCCGTGTGGCCTAAAGTCCTCATGGGCACCGAGTAACTTTACGGTGGACTAATGTAATTATGTGATTATGAAATCCCGCTATTAAATTATGGTCTGCGGTGCAGCGATCAAAGCACAAGTGCAGCACAGACAGCATTGTCTGTGTCTTTATAACCATAACTACGGGCTTGTGTATGACACACACAGGACCGCGGAGCAACAAGAAAGGCAATTGAGGGTCTGACTCAGAGAAACACGGAAATAGTGGCACAGACTTGAGTGGCCTCATTAAGTGTGCAAAAGCCACAGCTCTGTAATAGGCACTAGTATTTCCCCATTTTCTGCTTAGAAGTGGTGGAAGGAGGCACGATCACATCCTGCGACCACAAGCCTCAAAGACTCCTATTTTTGCTGTACGTGTCTGACAGAGAAAAAGATGTCATGACATTAGAAAACACAATTTAGATAAAACATTTAGCTTAAACCCAAGGCCAGATCAATTTGACCTGGATCTGTGTGTGTGTGTGTGTGCTGCCTTTACCACTGTTGCCCTTTGAAGGGTTTCAAGTTATTTGGATTATTAAAAAAATGTTAAATGACAAAATATTGTTATTATCCTATGATTATTTATATTTCAAAAATAACATTTAATGCTTCTTCAAAGAGTTCATTCAAAATAATTTAAAATAAAAAAAAAAGAAACATTTTTTTTAGAATGAACCCACTCTTTAGGGGGGGTCATATGTACCAAAATATAGAACCTAAGACGATTCAATACAAAAGCACTTGTTTAAGAGTGGTGTAGTCTAAGGGTGTAATGCTAAACATTCACAGGGAGACAAAAAAAACGTGTTCTTCTCTTTCTGCAATCCTGAGTCAAACAGTGTTACTGTCAAAGTTGTGCAGTAGGTATACACTGCATGCAAAGGCCTCTTACAAGAAGTACCCCCAATCTGTCCCACATTACAATACCTGGCCTGCATGGAATTCCCCCAGGGCAAATCTTTTGGCTGACGCAGACCTGCATGATGAGCAGGAATACTCTCTGGGTTCACACGTTGCGTCACTTGAAAACACAAGCCATGCATTCGTATTTGCCTTCGCAAGAGGCATGTTGCTTCTGTCATACTGCTCCTGGTCTGCGTTACTACGTGAGAGTTTATTTTGTCTCTGAGGGATAATGAATTATGCGATAGTATGAAAATGGGGATCTCAGCCTCGGAGGTTTATAAAAAAACGAATTATTCTGGGTGAAGAAAAACAGACGCACAATAATTTAACCTCAGTCCACGTGTCTGAATCTGATCTGCCTCAAACACGGACCGCACACATTTGCATGAAGGCAAAGCGGCTGGAAGGTGTGCTCTCCTCAACACCCGCAGGGCGTTTAAAATCCTTCCAGGAAGTACATCGATAGGTTTCAGTCCAGCAGGATTGATTTCCTTTTGGCAGCCCTTGTGTAAACATGAACACAATCAGATTTCATCAGCTAAATGCGAAAAGGTGAAGTTTTGTCCTGGCCCTATAACAAACCGAACAGGAGAGTCATGAAGGCCCAGTTTGTCTAATAACAGAAATGCAAATATAAATCTTTGGGGTTTGTGGGGTTTGGTGGTGCAACAAGTACTGTCACCATGAATCGTGGTGACAGTACTAAGAGCATGTTAGCATCCATTGTGTTTAATGTTTCACAGCTTGGGTCTCGTTTCCTACGGATGACTTTTGTTCCATATCATCAGCTCAATATCAGCTTTATAAGCGAGTTATGAAGCTGGTAAAATAATATTCATTATGTTTTTTTTTAACAGGTGATGAGGGCCCTAATCAGGACATTTGTTCGGGCTTTGGGACAAAGATTAAAGACAGAAATGGTTTTAAAAGCCATGTTTCAAATTATAAAAAAACAGACTGAAGGGATTATCCTGATTCCCTACAAAAAACATAACCCTCGTTAAAAACAAACCACACAAGAGAACACAACACTTTAAAACCAGTTATTCAAGGGGCTTTGGCATTTTAAAGAAGAGTCATCCTCTATTCTCAGCTCCCCCACAGCTGAAACAGTTATTGCAAACAGTTTGTTTCAATAGAATCTCACACTATAAACATTGCTCACAAAGATGTGCCATCTCGTAAATCTAATTGAAAAGCAATGCTTGTAAAAGAGCTCAAAAAGATGGCAGCCTGCAGATTTGGAGATGAAATTAAAGCCACAGTCCTCATAAGTACTAACATCTGGCCTTCCTTACAATAAACCAAGCCATAGATTTAACATGGGACTGTCAGCCAGCATCTGTCCAGTCAAAAACATAACTGAATACTTCAATAGATATAACAAAAATACTACAAATTGAATTAAATCAATCATTTATATGGAGCATAAAGAGCAATATAAAATACTTTTTCATAAGCCATCTTCGAGTGCATGTCTGCTGTCTTCATCAATCACATGTGGACAATCATGGGCACACATCTCATCATCATAAGGATTAGGAAAACAGGGGAAATAAACAAATCTATAACACCACCAGTTTACATGCATGTCCGTCCAACACGTCATATACCTCATCCTGTGGCTGTTTGTGTGAAATTGTCATAATAAGCGCATGAATTCTTGAGTTATGGTGTGTTTTTTCTTTTTTTTTTTTTTACGTCACAGTGATCTTTGATGACCAAAATCAAATCAGTTAATCCACGAGTCCAGATGGACTTTCGGGCCAAATAGATTCTAATTTTCCTGTTCATGAGAATGGTCCTGGACGGACAGACAACCCCAAAACATAATGCCTCTGGCCACGGCTATTGCTGGCGAGGAGGCATAATACATTTTAATTCATTCACAACTGAAATAAAAGTTTTTTTTTTATCGGATCTAAACACTCTGTTTTAATTATTTGTATCTTATAGGAGAACATAAAGGTATTAACAGTTGTATTGAGACACAGGGGCTTTATAAAGAGGCCACAACAGTCAGTGTGGGTCGTACCGCTGCATGTAAGCCAACTACCTGCTGCAGCACCTGTGAAAAAGATAACGCGAACCACATTGCAAATAAAATCACCACACTACTAACATGTGCCACCACAAACCATATCACCGTCACACGTGAGTGAGAATGAAAACCCTACTCATCAAAAATCAACTCTTTAGTTGTGGCAGACCCACCGCAGGATGCCTGTGCCCCATTACCATCCACACAATAACATGTTGTAGGCTATGTTACATACTCTCGAATGAAATAGATCGAGTTAGAGTTTGAAAATATACCGTCCATGCGTTTATTTCTTCTTTTGCAGTGGAGAACATGTCTCTGCTGGGATGCGATGACAATGCTGATCCGTTATCTCCGCGGAGGCTCTGCAGTCTGTCCACTTTCATCGTGCACTATTCCGCACGTGAGCGGAGAGGAAACGCATCTGCGGCGGCCATATCTCGATGCACACTGCCCCCTAGTGAACAATCTGCAGAAGTGACTCCGACCTTTTGTGCCTGTCGAAGCACATGACCACAGCTCGACAGCAGGATTCCCATCTGAATGCTGAAGCAAAACTGTATCCATACTCTGGCAATACTATGCCATTAACATGAGTGTGTTTTTCAAACCTATAGCAATAAAGCGAGAAAGTCTTTTCTCTTTAGTATTAACATGAAAAAGAAACACATTTTACTGGAAGTGCACTCATCTACACTGCAGCGAAACACAATCCACGACCATAAGAGGACGGCTGTGCACTGTGGCAAAGAAGTTATGTGAAATAATAAATACATAAAAGATCTCTTATTTTCATCAGAAAGTGTGTCACAATGCCCTTTTCCTCAGAAGCTGCAGTATTTAGCTGAGTTTCACCAGCAGACCAGTGGAGGGGTCTGAAACAGTGTCTGAAGCATTCTCATGACTCTGTGAACATCTGCACCAGGGGATCCAATAACTTTGTCATTTAGAGTTGTGTAGAAACTACTAGAAATACTGTAAATATAATTGATTATTATTCGTAAACTATACTCCGGAAAAGCTTACGCAGAGCTTCCACAGAGCTGCAGACGTTTGATTGGACATCAGAGGTGGGAGGTGGGATTTCCGCCTGACAACGGATTTGATAACAGGCCCAAAATCCAAATCAAATGCTGCAAGAGTTACTGGAGAGAAGCATGTGGAATTGTGGTTGTAGTTCTCAAATGCCATCTGCCATTTTCTTGCTTTTTGAACACTGACAGACAGCGAGCCAAAGTTCACGCCCTGAACTTGAAACGCATTCCAGGAAACCATGAAACCTAAAAGGCACACAGGCCTTCCCGCTGCACAAAGACATGCAAAGAAGATCAGGGCAAAGTGGGCACCTTTAAAACATTATAAAGCCAGAATCTGATAAAAGCAGGACGGAGAACTTCTGCTTCTTATTTCTTGTTTTTCTCCCATGCATTTTTCCAAAAGAAAAAAAACATGTGTATCGTCTCACACACACAACTGCCCAATGACGACGGGGTGCTGTCTTAGTTGAGAATAGAGCTATCCATCTCGGGACAGTGAAACCAATCAATGTTCATGGCAGCAAATGTTGACAGTTTTTGGATGTCTCGATGAAGACATGACATCATGTATTAACAGCATGTGGCCTCCTCTCACTCCTTCCCTCAGGAAAATGCCCAAAAGAGTTTATTTATTATATGTAGTTTTTAAGGGCTGAGAGAGCCAGGGCAGATGCATTTCATTGCATTTGAATTGTACTTTTTAATGGCATAAAAAACTTCAACTTATAGTGCTCATTGTGGGCCAGCCTGACCTGGAAACTGCTTGCAAGGATCAAGGATTTTGAAGTTTCCATAAAAATCTGCCAATTTGTTTTTTTTTAGTCACGCTAGCGACTTGGCTCTCGGGATGGCCACGTCAGCCGGTCCAGACTGAAATATCTCAATAAATATCGTCATGGATTGTCAAAAACTTTTGTACGGACCATGAATCCCAACTAGGCAACTACTAAAACAGATTTAGAAAAAAACCTCCGACAGGAAAATAGATCAGAGAGTTCAGGAAACAACTCAAAACTGCCAATTTGTACAAAAATAATGTTGCTCAATGTATATATATATATATATATAATGTAATTAACTTGTAACTACGCTTTAAAAATATAAAGCAACAGTTCAACATTTTGGGAAATGCACCTATTCACTTTCTTGCTACACGGGAAGATCAATACCACTCATGTCCGTACGATGAATATGGAGCTACCACTAGCAGCCAGTTAGCATAGCTTAGCATAAAGACTAGGCGCGGGGAAACTGCTGTCCTGACTCTTGGTCACAGGTATTAAAATCATCATACCGGCATCTCTAAAGGGTTATTGTATGAACACCTTCACTGGTGGTTATGTGCAAGACCATTTCTTGTCCAGAAGAGTGATTTATTTCAAAGAGTCTTTTAATAAAACTCTTTGAAAGAAAGCACATGAGCGTCTTACCCCAGAATGTCGCAAACTTTCTTTTGAATGGGTGATTCTTAAACTTTTTGTCATCACAGTATTGTTGCCTCTGAAAAATGAATTGAAGGAACAATTTGAAACATGGTAGATGAGTGAACATGTGAACAAACACAAAACTACACTCACAAAGAAAGTTCTATGGGGACTGCCGTATTTATTTCCTTTTTTCCCCACATACATAAAACCATATGTGCACCGTATAGCCAAAAATGCTTGTATTTACAAAAAAGAAAAATCGATATACACAAAAGAATTATGATACAACAAAAACAGAAAATCCTTCAGTAATCCTTACAACAACATAGCAAGTACAAACAAAACTTACTTTTAGACACCTTGTAAAATTGTTGTGCAGAGATTCTTTTTTTTCTTTTCTTACAAGGAGATAAAATGTGTGTATATTACAAAACTCAGATGCACATGAAATATGCAAGCTGCGGCCCGCATTCTCTGGGTGTACGAGGGTAAAAAAAACAGAAAAAACACCACAAGTTCTCAGACGATTCATTGATGGAACCTTGTTTTAGTCACTACACCATTACTTACCTTCAGTGCATTCAATTTAGCTATTTAAACACTAATTACAAATGTAACATGAAAATATCTGTCGTCTTTGCAAGATTTTTCTTCTGCCGAGCAAACGTATTGGTGTGCGATTTCAAATTAAAGTGGATTCTTTAACTCAATCAATAAAAAAAGGATAAATCCAAACTCTTGTAGTGTGGTGGACTTACAAAACGGAGAACGCTGATGTAGAACTAGTGACCGCATCCTCCTGAAAACACAGGCTTGAAGTGTATCTAACTGGAACAACTGATGCTGAAGACACGTTCAACCACATTCCTAATCAGAGCAGCAAATTCAGTTTCAGCACCCGAGTTCTTCAGAGATGGTTTAGAACATGTCTCCGGTGATGGCGGACGTGGGGGGTGGGGGTTATGTCATAGTGATGCCACTCAAACACGCCAGAATCTCCTTCTGATTATTGAGGCAGATTTCTGCCAAACAGTGAAATTCTATGGTAAAGCATCCTCAATGAGATTAAATCAGCAAACACAAGATGTATGACTAAAGAAGAATGATGCTGTTTTTATAAGTTAGTTGACATTTGTTAAATAATTGGTGATGTATGAAAGCATCATTTCGGATTCAGTCAGGAATTTGAGGAGTGAAGGCCAGGCTGTTTCAAAGGGATAGAGACGGGCAGTGCTGCTTTAATATGAGAAATGAATTGCTAAGTGAGAATAATTCAGCCTGTAGTTATAGATCATGTAAACTACATATAGTGAACTAAATCAGACATAATGAGAGGACTACACACCGTCATAACTGCCCATCTATATAGCTTAGAAATACTGGCCGTACACATGCCTAGAGGTGTTTCTTTAATGTGGCAAGTTGTGTCTAATATCCAAATATGACTTTTTGGGGATTTCTGTCCAACATTAACTGTCACTAATAGTGATTTTATGATGCTAAAGCTAGTGATCTCATCTTGCTTCCTAGAAGTACACTGCTCCCAAAAAAGTAGTGCTGTCGATGATTGAATGCTGAAACTGCTCACTGACGTCGAGTTAAACAACGTGGTGCAGTACAGAACATAACAAGTCTAGAACTAACATGTTGAAAACAGAAGAATATGCAAAACCTGTCTATGTCCCAATTTGTATCCAGAAAAAGCTCAGCGCTCTGTGTATTCAGAGACGCGTTAGAGTCTGAGGGTAAACAAGGAGAGGAAACCCGTCAAGTACTGAGCCCGAGCCGCCGTCAGTCCAAAACATTTTCTCCCAGCGATGGTCCCACATTCAAGGAACCTCTGGGCTGTTTGTCAAGGATCTGCAATGATTTATGACCATCGGAACCAAAAAAGACTGAAATGGCAACGTGTTAACATTTTGGCTCTGTAGACACCAGTGTTGTTCACCTTCATCAATCTGAGAGCAGAGAGCAGGGCGAGAAAAAAAAAGACTTTTTGCTAATAGCAGCTCGTTTGACGATCGGTCTTTGCGGAAAATAATATAAAAAATCAAAAACTTCACATGACCTCCAGGCAGGAAGAAACGGTGAAATAAATTATTTTTATGCCGACACGTGTATATTCTTGCATATGTGTTCATATGTACTGCGTGTGTCTGCGGATTGTCCTCGAGCCAGATATTTATCCCAGCAGCAGCCCAGACAGGGCGTTCAGGTCTCTCATGTACGGGTTGTCGCTGAGGATGCGGTCGATCCGCTGCTTCTGGTCGGGGAAGATGTCGTACAGCTTCCTCTTCAGCTCCGACGTCTCCCCCGGCGACCGCTGGGGAGGGGGCGAGGGCGAGGGGGAATGGGAGTGGCGGGGCGGGTGCCATTCGGGGGGACCGGAGTGGGGCCAGTGCACAGTGGGGGGGTGGGGCGTCAGGGAGGTGGGGGCCCGAGGCGTGGAGGTGGGGGTCCGAGGCGTGGAGGCGGGGGGCCGAGGCGTGGAGGCGGGGGGGCGAGGCGTGGAGGCGGGGGGCCGAGGAGCGGAGTGGAGGGCCTGGACGTAAAGCGGCTGCTGCTGCTGGGAGGGCGGCCGGAAGTCTGGAAGTCTCAGAGGGGGAGGGGTGACTGGAGCCCTCCTGACGGGGAGGAATAGAGAGAGGGGTGAGAAAACACTGCCACAACAATAATTTAACATATCGTATATACAACGTATCATGAGTGAAAGTATTTACATGACGTAACAATCATAAAAAAGGATCGATGTCACAGGTTCCCTGTCGGCTCTGACCGTACGAACATGTGCAGCTGAAACACACCTGTTGTCTCTGAGCAGGAAGATGTCGAGATGAGGTCCATTTTTCCCCAGAGGGTCATCAGGGATCATGAAGTGGTCCTCCACAAAAGTAAACTGAAGCAACCTATCGGTGAAAAGGAAAGAAATATGACCGTTACACAAAGTTTCACAAATGTGATTCTATTGTCGTCCAATTTCTAAAATGTCTAAACTAATACAAATGTTGGCCTTAGAGCAGGGGTGGCCAACCCGCGGCTCCCGAGCCGCATGCGGCTCTTTGCCCGGTTTCATGCGGCTCTTACGTTCATATCGAAGTTTGTATTTGTGTTTTTTTAATGTTCGTGTTCGCTTCGCTTGAGTTAAATACGGTATTTTCGTCAAACGCGCATGTGCGGCCACAGATTACGTTCCTCGTCGACCCATTTAACGCCGAGACGGACTGTTTGAAAGCCCCGCTAGTCACAGATGAGGATGCGGCTGAGTTGGAGATGATCGATCTTTGTGAGGAGGACCAACTCAAACCTGCTTTAAGGGACGGGACCATTGAGTTCTGGAAAAGTGTGCCAATGAAAAAATACCCCAATGTCAAACGGGCTGCGCTTAAGATACTGTCAATGTTTGGGTCAACATACGTCTGCGAGTCTGTGTTTTCTACCCTGAAACACGTGAAATCAAAGCATCGATCTGTTCTGACTGACACCCATGTGAAAGAATTGCTTCGAGTGGCAACAACGGAATACAAGCCAGATTTGAAGAGGATTGTTCAAGGCAAGGAATGCCAGAAGTCCCACTAAGTAACATGCATAGTAAAAGAAAAACACTATTGTAAATTATTATATTTTTGTTTGTGGACTTGGTTGAACTGAGAGTTTGTCTGTGTGAGACAGTGCACACAATGTTCATTGTTGAAAATGACTGGCCTGTGGTCTTAGGAGTCAATTTCTGTCATTATCATGTTGGTGTGTGATATTTACAATAAATCTGGCTGAGCAAAGGTATGTGTGTGTGTGAGGAAGGGATAGGGTGATGTTCATGTGTGCCCATGTGTATGATGTGGCTCTTTGCGGTAACACAGTAAAAAATGTGGCTCTTGGTCTCTGACTGGTTGGCCACCCCTGCCTTAGAGGGTAAGGGCACAGAGCCTTTGCTTCATGAACTTCTTAGTGCAAACTGGGCTGTTTTTAATGTGGACGTTTGCAAGAAATAACACAAACCTGCTTGCAAGTTTTCTGATAGTCAAAAATTAATCGAAACAGAAGAATAATTCCAAGTCTATTGGACACATTTCACATTATCCACCCTGGCTTCACAAACACAGGTCGAACTAATCCGCCTGAGCTAGTCAGACTAGTCTGACCAGGAACTAACCTGTGACAGCAGCATCACATAGAATGGGTGGCACAGGTTCAACCAGTAGAGCGTTTTAAACCAGTTGTCCTACTTAATATCCAATTCTCATGTTTTTTAAAATGTTAAATCAAAATGAAACTACAAAAATAAATGATAGTTAAAAGGTTTTGAATTTCATATGAACTCAAACAAAAACCTATTTACGCATTAGGTGTAGACATCAGTCCAACAACACTTCTAAGTTCCCCGTGAATGTCAATATGCTCTTTGGGTTCTGTTTGCGCTTCCTTTAAGAATAGTAGTAAGTGTAAATAAACTGGCAGTAAACAGTAACCTACGCCAGCTGGCGGTCTGCCTCACTGGACTTTCCAGTATCCCGTAGAGGTGAATGAGTGACCGGGCTGCTGTGTATACGTAAGCGTACAATCACCTCTCTTGAATGATCTTGCGCCAGGTGTCCGAGGTGTCGACAAAGTCCCTCAGGTTGTCATTGGTTACGATGATCCCGTCTGTTTTTTCTGCGAGGTGGAGAAGGAACCTAACACACAGAGAGAGAGTGTGTGAGTGTGTGTGTGAGTGATTAGACACTCTGGATTTTCCCTTCGCTCAAAGGTCAGAAGCTCGTTCACGGCTCACATAAGGAGGTGAATCCACCGGTAGAGGATTGCTGAGTCAGGATGACGTTTCAGTTAATCTTTACAAACCCCGAACACAAATTACCTATTATATCTGGGAGAACATATATATTTGCTGATCAATTTTAAAAGGTCCTGAGAGATCTGGCTTTCAAAACTCACAATCAGGGTTCAATTACAGAGCAGTTATTGCAGAGTTTTGAATCATATTACACCACTTTTGGACTGGTGAATCTGTCGTCTAGCTAATAAGCTTACTCATCTGACTGTAGTTGGTGATGGGTGGGGTGACAGTAAGGGACACGGTGTTAAGATACCCGCTTAGGAAGAGATACGTTCATAACAGAACAGAAAGATAACCGAGCGGTTCAATCCCAGAGTCTGGAGACGCACGCTCGCCTGAATCTCCTGTAGTCTACATGTCGCTGTCTGGATGTAAAGAATTCAAGATTGGTGGACTCTCTCCTCTAAGAAGTCGGATTTAATCAAAGGTTTAAGAAAAGTGTGTGTGTGTAGGTGTGTGTGTGTGTGTGTGTACCTGTCGTCGTGTGAGGATATCCTCTGGCCACACACCTCTCTGGAGGGAGTGAAGGAGAGCAGTCTCAGGTCTTCTAGCTGGTTTAGAAAATGCTGCTCTGTAATAAGATAACAATAATTCTATTAATATTACATGATAATGAAAATGGGGAAGGAAGAAAACGCACACACAATTTGTTTAGAAGGGTTTAACCCACGGCAAAGGGCACCTTCACGTGTCTGATCTAAAACGGTCTAGTTCCTTTCACCACCAGGTCTGAAATGAATATGTATGAAACTATATTACATTTCCACATTTAACAGGATACGGTAACATGTAAAAGAATGCATCTATACCACTTTTGAAACCTCCTTGAAGCTTAAAGTCAGCACTTAAACCTGCTAATGAAACGGTGAGAAACACATCACTCTTCTACTTCTTGAGGACGGCGCTGTGTATGAACACGTGTACCTGTCGTGAATCGGTCTCTTTTCTGACGCCACTGGGGGACAAAGACGGTGATCTCCCGGTGACCCAGCCTCCAGAAGGTCTCCACAGCCAGCGCTATTCCTCGACAGGAGAAGAAGCGGTGCAGGCCGTGCCTGGAGAGGTGCCGAGGAAGAGGAGAGGGACACAGTGAGATGGAGGGAACATGTGGATGCCGACCCCACCAAGCAGATGGGGTATCGGGCCACGACCTGACTGAGCCACATTAAAAAACGGTTTCTTTGTCAATGCCAGTGTAAGAATTCTGTATTTACGCTATCAGAAACACCCAGAAGTCTTGAGCCACCACCTCGGTTTGTGGTGCCACAAACATCTCTGGCCTTACATCACTATCAAAATAACATTTAAATTAAAATGAAATGCGGGCGAAAGGGAGCACTGATACATTGGCAGATAGTACGAGTTGAGTTGTATCCATCCCTACACACTACATTCTCACAAGTCTATGATGTTCTAATGACGCGTTCACACTACGAGCGACAAAGCTACAAAAAAGGCCAAGCGTGGCTCAGCTACGTTATCGCTGAAGTATTGTTCAAGCGCCTGCAGTTCTGTGTAAAACCTTACGGGCATCGTTGAATCAGAATAAAGAAGAAAAACACGAAGAAAGTAAGGACGTGCTGCAAATATCAGGTCTTATTGATGCGACCAAGTAAAAGAAATTAAGAATATTTAACATGTTAGCAGGTCAGCACTGACTGTCAATGGTCTCCCCTGCAAACAGAAATAATGGCAGTTGTTTTAGTTGTACTCAATGCAATTAAGCAGCCACACACACGCACACACACACGTACACACGTACACTGCACGTCAACGCCAACAATCTGGGTCAGCTGTGTGAGATGCAGTGTGTGTGTGTGTGTGTGTGTGTGTGTGTGTTTGGGTCTGTACGCTCACGTCAGACAGATGTAATACAACAAATGGGTCGCTAGGACAGAAAACCGCAAAACATCACAAACAACAAACACCAACAGAGATAAGAAACTCCCCGAGGGCAGGAAGCTGCTGCTGCTGCTGCTGCAAGCCACAGACTCAAAACA
This sequence comes from Pholis gunnellus, assembly GCF_910591455.1. Classification (NCBI taxonomy): domain Eukaryota; kingdom Metazoa; phylum Chordata; class Actinopteri; order Perciformes; family Pholidae; genus Pholis; species Pholis gunnellus. Next base: position 21,392,643 of record NC_136533.1, on the reverse strand, counting down.
TTAGTGACGTCCTCTGCAAAGATTTGTTTTCAAATGTTTTTAAAGAGAGATATATATATATACACGTCATTCTTTCTCTGATGCTCTCAGATGTGTTTGTGTGTGTGTGTTAAAGGACAGACTGCCTCATTACGACGCCTCAAAACCCTTCCATCTTTCTGACAGTGATAATCAACCTATTGGGGAAATCTACATGTCAACAGAATTGTTTTTGACCGTGCATTAAATCTGAATCAGGACTGAATGGCCAGCTGGATGTGCCCACCGGTAAGAAGTCCCGAGTCCAAAAAGCCAAACTAGTGCTGGAGGAGCATTTGGCAAACTGACGTTCTGAGAGAAATGATTACAAAACTGTTCCGATAGGTCAACCTGAGCCTTATGAATGGAGCTTCTGTTCGCCCATTTATTTTGTTTTTCCTTGTCATGTGCATTTCTGTCACTACTGGCAACTTCCCTTTGCTCTGGGTTACTAACTTGATCATCAATCTGGCCTCACGTGAGCTGTGGTGAAGCAGAGACGTACAGCAAACGCTCTGTGTGGCTGCTTGTGACACACAACATATTTAGCAGGTCTCCAGCTAAGTGACGTAGGCCCGACACCCGTCGCACAAACAGTGATGCAGACAAACAAATAAAACACTGATGTATTTTCCACTCACTGTCGCAGTGCACGGAACTGATTACAAACTTATTTTGTGTGACATCGCATTACAAGCACAGACATACAAACACAAGTTAGAGCGCGCGCACACACACACACACACACACACACACACACACACACACACACACACACACACACACACACACACACACACACACACACACACACACACACACACACACACACACACACACACACACACACACACACACACACACACACACACACACACACACACACACTTCAGCTTGCGGTCAGAGCCGCAATGCAAACTCAAGGGAAGTTCCATCAACTGTTGAAAAAGAAAGTGATGAAGGACACCAGAGCAGGAAGAGATAATGCAAGCAGTAAAATCACCGTGGAAACCGGGACATCATTTTGAAGCAGTTGTGGCCTTTTGCATCCAATAAAAATAAACAAACAAGAAGAAAACAGCACACTACATGGAACTGGATTCATGTGCTGTGGTTTAACAGGCTACCAGACGTATAACCGTGTCTCCGTCTTCACATGACCTCATCAAAAACAATAACGACAGCATCTCATCCCTTATGACAGATGTCAAGTCAAAGGTTTCTGTTCAGGCGGCCGTCTGGAGAGGAGGCAGGGAGGACTGAAGGAAGGAGGGAGGCAGAGTGGGAGTGACACAGAACTGAGCCCATAAAGAAGCGGTCGCAAAACAGAGAAGTCAAGACGAAGTCACCCGGCGTTAAAAAACTGTGATGACACATCAGCAGAGAGTGATACAAACAATCCTTCCTTTGTTGCATAATTTCTGGATAATACAGACAGATTTTTACTAGAAAAGGCCTTTCTTCCCAAAAACACCCCATAGTACACCCCCCCACTCACAAAGGTGATGAGTAACAACATTGTGTGAATCCGTGGGCTAAGTTTTGGTGCACCCACACAATAAGGGTTGTAGCTGCGGCCTACGCACCCTAACAGGTGGCTCATTTAGATTGAGAGTATGACAGAGCGTGTGTGTGTGTGTGTGTGTGTGTGTAACCTTAACTGATGACGATGCGATGTTGATGGGAAGGGTGATGGCTTCATGTGTAAAAGGAAAAACCGTGGTGCACATACGACAGGTGTGGCATAACTACTGTCATCTAAGGAACGACCGCTCGTGACAACCATACCAGTAAAATGTGTTGTGAAGTATGCTGCTTCTGATCCTGCTTTTTGAACAGCTGGCCCAACATTTTAAAACTATTTCATAGCCACGTCACACAGTAATGAAGTGCAAATATACGAGAACATTATAAACAAATAAAACTAGAAATCTCCGCCAGGTGTGTCTGCAACGGCCACTGATGTATGTTGCGACTGAATGAACACAACCCACAATTGGCTAACCTCCCGCCTCGACACCAAAGGCCTCTCATGCATTGTGAAACACACAAAGTCAAACAAGGAAAACAAGCAATCGCCTCAAAGTCGTATAAGACTCATCATGCAATGTGTGTATACTGGTTACGGCTGGTTACGATAGCCGTTAGCGGAACACACCGGCTAAAACAGTAAAAGTGAGCTGATGGAGATAATAGTAAATAAAAATAAACCTCTTGAAATTATCATTTTTTCTCATGTCAACATTCTACTTCAGATGTGGTTCAAAATGTTCTTGTATTTTTGACTTTACTTTAAGAATGCAGGGCTTCAAGAAAGAAAAGTACCAGAAGTGACACCAATATTCTGTGAGCTGGACTAATACTATGTGCATTGCACACACAGACACTTCAACAAAAATCCCCCGACCTAAAGCCACAAGGCTGTCAGAATGACACTAGTGTCACCACAAGAGTGATAGGAGCCCGAGCACAGCGATGAGAGATTTAAACAGATCGGACTCCAGGATGACAGAGCACTTTGCTCCCTCTGAGAGGTGCCGAGTCTGTCTCAGAACTCACAGAAACGTCATCTGCAAGTTTACTTGGAAATACAAACTGGATGCTTTGTTTGTTGCTGAACGTGTATCTGAAGGATTTCTTTGGTTGAACCCTTATTTCTGCACATTAGAATCCACAGTGAAGATGGTTCCGTTTTTGTCTTTTCTACCCTTGAAAGTTTCTAATCGGTATGCAGCTTCCACGACACACTGTTATTAAATACATCCCTTTAAAGTGTCCTTCTCATATATCAATGTAAGGGCAGAGCCTGCTTCATGCCAGCGCAGTGTTTCTGGCTTCATATTTGCTTGTGTGTGGTGCAGACTCACGCCATAGCCACGTTGCTGCCGTCTATGATGATGTGCCTGAGCTCTGGACGTCCCGGCTCATTCGGCAACTTCAGAGCGTAGGGAGTCCGCAGCGACTGATTGAAACGAGCGAAACCGGTCACCGGGGGCACGGGGGGGTCGTTCGCAGGAGGGGTCCTGGCTCCGACCCCGTGGAACCCCATGTGGCCGATGGTCTGATAGGGAGAGGCCGCGGGCCGGGGGATGGGCTGAGCTGACTGAGCAGGAAAAAAATGACTCATAAAATAACAGAAAGACAAGGAGGTATCAAGGTTGGTCAAACACATTTCAATGGAATACAAATCTGTATTCAGACAGGTTTAGACCAAATCAATTGATTAATACTCTTTCTGGCATTTTTGTTCCTCTTTGTATAAGTCTAAATATTGTCTTATTTTGTTTCATGGTTTATCAGTTTCATCCAGAAGTAAAACTGGTTCTTTAAACATCGAGTCTATAACCAGAAATGATTCATCAGTAGTAATGTAACATGACTAACGGGAAGTTATCAGACGACTGGTTTCATCAACTTCCCAACCAAGCGCTGGATCCCCTTTGGACACTCTAAAGACGTATACAAATACTCTCATACTGATACTAAAATTGTGCGGTTAATGTGAACTCAATTTAAATTAAACTAAATGATTGGATCATGATTGGCTTCCAAACAAGTTGTTATTTTAGAACTCATCTTGTTAATATCTCAAATAGACATTTAAATACATCATTCTGCACAGTGAAGGCCAAACAGCCAAGAGAAGTAACGAAAAAGCCAAAACACATTCATGAGTGGACTTGAAGGTAATACCTACACTGGGGGTCGGTGTTAAGGAGGTGGTGGTGGCCGTGAACCACTGAGGCGTGCTGCGCAGCGCCGTCACAGTCTCAACTTTCATTGCTCCCCCCAACGTCTGAGTCCCGCCCCTCGACAGGTAGTCCCTCTGCGAGGCGCTGCCCCCTCCCCGCGCCAAGTAGTCCGTTCTGGATCCGGACTGGGCGTCCAGGTGCGGCACCGTCATCATCCGGGACGTCCGACTATCCGCTGTTCTGCTGTTCATGAGGACGTCGTCGTCGTCGTCGTCAATGGTAATAACCTCGTAGTTTCCTGCGCCTCCTTGAGCACTAGAGCTCCTCTTGATGGTGATGGCCTGAAATGAGATCGGATGGGGTTTGTTTTTTGGCACCGTTTAGTTTCTAGAGCTTGCATGCAAAGCATCTTGGGGAATGTAAGCAGGCACAGCAGGTGAAATCAGCTTTCAGCGCAGGAGAGAAGACTCAATGATGACAAGGTGGCTTTGAAGAAAACAGAATGCGTCGTGGGAGTTTAGATACGAGAACTGGAAATGAAATGTGATGTGGGCTGGTGGATTAAATGTGGATTTGACAGCTGAGAGCAGGTACTGAGGTGAAGAACGTTGTGTTATATTAGCTGAAATGTATCATGAAAAGAAGCAAAAAAACCTTTACACTTAAGTCAGGGACTTCAAAATTGAGATTTGGTCTTTCCCCCGCGTCATGGTCCAAGGGTTTCGCTTGAATTTGGGTGTTTTATGAGATGAAGGGAAAAAAGAAGGTTGAACCGAGAAGCAACAATCTTATTTTTTAAAAGGGTGTTACCTGCTGAGTGCTGGTCTCACTGCCGCTGCACTGCCTCCGGTGCCCCAGACCGTTGCTACTGCCTCCACGCTGGTTGGGCTTAATGTTCTCTTTAGACCGGCCCTGGTCCACCAGCGCTCTGCTCAGCTCGCGCTCCTTCTCTCGGAACCGAGAGACCAGAGAGGAGGAGGATGATGATGAGGATGAGGAGGGAGCGTCTGGAGGGCGCACAGAGTTCAACCATCTTTCTTTTTCCCCTCCGTTTGACCCCTCTTCACAACGTTTGGTTTCCTCAACGATCTTCTCCAGAACGAGGAAGGTATCTTCCGTCTGTCCCGTCTCCTTGACGATGCGCTCCACCACTTCCTGCTGGTAACCCATGGTTCTGAAGAAAACGAGTTTCAACGTCGTTTTAATTTACAGTAAGAGGTGTTGAGGATATTTGTAATACTCATACATGCCCATATGCACACTGAAAGAGTTATATGGTAGCTGTTGTCGTTCTTGACCATACCGGCTACCTTCCTAACGCTATTCCAGATGGGGGACCGTTCCACAGTAAAGGCTTTCTGAGGTTTCTTATATTTTTCCTGTCTTATCCCAGTCACGTGATGAATATGGAAATTGACTTAATCCTACAGGAAAAAAATCCTCTGTTCTACAGTCCTTATTTTGTATAAAGTGTGCTCTAAAATTCAAACAATGCAAATATGAAAGAACTTTCCAAAGCTATAGCCTTGTGTTTGTCACTACCCTACCACTGCTGCTCAGCAGGGAAACAGTCTTCTAACTCAGTCCCCTGAAGCCTCATCTGAACATTTGAATGCAGTTTTGCACAGACATTTGACTGTGGGTTTTGAGCCCCACCTCTTACATAGAAATCCCATTACGAAGGTATGTCTTCATGACCGGTATGGACAGAAGGAACAATTACAGCAAAAGTTCAGTCTTTCCATGCACATATGGGATTATGAGCACGGTGTTAATACAGACTTGAAAACCTTTCCTTTAAAACACACCGTTATCTAGAACCCCGTATAGACTGACACAAAACCACAAATAAAGAATGTAAATACAAAATCCAAATGTTATACTTGACTACAGCTACATATCCGGTTAACAAGTAATTCCCATAATAGGTTTTGCAAACATCTCAAACTATTACGACCTTTACCTGAAGAAATTGACCAAGCAGCGGAGGTTGGTTTCTGGGCTTACTGCCTCCCCGTCATCCGAGACTCCTTCACTTGAGTCCAACATGAGCGCACCGACTACTGTGTTTGCTTTTCCTGAGGAGGAGGAGCAGGAGGAGAAGGAGGATGAAGCCGAGGGCGTTTTGGATCTGCTACCGCCCCCCCGGCCCTCCCTGTCTCTCTGTCGCTCCCTCTCTCTCGCCCTCTCCGGCGACTCGTCCCGCCGCTCCAGGGAGTACTGTCTCTTTGTGTCGCGATTCTCGCTCTCAGAGGATCGCCGCTTGTGCGAGGGCCGCGTGCCGTTGAGCAGGACGGCCTCGGGGCCCGAGCCCATCGCTCCTGCTGCTTTACTACCTCCACCGACAGACGCTGCGCCGCTCCCTTTCTCCTCAAAGCTGGTGCCGAGTATGCGGTTGGAGAGCTCCGTCACGGGAGTGCTACTCTGCGAGCGGTCCTGGTCGACCTCGGCCATGCTGGGATGCAGCGTCTGGTTGAGCTGAATCTGGGAGAGGGAACACAGCATCGCATCACCGTGGTTAAGAAGGACAGAACAAAGTTCCCCTCAAACACTCGCCACAGCCTCGATTCATATCGTGCATCCCTTTCTATCCCATCCTGACCCTGACCAGCAGGAATACTCAACGTTCTCATTGGACAAGTGAGTTTAGGTTAAAACATGGATAGAACAATGTCAAGCTTTCAAAGAAATATGTCTCAAGCTTTGTTTGGTCTCAGAAATGTTTAGTTTTTGGAGATGCACGTCCTGTAGAACTGGAAAGGAACAACCTGCCTTACTTTGATTAATATAAAAAGGTATCCTGCAGCCAAGGACAAACACTATACTAATTACCGCCTCTAATTACCGTCGCCTCAACCGTCATGTCCTTCCAAAATGTCTTCACTTCATCATTTTATCCTCATAGACATTTGTGTGAAATTGACATAACAGAACATCAAGTCTTGAGTTATGGCTAAAGATGTGTTTTGTGAGGTCACAGAGACCTTTGACCACCAAATTCTAATCAGTTCAACCTTGAGACCTCGTGAATGTTTTTGCCAAATTTAAAGAAATTGGCTCAAGGTGTTCCTGAGATATCTCGTTCACAGTAACAGGACGGACGGACCAAAAACATATCTCCTCCGGCCACGGTTGTCGCCAGCGCGGACGCATAAAAACATTTGGGCAGGCCTGTAAAACTGCACGGGACGAGATCTTTGCGTTTCATTTGTCCAAATCAACATTTTCCATGATCATCCTGCAATCCCAAATCTACTTAGTTGAAAGCAAATGTAAAGATTTCTTTTTTTTTAAATCACTATTACTACCAGATCATGAACACAGGGTTGACAGAGCAGCCTCCGAAATGCACTGTTCAGAATACTGTTCCACATCTGTTGTAAGTCCATGTTGATCTTGATGCCTGAGGACTTTCCTTGTGTTTTTGTCAGTTTCATTGGTCATTTCCGCTGCTGTGAAAAAATATTATTTTGGTTTGAATGTGCCGCAGGAGACCGTCAGTGCGCAGGTTATCCTGACCATTTCATTCAGCGCTTCCAAAATCCAACCAAGCGGCACCGGCTTCTTAAGGTCAGATCCAGAGTTTAGTTAACCTAAGACAGTGAGCTACACCAACAAATGCATCCCAACCGACAAGGAATCGAGCGCGTCTGTTGCGAGAGTTGCAAATGTCAACTCAGTTGGAGACTCTGGAAAATGCCTACAGGCCTTGCAAAGGATTGCATCTTTTTCCTTACTGTACTTGATCCACTTGAACTGCTCATACCACCGTCTGGACCAGCAACAGGGTTTCCCCCCAGAGATGACAGCCCTGCAGACGCTGGAGGAGTAAATAGGTGCTGGAGGTAAAGTCGGGCTCGCGCGAGTTGTTGTAGCCGTGGTGCTGGATGTCAAATCGGCAGTTCTAGCTTCTTTTAACTAATCAAATTCCCACTTTTGGGGTTTTTAGCAGTTCTTGCACATCCAACCAGGAGTTCTTTCAATACCTTGCTATGGATATTTACTTTGACATGTTGATTATCTAACTTAGTAGCGAACACACTTTTCATTTCATTGCCATATCTGAATATTGCCGAAATTCAACTCCTCAGGCACTTGACCAACATTTTCACACACAGACGTCGAATGTCAAACTGATGATGCAGACTTTGTATCGGCAAATAAACTGGTGACCTCTCCGACAAGAGCAGGAAGTAAATTCGCTTCAGTCGGGGTGAGATATGCACGTCGTTATCGTCGTGATTTGATGTATTTGAGTGAAATGAAACCAGTGGAATCCTTGCACCTTAGCTGCAAAGTTACAATTAGATTTTTGACTGAGCTGTGGCAGAACGTCACACAGTGCCTCAGGGTTTAACATTACAGTAGATGAATTTTACCCACTACCACACTATTAGTATGCCAGAAAAAGATTTTGTTTGTCCCAAAACATAGTATGTCAAATGCCAAAAATAGCGAGATATTCTACTACATCAGGTCGCATCTTGCAGTATGCAAATGGTTATACGAGCAAAAGCAGCAGTACGTACTTTGTCAAGGCAGCTGAAGTATGTACTGTACGTTTTTTTAAAAGTATGCAATTTGGAAATCAGCCACTGTTTTCTAAAGTTTCTACAGTTACCCAAAGACACTGTAGCGCATTTCAGCTAGACACAGTGGTTATTGCTGTACTGTAATAAATCCTATTTAAAAAAAGTAAAGGTAAAAAAGTAAAAGTAAAGGTATACACTAACCAGGGAGGATGTGTTTGTGGTAGTGGGGCTATGAGCCAGTCCCAGTAACTCTTCCTTGAGGGCACTGGGCAGCAGAAGAAGCTCCATAGTGTACTTGTCATCCCTTTCCTCCACAAAGGACTTGAACGCTCGCTTCACTGTGGGCTCTGTGTCACTCGGCAGACTTCGCTTTTCCTGGATACAGCACAAACACAGATTTTCAATGGGACTAGGAAAGTTGCTGTAAAGCCTTCTGCAACTACTAGATTGAGGGTACATGAACAATCCTCTGTGCACTTAAAAGAAATGTCCATCCCACAACTGGACTAAACTACAGTATAGTAAAAGCACAGGTCATTAGAAACCCCTACCTGGAATAGTGCTACAAATTGCTGAACTCTGCTCTGGGCCATCACTACGGGTTCAGCCCGGCCCAACAACCGCAGGCGGCCCGGCTCAGGCACCACGACTTCAGCGCTCGTGTCGCGTATGAGCCTTTCCAGGAAGAGGCCCCGGGCCCCAGCAAAAATACAGTGCATGTCCACCGGGTACCTCTCTTCTTTCTGTAGCTCTGGGTCACAGAGTCCTCGAACATATTCCTGCATGACAAGGAGAGGAAAATGCTGGGATTATATACCACTGTTGTTTTTTGCAACTCCACAAACAAACTCTGAACACACACACACACACACACAAAAAGAAGAAACAGACACCAAACAGGGCTCCTACGATACAAGAATTTTAGTGACATCCTTCTAGAAATTCTATCTGGGATTTCAGCAAAATTCGGAATAAAGCACGTTAGGCAAAATGAAATATATACATTTATTTTACAAGATCAGTGCAAAAATTGCTTGTACGTGCTCTCTCTCAGTTTATGAGCACACACAAACGCCCACGCAACTCGCTGTAGAGCAGTGGCGCTGACACGCGCTGAAACTAAACACCTGTCATTGCTTCAGGGAATCTCCTGGCTGTGGGAAATGTGCGGATGAATCAGCCGCAGGTGGGTGCGGTTACTTCCTAGCAGATACTGTGTCACATTTCTTTTGCAATAATGTGTAAAATGACTGACAATGAATGTAAAAATGACTCAACAATGACGCAGAAAGAAAGGACGTCAGACTTGAAAGAGAACCAGCTCACAAATATTTGGGTTTGGCTTTTGAAATCAAACAACCAATGAAATGAGTCTGGATTGTAAGGAGGTGCGGCCCTCTGCAATAACCACCAAATGGGCTATTGTAGCTGAAATACAACTATTAATAGAAATATGGTTTTTAGTTTAGTTGACATTTTTGGAGGTAAAAGTCAGAGTTAAAGTCAGTGTACTTTTTAAGATTTGTAAGAGTACTGCAGCATGTATTACTGTATGTATGCCATGGTATTTGACCTTACAGATTTCTGTACAACTTTCATCATTTATTCATAATTATATTAAACAGCAGCACACACAGACAGGCCTGTTACAAGCAGAGTGCTAAAGGAATGGTAAAAAAAAGGTTGATATTTGTCTATTGATAGTTAGAGAGTGTTCTAGTACAACACACCAATGAAACAGGATGAAAGAAGCTCCGGTAATGGAATTCTGTTCAGACATTTCACGGCTATGGAGGGGAAACAGTGTGGCTGTATTTGGAGATTTGTCTCAAGGAATCAACATTCAAGGAATCAACATTCAAGGAATCAACATTCAAGGAATCAACATTCAAACCGTTAAACCAAAGTGACTAATTGTACAGACACTCTCCCTCTGTTTAGTCGAAGCAACAACAAAAAAAACACTATAAAGCAATTCATGACATATTCAAGAATAAAAAGCAAATATTTGGCTGCCAGCCATTGATTCATTTACAATTAAACTAAATACAGCCAGTCACAAACTGTAGTGCGCCTTCTAAAGTTCAAGCAGATAGCTTTTCATCGCCGGTGCTGTGAGAAGCACCTTCAAACTGTCGCACATCATTAAAAGAGAAAGTATAACAATACGGGACTATTTCACAGTCACGCGCAGCGGTTTTTCTCGTGGTTCAAGTGAGATGCAAACGGTTGAAACTACATTACAAGAAAGGGTGTCATGGGAATAATGGCAGTGATTTCCCAACTAGAGGAAGCACCACTTTAATATGAGGCAGGAAGTCATTTATGACTCCTGTGACATTCTTATCATCACAGCACATTCTCGGTTGACTGGCAGAGCTTGGAACAGCTTGTTCTGGGGGGGGGGGGGGGGGGCAACTTGCGCACTAAAAGAGACCCATGACACAAGATGCTGAAGTGTGACAGACGCATGGGAAGTCACACAGGGATAAATAAATGCCACAGATGCTGACAGCTGTTTTGCATATGCAAGTGTAGTGTATAATCTCTAAATGCGTTGCAGGCCCAGGTGCCTTTCTAAAATTGACTGTTGTTGTGAAGTTCACCTTTTTGGTGGAAAGTATTCATTTACAAATTAGGGTGTTACTACAACTTGTTGAACAACTGATACAAGCACAATACACTGTCCTTGATATCAACATGCTCACAATAAAAGAAACTCCAACCGAGAAAGAAAAGCATACAATGTGTTGTAATGTCTGTGCACATCTCCCCAAAATAGCTGTGCGTGTAACAAACCGCAAGACGTCTTAACGCAAACAACAACAACAAACAAATGCAACACGTAAACTGAAATGACGTATTTATGTCCATGGGTGTGACTCATGACATCATTTGGTGGCTTCTTTGTTAACTGATGGCCAGTGACGATACAAAATAGAATGTCATGACATCTTCGACTTGACACCACAATGTCAAAAGTGAGGTTTTATATCGGGAGCGTTATGACTACTGTCGCTTTCAGTGAATATCTGATCTAAACAAGGGGTGGTTGATATTATGTCAAGAAAACACCGTTTGTACTGCGGATGTGGTGGCTAAAGAGATAGAGACAGTCATTGTTTAACTGCATCTCTTTGCTACAACAACAACAACAACCTGTATAGACCAGCAAAGCCCAAACAAAACAGTTTGTTTATTTCGCCATACCTAGTCTGAATACGACATCATCTCCCAGCTCTGGCGTTATAACCGTTAACATTCTGGTGAGATGTGTGACTAAAGAGCCGACAGGTGCCAATCAAGGAACACTGCTACACCTGTTCATGAGCCACAAACAGGCAGACATTGAGCGGTACTGGCAGTGTGGTTTATATTTTATCTTTGGATAAAATATAAACAAACAAACAACAACTCCGTGTCACAGTGGGCTCTTATCGATCGGTTTAGGAGGACCTCACCTTTGCCTTTGACACGTCGTCTCTGTTCCCTCGGAGCTGCAGCCATATCTGCCGTGATGTTTTGCTGCCGTGCGGCTGTCCCGTGTGGTCCAATAGACCGATAATGGTGAATGTTACTTTAAAAACCTGCTCCACTCGAGGCTTGGCACACTTCAGCTCATCTTCTTTCTCCTCTAGCACCGTAAACTCGTCCACAGTGGGGCCCTCTGGCTGCTGCCTCCCGGCTGACGCAGGGAGCCTGCTGGCCGGCTGCTCGGCGCACGTTACCTCGGTGACTCGTCTCATTCCGAGTAGAGGCCGCGTTGTTGACATTCCGCCTCTCAGTCTGACCGTCGCTCCAGACACCGACGTCTCAATATTCAAACCTCTCGGCGCTGTTGGGAGCCTTTGGCGTTTTCATGGTATCTTTTGGTGTGTACTCCAGAGCAACGAGACGACGTTTATAGTGTCTAACGACATGAACACAGAGGTAGAGCTAGCTTAATAACTCGGAAGCCCCGAATGACGTATCCGGAAAGTCCCAGTGATGGCGTCATCAAAACACGACAGTCGTGCTCCTAACGGCACGGCTAAGATGCTTATCTGCAGTTGTGAAAGTACTCAGATTTTTTCTGTAAAAGTGCAGAGAAGTTATGCATTTTTTATTTGACATAAGTAAAAGTACACGATAATAGCAGTAATAATAACAGTACTCATTTAGCAGAATAGCCCATTTCAGAATAATGTAGACCTATATTATACTATTGGATTATGATTGTAACTACAATGATCAAAATACAGTTGTGTAAAACGAATATAATATTTTCCTCTAGATTGTAGTTGAGTAAAAGTATAAAGTAGCAGAAAATGGAGATACTCTAGTAAAGTCGAATACTCAAATAAGTACAGTACTTGAGTAAATGTAGCCTACATAGTTACTTTCCATCATTGCTTATGTGTTGATGTGTTGTAAAACGTACAGTCACATATATTTATAATTAGATTATTTGCAAATATGCATTACTAAATTAAAATGTCAGAAATAGTATGTGCATGCATTAAAGGTTTATTTTGTGGTGTTGATGCTTGTGGAAACACTACCGGCTTTGTCCACAAGGGACGCCAAAATCAACACAAAATGAAATGTCCTTGTATTTGCTTCAAGTACTTGTACTGGATTTAATGGGAACGTGAAGGTGACATGGTACCTGTCACATTGTGCAGAGAACAGTAGGTGGGAGTTCAGTAGGGGCCCATAGATTTTTGCAGCAAACATTAGCTTTATTGGAAATGGCTGAATGTGGACTAAATGTTGAACACAGTCTAGAACTGGGTACATAATGTGTAAATGATGGTTTGGAATACTACCAAATCAAAACTGAGAGACAAAACTTGACATGAAATCAGTTTAATAAGCTCAGTCACACATGTCGTTTTTGATGCTCAATTCTGTTAACATTCTTCACAGCTAACAAAGCAAACAAGCAGGCAGCAAACAATGTTTTTTTTAATGAGATTGAAACTGAAACTTGAAACCAAGCGATCATATTATATATTTGAACTTTAGTGCTGCCAGAAACTGTTACTAATTCTAATCTTTTTCAGAATGATTCTGTAGCGTTTTTGCAGTTCTGAAACCTAAAACACCATTTGTCATATCAACCTCATCCTGTATTTGTTTTGACAAGCAAGAATGACACATGTAGACAAAGACGCTTGTTATCGGACAATACGATCTCTGAAGAAAACAAATATGATTTTGAAATCAATTAGTTTGAATGATGGAGCTGGAATAACATTTCCTGACAGTTGCCAAGTAACACTTTGTGTGGTTATGCAATCACCATGTGAATGTTTTGTATTTCCCCTCATTTATGGAAACTATTTATCCAACCTGCATGTACTCACCTCACTAATCTTCTCTTCAGCATACCATGCGTCATTGCCCAAATGTTTTCTGCTATCTCTCCTTCATCAGGGTGGTATCTGATGTTGTTATTGGTTTCTTTATGGTCTATCAATATGTGACTTAATCAACATCATATGGTACAATTGTTCTTTTTAAATAGGAGGAATATGTAAAAAAATATATATATATATTTACAAGAAAAATATTAATGTCGATAAATACATGATACACAGCATTTTAACCAACTTCAAATTAACATCTCAATTAGTTGAACCTCAGTTTTCTATACAAAATATCAAATAAGTTTACAATCGTATTTTTTGAAACACGCTCTTCAGTCTTATTGATAACCCTAATTCATTTCAAGTCACTCTACAGTTGACCTCAACGCCATTAAAGCTCACATCCATCCATCCATCCATTCATTATCTCAGGGGTTTGTCAAACTTTTTGAGGCCAGGGACCCCTTTCAGCTGAGATCATTTTCCAAGGACGCCCTCATATTCATAACACAGATTAAGAATTAGTTTACTACCACTTGTGCTCTTAGAACTATTTGTATTCCAAAACTTTTCAACCTAAATTCATCAGACCTGTTTCATAATGGTAAAAAGAAACACATTTCAATTTTAATTGTGGTTGTCATTTCATTAAAATTGCATTTGGACTCAACTCGACAGCATTTATACTTTTCCAGTAATTGATCTTAAAAGCTTTTAGAAAATGAACCGTTGCAAGACTGGCATAATCCTTATAAATCCAGACATTTAAACTTGCCAGTCTAAAGTGCTCCAACTTGAAAATAATGAATGTATTACTCCTTATTCAAATGATAACAGAAGTTTTCAGAACAGTGTTACAGAACACGTTACAGTAATTAAGTCTATTCGTCTAGTCTAGGTCGGCAGACTATCACAGGACTGGACACAAGGAAACCATTCGCGCTCACACCGACAAGCAAGTTAGAGTCAACAATCAAATCAACCTGCATGTCTTTTGGACTGTGCTAGGAAGCTGGAGAACAACCCACGCCTCCGACTCGGGGAGAGCAACTCTACGCTGAAGGCCGGCCAGCAGGTTTCGAAGCAACAACAAAAAAGCGTGCAAATCAATCCATGAGCTGTGGTGACATCATCCATGAGTGTGCTGAACTCTCAAGTTACTTACCCTGACTTTAAAGAAAAGGTAGGCGGGTGAGTGAAACCATGCAGTTGCCAGGCCGGTGCGTGCCATCCCACGTGTTTTATTCAGTCAGGTACACAATATCACAACGGGCTGAAAAAAAAGAAATAAGTTGCTTTGGAAAACCACATCCTCCACTCAGTACAGTCAGAGTTCATCATCTCCACTGCACCTACACTTACAGTAGGCCGCCACTCAGAAAGTCTCAACCCACCTTGTTCCGCCCTTACCATCGCTCTTGAAACGCTTGGGGCCATGGGAACATTTGACCCCCACTGGCTTGAAATTTAGTATGCACTTTTTGAGAAGATCCTCACACTCGTGAAACAACGCCAAGGTTATTAACAATATGCAGCATATAGAGAATGGAGGGCACTGCACATGTACATCCAATGCAGGTATTTTATGACAAAGTCAAGCTTTAAGACCTATATCAGGGCCAATGTTCAGGATTGAAGTTAGTAAAAAGAGTCAACTTGCTGTTGATATATCAGCTGTAGCCATGCCATTATTCGCTGCTAAGGTCTGGAACATTTGGAGGTAAATGTCCTTGAGGGACTGTCCAAAACTGATTGGGGGGGGGGGGGCTAATTTCATGTCCTCTTACTGACCCACGGGGGCTGTCATGAAAAATGATCATTCCATGAAGCAGATAATGTTTAGATTAAAATTCCTTATGCTTCTTTTAGTGAAGCCGCCGCCACGTGAGTAATATACAGAGTTCGATTGCTGTCAGTGTGTATGCGTCAGTATATTATTGAACAGGCAGATC
This sequence comes from Pholis gunnellus, assembly GCF_910591455.1. Taxonomy (NCBI): domain Eukaryota; kingdom Metazoa; phylum Chordata; class Actinopteri; order Perciformes; family Pholidae; genus Pholis; species Pholis gunnellus. The sequence continues at coordinate 21,377,098 of NC_136533.1, read as the reverse complement.
GGAAGAATTTCCCATCTCTGGGTTACACTTTCTACAGGAAGCTAAACAAATATGCATCCCTGCTGCTCAGGCCCTGAAAGCAACAGCAACCAGGCGACGGTGCATCGTGACTGAAGCTGTCTGCATCGTCAGCAGCCACTAGATGGTGCTGTAACCTTCACAATGCAACTCGATGCGGAGCCCCTCTTCCTCTTCTTGCTCCCCGATGACAGAGAGTAATATCGACTTAAAGATGTTTCAAATCAATATTTTTCATTATTTGAGGTCCAGACGCACCGGCAAAGGAATTTTGTCTTTATTAAAGTTCATTGTGATGTATTATGTGGCGAGAGGGGGAGAAAAACTAAGACGGAGGTATAACAGCAATATCCACCGTTGTACCGCGCTGCTTAGTTTCACTGTAGTTTTTGGCAGTGCTCCTGTGATTGGTGGTGCTGTCAGGCTACACAGAGTTGTTGAAATCCTGCCAGTGGCTTTGTGAAGAAGACATTACACTTATCAGTTCCCTTTTGTGGACAGGCAGACAAAAGAATGGCGGGAAAGTGTATTAACTCATCATGATTCAAAATTCTAGCATACAAGGACAACACAGCAAACATTTTACCAACATCATAAATGTCAAATTCACGTGAAGTTGTTGTCAGTGGAAGTATTAAGGAGTCTAAACAGAGTGAACACCCTCCCATTGCCTCGGTGCTTCACCAGGGGGCTCCATACTGCAGTTACAGTGTTTGTGTGTGTGTGTGTGTGTGTGTGTGTGTGTGCGAGAACAGCTGTGACTGCCACCTGTGAGGTGAAACCAAGGCTGACCTGCGACACATGCTCCTCTTTAGTCCCACATGACTGCGTGTGTGTGTGTGATAGAGAGAGAGAGAGAGAGAGAGAGAGAGAGAGAGAGAGAGAGAGAGAGAGAGAGAGAGAGAGAGAGAGAGAGAGAGAGACTCAGGGAAGAGACAGACTACAGTATCTTGGGGACCACTTAGTTGAAATGGCCTCAAAACCCAGCAGAATCCACACAAGTTGAATTTTGCAGTGATAGCTTGAATATCCAAAGGACAGCGGGCGCCTGTTAAGTCAGAAGCGGGCCTTAGATCGTTATTAATTAATTAATTACTTGAATTCTGGCTTTAAAAAATCATCAGAAAGCAAATGTAGCCCAAGAGAAGAACATTAAAGAGAGCCCGGAGAAAAACGAACATTATTTATTTGTGTATGATTTAAACCTGCAAGCAAAACACTTCCAAATGTTTCAGAAGCAGCCTGCTCCGCAGCAGTTTGTTTTTTGGCGGCAGACACTTTTCCAGTGGTGGAAACCGTCCATCGCTTTGCTGACATTTAATTCATATTGAAAAGCTCATTTATGATTGATGTGGTAACATGATATATTCTGGCTAGTGTTTGCTTCCTAGACTTTGGCAGAAAAAGCTGCATACACAAACACGCTACGAGGCATAGTGGTCACATTACATTTTGCATACGAACATCTTCTCTGTCTCCTATTTTTACTTGTATTGAAGTTTCACAGGTCAGACTTCCCCTTTGTTTAACTCCTATGCGCTTGTACGACTAGAAAACGTTTGGAAATGGAATGGAAAGGAGCTCAAGCGGAGCACCGAAGGTGAGCTTGCATGAGCTGATAAGGCATCCTTTGTTTCATTCATGCCTCGCAAAATGTCTGGCCATCAGCTAACAAATAACGTCCAGTCATCAGCACAGCTACAGGCCTGTTGCAAGGCAGACTTTTTGACATATCACAGCAGGAAAAGCACACCGCTGCCTCAGTTTTAGAGTCCTGGGCTGCTGGAGAATAGTCCAAAAAATGACGTCCTTATGACTTTTCCTAACCACTTCTATTTGTCCTAGATGGAAAATGTCATGAAGTCAAGGAAAGATGAGAAAGAGAACTCATAAGGACTTTTAAAAAAAAAAGTCAGAGGATCTGACTGCACTTGCGCTGCGACGTCTGATTTAAAAACAAAACTTTATTTATAACACATAGAAAATGAGTGCCGTGACAAACTCAATCGTGTGCGATTGGAGTAAGGATTCCTGTCCAAAACAATATCACACCAGAAAGAATTTATCCACAATGTACAATTGAAAAGCGACAGCAGATGTTGTAGGCAGTCAAATGGTGCATCGCTTTTAATGTTGCTGCAGCAAGGAACTGTGGGACGGCATTATGATCCATCCTATGCCAAAGGACGTAACAAAGGAAGCATTGGAGCATCTTTTCTTAGCATTTAGAACATTTGAAATCTCTTCCTATTTACTGTAAAGTGCACTACATTTACTATTCGTTAATATGTCCACTATTGAGCCCTGAAAACTCACATTTACTCTATTTTCTGATAAATATCCAACAATGTAATGTGCTGCATTTTAAGGATGTGAAAATGGCCATTGTGTGACTCTATAGCTATATTGGTGTTGAAGCAAAACGCTGATGGTTAGTGAGTGTCACCAATCTTAACCTGCTAACTATTGAGTGAACTACCGAGCGTACATTAGGCTACACAACTAGCAGAGAGTGAGTCAGCAAAGGGGGCTGGTTTGGGGACACATCCCTGTACATGAGTTACTGAGAGCCACTCTTAATGTTATTAATAACACCAGTTCCTACTATGATAAGTCATAACGCATGCTGGGATTTTTTTTAATTTCTGTTTGTAACCTGACTCACAATTACTCAGCTGATACGCTCACGCCAATGCTATTTGCTGCTGCTGCTGCTCCCTCCACCATGATTCAGGAAGTAGTGTTTTCCTACGGAAGCCCTGAGAGGTCAAGTGAGGAAAGTTGTTGTAATACTCATTTCAGCAACAAGAGGCTGAAGAGCACCACTACCCAATATTTTAGATGAGACTAAAAGCATTCATGTTTTCTTTCAGGTGAGTTTTGATTCATGCCTTGCTAACACCTTTGTGAGACATTAAAACTCACCTGGATCTTAAGTCAGGATTTTTTAGTTGCCTGAACTCAATCCAGCGTGTTGCAGAACCATCTTATACACAGATTCTTGTTTCGCACTCGGGGTGTTCAGCCATGTCTGGCTGACACTGGAGCTCAGGTCAAATCTGCTCACAAGAAAAAAGAAAAGGGAAACCGTCCCACCATCGTCTCTCAGAGACTGAAACTGGACCAAAGTGATTTGAATAGACTGAGCAAACGAATGAGCAACTATCCACAGTTCAGGCTTCGCTAGTGGGGCTGAAAAACCGGTCGATAGTAAAACCTTGATCCATCATCTACAGCATCTGAATAAAGAAAGAAAGGGCGGGAAACAGATTATAACATTATAAAAGGATTACGCAGGAATGAGTGATTGGATCACAGCAAAGGCAGATTATACAGTGCACTTTCACTCACGACATGGGAAATACATATGCACTCATAATTAATTCATCCCAAAAAAACAAAAACAATACTGCGTCTGTGAAGAGGAAGAAGAGCGAAAGGGAGGGAAAAGCAAAATGTGTCGTGCAGGACTGCTGCGTTTGGTTTCTCGGCCTCATGGTGGGAGATTTGAAGGTAACACTCGCAACAACAAAAACACACACACACACACACACGCTTTCTCACACAAATACTCAACCACACCCGCCCACTTAACAAATTTATTTATGTACAGCTCAGCTAAAGCCTCCCACCCCCTCCGAACACACTGACTTCCCCCCCTCCTCCCTCTCTCTTTCTCCTCCTCCCTCTTTCTCTTGCAGGTCATGTGAGATAGCGAAGAGATAAATATCGCTGGCAATAAAAGGCCTGCATCATGAATAATAAAACAGCCGTAATCTCGACCAATGATTTATACATCTACAGGCTCTGATGGCCGCGCGCACACACACACACACGCGCACGCACACATGCACAGCAGCGAGTCACGCATTGAGCACTGTTAAATTGAGATGAATGGTGATGCAGAATGTGGGACTGGTGTTGGACACACACCCTAACAGTCACTTACCCATTCACACACACACACACACACACACACACACACAGACAGACACCCGCCCACACGTGCTAAAGAAGAACACAAGAGATTCATGCTGAAAATATGGAGACGTGGAAAAACACACACTCACTGGGTGAAATAACAGAGAGAAGAAAGAGGGAACGTTTACAGGCAGAGCTCTGAGTCAAAAGCAGCATGGGGGTGTGACGGAGAGGAGGACGAATGAGGCCAACCAGTGCAAAACTTGCTGATGGCGCAGGACGAGAGGTCACCGGAACTGACCAAGGAATGAGACAAAAGTCATGCGACTTCATGTTCATGCTGCTCTTGGCTGATTCGTAAGAAGGCCGCATGGACTGTAAACTGATGGAAAGTGAAACAAGGGGATCTTTTTTTCTGGCATGAGTGAGAAAAAACCAAATTTAACTGTGATCGCACCTTTTCACTTTTAATGAGGTAGTTCCAGGTGAAAGCTACCACCCCCACACACACACACAGCAAAAAGGGTCTGAAGCTCAACATCTTGATTGAGATGATTATTTGGCCACATGGGGGCAGCAGAAACAAGCTGCTGTTTGCAAGCAATTGCTTGCTTTACGCAGATACGGAGAATTACTGTATTTGCATTCGTTTGGCGCCGCGTTCATGGCCAAATCTAATGTTCACTCACCTTTTAGTAGCTGTGTGTGTGTGTCTCACCACCAACTCCTGAGGGAAATATCTGGCTCTTTTGCAGCTAAACGCTCCTCTATGTTCACCAACTTGCCGCTAACCTTGTCTGTCTGCTGCTTGGTGCTCGGCAGGGACTGCACACTGCACAGTGGGTTGTGTAGAGCTTACGGAGAGAGCAATGACCGTGAACCAACCAGCAGTAAGTTGCGGGCTGGAAAAACCAGAACAATCAGCTGAAAGTTGAGATGAGGTGTACAATATGGATTTTAGCAGCTTTGAAGAAAACAATTAATTTGATTAGATTTTATATGACTGAAGTTCAAGGCTGTACCAGGATGAAGATCTGAATGCTGTCTCAAAGCAATCGCAACACTACCAGCTACAAAACTTTGAAAATTAGTCATTTATTGGCTTTAAATTAGTTGAAACTAAATATATCAACTCTTAACACACTTAAAACACTTCCCCAACAAATCCCAGGACCAAATACCAAAGACATGACCTCAGTGTCCTTAAAAGACAGAGTCACATCTTGCTGCATGTGCATTTGTTCACAGACGCGTGTAAAGGGACCAAACCTGCGTAATCTAATTATATTCCAAAGTGAATACAATTAGATTACGCAGGTTTGTAGTCAGTGTAATCCAATAATATAATTATAGTTTCCGTGGTTGTTAATTTAAATTTTTTTATTTTAAGTAATTTAATAATAACCTCTAGAGGATTAACTTCTTTAATAATAAAAGCGATCCAAAAATATGTATAATATTATTAAAAAGGGGCATTGTGAGTGCTTTTATTCAAGATACTATGAGTATACTTTAAAATAATTCTGCTTGTGTAGTACTGTTAATTAAATATATTTTTTAAATGAATGACTTTTACTTGTAACATTGTGGTATCATTATTGTTCCCTAATTACCAGATTTGAATACCTCCTCCACCACTGGTGATACATAATGTAGCCGATACAGATACCTGGACTTTGGGTTTCAACTGATGCAGAGTACCGATCCGATACCACAGTTTCATTTGTAAGCTGTATGCCGTGACAACATGTCACAAATGACTACATAGATATGAATTTACTAAATTGTTATTTATTAAAATAACAGTATCCAATATCAGATTGGTCCTATTGCCACCGACACCTGATCCAGCTGTTGGAGTCCGTATCGGTGCGTCTCTACTAAATACATGTTTGCATGATCTAAAGAGTCATCTCATGATTACATGAAGCGGCCATGTTTGTTTACACCTCGGACATTTGCCGCCAAGTCACTGTAGCTTTCAGAGACGCAGGAAATTCCATAATTACGGTCAGTACGACGTTTGACACTTTTCACAGAGACTCAGGTGTTCCTGATTCCTCTCCACCATTACACCTGTCAGCATCTGTACATCTTTAAAATCAGTTGAAAGCTGTGGTAATAATGACACATAATGCCCTCTTTAATGTCACTTAATGTATAATCTATGTTGCATTATACTGCCTTATGTGTTTACTAGAGAGAGAGAGAGAGAGAGAGAGAGAGAGAGAGAGAGAGAGAGAGAGAGAGAGAGAGAGAGAGAGAGAGAGAGAGAGAGAGAGAGAGAAGGTGGATGCACATTCACAAACATATTATATTTTGTATTAATTTATTACACCCTGATCTTCACCAACATAATATTCAGCCGGCCCTGACTGTTGTGTTGTCTTTAATATCACCACAGGTCTAATATTTCTAACACTATTGTTTTGTGTGTAGAAGTGGGGCGAAAGAAATATATATACACAGACACAAGCACACACAGCTTTATGGCCCATGTAAAGTATTTCAAATTAAAATTAAAATAAAACCACAGTTTGAAGGATAAAAACAAAAGAAACACAAGACAAATCACCACACCGTTTAACAAGCCTCAGTTTATAAGACATGGCAGGTAGTAAAATGTAAAATGTTGATTGTCAGTGTTAAACACGAAGTACTCTCAGACACCGGATGCTACATCAGCTCGTGTTTCACTTAACCGTGAATAATGAGTTCCTGGATCTTTCAACCTGTGAATGCTTGATAACCGTTTAGTATGGCTCGGCAGAGGTTTATTGTTCAGATGGTGTTTTACGCACCAGTGGTCTGATTTGTATGGAGGGGTGGTGCTTTAAAAAAAGAAAAAGAAAAAAAAGAAACTTGGCCTCAGTTGAAATGTGAAAGGATCTGTAATTCGCTGCACACAAACTCAGAGAGTTTCAACTGCAATATGTGGCTGTTTCACATATAGGCAGCAAATATCCAATAATATATTGTTTATAACACACTGTAAGGAGATATAAGGATATTTACTATTTGTCAAGAATGAAAGCATATTTTTATGAAGCATCTGAAAAAGATAATGAATAAGTGACAACATAATAATCACATCAAATCTTTCTATTTTACATTGAAATGGAAAATGAAGAATATATTCATTTGTTGAATTTGTCCATGAAATTATTTAATCATATATATTCATCTATAGATGTAATTATTTTTTCACCTTTTATTACGACTGAGAATATTCCGTCCGCTGATGAAAGCCTTGAGATCTGACTGAAAGCCCCACAGAAATCCAGTAAGTGGACCTTGAGTTTTGGGAATTGGTTGAGACACATTTAAAGAGTAGTAAGTGGTTACAAACTGTATTAGTTGGGTATAATCATAATTTATTATGTGACTTACAGTATTCAGTGTTATCAATCATTCATTAATTGTTAATATATTAATTAACAGTTTAAAAAATATCTTTAAGTCTGTGCATTATACGTATGTATTCAGTGTTCAGCGTATGAATACTAAAGTAAAGTGTTACCACATTGGCGTAATGTTAAAATAAATTAAGCACATTTTGTTTAGTGGGACAATGACAAATAAGACTTATTTACCTTTAACCTAGCTTCCTGTTACAGGAATAAATACTTGTGTTCTGTGATGTTAAAGCTCATGAAGTTCTTGATGCCTAGATTCTCAATGGAACCAACAGAAATGCTGTGAAGGCAGGACGGCTGCCTCACCACGGCCAACTCATGAGCATTTAGAAGACATAGTTGACAGAAGCCATTTTGACTTATATTAAGAATGTTGAATGTATCCAACGGGTTTTCAGAATAATGGTCCTTTGATGTTGCATTTTTTGGTTACAAAAATAGCCCAATAAAGCAAATTAGCTTTTACCTCAAATCACACAGATTGTTTCTTGCATTAGGGCCCAGCAAGATCATTTTCTTAAGCTGGGTAGGAAATGACAGCTCCTTTTCATTCTCACCCACTCCTGCCCTTTATTATGCTAGCTTTCCTTCTCCTCTGTCTCCTCCTCCTCCTCCTCCTCCCTTTATCCTTTACCTCCTCACACGCTGAAAAGAGACAAGAGGAGAGAGACAAGAAAAGAGGCATTAGAGCAAAAAGACAATGAGGAAAACATACAGAATACAGCAGAGACATGACAGAAAATACAGAGAGATTAATAATGTGGAACTGTGGGATGGGAGGAAACATGAGGAATGATACATAGATGTTGGAAACCTGAGAGAACGAGAATCCAACACATCAGCCACCATCAATATGTTAACATGCATTTACACCGTTCAAAGCTGCATTCATGATTGTATCAAATATTGACTAAACAAAACTGAGACGAATTTCCCTTCGTCTTGTACCCCTCCTCGTCTCCTTTTCTCTTCTCCTCTTCTTGAATCCTCTGCAGGCCAGCGGCAGGAGGCACATTTCTTCTCCTCCTCCTCCTCCTCCTCCGCCCTGCTTCTGCATCTTCTCAAGGACTTCCTCCTCTTCTCCTGTCTTGCAGTTTTCCTCTACCTCCTCTCGTCTTTCTTGGTCTAACCTTCCGTTTTTTTACATACCCCTTTGTTTTTTTACTCTTCATTCTCTCTCTAGCGCTGCATTCTCTTTTCTCTCCTCCTCCTCCTCCTCCTCCTCCTCCTCCTCCTCCTCCTCCTCCTCCTCCTCCTCCTCTTCCTCTTCCATCCCTCCCACTGGGCGATCCGTTGCAGACATGCTTGTTCGGTGCTACAACCCATTTAGGGCCCTGCCGCCGTAGCCACCAGGTAATTGGAGCTGGAGCCAGGACCGGCAGAGAGAACATGGGACAGGGGGGTCATAAAATGTGTGTGTGTGTGTGTGCGCGTGCATGTGTGTGAGTGTAGAAGTGAGACTAAGGTAGTGACACAAACTAACCACGTGTGTGTTTGAGCATGTCAAGGCTGCCACGGTGCACCAACGTGCTTTTCACACCAACTGCAGCGCTCAGGAGAAGGAAGTTAAATGGAAAGCGGCAGAAAGCGTCACACAGCCGTACGGACTCGAGTCTGGGGGAGAAGAGATCCCAACAACAAGAATGTTCAAATCAAGACTGCATGACAGACACGAGCTTGCAGATGGAGTCATTTTTTTGTTTGATTGTTTGACTGAAGTGTCATCAAAGTGGGAGATTATTTATCATGTGGACACCCCTTCCCTTATTATAGAACTGATATTTCCCAACAATAATCTTCTCTTAATTATTATAGTTTTTTAAAATATTTTCAACTCGTGTAAAGTTTTTACAATATTAGATAATTAAGACATTATGAAATAAATAATGATGTTAATACATACAGACAAAACATATATTGTAAGCATGGAATTGTAATTAAAAACATTTTAATATTAATTGAATTCATTCATCCTGTTTTCTCTTTGTTGCAGCGTTGATAAATGGTAAAACGATAATAGTAATTCCAGCAGGTTTTATTTCAAAATAAACGCCTCCTTGAATCAGTCTTTTTCTGTCAATCAAGATCAAGAAAACAAGATAGGGTCAAGTAACGTGATTGGCTGTTGTTTTGGTCTGGATTAGCGGACAGCCAATTAAATTTCATAATATTAAGGTGAGTTTAATTGGATTATTTCATGGTTTCATTGTCACATCATAAACTTTGTCTGTATTTATTCTCATGTTTGTTTATTTCTTATGTCTTGTTTATTTATCTAATACTGAATCCGTTTGGCCTATAATAATAATAATAATAATAATAATAAATAAGACATATTATTTTAACTATTATCTTGAGATCACAAGTACATTTCTAAAATGTTGTTTTCTTGTGATAATGCGATAATTATCATTAAAAAGAAGATTGTTTTCTCGCAGTATTATTATAATTGCCTTTTTTTGAGGCAATTAAGTTGCCTCAAAAAAATAAAAGATGTTTTTCCAAAACAACTTGACAACCTTTAGTTTTCTTGTGAAACTAAATAGTTTGTTACATTTGAAGGGTTTCCTCCACTCTGATGTTACAAATGAATATTTATTTGGTTGAAGGATTTTTATTTTGTAAAGTCCCCTGGTTTATATATATGGATATAAATATATCCATGTTGGCTCTATACAACATTCTTTAGTTATAATCATTTGACACATATATAATGTGAACTGTTTGTGCAATACATATGTGATATTTTATATAAATCAATGCCAACAGACTTGAGCTGAGAGGAGCGGGAGTACTATGTTACAACACATGTTAATGGGAAGGAACTGCAACACAACGCGTGTCATTTCTTAATACAGAGTTGAAAAACAAAGTGTTGCTAAGATGCAGTAGTGCTGTCACAGTGGCATGTTTGGTAATTGATGGAAAGACTTTTAGCTCGAGCTAACTGAAAAACAAAGTGTCAGAGCTTAACACTTGGTGACTTAAAGAGGATCTTGACAAACTCTTTGGGAATCACTCACATAAACGTGAGTTACAATGTGTTACAGGTAAAAGTGTCACCAGGCGTAGGCATTAAAACAGAGCTGCAGTCGAGAAAGGCAGACATGATTAACCAACTCATAAGATCCAAAACTCAAACATGTTGAACTGTGGCTGCATAGATATACATATAGCAATGACTGCAACACTTCAAATGTGTTTAAAATCAGAAACGAATCAGGATTCAATGGTGCATCTACACCTGGATTTGACCCTAATCTACATCTGTGGAGCCAGATGTGAAATTGCATTTTCCCCGCAAAAAATGACAGAAACTCTAATACATGACGTTACTTTCCTTTCAGATCCTTTCACTGAGACGTTCAAATTACACGGAGGAGAAAAAAACATTTTAACCGCTCACAATAACACAACATAAAGACCAACAAACACTTCAGACATCACGTTCCCCCCTCCCTTCTCCTTCCATTTCCCTCACCCACACCTTGTCCCCGTCTCCACCTCTCCCTCCCTCCCTCTCTCCCTCTTTTGCTCTCCTCCTCCCTCATCTCCTCTCTAATGCGTCCATCTTTCTTTCCCTATTCAGCGCAGTAGGGGAGAGCTGCATGAAGCTCATTAAGTAAAGACCTACAGAGCTCTGTGCTGTGTGTGTGTGTGTGTGTGCGCGTTGCGACTGTCTGGTTTCTCCTTACGCATTAGGAATTTATGACATATAACTCCTTAAATGATGTGTCTGCTGCAGGACGTTCAAACAGATACCAGGTGATATCTATTACAAAGAGCTGATTAATGTTTCTGACATTTCAAAATAGTCCATTTCAGATTAATGAATAATAAAAAGTTGTTATAAGACAAATATGTATTTAAGTTTCTTTGGTGAAAGAATTGTGCGGAGATTTAATTTTTTTACAAAGCATCTGTTTCGACACTTCAGATCGACAAATGCACGGTGTCTCAGCCTTGCTCAACCTTTACAACACAATGAAACATTTTTGGGCAATTCATTGCTTTGGCCAGTGTCTGTGTGAGGAATTTAAGTTTTAGAACATTTCCTAGTGCTGGATATTTATATGTTACAGTGTGTTTATTTGAAGGAGATTAAACCAAGGATTGCGGTCATGCATTGAGTGTCTCTATGAGGGGGTTTGGCGAATCAAACAAAGGAACTGGCCCCAAGAATGTAAGGAGGTGTCTGCCAGCGGGGGTTGGAACGAAGCTTCCACAGTTCTGAGAGGTTCTGGACCTTTACAGGCAGATTTCCATGTAGTTCTACCTTTTATAGGATGTGTTCGACCCATGAAGAAATACATCTTTACTGCTTTACTGACATCTCTTTATGTCCTGTGTCGCGACAAACAACTTTAATTGTAAAAACAAAAAATGTCGATACTGGAAGATTCTAAGAAACCCCAGACTCTTTGACGTCCAACTCCACGCTTTTTATAAATTCTTGCTTTCTCCAATATCTTGCAAAGCAACTATGGTGCGGTTAAGGAGAATGATTGTGGTTATGGCAAAGCATTCATGTGTTATATTACACTGTGGATGTTTTTATACTGTTGGGTAGTTTAACCTTCAACATTATATTATTGTTTACGGTGGTTTGTGAGAACCACGTAGCTCTAAAAAGTCAACTTTTCTTAAGCTCAGAAAAACAGCCTGGTTGCTTTGTGGCGACGCATTTTCCAGAAGATCCAAGAGGCTTTTAAAAAAAAAAGAATTATAATTTGGAGGCACATGGTTTTCACTGGACAGGAAGGTTATGAACAACTGTAATCTAAAAAGTAACTCAGTTGTCAGAAATATTTCTTAAGTGTAGAGTAGCGGGAAATAGAAATACTCAAGTTAAGGAAAAGTACCTCAAATTTGTAGTTCAGTACAACATTCCACCACTGATCAGTTTCAGATCCTAAGTGTTTTTTTCATTAGATGAAATAGTCATGACTTAATAAGCCACATTTTAAAGTTAGGTTACTTTATCAAGAGTTCAAGAGACGATGGCCCGAGCCCTCAACTGTCAGCAGCCTGATTCAAACGTTGCTCATGTCTGAGTGGTGCATTATGTGACATCAGTCTTGAACCAAACTGTTCTAACTTGAGCATTAAACAATGTCTTCTTGCTTCTGGCTTTTATGTTTGGGAAAGATCAATCATGGTTGTGGTCATTAAAAAGGACAAATGCACCTTTAAGACCCGCTTTTCTACATAAAGGGCACACTACTTCCTGCGTTTGCCTGGTATGCATTTGAACAGTGGGGTGATCACTTTGGTATATTTACATACTGAACAATAACACGGACACTAGTGCGCATGTACAGAGTACACAATTCAAACTTAGTAAATGGGCCCGTGCTTGTCCGTTGTCCCTAATTTAACAACTGGTAGCGGGGAAATGTTTACTTATGAACATTATAAAGATAATGCACATTACACTTGGGGCTGATACAATATCAGATTTTTACTACACGAATATTGTGACTAAAAGAAGTCACAAGAATGATATATATAGAATATATACGAGTGTATGGAGGTGGAGAGAGAGTCTGTAACCAGTGAGGCGCTGGATTATTTATACAATATTATCATATGTGTATTATTAACATGATATCAATATTTTGATGTATCGATATATCTAAATACCACAACTATTGTCAATAGGGACATACATATGAACAATAGACCTCATAAAACAATGACACAGCCAAGGATTACATGCTGGTCCAACAATTAAGCAGAGCAATATAAAAATGTGGGATCATTAATATCAAGTTAACCACCACTTCAAAATGATATATATACAGTATAGTAGCTCACAAAAAAAACTGCAGTGGAGAAAAAGCTGATAATTTAATTTTCAACAGATGCCTGTGAAAATATAGAAGAAAAAACAACAACAACGCAACATCCTTTAACACTGGGAACATCAAACGACTGTGTGTAATGTGCTATCTGCAACTGAAGGGCAGTTAGACGTCTGCAGCCAACATGAGCAATGCCAGCTTGAGATTCAGGCAGTACAGCATCTGTCCATTCACATCGTCGCATTTAATTCATCCCGCTTTCTCATATGAGGGTCTCTGTGTTTATGTATGAGCGGGTCTTTGCTGTACTGCGTGTGTGTTCGTCTGTGTGCCCATCATTTTTCCTGTGTGTTACTGTGTGTGTGTGTGTGTGTCTGTGTGTAGCAGCTTGTGGTGGGGGAGGGTGCAGGTGAGAAGCTAAGCTGACAGAGATGGACCACTTCACTTACCTGAGAGGACGGTTCCATCGTTAATGATGTTACGCACATCCGGGGGGCCAGTCACACACACACACACACACACACACACACACACACACACACACACACACACACACACACACACACACACACACACACACACACACACACACACACACGGTACATGCTCAGCAACACTGCAGATGGCAGACAAATAAAGACAAATATATGCACACACTCATGACACCAAGATTAAGGTCTGTTATTTATAACTTAAAGCGACATGGACCGCTCCACATCAGAGGGCTGATTTACACTGTAATCACACCTACATTAGAGACACCTACACAAATCGCCATGCCCACAGCTACCATCTGTGCATATATGAGGAACAGAGAGAGGGTTGTTCAGCTTAACATTTTGTATGTTAATGTGATAGCATGTATGTTAGTTAACCATCTAATGCAGGAGTCTGCAGGGCCTCGGGACAGTTTTTTTTTCCTTCACCATTAGATGGCGGGCCAGAATATAATGAATTGCTAATTTAAGCAATTGGTAAAACTGGAATTTACGAATTTACAGATTGTCTTGTTGCAACTGCTTAGTCAGCTGCTCCACCCTGTGGTTGAAGTGTGCAGGACAGTTATAACCAAAAAGTTGTAAACATACCAGACTTCCGAACGTCTGAAATAGCCACATAATAGCCTGCATTTGAAATAATTGGAAAATAAGTGGTTTAAAAAAAATAAAAAGCTGGTAGATCCAAATCCCGCATTTGTCAAATTCAAAATAGTGTTGTGTGGCCCGTAGTGTAGGGCTCAAGAGTTCAAAGCTTCATTCATAACGTAACATTGAAATCGTTCATTATAATTAACCTGCTGTAAATGGCTTACAGAGATGCTGTGTGCAATAGTCCACCTTCCCTTCCCCTCGCTCTGTCTCTCTCTGTCTCTTAAAGAAGAACGCCTTTCAAGTCTTCCAACCACTCAGAGCGCCTTACACCAGCCTACATGTCAACATTAACCCATTTATACACACACTGATACACTAATGGCAGAGGCTGCCAAAGAAGGTGCCAACTACACATCACATTCCAATCATTCACACAATGCTGCCTCTGGAAGGGATTTCGTATATAACAAGTGGACGTAGTCACCATGACCATTGGTTTGTGGAATGCTGTCGAAGCCTCAGTTTATGCATGTTGACCGTCGCCATCTTGTATTTTTTTCCAACCAGAAGAGACATGATTGGTTGGAGCCGAATAAGGGGCCGATCACAACGAGACGCATCACCCACATAACCGTTGTTTTCCTATGGTATATGCCTGGCGTGCGCTCCTGTCTTGCGCTGCACGCCGCATTTTTCAGTCGGTTTAGACGTGCATAAAAGTTAAAACATTGTCAACTTTTCTGCACCAGGCGCAGGGGGTCACACCGCTCGTCAATGTCTGTCACAATTGACCGAGGCAGCCAATCAAATCAAGCAAGAGGCAGGCTTTACTACTGACTTCCTGGTTACATGCCAGTAGATGTGGTTGGAACGGACATGGCTATGAGCGATAGTCAATTACGATGAACTACATAATTTCCCCCTGATCCTCATTCAACAATAGAGAAAGAGCAAGAGCTCGACGTCTCTTCATTGAATACATTTTTCCTCCGTTATTTACATTTGATCGCTTGGTTGTGCACGCACATCAGCTCATCAGCTGTTTTGCCCAACTAGCTTTGCCAAGTGGCATTTTTGAAGCGTCCGCGCCTGTTGCGATGCGTCCTGGTTGGATCGAGTCCTGAGACATTTGGTTGCATTTTAGCGACCAAAAATGTTACAATGACCTTTTATGAACTGAAAACACACTGCAGAAGGGTTAAAGTTGTAAGACTCAAACACGGACAACTCCCGGACCAGACAACGCCGTGGTAGCGACCTGTTAATCACAAGGTATTTACTCTAAACGGGATCAAAATTGACTAAATGAACATCATGCTGTATTGAAGAGGACTTGAAACTGGAAAAAGGTAACTAACTAGTTAATCTGTTATAGCAGGTTAGGTCTGCCGCACAATTTACTGCGGCCATTTACCTCGATAAGAAGTGAACCACCGTCGTAGGACTGAAATCCCAGGGTTAAACCGAAACCTTGCTAACCCCAAATCCTGCTTTGTTGCTGGGCTCAGGAAGTGTGTGTGCTATCTTAACCTCTGACCCCGTGAATGGAAAGCGGCCTCTCTCCTTGCTGCCTCCGCCCAAATGCTGCCTCGCCTGTTTTGTTACTCCATCTTTTCTCCACTTCCTGTTTCATCTCACCATTTCACGCCTCGCCCTTCTGCGCTTTGATCTGCTCCCGTTCCAGCGTTTCTTTTCATCCCCCACAAAGTTCTAACGTTCAGCTCCCGTCATTACTTTCTCTGTTTGTTTAACTTTATTTTTTTCCCGTTCACCTCCACCTCTCTCTCTCTCTCTCTCTCTCTCTCTCCTGCCTCCGCCACATTGTTTCCATCACCTGTACTCTTTCTCCTCTTCACACAAACCCATCAGTGTGTTCACACCCCTCCTTCTCAATTTTTTCTTTTCTTTCCGCTCCTCCCCATCCTCCTCCTCCTCCTCCATAGCCGTATCCCCCTGTTCCTCATGGATTTCATATTTTCAAAGTCAAATAGCAGTCGCTAGCATGCCAAATAGGACCACGCGGGTCGCCTCTCACATGGTTGCCATCTCACTTCAAATAAAGACGAAATAAAAGACAGCCTGAGATGCAGACAAGAGAGAGAGAGAGAGGGGCAATACAAACAGGATATCAAATTGATCTCTCTCCCCCTGTACCTGCCTCCCTACAGTGGGAGACCAGGTGCTGGAGCGGGGAGGTGCTTTAATTGTGTGGTGGGGAGAGATGAGAGGGGAATTGGAGATGGGAGGGTGTGTTTCTGCGTGTGCTTGCGTCTGTGTGTCTGTGTGTGTGTGCGCGTACTTTTGAGAGTCGGCAGCGGCAGATAATTGGAGAGGCACACCTGGACACTGGTAACCTCTCAACTCTGCCCCTCTGCCCTTCAAACCGGCACTATCACTCTGGGCGCATGCTATGTGTGTGTCTGTCTGTGTGTGTGTGTGTGGTGAACTCTCATTGCCCATCCAACCCGGGACTGCATGTGAGTGCGGGTAACAGCAGGCTACTGTATGTGTATGCACATCTATAGTGACTGCCCATCTCCAGTCAGTGTGTGTGTGTGGGCAAGTGTGTGTGCTTCTGGTTTACTGTGTCTGACGGACCCTCTTCAGGAAGTGTGTGCGTGAGGTGGTGGTGGGGAGAGAGCAATAGGTCATTCAGATGTGCTATAAAAGATTCAGGACTGACTGATGACCTCGGCCAACTAAAAAGCTCTCACTTTTTCAAACAGTCTTCTTCGGAAGACTTTTTTTTTTTTTTTTTCTTCATTTAACCTTTGCTTTGACAAAGAAAACACATTAACAATTCTCTTTCACCACTGCACCCTGGATAGAGTCGAGCCATCAGTGCTTTGCAAAAAGCTCTGCATCGATGGTCGTGCATTTTGGACTGATCTCGACAATGTGAAATATCTCCGGAACAAACCAAACCGACCTCATTGTGGAAGGTCAAAATACTGCCGCTGGACACAGTACTGGAGTGTTTTCTTTGAGAATAAACACAAGTTCTGACTTCTGCTTTCAATCATTTAGAACAAAATTGAATAAAAGACACAACTTGTCACTTTGTTTTTTGTACAAATGAAACCCCAGAGATAACGTGTTAAATAAGGAGCTTCAGGGGTACTGGTCGGTAGATTGTACGGGGCCAGGCGTAGCTAAGCTAAGCGCCTGCTGGCTCAGCTATACCGGCATCCTGGAGAGACCATGCTGACTAATGACAAAAATGTCGTTATTGATCTGTTCAATGGACAAAATCGTTATTTTTCTTCTATTGATTCTGTGACGGTCTTGGTTTTGGTTCAGTTTGTTTCCTGTTGTATTTGAATTTCCCCGCTTCTTGTGTCCAGTGTTCACTTCACTTCCCGCCTTTGTAATTGTCTGCCCCTCAGTGTATTTAAACCCTGTGTTCCCATGTCTCTGTGTTGGTTTGTCTGCTATTTTCCTGCTAATCTTGCTTGTGCACATGTCCAATTTACCTGTTCCTAGGTTCATGTTGTTTTGCCTCTTGGATTTTTTAGTTACTCATTTGTGGACTCCCCTGCTCTGTAAGTTTTGTTTGTTTTGGATATTTCTTTATTAAAATCACTGTTATTTGTCCTTCTCCTTTGCCCCCCGCATGACAGATTCAGCTCAATGAGGCTTTATATTCCCATAGTTAAACTTGAGAGCTCACAGAGACACTAAGGGCATGGATCCATCATTGTAGATAGAAGTTCACAACATAAATACAGTAGGAGGTTAGTGTGACTATAGCCTGGTTCCAGTCAATCATTGCTCAAATCTCAGAAAAAGTTGACCAATCAGATATTAGGAGTCAGGGTTAGGAATTATTCATTTGTTTTAATCAATATGACGTTAAACCGCCCCCACAGCATCCGTGTCAACTAAAAAATATGCAAACCTTTGCATTGAATTACAAATACATAATCGTCATCTTCAGTCTTTACATTGAAGAAATTTAATTCTTTCAATTGCAGCTATATTCTTTGTGAGTTGAATTCAAACTAGAGGCAGTGTGGGATGTGTTTTAAGCAACACAGTCATTACAGTCCTGCAATGACTTCATCTCTATCTTCACTCCCATCCTGCCTTTGTGTCTTCTAATCCTGTAGTGCGTGCCCCCTAGCTTTAACCTTATTACCCTGCACACCCGGGGGACATGTAATGAAACGGTTCCCTCATTCAGGAGGTCAATTTGCTCGCCTTCCTTTATGAAGTCTAAAGTCTCCTTCATCCCATCGGCATACCTGCCTGTCTGATTCTCCATTCCTTTAATTAGCCCATGTACTTGTGTGTATGTGCGAGAGAGTAATAGAGAGAGCGAATTCCTGTCTCGCGCTGCCTTCATTGATTTTAGGTTTGATCTATCAGTAGCAATATTCCTCCTTTCTGCTAAAAAAAACTAAAAAAAAAAACCTTGCCTTGATGGTTTGACTGTTTGCCTGTTCACAGACAGATTGCTGCTCTGGTTTTCTGCCTCTCAAACAGGAAAATGAAGTGTTACCAATTACAGAAGACACACACAGAGCATCACAGGCCCCGAGCTGTCATCGGATTCAATCCAACTGTCAAGGAATCAAAACATATCAAATGCAGCAACACAAAGCAATGCGAAAAAAAGCCTGTTCGCTTGGCAACGAGAAAAAACGTGTTCCTCAGCACCATTCTATGAAATCACTATTGCAATCTGTTACATCACAATTTTTCCCTTTAAATAACCCATCAGTCAATCAGTGATTAAATAAATGACATACAGTGTATTCACTCTAGAAATGTGGTTATCTGAAATGTCATCTGAAGTTTTTCACTGATGAACGAATAATTCTGTCTTCACAAAGCACCAACAGCTGTCTCATTCTGTCTTATTATCACAGCAGCAATACCACCAGAAGGAAACATGAATAAACGGTATCTAATTCCTTTGGAGAGGTACAGGGTTAAAATAGGCGCTAGCTCACATTTGGAATGACTTTTTAGATGAGAGTCATTTTAGATGAAAGCAACAATGAATGCATTATCTGCTCCAATATATCACAACAATGCAGACTTTATTTTATTTAAAAAATATTAATGTCTGTGCAAAATACAATTTTAAATTGTTAAATTGAAATCAAAACAAGATTAAAGTCCAGAGATACACTCGTTTAGCCTGTAATTAAGCACAAAACGCTAATGTCAACATGTATGTCACAATTGTCACCAATGTGCTCACAGTTCCCACAATTCTAACAATAATGATGTTTAGCAGTTGTAATGTTTACCGTGGTTACTATCTTTGTTTAGCATGCTAACATTTGATAAAGATGTTCAGCAGGTGTAATGTTTAGCCTTGGTCACCATCTTAGTTTAGTGTGTTAGCATGATAACATTAATTAGCATAGAAGAGAGAGAGAGAGAACTTGCTGAAGCTGATTGGATTGCCACTAGTTTTGCAATATATCTGTCATTAGATGGACAAATTGAAATTTCAACTATTGATGCTGGAAGATTAGTTTTTTAATACAGTTTGAAATCTGTTGAACCTGTTTCCAATCCTCCATCTGTTTCCTCGCTTCTGATACTTAGGAGCACTTTTTGAGAGGTGTCATTTAAAAATAATTAATGAAACATAATCACTATAATGTCAACTTCCTTTTCTTTTGATGGACAAAAGCACAGAAACACAAGAAGCAACAGAAACCTCTAGTCCATAAAGCCTAATTGCTTTTTCTCTACCTCAGTGGACCCAACAGACTCTGCAGGAATTAGGGTAAAAAAACTAAACAATGCGACACAACACCAACGCTTAAAAGTGAAGTTTGCTCATCATGACAAGTGCGTTGATTGGTTAGGTCAATATGCCAACGAATGAAAATCCCGGTCTTAATCACCGGAGCATCAATGAGACATCTAATCAATGCAGAGGGGGAGGAGTTTGGGTAAAGAACAAATTAGCTTTTAATGATGCTACAGAGCCCTCAGAGAGTGTGAGGGAGGAAATTACAATAATCAAACACCTGTTCTTTTTGACGTCCGATTCTGTTGCCTTCATCTGCCTCCCTCTCCGTATCCACCTGTATCCTCTTCCTTTCTTTTTAATCTCTTAGATGTTTCTTTCCTCCTCTCTTTTTGTCCTTCTTCCTCCCATTCCATGTCTTGTCCTCTTTGTGTGAAGAACAAAGGAGGACATTGTCTGGCGGGTGATGGAGAGGGCTGCTGAGGGTCAGCGTGATATTTGGCTGTGATATTTCCATCGCTGGCCTAAATGTCTGGTGTCAACCAATTTATTACCAGGTAACCAGAGAGAGGAGGATTCAGTAATACACACAGGCTATAAAGAATGGGACTTGAAGGAGGATGAAAGAGGGGAGAGAAGGAGATTTATTTTCCCTAAGTACGGTTTATATTCAGATATATTCATTCTCCAGAAGCAATCCCAATAGAAACACTACAATATATTCAGACACATGTGACGCCACCCACCAAAGAAAATAATTGCTGCTCCTGGAATGACTGCTCACTAATATTTTAGTCCAAATAAGTACAACTGACAAAAGCAGGCTTCTCATTTCTAGCCGGCAACAGCCAATTTTGCCAGCTGTAATGACAACAGCAGCTAGCCAGCTAGCTAGCTAATTGAGCTAATGCTAGCTCCATGGGTTGATTGAAAACACTGACTCTGACTGACATTTTAATGTCTCCCTCGGACTTGTTTTGTGTAGCTGCAAAGCTTAATACTCAAACTGTATGTTTTTTATTTTAACATTCCAAAAAGAAAATGTTTGATGAGGAGGTAGAAGGAAAAGTTCAATGACTTATTGTTGAAAATGTCTGACAACTTGAGAGTCCAAGAGAAGGCAGGTGACAGGCAGAGATGGGCAAAAATACATCAAAATGTATTTTGATACAAAATACCCCCAAATAAATGTATTACAACAAAATACAAAATACTAAATACTGGTGCCAGAAAATGTAACAAAATACATGTATTTTGTATTTAAAATATAGGAAATACTTTTTTCTGGATTTTCTGTTTTCTCACAATTTGGTATCGCAGAGCATTCAGGTTTGGGCTATAATGTACACAAAGCTCTGGTGAACCCCACAAAAAAGAAGAACAGTCACGGAATGTCAGTGTAACTAAGCAAAGCTATTACAAGACAACAACTTGATTGATTATGTATATATATATTTTTATTAATGGGACTTAACAGCCCATAAACTTTGGCGTTGTATCAACAAGAAAATATTCATCACATATGACATACAAGCTCCCAATCTCCCTCTTCTTAAATGATTCTGGCAGTCCCTTCAAAATCATTGCTACTAACAGCCCGTCACTCAATGTCTCACCTGCGTTTCTCAATGCTGTGATGGCGGTCTCTGCACGTATAACATACTCTGTCACACTCTCACTGCTCGACTTTTGAAGCAAAGTCAGTTCTGTATACACACTAATTACGTGTGGCTTCCCTTTGCCAGCATAATAGTCTCTCAGAATCGTCAGTACTTTCCGCCCATTGTCTGCCGCTTCTCTCATTACTAGCGACAAACTTTTATCATCCAGAAACTGGATTAGCTCCGCGTATGCTTTGGCATTTTTCGTCTCGTAGGCTGCCGGTTCTTCATCCTCGGTGGGCTCATTTAAAATAGTATCCTTTAGCCCTTGCAACCGAAGATGGCCCAAAAATTTCGTCTCCCACAGTTCATAATTTCGCCTACTCATGGTGCTAGCATAGTATGCAAACTCTCACTGGACACGCGGTACGTTGCGACTTTTCTCTCGGTGGTACTTCGCTGGATAATTTTCTCTGGGTGACCCTGGGTAGCTCTGGATAACTCTGGGCCCATAACCTGTTAGCAGATGTAGATTGTACAGCGATGCTGGCGTGTATACCCAGTGCTAACCCAAATGTAATTACGGAGGAATAAAACAACGTGGGGCATCACTTCTGTTCAGTGGAACTCTTTTTTCAAAGTAAAACTTTATTGACACATGTCACCTTCAGCACCTCTTATTGGCTGTTCTCTTTGTCCATCACACAGTATCTGAATTAACTCTATAAAGCCTGCATATGACAATACAAATAGATAACATATAATTGAGAACACATTTCTACGTGCAATGCCTACCCTGTGAACATTGGTTCCAGTGGCGGCTGGTCAATAGGGGGCCATGGGGCCTGGCCCCACCTTGAGCCCCAAAAAAAAAGAAGAAAAGAAAATCCTGTGCTTTTATTTTGAAGGGGATTTTGTATGCAGCCTGTCTGCTCATCATCTCCGCTTGTGTGCACGTCTCAAAACGCGCAGCTAGTGGGGCTGGCCCCACCGAGGTGGGTCTATGAAGCAGTTTAGCCAATTGCTGATTAAAGATAGAAATGAGTGACATACAATTTACCCAATCAGCGTCCTCAAATAGATTCAGAGTGGGGCCAAAACGATTTGGCCCCAAGCTGCGCGTTCTCGTCAGGAGAAATCTCCACAGGCGAGCGCGAGCGCTACTCCCCCAAGACCCGTTTGAGAGGAGAAGTTTTAGGAGAAACTACAGGCCAAAGAGCTGACCCCAGATCAGCCTGACCTCACAATCAGACAGCAGACTAGCGGGAAAAGGAAGCAGTACATGAAGCTTCTCTACTAGCTGTACCAGACAGGTTTGGCTAGCTGGATGCAGTCATGCTAATAACTTAAAACAACGGGAACAGATCCAGCACGGACAGTTACGGGAGTGCGGGATGAGGAGGTAAGGAAACATGAAAAAACCAGGTTTGGGAGTGAGGGATGAGGAGGTAAGGAAACATGAGAACACCAGGGCACACATGAGAACTCTGTCAAGCTACATATTAGGCAAAGTGAACATCTTTTCTTCTACATAGTTGTCCTCAGTCTCATCTGCTTAACTTGGTCATGGAGGCATCAACATTTAATTGAGATGGTAAATTAACAGTGAAAACTCATCATAGCTTATATCTATATATGTATTTTATATTAATATATATATATATATATTGAATTGCCTGTGAGGGTGACAAAAATAAGATGTTATTTACTGCTTTTTTTCGTGTTGGAATAAATGTTAAATATTTAACTGCAAAGTAGTAATGCGTGTTTGATACCTTAATTTGTTAGCATTAAATCATACTGGGATTTTCCACCAGCCGCCACTGATGTCACAGTTCCGTTGTTCTCATACTGCACACTCACTAAGATAGCAAGCCTGCAGTTTAAGTACTTCAGAGATCCTACAGCATCGTCCTCCTTTACTGGGACCCCAAAAAGAGGAATTTTAGGAAGCTTTCAATTAAAAATGAATATTTATACTAAGATGAGAGTCCACAATACCTTTTACATTTTAAATATTAAGCAGAGCATCCTTTGTCGCAAAATAATATGGACCAAGTCAAAGAAAAGTCATATTACAGTATGTCTAAAAAGTTTAAGTATTGTATATTGAAAAAAGTCATATAAAGTATGTCCAAAACGTTTTTGCCAAATCCATGCAGCATAGCTAAATTGCAGCTAGCTGGCTAACCTTAGCTTGCTTGCTCGCTAACGTTGTAGCTAGAAAAATATGAATTACTTCACAAGCTAAAAAAGTCATAGTTTAGCTTTAGCATGTCGAATAAAGTAATAAATAAGTCACAGTATAGCATATTGAATAAAGTCATAGTAGGCCTATATTATGTCAAAAAAAGTCATAGTAGTAAAATGTAAATTGGGTAATAGAAAGACTTATTATTATTATTTGTCTTAATAACTATTAACCACCAAATACTTCAGTTCAAAACAGTTTTAAGGTCTTAAATCCATCAACTGACTAATTCCCAAACTCAGGAGCAGGTGAGATTGGATGTTGCTATAGTTACCATCAAGTACACGGGATGCAATATATTAGTATTTGAATATGAATTTGCAAACATAGACAGCTTAACAATGTTAAAAGGAGAATTTGTTGAGTTACTTGCAACAGCTTAAACTTTTGTTCTGACTTGTGACTCTGCAAAGCAATAGACACATTTTATTTGTAATATACAGTGTTATTTCATTACTGCTAATTGGTCATAATGTGTGGAGTTTTGTGAAAACTGTGCCATGGAAAACATAGTGAACGCTGGACTAGCAAATAGTGAATTCATAAAAGAAGACATTATCTGCCCTTGAGAATAGAATAGAATGCTGGATGGAACACGCACTGTTCTCTGACTCGAATAAATTAGAATGTTGACGTGTCATCTTATGTATGAAGCCAGGTTAATATGCAAATTAAACTCAGTATCTTCCAAAACTTTACAGAGGACAGCCGGACAGCTCTGAGGCTCTGAGGTAGGCCGCAGCATATTTTCAGAATTGCCCCCAGGTAGTAGCTGGCTTCTCGGAGCCAATGCTGACGGTGAGTGTTTGAACTGGGGGGAAGACTCAGTCGCGCTCTTGAGTCCTGCCAATGATAGGTCACTGTGTGGCTTACTTCGCTGGGTGGGGCAAGCCGCAGGCTGCCGTCAGCAGAGTGTAAAGATGGTCGGCCAGTTTTCAGTGCTACCTGGGGGCAGGAAGTCTTTGTGCCAGTCTGCCTCAGAGCTCACTTCAAGCTTCCCGTGGGTCTGATGTAGGATGCTGTGGTAAGATACTTGCACCAAACTCCTGTCGTGTAAACCAGTAGCATATCTGACCTGTAACTTTGGATTCAGAATAGACTTTGACTGCTACCACTTTTTGTTATTTGGCTCAGGATGTTTGGTGCCACCAGACTGATTTTAGGATTACCAAATCCCTTCTTGAATATCAAATTGTTCACATTGATTATTAACTTAGTAGAATAAAAAAGAGCTTAGCTTACAGGAGAGAAAGGGAAATGTAGACATCTTTATTTAAAAAATATAGTGAAATTAAATGTATTATAGTCGTCATTATATACATATGAAATTCAAGCTCTGCATTTAACCAATCCCTAGCATATTGGGAGCAGTGGGCTGGGTTTAGTGTCTTGCTCAGGTATACTTCGGCACAGGACATGTAGCAGCCAAGGATGAAACCGCCGCCCTCGCGGTTACCGGACGACCCCCTCTACCCAATGAGCCACGGTATTTATAATCACACAGTTGTAGAAATGTTGTATAGTATGGAAAAAAAACAACTCCATAGAGGACAGCTGGATAGCTCTGAGGTAGGCTGCAGCATATTTTCAGAACTGCCCCCAGGTAGTAGCTGGCTTCTCGGAGCCAATGCTGACGGTGAGTGTTTGAACTGGGGGGAAGACTCAGTCGCGCTCTTGAGTCCTGCCAATGATAGGTCACTGTGTGGCTTACTTCGCTGGGTGGGGCAAGCCGCAGGCTGCCGTCAGCAGAGTGTAAAGATGGTCGGCCAGTTTTCAGTGCTACCTGGGGGCAGGAAGTCTTTGTGCCAGTCTGCCTCAGAGCTCACTTCAAGCTTCCCGTGGGTCTGATGTAGGATGCTGTGGTAAGATACTTGCACCAAACTCCTGTCGTGTAAACGAGTAGCATATCTGACCTGTAACTTTGGATTCAGAATAGACTTTGACTGCTACCACTTTTTGTTATTTGGCTCAGGATGTTTGGTGCCACCAGACTGATTTTAGGATTACCAAATCCCTCCTTGAATATCAAATTGTTCACATTGATTATTAACTTAGTAGAATAAAAAAGAGCTTAGCTTACAGGAGAGAAAGGGAAATGTAGACATCTTTATTTAAAAAATATAGTGAAATTAAATGTATTATAGTCGTCATTATTATTATTATTATTATTATTATATATATATATATTGAATTGCCTGTGAGGGTGACAAAAATAAGATGTTATTTACTGCTTTTTCTCGTGTTGGAATAATGTTAAATATTTAACTGCAAGGTAGTAATGCGTGTTTGATACCTTAATTTGTTTGCATTAAATCATACTGGGAAGTTTGCTGAAATTGATTGGATGGCCCTACCTTGAACAGATGGCAGAGCAGAGCCTTGAGCCTTGACTGCGAAGCCTTGTGCCTTGACGCTGGAGCCTGAGTGTAGACGGCGAAGCCTTGAGCCTAGACGGCGGCCGCTTGAGCCTTGACGCCGGGAGCTTTGCCTTCATGGCTCCGCCGAGCCTGCTCGGCGGAGCAGCTCCACCAATCCGACAGTACCCGCGAGCGTCCGACGAGCGGCTCTGCTGATCCGACAGGTTCTGCCGAGCGTTAGCCTCGGCGGAGCAGCACCGCCGATCCGACAGTCTCCTGAGACTGTCGGATCGGTGGAGCTTGTCGGCATCGGAGGAGCCTGTCGGCATCGGCGGAGTTTGTCGGATTCGGGAGTTTGTTGGTATTGGCAGAGGCCTGTCGGTTCAGTGGAGCTTGTGTGCCAGGCGGAGCTTGTGGCTCGGCGGAGCTTGTCGGCATGCCTGTCGGACTAGACGGCGGAGCGGAGCCCGTCGAGCCTGTCTGCACTCGACGGCGGAGCGGGGCAGGGTGGGGCGGAGCGGGATGGGGTGGGGCGGAGCCTGTCGGCAGTTGACGGCGGAGCGAGCCTTGACTTGACGGCGAATGGTTTACACATTTGCTGTGTTGTGCTTTTTAGAGTGTATATTGCTCTTCTAATTGTGATATGTAGAAGTGCTTGACGTGTTAAAACCTGGCCACAGCTCACAAATATATATATATATATATATATATATATATATATATATATATATATATATATATATATATATATATATATATATATATATGTGTAGCCAGGCGAAGTGGGGGTAGGAAGGTTTTTGTACTGTCACTTTAAGAACCGTGAAGCGTGAGCTACGCGAGAGGACTGAGTTCACGCGACATGTGTAAATAAAGAGCGGGAATCAGAGGCTGCTGAGGACTGAGCTGATTAGAAATACCTGAACTACGGGTCAGCGTAAGTTACGAATAAATGCAGAATCACCTTGAAATTGGGGTTAACTGTTTGTTGTTAACTGGTGTTAAGTTGTACGCATCTGGTGTTGAGTTGTGTACATCTGCTTCGTTTAGAGGGGAGACGGAAGCTGCCGTCAGTTCCATGGGTGTGGATCAGAGCGCACAGGTCGATTGCTGATGAGGGAGTGAGTGAGTGATAAATTGTGTTCCTGTGTAAATGAATGTTATCTGCATATCTTGGAGAGTTGAACAGCATGGCCCAGATGCCGAGGTTCTTTGTTTCTGTTTGGCAGGAGGAAGCCACTACTGTTGTGTTTTATATGTAGCTATATGTATATCGTAACCTTAAATTCAGTAAAAAGCAATGGTTTAGGTTTGCTGTAAATTGTAAAGTGCCTTAAAATCTGACTAATTAACGCTGTACTCTGTGAGTGCAGTCGGGGGGAAATAAAAGACCTGTTATGTAAATACACTTAATCAGAGCGTTATGTGCTAATTAGCGGAGTTGCGAGTTACAGGTTATGAAGGGTTTAAAACTCCAGGCGGGGCGCTCTAGCACTCACCTGTACAAAGGAATGAGAAAACTGTAACTCTGAAGGACACGCTTGGGCAACTATACACTGATATCAAATCTTGGAGTAAACTGCCAGCTGAGAACAGTACGTACCACAGCTTGAGATAGCAAAACGTAGACGTCACACTTTGGAGCCTGTTAGGCTTTCACAACATACACACACACTGAAGACGCATCGAAGGAGGATCCCGGACGAGAGCCAGTGTGAGCGGATATGCTCAGTGCTCCAACCAGGCCGTCGCTCTGCTAAAATCGATCCCGCCTGCAACTTGACTTTGACCAATGGCTCCTCTAAGGAGAACCTACAAAACTTACCGCGCTGCCGTGTCCAAGCGCCTTTTCACGTTGCTCTCACTCGGAGAGGAACTGTTAGGACCGTGCATGTTTAACTGCTCGGCTAATATCTCTGTGATAAATAAAACTATTGCTTGAATCTAAGTAAACGCCTCAAACTCAATTTGTTAACTTGTCTACATGACAGACCCACATAAAATCTAAATGTATCTGAGTGTTTGGTCTCATCCTTTTAATTAGGCCACATATATACAGAGGGGACGAGTCAGGGTGCAGGACCCTGGTAAATAACATTCTTGTCTACGGAGAAGAGAACAACCTCATCCTCAACACAGACAAAACCAAAGAAATAATAATAGACTTCAGGAAGAATCCTCCCCCTCTACAGCCTCTTATCATCAAGGGGACCGAGGTGGAGAGGACCGACGGCTACAGATTCTTGGGAATGCAGGTTACTTCGGACCTGAGCTGGACTCCTAACACCACAGCCACAGTAAAGAAAGCCCAGAAAAGGCTTTATTTCATCAGGCTGCTCAGGAAAGCTGGTCTGAGCCGTCGCCCTCTCACCCAGGCCTACAGAGGACTGGTAGAGAGCACCCTCACCACAGGCATCACTGTCTGGTATGGCATGATGACTTCCTGTACGAGCGCTATCGATTCTGCCGACACGGAATCATTTATTTACAAGACCTTCTCAAGCCATACATTTAACACCACACGCCGCATATGAAGGCAAATCACTGTCAAAATCCGAGAGCGCAAATGAGATCCATGCGCGCACGAAAATCAAACAGCCGCGAGCGTATTTTACTTTGACGAGCACTTTTATATCACTCCGCGAGCAAAATTCACTCTCGTGCGAGTGAAAGTCGCTCGCGAAGTTTAAACCTGTTCGCTCGCGAAACTTTAATCTGCTTGCTCGCGAGTCTTTTTCCTGCTCGCTCGTGAGTAGTTTTTCTTTTTGACAGTAAGTGGGCGGACCCAGTCTCACTTGTATCTCTACATATAATTGGTTAAATTCCTCGTCTTTGGATAAACCGGATATCACTCTGACGCAGATGCTAGGTCTGATAGAGGTGGTTTTCAATTCAATTTAATCGCGTTATTAAATACAATAATACAAAATGTGTTAAAGTCAAGTTGCTCAGATTGGTTTAAATTCACTCCATCATTCTATTACAGACAATGTGTGTTTGATAGTCAAACCTCTTGTGACACTTTTTGATCTTAATTGATTAAAACATGATGATCATATTTAATCATACTGTTATGTTTACAGAAGTTAAGAGATATAATATGAGCAACAATTTGGACCCGCTCAAGGATCTGGAGCCGAGATTAGGGACCACTATTTGTATATTAACTGTTTGCCCAACTTAAATCACTGACAAGTAATTAGTGGATGAAAAAGTATTCAGATCCTCACTGCAGTAAACGTACTAATAACATACTGATGAAACAATAATCCACTACGAGTAAAATACCTGCAATCAAAACCTTAGTCAAGTATGTTATTATCAGCAAAATGTACTTTATGTGCAGAAAGTAAAAGTACCCGTGCAGTAAAATGTACATTATTTGCCCCTGACCTGTAGTGCAATCTGAAAAGTCAGAGTGATATCCGGTTTATCCAAAGACGAGGTTTGTAACCAATTATATGTAGAGATACAAGGGAGACTGGGTCCACCCACTTACTGTCAAAAAGAAAAACTACTCGCGAGCGAGCAGGAAAAAGACTCACGAGCGAGCAGGTTTAAACTTCGCGAGCGACTTTCGCTCGCGCGAGACGGACTTTTGCTCGCTGAGTGATATAAAAGCGCTCGTCAAAGTAACAGCGCAGCTGTTTGATTTTCGCGCGCGCATGGATCTCATTTGACAGTGATTTGCCTTCATATTGACTCACCATTCTGAATAATGTTTTAGTGCTTAGTTTTTACTCGATCCCATGTCCTCTTGATAGCTGGGTTGCAACTACATGATGGTTGAAAGCACTCAATTATATGACAGTATTATTAGTACACCATAGCATATCATTATTGTAGAAAATGATTAAGGTGGACTCATGATAAGAATAGAGAGAATCACACACAATTTATTTTCACTGCTTCAATTGATTGAATTACTGATTATGAATAATACATATACTGATACGCCCATACACAGATTCGCACACGCATATTCAAACTCCTAGTTGTATATGGTAAACTACACATACATGTATATACACATGTATATAGTACATGATACATAAGCGCATACAGTACATATATCCTCATAAGTATCTATTCATTCGTATCAGTTAGATACTCTTTGGGCTTGTTTTTATCTACTTATTCTGAAAGAGTTGAGATAATAATTTTCACTATAAGATCTCATTGGATGATGCATTCCATTAAGCCTACTGCCAGCAGGCACATTTAAAGAAATATCATCTGATAGATTGAGGTGATGAGGCACTAAAAATAAACCTATACATTTTCCCAACACTTACGCATTCAACTTCCTCATATGCGTTCATGATCATCTCCTGCTCATCAGCGGACAAAAAAGAGGCTCTTTCTTTGAGTTTATTTGCCGTTGTACTGTTAGAAAATCATGGTTTCTGGTTCGAATTAACGAAATTGTTTGAGCGCGGATCAGCCTTTGAGGACCCGAGATAGCCTGACATCAATCATCGGGTTAATTTAAGCTGGATGATAGGACATTTGATCGACTTAGTTGAACCACGTACGAGGAACGGGGCCCAAGCCAGAAGGGGGCGATAGCGGAGCAGCTGATGTCACCCACTCTAACCTCCAGCTGTTCTGCTTTAGGCAAACATTTCACACTTAAGTCCTTATAAGCCTCACAAATGTGCCTTCTGATACAAAATTGATAACTTAAAACAGATATTTAGTCCTTTTGCACGTTTAGGAAATACAACTTAGCTCCAAACACTAAGAGAGCCCTAAAGCTCTCTCATTCATTGTAATGTTATTTAGTTATTTCACATCTGAAAGTCTGTGACACATTCCCCTGCACCTCAGACAACAGTATGTTGGTTGATATATCTTCTCCTAAAGACATCTAACCAACATGTTTCATTACAACGGCTTACTGACACTATACTCATCTCTACATTTCAGGTTCTTTGGACTTTAGTTGGTGTTAATGAAAGAGGACACAGACAAGACTGAACTCAAAATACTTAAAATCAAACAAAGTGTTTATTCATAACAGGAGTATTCTGACGCAGCAGATCAATACGAGCTCGGACCTCATCAAAACTATCTGTGACAGCAAAGAAAAAGGCGCTCCCCAAGGGGGAGTCACAATGATTTATATGTTCTTAAGGGCATTTTGTGATTGGTTGACTATTGGTGGAGGCGGCTCTTGGTTTAAACTTTCTGAGGGCCTCATTGGTGCACAGGACGTCCGTCCTCACCGGCACACGATGAGTCAGATCAGTGTGTGTGTGTGTGTGTGTTTGAGAGTTCATTCTAAAGCCAAGGTCGCTTAACTACTTCTTAGTCGTAACTGTTATTTTGTACCAGGCAGTGGCAAGACCGGGGAGTACCTGGTTCCTGTTTTGTATTAGATAATGAGGGGGCCCTGCGCAGGTGGAATACACTGCCTCACTCTGTGACTTTACACTTAGAGACATATTATGATTACTGCACATAGCATATGGTTTAAGCTTCACTAAATGTGTTTACGAATATATAGCAGTGTTTACAAATATATAGCAGTGTGTTTACAAATATATAGCATATTTGTTTAAGCTTATTCTTAATGTTTACATTGGCCAAGACTAATATTTAAAGGCAGTTTAAGATTTTATTGTCATGAACACTTGTATAGTAAAAGAAGAAAAGTTCTAAACAAGTTAATAAAAAGAAACATGTTTAATAAAAATAATTTGATGTAGATTAGTTCAGTAGACATCATATGTTCTACAATAAGAACATTTCATATCATTATGCCTTCAACACAGAAGCAGATCCACTCTGCTCAGTTTCTGGAGATTCTCCACGTGAAGTTGCTTTGCTTAAATAGCTAGCTACTCGACTGATAAGTTAACTTGCTAAACACTGGCTATGCACTAGCCTAGACAGCATGCTAGCGTCATTAGCATATTAGAATCGATCGCTAGCATGTTAGCATCGATTGCTAGCTTGATATTATAACCATCACCATGTATATACAATAGGCTATGTAGCCAGACCCAGACATACATTATACATCAAGCTAGTTGACATCTGTCACACTCAGATACAATATTTAACTTGACAGACAATCCGTTGAACTTGAAGATCTGAAGACTGAACTCGTGAACTGTTTTTTGTTTCGTGGAGAAAGTATTTTGAGTATTTTAAATACAAAATTACTCCACTTTTAAGTATTTTGTTACAAATTACGTTAGATTTTTAATCGGCCCTATCAAATACAAATTACAAAATACTCAAAAGTAATTGAAATACGTATTTCAATTACAAGTAATAGAAATACTGCCCATCTCTGGTGACAGGTAGCAGAGAGCACAACACTAAACATAGAAAAACGAGACTGAATCTCTAAACACAAGGCATGAAGAACAATGCCAAACTGGCACAAGCAGAAGCACAGAGACTAAATACACAAGGAAAGGAGGGCGATAACGAGGGACAGGTGAAACAATCAAGGCCAAACAATCACACAAGGCAGGAAGTGAAGTTCTCTGTAACGAAGGAGGTGGAGAGTATCAAAATAAAACAGGAAATGCTCAACATGAATGAATAAAAAACATAAACAGAAGACCCAAAACACAGACCACAACATTAGCTGCTGCCGACACACAGCTGCTGTGAGTACAGAGGCGGACAAATTGAGGTCGGTGTCAGTGAAGACGGAAAGACGCAAATGTTTCTCTAACCGCATATCACATGCCGCTCATGTCTAACTTTTAATTCCCAGTTACACAGTGAATGTGGCGAACGCCAACTTTTTTTTCTTGGGTTTTGTTTCATCATGGGGACACATGTTATGCACCAATTCAAGCTTTAAATGTCTTTATTAATGGAAAGGAAAATACAATATTCAGGCGCCTGGTGACAATTCAGAACATAAAATAGAACATAGTGCACTAAGGCTCTCAGGTAGGTCAACTTTTTTTCAACTTCTTTTGTGTCTTTTGTTTGGGAAAGTAAACATAAATGTGCATGTGGCACTGATTCACGTCAACATTAATTCATTTTCATCCAGTCATAAACCCCTGGACATTAATAGCTCATATCCCACATATCTGGGTACTCTAAGGAGTCATAATATTTAAAGAAAAGAGTTATATTGCAATACTAAATACCCTGTCGTGGCATAGCAGGTCTTATAAAAATATTTATATCAATATATTTTAGGGGGGGGGGGGGGGGGGGGGGGGGGGGATTTCAGGCATATTTGAGTATTGAAGGGCGTAATCAGATCTTGGTTTAATCTATTTATTACACTTTCACTCGTGTGTTTTTTGGTTTTGGAAATGGATCTCTCAAGAGCGTTCACATGTGGAGAAATGCAAAGCTTGAGAGGCCTTCCATGCCTTACAAAGATGACTTGTTGATCAGGGGAGGGGCTTAGCAAACGGTCAGTTCTTTAAGTTTGATTTTACAAATGAAAAGAACTGTCAGCTTCAACCATTCAATACAGTGTTGTTGTGTGTTAAAATAACTTCCATACTTATGTAGATTGTGGCCCATTTCAAATACACCCCAAGACTTTAATATGGCATTTATGGATCTTAGACCATTCAGCATCCAAGGTTACTTTTCCTCTCAGTGTGACTGTTATCGCCCTGCCAGAGCACAGTACCTGGCAGCTGTTGGATGGATCGTGTTTTCTTTGTAATGTGTTATGTTGCCTTTCATTGTTCAATAAACAAAATGACACCCATCATTTTCCTCCTGTTTAATCTGACATGACAGGCTGTGATCCGTGGCAGCAGCAGAAATCCGATCTCTGTGCTGCCGTGAAGCAGCCCACCAGCACATGTTAGAGAGGGAGTGACTGCACAGAGAAGAGGCAGATTACATTTGATTAGATGACACAGCAGTGGAACAAAGAAATCCGATTGAAACTTGATCTACTGGCGAGAACATTGAGTACACTTTACATGTGTATTCTCTCGGAAACATACAGTAGTTCACAGAGAGCGAACTTGCATTTAGTGTTGGTTTTGGACTGTGTGCTATTTGGTCAAAACGGTAATCACCAAAAAAAACCCAAATGATGATGGCCAAAGACAAAGAAGGCGATGGCTAAAATGCCAAACGAGAGGCTTCAAAACCGTAGGCCACAAACCAATGACATCACGGTGACTACGTCCACTTCCTATAATCAGGCTAAGATTGCAGTGAGTTTTGACAGTTTGGCCATTTGCCATCTCCACAACTGGACCCATGACTGAGAGACAGATAACGTTAGCTATACCCCCTAAGAACAAAAACAAAACAAACAAACAGTCCAGTAGATTTGTCCAGCGAATATAAAACTGTTTAACCTAGGATTTCCTTTTTAAACAGCAACGTTGCGTGCCTCCTTTTCCGACGTGAGTCGGACTGGAATGGCATAGAGGTGGGGGTGAAAGACAGTTTTGTGGAAACAAGGGCTGAGCCGCAGGGGGTCCTGGGGTGTCTGTGGGCCTCGGCCAATGGGATCGCAGTGTTGCGTTTGGGTGTTACGATTTCACAGGTGAGTGTGAAATCCTTTCTGGTGGGGGTTTAGATGCCCCCTACCCAAATCAGGATGGGCCTTGCCTGCAGAATCGGCAGGCCCAGATTCATTGGTTTCAAAGCACATGGCCCCAACATAAGTTATGGCCCAACATGTGTTTTGTGAGGTCACCAAATTCTTATCTTTTCATCCCTGACTGCAAGTGGATAGCAACACAAGCTCCTTGAAGAGGGGGAGGACGAGTCAAACAGGAGGGGTTAGTCTGTTCAACTCTCATCTAAATGGACAAGCTGTACTTTGAGCTGTTTAGTTAGGTAAACTTCTCAGGTACAGTCGATCCAGTCTCAATATGACATGTAAATCCCAGAAGTGGGTGGCAGACTGAGAGGTGGGGTGGGGGGGGAGCAGTGAGAGGGAAAGTAGTTGTCATGCATTCTTCTCATCTGTTTTTAATAAAAACCCTTCATCCTCAGAGATTCGCTGCACCAGTAATCACCCTTCCTCACTTCCGCTGCCTTCACTTTTTCTCTTCATCTCTCAGTGTTCTCCAAGCAGTGAAGATGCACAGCAGGGACGGCTCATATTATATATGCACATCAAATTTCAGGTTATTCGAGCCGTTTATGATGAGATTATTGCCTTAAAGATACATTTAAAGATACATAAACAAAGCTGTCACTGACATACCTTTTTTTTCTCAACTCTCCAAATACCATCTACCAACTGACAGCTGATGAATAAAATAAATTACCCATAAGCTGTTGTAAAAGTTACAAATATCTGCACAACCTGTCATCTCTGACCTCTAAGGGTCTTTTCACACCTGAAAGTCCAAACTATGGTCCGAAATCAATGATCACATTTTCTCAGATTGTATACATTTGATCCAGTTAGTTTTGGTTTCGCATTGCAGTCGTGTGAGCTCACTAAGCAACTCATGACATACCTGTATACAACAGGTCGTCATCAGCTACCTGAGCTGCGTCGGCCAATGCTTATAATTGATTGGTTTGTATACAGGTTCTGCCGCCCTCTCGTATCCTCTCTCTTGTCCTCTCAGAAAGTAATATTAGTTTTCTCCAGCTTTTCTTATGACATGATGCTGGCCTGCCAGAACTTACCCTAACTGGTCCGTAAGTCTGAATCGTCCAAAAAATACTGAAACACACCTGAAATGAACCGGACCATGGATACATTTTATCCGGACCGAGACCACCTCTGTACGTCGGACCAAGATACGGCTGTTTGGTCGGAGGGAGGTTTCACACCTGTAATTTTGGTGTGGATCAAACAAAGAAGTCAGAATTGTTTGTCAGTAACCAAAATTCCACTGATGACTACTGCAATGAAGCCACTGTGTTTTCTCCACTTCAACTTGTCAGAAGTTGAGAATCCCGTGCCAACCGGCTTTTTAAAAACTCCACTTGCATACAGCTAGTTTGGTTAGCAAATTTGTCATGCAGAAAATGTAACGCGAGTATGCAGTGGTGGACTGAGGTTGTCTTGAATGATAATGTAGGGTTTAGTGGCATCTAGTGGTGAGGTTGCAGATTGCATCTAACACCCCTCCGCTCAACATTCCCTTTCCAAGCATGCCGGAGAACTACAATGGCCTTCAGGTAACGGGAAAAAACCAAAGGCCCTATCTAGAGCCAGCGTTTGGTTTGTCCAATCTGGGCTACTGTAGAAACATGGGCCTGCCTCAGTGAGGAGGAACCGCTCTGTATATAAACGGCTATATAAATGTCTCATTCTACGGTAACGAAAAAACAACGATCCTTAGTTTCAGGCGATTATACAATAATGAAAACATAGTAACAAATATTATATTCCATTTCTCCCAATAAATCCCCGTACATTTCACACACTGCTCCTTTGAGGTTATTGAGGAAAAATGTAAAAACAGCCCTAGCGTACTAGTTTTCAAGCATGTAGGGCCGCCTACCTATATAGCACTGTCTAGCCAAAACTCAATTCAAGGTCCACTTATTTGCTTGTTCCGGCACTTTCAACTCCATCACACAGTCCTCATCAGCAGATGAAATGTCTCAGACAATCAGTTCCATGTTTGGTTCCATGCACAGCGGTGCTACATGGATCAACAACAACAACAACATAAAAAACAAGACTGTAAATTCAATTTTGAAGTTTGATCACCACATGCTTGTTGCAAACTGCTACGCCTTGCCGCACTCACCTGCACCTCCCTTTTCTTCTCTCCTTCTACCCTCTGTCCTTTCTGTCACTCTCTCTCTCCACTCGCTCTCCGTCTCTCCTGCGGTATGAAAACTTTATTGGATGCCGGCAGAGCCCTTGAGGGGAAACACTTTAAATGTCTCTACAATTATACTTCTAATAATGGCTTCACACACACACACACACACACACTGAGACAAGCATGCAGCCGGGGGCTGACAGTGACACAAAGGAAGTGGAAGTTACTCTGTCAGTCAGTAAGGCTATTAATCCCTGTCACCTGAAGCTGTGAATATGTGTGTGTGTGTGTGTGTGTGTCCGTGCGCGTGTATTTGTGTGCCAATGGGAGCCAACAGTTGGCAGGAAACAGCTGTGTGTGTGTATGTGTGTGTGTGTGTTTATGTCCTGACCTAGACAATCTGTAGCTGGAAAACAGTAGGGAGCGGTTTAGTCAGCACGTCACCTCGGATTTAACTTCCACCCGTTGTTTGTGTGTGTGAGAGAGCCTTCCCCTCCGTCCATCCCTCCATCCCTCCATCCCTCCATCTATCCATCTATCTATACAGCGGTTAACACTTAACACATTATTGAAAGGACTCAGTCAAATAGCCAAGGTGATCATGGCCGCAGCTGTCTCTTCATATACAGTAATTCAGCCTCTTCATCACCTCGGCATTGATTCCTTGCTCAGTGTGGGCTGTTTACAGCCACAAGGCACCGTAGTCATATCCTAATGTAAAGACAGACAATTCAAAAAAAATGAGTGTGCGACTGCAGCGTCTTTGAAGCGGCTCTAATGAACGTCCAAATTTCATCTCCCACACTAAAGAGGCACAAATAAATGTGCTGCCTCTTCAAAAAGCTGTAAAATACTCACTTCAAAGCTGGAAATTGTTGTCCTCTTAAACCATGGTTCCTGTGTGGAATCATGTAGCCTCAGCTTCTCTTACTAGCTTCTGAAGCAAAACAGGTTTTCTCTTTAAAGGTTTCACCAGAGTCTTTGAAAAAGACTAAAACATGTTCCAGAAGCTTTCCTCCCACATTCTGAGCTAAATTGGCACCTACTACCGTTCTGAAGAGTTATATTTTAAAACCTCGTCATTCCAAGATAGATAGTATTATGGTTGTTGTTGTTTTCTTTAGCATTTTGGGCTGCTTCTGCGAACTTGGGCAGATGGCGAAATTTAAGTCATGCCTCTAAAGGTCACTAATGAACACGTTTTTTATATAGTTAAGCTAGCTGCGTATTTAGTCTAAGCTAACCAGTTATGGTCTAGCTACATATGAACAAATATGAGAGTTGTATCAATCTTCTCGTCAAAGTCTTGGCAAGAAAGCAAAATGGCACATTTCCCAAAATGTTCGGGTGTTTTCCGCACAGTGAATACCTCAAGCTCCCAAAAGTTTAATGAGATAATACTTTGACTACTGTACCTGTCTTCTTTTTATATGCTGTGGCCCTGTGTATGAGTACAGAAACAGAACAAAATCATCAGCGGATGTGTTGCGTTTGCATATTATTCGACTAATTGTCTTTTACACAAGAATATTTCTAAAAATGTTGAACTATTCCTTTAATGAAATATTCGCTTATTAGACTAGAAAAATCAAAAAAATATAACACCATCGTATGTAGTTATATTATTATTATGGTTATTATTATAATTTTGTATTATAATAATTTATCTACAGCTTTATTTATGGCAGAATTCACAAACATATTCTGGAGGTATGGCAGATGGTAGAGGATGGCGTGATCAATCCCAGTTTGGATTCAAAACAACAAAACTCTACTCCATGTTTCTTCAGTCCTGATGGACATAAAATCAGAGATGCTCTCTCCCACTTTTCTCTCAGTTTACTTAGAGTTCTCCTCTTACTGTCTTTCCTCAACTCTCTTCACCTGCTTCCACATTTCTCCCTGCCAGACCCTCGATCTTTTCCTTCCCATCTTTCTCCATTGCTCCTCCACTACCCTCACCGCTTGTCCTCTGTCTTTGTTATTATTATTTCTTTTGGATCATCATTACGCTGACCTTCTGCCTCCCCCTTCTCTCCTCCCTCCGTCCTTCTCTCCCCTCTGTTTGATGAGGAGAATGAGAGGAAAGAAAGAGATTGCACCCCGACGCGAAAGATGCCAAATGTCTGGGTCACTCACATACTGAGAGCCCACCGCTGTGTGTGCGGGTCTGTGTGTATGTGTGTGTGTGAGTGACAGTGGAACAGTAGGGAACTCGAACGAGGGAGTTGAAGTGTTTTCGTTAAACCCTCAAATGCATGCCTACACACACGGACACGTGCAGACACACACATGCGCGGTGTTGTATAACGGTATGAAAGCAGGGCCAACATCCTGCTGCGTGAATCGTGGGTTCTGAGAGATGTGATCTTTCACAAGTCTCTGTTTCACTTCGGCTTACAGAAGCACCTCAGTCTCAAATACTGCAATGCAACCAGACAGTGCTGTTTGTTATTGAGATGGTTCTATGTCGGCCCAACATGTTGTTTCTCAAACAGGATACTGTAAAATACGACGCTGTTGGAATCCACTAAATGCCCCATCCAGTGAAATGGTTTTACACTCGCTGTCCTTAA
Organism: Pholis gunnellus; assembly: GCF_910591455.1. Lineage (NCBI taxonomy): Eukaryota > Metazoa > Chordata > Actinopteri > Perciformes > Pholidae > Pholis > Pholis gunnellus. The sequence goes on along the minus strand of NC_136533.1, from coordinate 21,337,650 downwards.
AAATGATTTCATATTTAGTCAGTGTGTGTATCTGTCCGTCTGTCCATCCACAACCTATCTAGCATACTACTGGACCCATCAGCTTAGTATTTGTTGTGCTCATTTATAAATGCTTTTTCTGAAAGAAATATTTGTATTGACTGTTTTATAACGTCATTGACTACTGACTCCCCACTCCTTTTAACTGGCCGTTGGGGCCACAAGGGATCAAGTACTGCTTCAGTCTGGAATCTTGTTTAGATGAGGGATTAGGAACTGTTCCGGTCCAGAATTACAAGCCTAAACCAGAAACGTCAGTCCAGTGGTATTCCTGATCTATTTTCCCATCAACACTGATGCATTTGATCGTTGTTGCAGTATCTTGCTTCCCAGCTGCTGGCCAAAAGTGAAAGGAGAATCTGTCGGATTACAAAGCCGTCTTTGGACAGAGCCAGAGAGCAGCACTACGCCTCGGTTGCAAAATAAAATAAATTGAATAACTACATTTATTCGGTGCCTTTTTATTGTGCATCGACCTCGCATTTATGTTGTGTATTGTCAAAAAATAGACCTGAAATGTAAAACACCTCAGGTCGCAGTTACACATGTGAGACGCAGCTGAGACGTGTGCTCAAGTGAGAGCATGTTTGCTGCGTGAGACGTCTACGCTTGCGGTCTGGACGGGGGGGTAGACAATAGTAGCAGAGTTTTTAACACCGATTTTTTATATTGTGACGGCTAGTTTAACTTAACAATCCACTATATTCTATAAACTGATCATATTTTGGTTATAAAGTCTTAATAATAACGTAAGCTGTAAGTACAGAAGTGAAATATACAAAGTTCTTCTACCGTTATTTAGTGCAATATTGACACTCAGAAGACAAAAAGTTGATCTTTTTTCATACAGCACTAAATTGTTTTCCCAAGTACGTTTTGCCGACATACGTTATTGCAATTGCTGTCTTGGTTAATTTTGAGTGGATGATGTGCTACATTTATGTAACACGTAACATTCAAGGGTCCCACTGTTTTCTTTATTTTTAGGCCTTTTCCATGACATTCTCAGGGTGATCTAGTTGGAATGACAGACAGCGATCGCTCTCTATACTAAAATGTTCCTCTTTGTGAAAGTCTGATTTAAAAGACGTGCAGTCTATGTGCTGTAACTTATCTCTGAAATCATCTCTTACCTGATGACAAATTGATCATAGAAGCAGTGGTGGGCCATCAGGGCCTTCAAGGCCTTCTCTGCTGGCCTAAACAGAATCACAAAGTTATAGCTATTTTATAATTTTATAATTTTTCTTAAATTAATTAATTAATCTTAATTTTTTGTATTATAATTCCTAAGATACTTCTCCCATTATCTTATTTTCTCATTGCACAGCTACTGTCTTCCTCAGTTGCTCTGCTTCCAGTGCAGCTTGTTTTAAGTAGAGCTTTTATCCAATCAGATTTCACCTCTGTGTCTCTGGGTAAGAAGAGAGGCCCGAGGCCTGCAGACTCACAAGTGAATCCATGTGCAGTTTAAGTGAATGGGGACGATATAGTTGATTGTCATAGTGTTCAACCAATCAGATCTTTAGTTTGACATATTGGGCGTATTCTTTGACGTGCCAGAGCCTGCTAGCTGGCCTACAACTACGTCAGCATTATGTGCAGCTCAGTTTCCAGGTGCAGCTCTGCAGTGAGGTGCAGCGTATGCTGTGATTAGTCAGTGGGCGAGCACGTGACTATTGTGAAACTAAACTTAGAATAACCATCAGAGGCTTAGTCAGAGTAGTAAGAGTTCAAATTGAAAGATATGGAAGAAATTATGACATTTTTTGCAATTTGCTTGGTGTAGATCATTTATTTTTGTACCTAGCTTTGTTTTTTTAACATTCAATGGCTGAAGGAGGAGGAGAAACGGATTTGTGAGTTGGGATTTAACCGTGGGATTAAAGTCTTTGACAACAAAGAAAGGAGGATGGAGTTTGTCTTTAAGTGAACAGCATAAGGTAAGTCAACTGCGTTGTTTTTTTTACATCTAATATCTGAAAGGCCCTCGAGTGTGTAGTAGAATGCGTGTTCCGCTGCAGTGTTGCTGGATTGATTTGTCATGCTCTGTTGTCATATAAATATACGTGACTAGTTCTTGTGAGTTTGTTGTTGTCATTGTGTTAATTATATAAATTTGGACTATATGCATTGTCCGTTAATTACAAAGCATTCCGTCATGCGTGGAGTTATTGTTTGTTAAGCTAGTTTAGCCTAGCTTCTCAGAAGTGCGGGTCATCAGCTGTTTTTTGTTGTGGTTTTTTTTGTTCCGGGTTGAGAGGTCACAGCCTGTCGTCTCCTACATGAGCACAGTCCACCAAAAACATTATATTTCCCACAATTTAAGCGTCTGCATTTTCCAAATGCAATAGTATTATTCAAACGTGTTGTACGGATTGTAAGCCTTGTACTGAACGGTTTAATACGAATACGTGTATTATTAAACTCCTAGAAACAAATAACCGTAGCTGTGGCGCCATCATAAGGTTATTAGGTGGTGTTTCAGCTGCAAGACAGCACTGAAGGCCCAGGTATAAAATGCACGGCACGCCACTGCATAGAATACTATAATAATAAAAACTACCACCATTACCAGCCGGCAGTGACTAATCGTTACATTTGAAGGATAATTAATCTTACATTATTCAGAGTTTCGGTCACTTAAGTAATGTCATCCAACCAGCCAGTGCCGTGACTTAGGAGGTGTGTCAACAGCGAGTTTACCCTTTCTGATGCCAATGGGGTAGTTCATTGTAAACTAGAGGAAAATAGGCAAATGTTAAGATGATAAGATTTTTCAGGACTTTTGACTTTTCCTCTAATTTTCCATGAGTTTTCCATGACTGGAAAATTTGAGAACTGTTTCACAGATTTTCCAGGATGCCTGAGCATTGTCATTGTGAGCATGTTCAATGTTCATGTTTGTATGATATCTTATGAAAAGTTATTTCTCAATTTGCTTGCATTCTCCTATGAATGTCTTTGGACCCATCCATCCGCATCAACCTCCTTCCTACGCAGTGTTTTGTCGTTCTTTATACTTTTAGACTCTTAGTGTTGTTTTAAGGATATAATGCTTAAAAACAGATCCAAACAGGCCAACCCTAATAAGAGCCAATAGACTTCTTAATTCATGCATTAAACATGTGCTGGGGAGATCGGTCAGGAAGTGTTGTTTCATTCTCGCTCAGACTCTTTGGATGTTTTCTTCCTCCACCCCCTGCTGCAAGGACAGTTCCTCTTATTGTCTGCAGTGCTAAGTGAGCGATTGCCAAGCAGCTGTTGTCTGTGGAGGACCAGAAACTGTTTCCACACAAACAGCAATTACTCATACACTGACCACTAATAGTCAGCGAGTGCTGGATGGTGTGGGAGCAAGTGCAACACATACTTTCCACTGCCAACCTATTAACACACAGACACATCGAAGGAAATATAAAAATGTCAATATGCTCTAATTGGCTGCTTTCCTGACATTAATACGCATTGGATTGAGCTGACAACGAAGAAGACAGATAAAAAAAAAGAGAGCTACGCCAAATGGCTCTGTTGGTAGGTGTCCTTGCATACTAAAGGGAAGGGGTTGTAGATAAATGTTGTTCTCCACACAGCTTGCTTCTCTCATATATCTCTGTTAGTCCACAGCCAGCCATGACTGCACCAGACAAGGCCAAGCTCTCAGTCCGTGTGCCAAGCGCTATTAGTGTGTGTGTGTGTGTGTGTGTGTGCACGCTACTTGCGAATGTTTATGAGAATGGATGAGACGGGTGTGTTTTCTGCCTTTGAGCGTTTGTGGGTAACAGATAACTCATGAGATTCTCCGTTGCGTCTGTGCGTGTCGAGGGTGTTTGTGTGTCCTTTTTTTTGTCAGTTTGTATGAAGTGTTGTTTAACCCGCAGAATCACGACTTCAAATGCCTGCCCTTCACGCTGAGGCTGAGTACTTCTAAGATTCCACTAAAGCGCTGCAAAACCTGCAGACTGACTTCTAAAATGTAGATGGTTATTTATAGTGTTTTTTTTTGTTGTAATTTTCACATCAAAGATGAGTTATTTTGTGTTTCTGTGTCTGGTCAGTGTCGATGGTGAGAGCGGGTTAAAGTGTGACTCAACATGAAATATGTATTACCCAGGTCTGCTTGTATTTACCCTATGAAGCATTCGTTACATAAACCGCTGAGCTGACTTGTGTCTAATGTTAGCGCATAGCAGTTTCTACCTTGAGCACTGATTGAAGCTTTTTTTCTCTTAAATGCACAGAATGAAACTGTCAATATTGTCATATCCTTCCATGTCAAAATCAGTCAAATTCACCATATATGCCCTTAGTTCTCTGGGTCTATAGAATGCATCCTGTGCCATAGTGAGGGAAAATATATCTTGAGTGTTTCAGTTTGTGTGTGTGTGTGTGTGTGTGCTGCAGCCAGCCTATTAAATTTAAACACCGTCTTTATGACGGGCTTTGTAAAAACAGAACACTAGCAGGGCCACAATTTACCCCTTCCACTTAGCACTCTATCACGCTATCTCCGTATTTCCCCGCACTCATCCCTCTCTCCTCGTAAATCTATCTCTCGTTCTCTCCACTCAAAAGTCCATTACAGCCTCCTGCCTGCAGCTTTCTCTGTTTGTTATCCGTCCCACTCACATTATCTCTGCCTTTCCCTTCGACTCTCTTCTCGCTCTTCATTATATTAGTAAAATCAGACCTGATGTTCTTTCTCCATCTCTTCTTTTTCTAGCTTGTATTCGCCTCACTGCTCCTGTGTTACCGCTGGTCTAGCCACTACTCTTGCCTCACCTATTTCTGTCCTTTTGCAGACAGTCTAAACAGATCTTCTCTATTTTTTAAAACTTGCATTTTTCTCTCCGTTCTACTACCTACAATAGACCCCCCCCCCCCCCCTGCTTTCCTTACCCCCCCCCCCCCCCCCCCCCCCCCCCGATTCTCCTCCTTGGCGCTGCATGCACTTTATCACTTTTGGCAGCGCCAACTTAAAAAAGAAGAGAATTTATGCAAATGCCCGGCTGAAAAATGAGTGTTCACATCCGTCGCCATGTGCAGAGGAAAGTAGCGAAGCGCCTCATTACAATATTTTCTCTTTGTTGTGGATCCGCAGGATAATAATTAAGAATGATTTGTGATGCTGGAACCAAGCCGAGCCTCTTCTCCTCCCAGGAAATTCACCTAATACTTTGGTTACTATACGTGTTGACAGACATGGAGATAGAGCCGCAACCAGCAATCTGATTGTGGAGCAATTTGACAGCTAGAAACGAGATAGGTCAACTGGTGAGCTCTGTCAGTGACGGCTGCAATAGGTGTCTGAAGTTGAGAATAATCACACTTTGACATAGGATGTAACATAATTGATTATTGATTAATAGAATGTTTGCATTAAGACTGGTTTTAAACTGGTTTGGGCTGGTATTATAAAAAAATAGAGCCATCTTTCACTCATCTGCTTCCTGTGAAATCTTTGCTCCTCTCCTCTCCTCTCCTCTCCTCTCCTCTCCTCTCATGGCAGCACTTTTCAAGTTCTTGTGGACAGACTCTCCCTGCTCCTCTTCCTCTCCTCTGTGGGTTAGCTGTCATCCCTCTGTTTGCTCTTTGTGACTTATGAAACTGACGCAGCACTGCTGAGGGCGAGATATAAAATTGTCAAGGGTTAAACGTGCAGAGGTCAAAATGAGGATGTGTTCCCTTGACACACATGTACATACCGTATGTTTGCACACAGCCAACACAAGTACGGGCGACAGATTCAAAGTATAAATGTGCAGGAAATATAAGGAATGCAGCTTCTTCCATGCAGGAAGCATGAATGGTTTGACGAGTGTGAAAATAATATGAATCATACGCCGTGGCTTTGTACCAGATCTCAACCTAATGGAACACCGATGGGAGATTTTGGAGAAATGTGTTCGACAGTCATCAAAACACCAAATTAGGGAATATATTTTGTGAGAGTGGGGGTCATCCCGCCAACAGAGTTCAAAGAGAGATTTAGAGAATCTATGACACGAAGGTATGCGCGGGACTGTTAATAATCCAGCTCTTAATCCTGCAGGATTTCCGACCATTACCACGGCTCGCGCAGTGTGTGCGTTTACGTCCGCACTCACCTGTAAACATTCTGTCACTATAAAATATATATTATAACGTCACACAGTGTTTTTTGTGTTTTAGTAAAACAGTGCACCTCAGTAAGAAGAAACACCTCTGTGTCTGGAGAGAAGGACGACTACCTGAATAGAATTAAAAAATATTGTTTAACACATGTTCTTTGGTGGATTATGTTTTTGCCGAATAACAAGAGATGATTGCACAGATTCAGAAAAGATGGTGAATCTAATTTTATTGGTACATTTGGTTGTAATTATGGCAACGTTGTTATTTATTAACAGAGTTCTGCTGATACAGACAACAGCTAAGAGCAGGACCATGCAGCCAGCGAGCTGCAAGGTCAAATTTGCATAGAAATTTGTAAGTGAAAATGAGATTGACAGTTAGCGCAACAAGTTCTACAGTCAGGTGCCATTAAACCGTTGCAGATGAAGAGGGCCCAACAAGATGATGTTATTAAAAGAGCGGCATTCCAACCTCAAACACACAAAAGCCACTGGAACACATGATGTAAATACAAACATTTAGGTTTGTTGAATTGATTCGTTTGAGGATTGTTACAGTCTCCTCATCGCTCCACACTGCTCTGGTGTTTTTGTCTGCTGCTATGAAAGAGCGGAAGATTCACATGTTTCATGTATGTCATGATTTATTCACTTGGTCTATTTCCATCTTGCTTTGATGGATTCACCTTTTTTTTTTTTTTTACTTTTGATTAAAAATAAAAACTATACTTGTTTTTTCTCATGTGCAAGTGAAATAGTGCACAAAAACACTTGTTGACGGCAATTCACAGGATAAAAGCACTGATGTAAGCTGTTGTCGAAGGAATGTTGCTAATACCTACTTAACACTTGTTTGCACTCCACACTTTTCACTTGACTTGTAACCTATCCGTATCTCACGTAATAATAAAATAAAGTGACATTTGAAATCGTTACTCCTTTTATTCCTTTTAAATCTTTTATTCTCATTCAGTATCTGTATCCTATTCACACATGTTTCTGTGTCAATAACATGGAGGGAGCTACAACTGCATTTAACTGAGCCTAGAAAGAGACAAAGAGAGAATTAAACACACAAAGAAAAACACTGCTGTAAAATATCAGCCCACGCAAACAAATAATCCCCCCCCCCCCCCCTCTGGGCCAGTCACTAACAAATATGTTACCCTGTTTCCACTTGTGATTGCACCAGCACTCTTGGGCCAATCAGTGCAAGCACGCAGCAGTGAGACGCTTTAATCAATTAGAACAAAAGCTGAGTCAAAAGCACGACACGTGGACTCACAGACCGTTAATGCAGCACTCAATCACATTATGACTTGGTAGCACAATACACGCATGGGTTGTTTTAAGATGCTGTGTGATGAACAGAGACTGACCCTGTTCCATCTTGTCTTTATTTTGCATGTTCTAAAATGCCTCTAAACTCTCACTGATTAAGATGTAAAGTTTGAGTGAACACACACACACCTGGAGATATGTGTGGCTGCCTGCCTGCATTCATTAATAAAGAGAATGAGCGGGAGGTGAGGCAGGAGGTATAGAGAGGGACAGACAGGACAGGACAGCACAGACAGGAAGGAAAAATAATAGCCAATTTAGCCTTGTCGTCTTAAAGCTACACCTTGGCATTTTGAATTTTGTCTGGTTATTTTTCTTCACCAGACACTTGTCATATAGAGTGTGGGGAAAAAAATCTCACTCTCCCCCAAAAAATGGCTTGTTAGCATCAGTAAAATGCCACATTCAACCAAAGGGGCACAGTAAGCGATCCCTTTAAAATTCCTTAAAAAGGGGGGGGGGGGGGGGGGGGTAGAGGAGAGGAGGGTCACTGAATGTGTCCACACTCCGTTTTTATTCCACCGCTGCTCGGTGTCTGCTGTGACAGAGGAGGATAATGAGGAGAGAGGAAGGGAGGTATCAGAGGGATGACGATGAGGAAGGAAGGGGGTAAAAAAAAAAAAGGAGAAGAGAAAATTATCTGAATCAGGAGGCACATTTGGTAAGAAATGCGAGGAAACTGTATGTAAGGGAAATATGATAATTCAAAACTGACTTTTTACAGGTCAAGGAGGGCAGAAGGAGGCTCAAGGAAATGAAATGGAGGCAGCGGTGGATCCTCACAATGGGAGGCGTAAGGGTTTGTGTTTCAGATATGTGTGTGTGTGTCATGTCTGCAAGGTACATCTTGGTGTCCTCACCTGTTTGTGTGTGTGTTTGATGCTGAATTCAATATCTCTTGAATGTGTGAGCACAGAATGTCTGTTGCATGCTATTTGTATGTGTGCGTGTGCGTGTGCGTGTGTGTGTGTCACCTTTTTACGCAACCCAGCATTTCAATTAAAGGCTGAAAGCAGCTCTTTGTTTGGCGTGCTGTTGAGGAGAGAGAAAGAAAGTGCAAAGCGTATTACTCTTCAAACATTCAGTGGGAACAAAAGAGAGGGATTCATTTTCGTGTCTGTCTGCCTCGCATGAAGGACAAACTCTTTTCATTGGTGTTTGGAGGACACACACACACACACACACCTACACTCATTCGAGCATAAACTCTTTCACACTTATGCCAGTTCCCTCTATCCGGTCGCACACATATACATGTACAATATACACACAATAGGTGGTCTGTGTATATATAGTGTGTATAGGGTGCATCCAGTTATGATGATGAATGTGAAGCAGGGCCTTCTGTCTCCGTGGTGAATCTGCATTCCACATGAACTATTTTCTTTTACACACTTCTGTATTCCTCGTGACGGAAAGACATGCTGTGTGTGAGCTTGAATTCTATTTCACTTAAGGAAGTATTGGAACATCTTTTTTACTACATTCTCTGGTTATGAAAGACTTTTACAAGAGAGTCTCTTGCTCATGCTGATACAAGTTATTTATCTTCATGTTCATCAAGGTTTGTCTTGACTCTTCATCATTCATAATTTGTCTTCATAATCTAAACTCTTCTTCACTTCCCTGGAGTCAACGAGCGGTCAATGAGCAGTTCTCTGCAAGCAGCACTTTTGGGCTCCAAGCAATGAGCCCGTTCCAAACAGCAATGCCCCGATCGGCCACTGTACTATGGTTTCACAAAAGAAACTACAATGTCGACCTCATGGCTACATTAGGGCAAAAGTCAGAGTTTCACCAAAGTTACCAGGCTTCATCGTCTGGGGACCATGTGACTCACAATAGAAGGCAACATGTGAAAGACATCTCACCACTAAAGGTGAGCTTAAGGAAATCCCATCCGTTCCTCAGAGAAGTATAACCGTTTTTTTAGATTCATAGTACCTTGATGAAACTTCCTTCTATGGATTTATAAAGCAACTAACACCATTGGTGTAAAAACATCAGTCTGCTCCTTTAATGAACTTACAACCTCAGCACACAAATGGAGGCATGTGTCTTTACCCGACTGTTTGGGGCGTGGACTACTTCATTTGTATGGCCTCTTCACGGAGAAAGTGTGAGCGGCATCTGAGCCGGTGCACCAAGTGGACCAAAACATCAACAAACATTACACGTCAAGTTTTATATAAACTCCCAGTTCATGACATAAATGCCTGTTTATTTCACTTACTGCCAACTGTGTGATGTTGTGACATGAGTATCGATAGATTGGGAATGAAAGAGGCAGAGGGGTGTCGAGAGTGGGATAATCCAACCATGACTATAACCAAACTGATTCCCATAAATTGTTTGTGATTTCAAACGGCTGTCTAAGGCCCTGGCGAGGCTCTGACGCATGCACTCCTTACAGTTCGAAGCTCGTATTGCTGGTGATCAGGAAATTCATGCACGTAAAACCTTTCTGGTACTTTTGTAATCGCTGTGGCATCAACAAAACGCTACAGTTTAAGTCTTAATTATTTAACTGTACAGCTCTATTCATTTTGGTGTCTTCAAGGGCCTTCTAACCAAATCATTTAACTCCAGTGAGTGACACCCTGTCGCTGGGGTCACCATGTGGGCGTTCGTTTGTTCATTTTCATCCATCTTTGTGATCTGGAGGTGTCAGTAACGCTTCTTGTCTTCATTTAACACTGTCATCTGTCTCAGAGTCAGGACGGATCGTGTGGGTGTGGGAGCAAAAACACAAATATTTCTAAATCAGTGGGTCGTGTAATGCAAGGTGGTTTTGTCACTCAGAACAGAACTAGGTTGAGACAGAACTTGGTTTCCAAAACGAATTTCAGCCAAAATAACGCTGCTTTAATTTCGTTGAAATAATTATTTAAACCAATATACTCTAACAAAACTACAACAAAAAATGTAGGAAGCTCTGTTTCCAGCAAAGCCCCAAATCTTTACGGTTGCATGGTACATGTGTGATGCTTTGTGTGCTGAACTCAGATCATATAGGAACCAATGTGTTTTAAACAGTGGCCGAGGTAATGTGCTGACAAAATGGAAAACAGAGCCCCTTACTCCCACGGAGTCTTTTGCTCGGCCCCTGTCCCTGGATCCTGTCAGTCAGGCAAGGAAAGTAAACACGGGACAGCTTCAGCATAGAAATACAGCTGGCAGCCACATGAGAGAAGTCCTGCACATTCAAATCTCTGGAAAGCTTTGTTCATTCATTTATCAGCTGTAATTTATAAAAATGTGGAGGATGACATGTTTGTTTAAAACTGAATAGCGCATTTTGTTATTTTTGCCATAAGATTTAGCAGTTGCTAATTTTACTTATTCTAATGTGTCTTTTTTAATTGTTTTGATTTAGCTTATTGTCTATAAGGTGTGCCACCTTAATTCAATGAAGTGACTGAATTGTTTGAAGGTACTAAATTCAAAACTCTCTCAACATCGCAACGGCTTAATCCAGTGGTTCTCAAACTTTTTCTGTCACGCCCCACTTTGGAGGAAGAAAAATGTTCATGCCCCACCGCCCCAACACAATTGTAACAAAATGGTCCATGTTGAATTTTTATTGAAATAACATTTTGTGACTCCTCCATCTGTGCTTTTTCAAATACTAAAATAAAGAAAATTGCAATCACTTTCAAGTAAAGCAGATTGCTCCATCAGACAAAAACAAATACAATGTGCAATCACTTTGTTAGGACAATGCAAATAAAGTTCTATCTGTGCAAAAAAGAACTCATATTTGGCAAGAAATTGCTTATTGTGGCTGCAATTAACCTGTTTTGCACTGAATATCTTTTCAAATTAACAATAAAGTGCAACCTGTGAAAAACAAAACAAGTTCAAATATTTGGCAATAAAGAGTTTTACTGAGTTTTGCGTGGCATATCTTTTCAAAACAACAATAACGTGCAACCTGTGCAAAACAAAACACAATTAGTGCAGATATGTGTGAGCCATCAGGTTTTATCAGTATTAGTGGCTGCAATGAGCCTGCTTTCACTAAAAATCTTTTTAAAACGAGGTTGCAGACTTGATACGGCCACTCTCAATTCATGCTCAATGTTGAGATTAGAACTGTATTTTGTTTTGAGAGGCAACAGCAGAAAAGCCGATCTCACAGAGGTAGGATGTGGTGAAGGGAGTCAGAATGCCCACAGCCCTCTGTCTGATGAGTGGATGCTCCCTCTCCACATCAAGCCAGAACTCACTCAGTGTTTGAGCTGTAAACCTCAGTCTCCGGGTAGAGTCGGACGTCATCTCGATAATGTCTCTTCATTTTGCACACTGTAAAACCTGTAATACCACTGCACCCCACAGTTTGAGAAATACTGGCTTTACCAGAGGTTGATTCATATAAAAACAAAAGAATAATTCACACTTCCAGACTTCTCTTTCCCAATGTAATTCAATGGGAAAAGGTCATTTTGGGCCCATGGCATCACGTCAGGCAAAAGGAAATTTTAAATTCAACTCTTTGGCCACTATGCAACATTTGCTTAAAAGCCTACCACCTGGGGGCTTGGAGGAAGCAGCTTGCAGCTAACGGTGCTAACAGCGCAAACAACTGCAACAACGCTGACAGAGCTATCAGTGTCATTGGTCAGCTGTAACTGCCTTATGAGTACAGTGCAGAACGGCAGACATGTGCTAGCCAGTGGGGAACGCTCACATGCATCAACATGTACTAAAAGGCGTCCGGCACGGCTACTTCAACAAAGCACAAAGAAGCTTGGATAACACTTAACAAAGAGGTAGAGTGAGGCTCTGCTCAGGTAGATATTACTTCACTATAAAAGGTTGTTTGGTGCTATATTAATGGTCTGAATATTGTATAGAGAACCTTTACAATATTGCTATGTTTTACTTCATGTATTGTACGTGAAATTGAGGCAACGTGAAATTGAGGCAAAACCTGTTGGCATTAACCTCCGGTTAGTTGGAAACAAACTAATGACACCAATCTGCATGACTGGCGACCTTCCAAAAAAAATATATATGTGAATATAATATCAGCAGTTAATTAATTCTCAAGTAAATCGCCACAATAATTTACCTCTCTTATACTATGTAAAGCAGCAGACCTTGCACGTCTTGCATAAAATGCCAATTTCACTAGTTGAGAACTGTTACAGTGAAGAACATGCATTCATATCCATGGAAACAAGTGAGGTGTGAAGTCTTGTCCCATACAGCAGTGGCGCCCTCGCAGACCCTGTTGACACCGATCAATTCAGACACGTCGTTCTTTGTATAGCTGAAGTCAGTGGAGGCTCAGACATGTGCCGTGTTCCCACTGCATGATACGGTTCTGCAAGACTCGACTCACTTCAGGTACAAGGTCCTTTTCTCTCAGTGAGTGTTTCCACTGCAGATAGTTCCCTGTGGATGTGGGCTGGATTAACAGCTGATCACGTTAGCGATGGCGTTTAAAACTGGCATGACATCTTCAACGGGACATTTGCTGACTCATTTAAACGGCAAATAGAGGAGCGTCTGCACTTCGCCAATTGCACGGCATGGTGTGTTCGGCGTAGTTTTGTGAGCTGCCATTTAAAAAAATATTTTTTAAATCTTCTTTAAAAATTGCAGTCGCTAGTAATGGTAGCTTGGCTATTTTAAATTTGTGCAGCATGGCCCGTGTCGCTCCGGTGACGATTCTCTCCATCCAATCAGTGGTCTGCAGTGTTTTAACTCCAACTTCTGGTATCAGCTCAGCTCCCTAGGAACCTAAACAGAAGTGGTACTGTGGAGAATTTAAGTATTAAAAGCATTATTTAGTAGAATTAATAACACCCCTAGTGGTGAATAAAATTGTCACAATGATGAGAATGTAAATTATGTTAAGAGTCACAATATATTTACTTATGGAATGTAATATAGGTTTACAGGATGTTTACTTATGGAAGATATTATATGTTTGCAATAAGATTACTTGTAGGAGACTTAAACATAATCATTGGAAGTATTGAACCAAAGTACAGTCACATAGGTTAGGGGGTTCTGAGCCATGAGGCATGAGAGATCAGGGGAGATAGGGTCAGTGAGGAATGCAGAGGACAGGCTCTTCACGACCATATAAGGGAATAGGTCGAGGACCAGAGACATCAAAGGGGACATCAAAGGGGACACAGAGGAGCTGGACAGATGACCAACAGAGCAGGAGGAGTCCGGACGACTTCAACCAAACACTGAGCTGATAACTGGCCAAAGCCATTAGGGGTTAATTGTATTTCGGTCAATCACAGAGGCTGATACTGGACATTTAAACATTCGGACAGAGACTTTTAAATATAGGATAGTTGCAGAGAGTTTTGGGTTCTGTTCGCGCCGTTACCACTCGGGAGTTGACCAGCTGGGCTGGCCGATCAGGTGGGGCAAGTGAGGACTCAGCCCCAAGGGACATATTGATATCGATAGAGTAATTCTGTCTGCAACTGTTCTAGCTTCTCATGTTAATTAAATACTTTTTGATTGTAAGACGGATCCAGTTCATTTTTGGTGGGACTTTGCTGCAGAAAGTTAGCAGCAGCAGAAGTCCTGTCTCTCCCCTGAAAAGGTCTCCCCTCGACAGTACCAAAAAATGGAATGGTTCTATCAGTACCATCCGCAACTTTTGCAAATTAAAACGTGTGAAATAACCGTTATAATGTGTAATAAACTCAACTGAACGGAACTGCTTTGCGGAAACGCGCAAATAGATTCAGCTGCAGTGAGTAAACTAGTCTCTGCTTGCAGTGCTGTATTCAAGGACAACTTTTGCATTACATTTTTATATGATTTAATTTAAATTACACTGCTCACCCCGTGTTGTCCCCCTGAGCATTGTGGGTAAACAACCACAACTTGTTGATCTGACGATGTGGTCAGACTTGGTGGAGCGTGCATCAGTAAGCCAAGGTGAGGGACCCAGTGTGTGAGCATGCGTGCCAGAGTGTTGCGATGGTCGTTATGAATCACAAGGAGTGCGGTAATTATTTGTACACTACAGAAGCAAGCTGGTGCCGAAAGCATGATGAATGCTTTACAATAAGACAACTCTGGGCTGGAACAATGTGTTCTGCAAATGTGTGAGGCTACAGTTCACAAGTGAGAAAGCAGAATGTGCACTCAACACAGGGGGACACTAGGTGGGGACATGAGCTATTGTGTTTAAATGAGCCTTATCAGTTTGCTGGTATTTCCATGCATATTCAACATTAACCTGCAAGCAGCTGTAGACAATGAATGATGTCTGCGTGTGCAGACGGGCAGATGATGGATCTTCCAAAGGCTTGAATTCCTTTACTGCTTTCAAGCAACCTGTTTGTTTTTTTATACAAATAATGATCAAAGATATTTTTTACTCAATTAAATGTTCTGTTTTCTGTCATCATTTCAAATATAGCCCTCTAAAGGTGCGTTCACACCAAACATGGTGTGAATAATTCACGCCGTGTTACTCGCCGGGGACCATTAGTGGTTATTCACGTGAATCGCGCTAGACGTGCCGGAGAGGGGGCGTGGCTTATCGCCCTGGAAGCCGTTCAACTGTCTGCCATTTATTTCCGCCATCAACCATGGAAAAATTACCTCTATTTCTGCTTAGTACTTGTTGTGGAAGTCCCAGATATCCCGGGAAAGTAAACTCATGTCTGAGTTCATAACATATTCCGGGGGAGCTCTGTGAATTTTATCGAACTGTATTTACTGTGTCTAGCAAGCCACACGTCGGCTGGTTTACTAGAGCTGTATGAACCCCAAATAAACAGATTTTGCGGTGATTTAACTGCAATAAACGGACAAAAAGGGATGCCAAAATAACTACGTAATGATTCCGATTTGTAAAAAATCTGAATTCATATTTTGTTAGTTCTCTCCACAAGACGACAAGCAAAATACTTGTTTTCTCAATGGAGGTAGGTTCGATCAGTGCTAAGCTATGCTAACATTGTAGCAGCTCTGTCAACACTCAAAGAAACGCCATATAGACGTAAATACGGCAGCGTCTTTTTCATTGTTTGTACCATATGGTTTACACACACATTTATACACATAGTGTGGTCCGGTCTCTACTAATATGAGGTATCGTAGAGCTCTGGGTGAACACAGACGGCTACAGTATTTGTTTCCTGATTCAACAACGGCAGGACGTCACTGATGACAGGGGGAGCATCTCAATGCTGATAGGCTATCGTGCCGCAGCAGCGCGCCGTTTTTTCGCCGGAGTTGAAAAATGTCAACTCATGCGTTTGGGGCATTTGGCGCAAATTTGAGTCACTACAGTCTCATTGAGCCTGTGCAGAGACTTTGTATGTAATCTACTCGCGCAAATAATTAAATTTGGTGTGAATGCACCTTGAGAGTGTTCCATCCTACCACCCTGCCTCAGCTTAGAATCTAGATTCTATACAGTATAATATCAGCGGGTAAACCAACTACATTCAATTAAAATAGATCATTTATTGAATTACTTTCACATTACAGATGATCTGAAAACAATAGAAAAACAGTTAGACAAAACAACAAAACAAACATGTTAATGAGGGAGATAATTTCAAGTCTTTGTAGGCTACTTAGCACGCTTTATTGTTTGTTTTTCATGTTCTTCACAACTTACGTTAGAATATAATTAGATCTTGGAAGCTGTTATATTCACACATGCATCTTGACAAAGCAGAGACCCTAAGGTGAAAGAGTCAAATAATTCCAAAGAAACTATTGCGGTGCATTGATGGGATGTGTAAAAAGAACATAATGAAAAGATCAAATACCTAGCAGACTAGATGTCTGTTAATGTACTCAGATTCAAAAAATGTATTTTTGTATTATGTACAATGACTTTGTAGGCCTGAAGTAACATACAAGACATCCATCAAGAGACATTGCCACCATATCAGTTATTAAGCATTCCAGGAGCTCAATAAAACCTTGAACTGTGCAACCAAAGCTCTTAGATATGTTTTGCTATTTAGTTGCTACATTCTAATTTAGTTTAGAACTATTTACTTCTTTAAAAGTCTCAAAGTCCATGTGTGTCTGTGACACTGCCCCTGATTATAAAGGCCCTCAAAACACAGGTTCTTACAGTACCACCAAATAATCAGCCAAAGTTGAAATACTTATTTCACCACAGACAGTTTGAGTGGTATGTGTTTTTGTCTGTGCTCTGTGCTGTAGCACATTTGATAAAACCCACGTCCAAAGTATTTGGTACTAAATGCACCGTAGTTCAGTTGGTTTATGTGCTTTTATGAAGGAAGGGCCATGCAGTTGAATGAATGGGCATGTTTACAGTGGAATCTAGACAGCCATGTCAGGAAACAGGAGAGGGGAGGGAGGGGGGGGGGCGGACAACGACTCCCAGCGGCTGGAAGTTGGCTTGGAACTGACTGGCAGCCGGCAGGGAGGGGAAATTCTAGGTGGCTGCATCTGTAGTCTAAAGGCACCTTGAGAAAAATGTTTTACTGTCACCTACTGTTAGACTTCAGTAGCATCAGAAGCATATCTGTGGATTTAATTGTGGACTGACAAAATGATAATTGGCTGCTACATTTAAACACTAATGAAGACTACAGTAGACACAGCAAGTGAAAACTACGTTGAGAACATAAATCTGAAAGGAGGAGATGAAAGTGAGAAAAAAAAGGGAATGGTAAGAGTTTGGAAAGGACTTAAAGAAGAGTCCATTAGAAAAAGAGAAACGTGCAGCATGTGTGTGTATTGTGAACAGCTGATTTCTCCTGCAATCACTACCCACAAAACACTGCGACTGTGAAAAACAAACACACACAAACAAAATGCATCCTGAAAAACCCAGCACCAATTAGCCGAACTAAAGTATATTTGTGGATTACTGAACATCATCCTCACATCCAACTAGCAACTATTAAAATGATCTGCATTTTGAATGTTCTGAGCAGGAGTGTAATGTATATTTTGCACGACAGAAAAGGCAGAGCTTCTGCAGGCTGGTCAGCTAATTAAACGACGGCTTGGCCTCGGCGGCAGTTAATGCTGTTCAATTATGAATGAGAGCGATGGGGTGGAGAGGGCAGCACAATCAATGGGAGGGAGGGTTGTTGGGATGGACTGAGGGACAGTGCAAAGGCGGGATGAAAGGGATAAGCAAGACGGGAGGAAGGAAGGATTTGAAAGAGAGGAGCGAATAAAGGATGAAGGGTGGGAAGAAATCAAAGGAGAGAGAGCAAGTTTTAAATCAGAGGCCAGAGAAGACTGGAAGAAAAAGAGACAAAGAAAGAGAAAGAGACCATTGTCTGCAAACAAACACAGGCGGGGGTTCACACTTGATGTTGAGGCTGTGTTTAGCTGCTTTGTACTAGACAGGTTTAATTTAGTGTCAGTCTGTCTGAAACCGGGCCTTTCGGCGACACGGCACCCAGTGTTTGTTTTGGTCTATCTGACAGCCAAAGGCACCTCTCTTTATCTCTCTCACTCTCTCTTTTTCACTGTCTCTCTTGTCACATCTTTGTCCAGATATAAGTTGTTTGTCTCTGCTGCCGTCCCCTGCTTCTCACCTGTCATTTTTTAAAGGCACAGGCTTACCGCGGCGGCAGCCCGGGGCCAAATGACGTAGAAATTCACCAAGCTTGACTTTGTGTGACGCTCGTTAAGAGGAAGTTTTCCTTTGACACTCTATCTCCCTCTGTGTGTGTGAGGTGGAGACAGTTGATCTATAGTGAGCCGACCTGTAGCTTTTGCCGCCTTCATTTCTGTATCGTATATGTATGCTTCACTATGGGTTCATAATGACGACCTGTTTTTGGTGCCACAATAGTTGTAAAATGTATCTGCAGTCATGAGTGGTTGTTGGTGCATTGTTTGTATGCAATTTAAGTAAGTTTGTAAAATGTACATGTATACTGTAGCACTTTTTTTTTTAACTTAGGTTACAAAAGGCTTGACAAGGGCCTTTTACGACATAGAAGAAAGAAATCCTACAAGATGAGGTGATATTAAATTAAGCATGGCTGATGTTTGTGTTGAACGGGACAATAATTGAGTCTTGATGGTGCTTGGGGGAGGGCCTTGAAAAAGCGGCCTTTCACTGAGACCCATCCCCTTAGCTCACGGTTAAGTTCAGTTAAACACAAGGCGTACACAGACAGCTGCGGACACCACGGACGAGAAGTAGTTGATACTGTCGGCTTGGAGGACGCGTTCCACACATGCACAGCTTTTCGCTACAGTACAGATGTAGTGTTGTGACTGTGTGGAATGTCTGTAGAGAGCCTTTGCATACACCCTCGAAATTTATGTTGAACAGACCTGAGCAGACCCGAGCGTACTTGGAAGATTGGAAGATATTACTTCCGCTTGAATACAGCAGGCCTTTCAAGAATTGTACGCCATTTGGGGACATCCTCACTTGATTTGACGACGTTTAAGACCCCTTGAGTAACTTTCTTTCGAAATATGATTACCGCCTCGCAGTTGTATGCCACCGCCAACCAGTAATGTTGCAGTTTACATATATGTCTGTCCTAAATGTAAGAACTTCATTATTCTATCCTATGAAACATTGCATTAGCATATGAATTCTTGAGTTAAGTGTTTTGTGAGGTCACAGTGACCTTTGACCACCAAATTATAATCACTTCATCATTGCGTGCAAGTGGATGTTTGTGCCAAATTTGAGGAAATTTGCTCAAGGCATTCTTGAGATATGTTCACGAGAATGGGATAGATGTGAGGTCACAGTGACCTTGACCTTTGACCTCCTAAATCTAATCAGTACGTATGCACTGACGGATGGACAAACCAAAAAATTAATTCCTCTGGCCACGGCTGTCACAGGCGCGGAGGCATAAAAAGCGCTTACTGACAAATCTACTGACTTTGATTCCTTTCCCTTGTAGAGAGTCGTCACGATTGCTCAGTGAATGTGCTCTACGGGCTCTCTGTACTGACTTTGTTCAGTGAGAGAGCAGCAACACATTGAGTCGACCAATCATCAGCCAAACAGAAATGTGCCCCTAACGATTAGCAATGCACCAGCAACCAATCGAAACCTGTCGAGTTTCAGCTGATTGGCCATTTTTTCATATTTACACACGTGTGCCACATGACCTCAACCAAAACCTGCCACACACATGCGCAGAACAGTTACTAAACACAAGTCCATCATGAATGTTCATTGAGATCTACTTTAATTAATACCATTCTCAGCCATATCACACACAGATATTGAGCTACAACCACAAACTCACTGGGACATCAAATGTTTGCTGTTAAAATGCAGAGCTGAATACACAACTATTGCTAGCAGATTTTATCAGCGTTAGGTAGCGAAAGCTAAAGCTTGATTGAAAACTCCCTCCTCCGTTGACTTTATAATGTTACTAGCTGACTCGTTGCTAAATAAAAACCTTGTAAAAGGCTCTTAGATATAAACTGGTGGCTACATACGTGATATTGTGTTAAAAGAGCGGCATTGTTCACATATTGCAGGTTACCGCTGCTATAGTATTAGACCATAGTGTCGTATTATTTATAAAAATGTAATTGTTATTTATTTAATAAACTTTGTTAACCCTTGGATGGTTGATTACAGTAGAAAAAGTAAGCTTGAATTTGAACAAGCAAGTGTAAAATTCCCAAACGATGCTGCGGTATTTCTACCACCTTGGCTCCCACCCAGTGGTAGTTCCATGTTCCAGGTATTCTTCTAACATAGCCTGTAACTTCATGACATTGCGTGCCCCTGTAGCTTTTGGAAATGATACTACTGTAGGTAGTAAGCTAATTAGCCTGACATGGAACATATTTAGTGAAAGAATAACCAGATTGAGTATCATTTCTTGCTATTTTGCTCCCATTTGTTTGCTTGTTTTGTCTTCCAATTTCATTTCATTTCTCAGTATTTCTCTTAGTACCACGTACGTACACTGTTTTGCCATTGTGGAAAAATCTAAAGCTTGACTTGATGTGCCTAGTTACGGTTGCTAAGCTGTTACTGGACAGTTGCTGTTCAGGGGAGGGGTTTAGCGACCGGTCGATTATGAATTGCTATGAAGAGAGACCACTACATATTTTAAGGATGTAATATAAACAAACCAAAAATACACCATGATTGTAGAAAACAATAAAGATTGGCACAGAGTGCAGGATGTCTTTTGCCTTTTTCTTCTTTTTCTGTCTGAATTAATCTTTGCCTACATTCACATTACATTAAAAACTGAATAAAGGGCAATAATGCAGCATATAGTACAGCTAGTGAGGTGGGCTTGTGGTCAGTTGGTCAATGGTTTCCTCCAGTATTTCTCTACAGGATAGACTATGTACACAATGCTGCATATGTACTATAGACACGCACGTGCATCTGTAGAGAGAAGTTTACACACGCACACACACACACACACACACACATAGAATTAAATCTGTGTCGAGCTTGGCACTTGTGCCTCCCTGGCCCCCAACCTGCTGGCTGATTCAATTTTCTGGGCCGATCTGCCGACAGTGACCGCTAACATTCACCTTTCGATGGAGAGAGAGAACGAGCGACTGGGGCGGGGGGGGGGGGGGGCAATCGAGATGGCAGGGTGGGAGAGGCAAAGAGGAGGTGAGAGAAAAGGTGACTGCTACTGCGTACTTTTTAGAGTTGGACGGGATGTGTGACGGAGGTGAAAGCCAATACTATTCCTGAAGGGAAGTAGACGGAGTGGAGTCTGCCAACACTCTGGAGAGAGAGAGGGAGAGAGAGAGAGAGAGAGAGGGAGAGAGAGAGCGAGAGAGAGGGAGAGAGCGAGAGAGAGGGAGAGGGAGAGAGAGAGAGACCAAAGCGTGGCTCATGTCTTCCTTGTGACTTTTAAGGGAAAAATAAAATTAGGACCAAGACAACAGGTATCATGGAGGAGCTATTCTAGTTATAATTGACTGAGGAACAGGGGAAATTAGGGATAAAGATCTGTCTCTAATAAACCTGGATGTAGTCACTGTGGTCTCACCCATTGGGGTGTGGACTACCGCTTTGAAGCTTCGAGTTTGGTCGTCAGTATCTTGATTTTTGGCTAAAATTGTGACACAAGAGAGTAGAGCTAAGTATAACTAAATGCTGAACAAGACATTTTTTAGGCGAGCAAAGTGGTACAGTTAACTTTCATTAACTGAAAACACACTATGAAAGGGTAAACGTTCTAAGACGAAAACAAAGAAGACTTGAAACTAGCAATTGAGAACATAAACTCATGTTCACAATGTTTCCTGTGCAATACAAACAATTATTCCATCTGTATATATAATATTTTAGTGATTGTGGATTTTTAAACTTTTTACTTAGTTAATATTCTTGACTGTTTTATTATTTATTTACTTATTTGTAATTGTTTTGCTCTTGTTTTTTTTACTATGTCTCTTCTTTGCACTATTCTGTATGCTGCTGTAATCCTGTAAGTCCGCTGCGTGACTAATAAAGGGCTATCTCATCTTATCTTGTCTTATAAATCAAGTGAGAAGTAGAGTCATTTTCTCATAAACTTCTATGCAACCAGACTAGTCGCCCCCTGATGGCCATTAGAAAAAATGCAGGTTCAAGGCACTTCCGCATTGGTTTCACTTTACAGACCCGGAGGTTGCCACCAGCTACTATGCTAAGTATTTTTTGTAAAATATGTTAATGAGAAAAATATTTGTAAAAATCCACTAATTGTGCTTTGCCAAATACTGGATTTGGCTCCACAACTATTACATGATCCAATATCTTTCCTCGTGATAAGAGGTGATCGCAAACACAAATCTAGTTAACACACACACACACACACACACACGTACACATCCCACATGGCTTTTTTCTCATCAAAGCCTTTGTCTCACTGCGTTCAAACGCTGTCATTGAAAGTGATCCTTGATGGAAGCTGCACAGAAACAAGGAGGAGCGCTTTGGAATGTACAGACGGAGAGATGTGAGGGAATCTGATCAGGGTTGTGAGGATGAGACGAAAGGAGAGAAGGAGAAGAAGAGACAAGAAGAGAGGAGCAGAGGAGAGAGCTGCGCTCTGATTCTGTTAATTGGAGGCTTTTTGGAAAAATGACCTGAATGCTGCAATTATATTCCCCAAGAGAGCCTTCATTAACACACACACAGATACACACATACTAATCTCTATAAACATTCATATGCAGAATCTGTAGGCAATGGGACAAGATTTTCGCATTGAAAGCATTCTGGTGTCGGTTTGTAGTCTGAATAGTATTTACCAATCATGTTCGAGCAGGCTTTGGTTGAATAAAGGTAAACAGTCCATCTGGAGAGCAAAACAGGCGGAATGTATCGACCGAAATGAAATGTCGGAACCCAACCGCTTTCGTCTGACGATGATTTTGCTTTTCATTGATTCAAAATTAGCTTGTAAACTGGCGACTTGTGAAACAATCCGGTCGTACACAATGTCTCTTATAACTCCAACTCCAGCTTTGCATCTCAAGTTGCTAATGGCCTTTAAACAGCAAGCAGCGCACTGAAAAGGAAATCTATAGGCTTGGATATCCGAAGGCGACCCCGGAATCCCAGAAATATAACCCCTACAGGCTTATCCGTTATCAGACTATAGCCTATGGGTTCAGAGATTTTTCAGGTACAGGCTTATATAGCAAAATAATATCTCTACATGCACACCTTGTCTAGTATACACATTTCTGAAAAAGCATATTTTGCCTCCATACACAGTCAATGGTCATAGTATATATACATAAATGCAGAGGAAAGCCCCTTTTTCCAACAGACAACATGGATCACCAGATTTGAATGTTATCAGCCGGTTGAATGGGTGTTACCAGCAGTTATCAACCTCATGGATATGTGTTAGAAGGGGCCTGCTATTCCTACTCGTAGGTTCAGAAGGCCGTTATGATCTATTCACAGGTTGATCACCGATACGTACACAAGAAGTCAGGTGACGTAGTATAAGGAGTGTCATAGTCTGCATACAGGGAGGCGATTGCGGTGGATGGATGGGCGAAACAGACTTTCACACAGGAATCCACTGTTCAGGTCACTTATTTCAACTACGTATGAAACTTTACGTATGTACATAACAAATATACTTATTTTAACCCAAACCATGATCTATTCCTAAACCTTACTCATTAGTTTTGTTGCCTGAACCTAAAACACTTGTTTTGTTTCAATTCACACCGTTAACCATGTGTTTAATGCTGTGACCGTTTCACTTTTACTGTCGCAACGTGCAGGACTTTTCAGTCTTGCCAGCATTAGAACGGTAGTGATAACTGAACATTTATAAGGCCGATAACATTTGAAACAGGTGCCTGGATGCACTTTTCGAAAGAGCTTGGACTGCGAAAGCAGTGCGGACCTCTTTGATTTTCAGCCAACTACATTTGCGTCGCTTTACAGGCCACATCCATTTCCACTCTGGCGGACAGGAGGTGGACATTTTATCAAGGCCAAAATTATAGAGAGTTATATAACTGTACTTGTTGATCACAATGGACTTGCACTTCACCTAACGCAAAATCATACGCTGTATTGTCATTTTGTAAAGGTGGATATACAGCGATAGATATGATAAGAAAGGGGAAACGTATCAAAGAAGACAGCGAGGGAAGCAGGAAGCCACAAGACAGTCAGAGTGACACATTGATAGACAGAGAGGCAGGCAGAGAGGAAGGCATGGAAACAGAGGAGGTCACATATGCTCACTTCCATAGACATAAGCCCTGATTAAATTGAGTGTGTAGTAGCTGGCTGCTCTTCAGATGTGTGTGTGTGTGTGTGTGTGTGCGCGGGCGGGAGTGTGAGTCCTGTAATATTGTCTGCAGTCCCATGGGCTGTAGCTGAGCAAACTCAATCAACTCCCACTCACCTTTGTGGCCCTCCCTACACTGTCAGGCCAGGACTAGACACTGGCCCAGCTTCTCCTCTGGCCTGGAGAGAGAGAGTGAGGATGAGAGAGACCATAGAAGATACGCTGTGTACATGAGTATGCGTTTGTGTGTGTGTGTGAGAAACTGTGTGTGTGGGCACATGTTCCGGTGTGCCCTTGAAAGAATCAAAAGCCTTTGCAGATTGAATGCAATCAGTATGAGAGACGGAGTGTGTTTAGCTTTCACGTGTATGCGTGTGTGTACGAATGTGTGTGTGCACATATACATACTGTATGTGTTTCCTGTATGAGAACAAGTGCAGATGACATGTCGGCAGCATAAAAGATTAATACACACACACACATACACTGGCTTAGCCTGTTCATAATGTTTCATTGCTTTAACTCATCTTTTTTTAATTCATCCAATAGGTATAGGCAAGGGTATAGAAACACACGCATATGTTAACCCCTTAAATTCCGGCATCCTCGGCCAACATTACAATCTTTCAGAGGCTGTAGCAGGCTCTGTTTTACAGCTGGAGGGTAGATAGTGGTATATGGAACTAGACAACCTAAGGCATTCATTGTCACGTTAGCTTGTTGGGAAGGAGGCAAAATAATGCTCCTGAATTAGGCTAAATTTTGGTTCGGGAAAAAACTGGCAAGGCCATTCACTGCAGTAACTTGACCTCTCGCCTCAAGATATGTGAATAAAAATGGGTCCAATGGTTCCCACGAGTCTCCCCTTTACGAACATGCACACGTTATGCTATTTCCATGCAGTTTGGGGAAAAAACAAGCAGTTTTTCGCTGGTGACTCTAAACAGTCTTGGAATTGCATGAATTGGATATGACTGGAAATAAGATGAGGCTCTTGTGGAGCCTATGAGCCCAATTTATGTGGGATGGTAGTCCCCATTGTAGCCATTTCCTTGTCGGGAGAAACTGCTGTGACTTTTAGGAAAATTACATTCTCATGAAACTTAAAAAAGGTATATTGAAAAGGTATATTGACACTAAATGGAATTTCTGAGCAGCTTTCAGAACAGAAGTGCTTGCCATCCAAACGAAAATCTAATTTTCAGAATTTAAGATCCCAAATTACATCATGAATTTTCTATGGTGT
This sequence comes from Pholis gunnellus, assembly GCF_910591455.1. Classification (NCBI taxonomy): domain Eukaryota; kingdom Metazoa; phylum Chordata; class Actinopteri; order Perciformes; family Pholidae; genus Pholis; species Pholis gunnellus. Next base: position 21,312,187 of record NC_136533.1, on the reverse strand, counting down.
TAAAGTTATTGGCATCTTAATGTGGTATTTTGGAGGGATTTTAGACCATTTTTATAAATTTTCAAGAAAATCCGCATAACCAATGATATCAACCCAGAAACTGCTTCAAGAACTTATGAGACATAATTTAGCATAGGCATGGCAATCATATACTTCTATCATAATGTTCTAAGGGGAATGGAAAAGGGTAAACCATCACTCACCTCTGGCCCTGCCTGCACATCTGTCAATCAGCAACATCTGCCATGACAAGCCATTGCCGTAGGAATGGAAGGTCGCCTTGCAGAGGGACAAAAAATGTTACTAAGTGATGGGCGGTACCTGCGGAGACGACACCAATCATACAACAGATCAATCATAATTGACTAATTTCCATATTTTACAAATATTCACAATCATCATTCATTTGTGCAAATATGGAGCAGGATATAGGCTCCAGGGAGACTGAGAGGTCATGACTGAACCTGGACCTGTTGGTAGTTTAGAGATCAAATTAGAGCTTTATTTAGATTTATGCAGATGTTCACAGTAATGATATACAGCAGGCGCTGCGCCCTTGTGTGTCAGTGAAGACATTAATGCACCGAGACACAGTGTCTCACTGTTAAAATACTGTGTTGAAAATACAAGACTGAAGTGTGAGTGTCATTTCTATTGCAACCTAAAGGATTTATATATTCATGTTATTCCTAAATTCGACTCGACAATGACACAGGCGCTTACATAGTTTAAAGAATTGGTTCCTGCTTGAGTCTATTACATTGTCAGCAGTTGGTCCTACTGTTGAACAAGAACCACTCCAAAAATGCTGAACTTGTAGAGCATTTTGAGATTCGTCCCAAAAACTCGGCTCAATGGAAATGAAGCCCAAAGCACTTTTATAAAGCCTCTTCACATTCACACTGATTGAGATCTTTCTCACATTTTAAGGCAGGATTAAATACCCTGTTCTTATTGGTCCATAGACCTTTGTGACATCACATAGTTCTAATCCTAATAGCCTGGTACCACTTGCATGTAAAACATACATTGTTTGGCAACATTTAAATTTAAATAGAATTGTAGCTTTCAGTGGATTTGATCAATGGGGCAAATTAAATCCAATAGCCTTGGACCAATAGCAAGCAGTCTTGACAGGCCAAAAAGGGAGGAAGCTGTCCTTCATACACCAAAAGCCACTTTTATCTAACATCCCCTGTCGGGCTACTAACTGCTCCTCAAAAGAGAAGTGGTTTGGAGACAGTCGATGGTACAAATATGTCTTTTCAATAAACTGTGTGAACTAAATGTCTTGTTAGCGTCATAGCTAGCAAGCTTGTAAATGATCCGTTCGCAAGCTCCCCCCTTTAATAACTCGTCATTAAATTAAATTATGTACAACCCTGAGAACAAGATCCCAGAGTCCATGAAATACAGTAGAAAGAAGCTTGGACTGACTAGTGCTACCATGTTCCCATCTGGCAAACATTTTAGCTTAAATTGGTTTACCAACTAGATCCCTGCAACAAGTCCCTATGCAACCAAGATTCTAGAATAACATACACTATGACACGCAAATTCATTTCACTATGACACTTTGTGTCACCAGGCCTTAACTGAACCCAACTTTAACCTGATTAGAGGTATTATTAGCCACAGTAATTGAAAACACCTGTCTGGGTGGGAGCGACCCATTGTTCCGAACTCTATTGCTCTGAAAAGGTTTTTCCTACTATGGCGAATGCATGACCCCCACTACACTGCCTCTTGTTGAATAATGTAATCCACATTGCCTATTGCTCACTGAAAATATATAAATATATAACTGAACTAAGTATTTACCAGCAGAGGAAATAAGTTACATTACTGATTTCATTACATTAAGCCAACCTCCGTTTCACTTTTCATTAAACTCCTGGGCCAACCCATAAAAGGAAAAAAAAAAAAAAAGTACCAGACTATCATTGGGATAGTAACTGAATGTTATGTTATGTACTGTTATGTTTCAATTTAGTAATGAAGGATTTTTACAATCTATACAGAAGGGTATTAACATGTATACTACCATGCCCTAAGTAGCCCTGAACAGTAGGTATAGAGCAGTGTGCACAGACTCACAGTGGCTTACATGCATGATATACAAATGTTTTACTGTGTGTGTGCTGAGATTTGCTAGTGCATTGCAGTATGTTAGTCAGCATATAGGGAAAGTACACACATGCCGGGCAGTAATAATGTACAAATGTATGTGCAAAAGGATAAGGTAGAGAACAACACACAATTCATGCCTCAAATCCTGTCATACGCTTCAGATGTGGTTAATTTATTGCAATGTCTATTTAACGCGGTATGTCTTTTGCATGTTTCTTGTTTGTTTTGCATTCACACATGTGTGTGCATGCGTGTTCATATCTTAAAATCGTATATGCGATTTGACATGTGAGAGTATATATATGCCTCTATGAGCTTCAGTACTTACTGTCCAAGACATGCCGAAAGGTTATTGGCTTCAAAACAGTTCAATATGTCAAATAAACACACAGCTCGCTGAGCAGTGAGAGAGAGAGAGAGAGAGAGAGAGATTAAAAGGAACATAGAACAGAGGCAAAGAGGCACAGGATGAGGAGGGGGTGGGGAGGATCTTTGGACAGAGAGGAGAAGAGTAAGAGATAAATGAGAAAGGAAAGAGGAGGGCGACCAGTTTGATGTAATAATCTACATTTAAAACAAATAGATTACATTTTGGTTTTATGTAACCATAAAGTGACACATCAAAGTTCATCTCAGTGTCCTTACAAAATAGGCAATGTGCTAGGGCAGGGGTGGCCAACCCGCGGCTCCCGAGCCGCATGCGGCTCTTTGCCCGGTTTCATGCGGCTCTTACGTTCATATCGAAGTTTGTATTTGTGTTTTTTTAATGTGCGTGTTCGCTTCGCTTGAGTTAAATACGGTATTTTCGTCAAACGCGCATGTGCGGCCACAGATTACGTTCCTCGTCGACCCATTTAACGCAGAGACGGACTGTTTGAAAGCCCCGCTAGTCACAGATGAGGATGCTGAGTTGGAGATGATCGATCTTTGTGAGGAGGACCAACTCAAACCTGCTTTAAGGGACGGGACCATTGAGTTCTGGAAAAGTGTGCCAATGAAAAAATACCCCAATGTCAAACGGGCTGCGCTTAAGATACTGTCAATGTTTGGGTCAACATACGTCTGCGAGTCTGTGTTTTCTACCCTGAAACACGTGAAATCAAAGCATCGATCTGTTCTGACTGACACCCATGTGAAAGAATTGCTTCGAGTGGCAACAACGGAATACAAGCCAGATTTGAAGAGGATTGTTCAAGGCAAGGAATGCCAGAAGTCCCACTAAGTAACATGCATAGTAAAAGAAAAACACTATTGTAAATTATTATATTTTTGTTTGTGGACTTGGTTGAACTGAGAGTTTGTCTGTGTGAGACAGTGTACACAATGTTCATTGTTGAAAATGACTGGCCTGTGGTCTTAGGAGTCAATTTCTGTCATTATCATGTTGGTGTGTGACATTTACAATAAATCTGGCTGAGCAAAGGTATGTGTGTGTGTGAGGAAGGGATAGGGTGATGTTCATGTGTGCCCATGTGTATGATGTGGCTCTTTGCAGTAACACAGTAAAAAATGTGGCTCTTGGTCTTTGACTGGTTGGCCACCCCTGTGCTAGGGGCTTGGTGATGCAACCGCCAATCAGCAAGCTTGTTAGCTCAGTAGCTAAAGGGACAATATGTACGTACAGTTTATCCAAATGAAAATGAAAAGTCGATGATGGACAAGATAATACGCTACACTAGCCTCTTCCATTTTGGACCATCCTGCTTTCCATTCCCTCAAAGGAGAATGCCGTTTATTTAAGTGTCAAAGTGCACCTACGTTGATCTTGACAATTTGTACTCATAAGTGAATCGATTGCTGAATTGATTTCAATGTGAATATGTTGCCATTTTAAATGCTGGTGTGACGGGGCCTCAATGCTGATACATATGATGTTTAAGGTTCAAGGTTTCATTTATTGTCCTTGTACAACAGGGTTGCACATCAAAAAGCAGTTTGTAGTCCCATTTTACGAGATAAGAAAAACACAAAAAAAGCAAAACTATATTTTATGTGGAGGCTGTAGGATGAATTTAGGATTCTCAAAGCCTGAGGAAAGAAGCTGCTCTGAAATCTGGTGATACTTCTGTGTCTCTTGCCAGACGGCAGCAGGGTGAACAGGCTGTGGCTGGGGTGGGTTTTGTCTTTTCGTAATCTTTAACATCTTTAATCTGAGTCTGTGTGACTCACACTGGTGTCAAGTCTCAGGAACACCCATAATACCACCTGTTTATCAGCGCTTTGATAAATGACAGTTTAACACCAAACATGTAAATCAAAACAGAAAGATGAACACTTCAAATCAGACGGGCAAAGTTTGGTACCAGACAATATCCTGGTCCCAAACACCTACAAAACACAGTTTATATCTGTCTTAATTGAGAAAAAACAGATGATGCTCTTTAGTCATTTGCAAGAACATGAGATATTCCAGAAATGGTTATCAGTCATTTGTTACTATTTCAAGAAAACACTACAGATAAAACGTTTCAGTGTATTTATTCGACATACTGCTAAGACATTTTGTTAATGTGATAAAACTTGAGTAACGAAATATTGATTTCAGGGTGTTTATTGATCTGATACAGACAAAACATTTATTATGAGGAGGTTAAAGTTAAACAGGGAATGAATACAGGGAGTCATTGTGGGAGATTGTATGAAAGAGACATTGAAAATCTTACACACACAGAATCTCATCAACAAATATAAATGAGAAGAATTAAAAAATTACCTTAGCTTTAATAGAGGCAAGCAAGGGTGTGAAGGCTGTATGGAGAGTAAATGTATTTTTGTGCATACAATGGGGCTTTTAGTGTAGCTTCAGGCATCCTGTTTCTTTCCTTCCTCTGTAACAGAGAAGATGTTATTGTCATCGGGCCAAAGTGTTGTCACTACTGTCAATATTGGGAAGCAAACCAGCAACCTTCCAATAACAAAGTTCAGTTCAAGTCTCTTTTATCGGCTTTAATTGTTGGCAAGAACGTTGTTATTGCATCTTTTTTTCTCATGTGTGTGTGTGTGTGTGTCTCTGTGTGTGTGAGAGTGGGTGGGTGAACACGCTGTACCTGTCTGTGAAAGCATGCGGAGAAGCATAGGTCATGCACAAGGAGGATAAGTAAACTTCCTAAGTGCATTTTGTGTGTATTTTTACCTGAGAGTGTGTGCCTGGGCCAAGAACAGGGGAGCTCATTACAGTAATAGTGTCACTTCGGATAAAAACCTCATATCCGACTGTTGATGATTTCTAGACCAGCATGGCTCTAGTGATACTTTAAACCCGGTACCTGCAAAACTAATGACATTCCTCAGCTGTGGAGTGTACAAAACATGTTAGCATGCTAACACTCTAAAGACGATCAATATGGCAAAAAAATTAGCATGGCAGCATTATGCCCTTATCACTGGATGCAATTTGACATTTAGAGGGGTTTCTTGACCGCTCACCTCAAAATATGTGAATGTACCGACAAAAGTTTTTGAAACCAAAGTACAGCAAGGATTCTTGAGACATATTTGAGCATTGGAGTTGCCATCATATACTTCCATCATGATGTTCTAAGGCTTTATGCACTCTAAAACATTTGAATAGGTGCCAAACCAAAACACTATGTTGCTGCATCTCAAATGTATCTTTAGGATGTATACAACTTCTATATAACATGTACTGTTACTCCCCACTTAAAAAAAGACAAAATGGGTCTGTGTGGGTCTCTTAGGGATAAAATATCATGTTGGGATTGTCATTGTGGTCACCTCTTGGACCCGAGCGAGCCCCATTTGGGGTTCAGAGCGAGACAGTTTAGTGTAGAGCATGTCATACAATGGACTTTTCAGAATAAAATATAATTAATGCTTCATACATGCTATATACCAAATTAACGAAGAGATTCTGTTCTACACTGTCCTGCAAGCCAGTGTACACACTCCAAACACAATTCTAACCAAACTCAAATAAGCAACTAAAAGAATGTTCACAATATCACTCTTTTTTTGCCATTGCTGAGCCGACCACACACTCCGGTAGGCGCTAATAAGAAGATGCTAAATGCTAACACGGAAAACCGAAATAGCAGAAAACACGCCAATAACACACTGAATCCAAAGATATCTTCAGTATTTCTCTAAGTCAAACCACCACAGAGCTGTGAGCAAACAAGCACCAGAACAACAAACCGCTTCACCGCTAATATTTCATAAACTCCTTACCTTTGTGCTGTTTTGATGTAAACAAAGGCATAAAAAAGAAAAAGTCCAAAACTGCTGTATTAGGATGTATTGAACACCATTAGTAATATACAAGTGAAATATGTAGTTTGGTACATGAGAAAATTCAAATGGCACACATGGTGCCCAAATGTGTCCAAATGCACATTTTGGAAACCTCGCCTAAACTCTCTGTACTAAAACCTATCTAAAGTTGTTTTGCTTCACTTTAGCAAAGTCAGACTTTGCAGAGAGACTGCTAACATGTTGTGCTATGATTTGGGAGAGTTTTTAGGCTAGCCAGGGCCTCATTTCAAGAAAATAATAACAATAAAAGTGCTTTTTTTTCAGGCGAACCTGAAACTTTTCAATTTGAGCTGTGTGCCATCTTCATTTACTCTTAACCAGTAACATATATACTGATATTTACACATCTGATCAAATCTCACAAGTGTTACCTTTTATTCTCACATCAAAATTATTAAAATAGACCTTGTAGTTACAGAATTACAGTCTCTTGAGTATGGGCATGCAATTTTCGAGAAAAGGCCTAAAAAAAGGCTTAGGGTTAAGGACTATAAATGATTGTATGCTACAACTGCTGAGCCCAGTATTGTATTCATGTTTATTACATATTACAAATAACTGAAATTTATTTTACAGGATAACATTGTTTTGGTGATAAAAAAAAAATTACGACTACAAATTAGGTAATTCAGTTGTGAGTATCCTAACTGGGGGATATTGAGGGCGCAAAATATTGATTTGAAAGAATTAAGCAATTAAGAGTGTATGTATTACTAATTAGCAATTTGAGAGCATTCATTATTCATTCAAAGAAATTATTTATCAAAAATATTTACCCAAGATGCTTGCAGGGCTCTGTAATTGACTGATTTAAAAACAAATTAAACAGATTTCTTACAACAGAGCACTGTTGCTTTGAATACTTTGACCCGTATGTTGATGGCATCTCACTCTCCCGCTCTGAGTCCCAATTTCTCTGGCTCTCATTTACACACACACACACACACACACACACACACACACAGACACACACACACACACACACACACACACACACACACACACACACACACACACACACACACACTCTCTCTATCTCTCTCTTTGATCTTTCACTTCTCTTTTCTGTCGATCTGTCACACCGTCTCTGTTAAAACACAGGCTGCGTACTGCTAAGAGGAAAAGCACACAGTAGATCCCGCCTGCGCTATGACTCACAAGCTCACCTACACATGACATGCTTTCAAAGCCACAAACCGCAACTGCTCACATGCATCGAACAATTTCCTTGACCACTGAGCAAATAATGATGAGAATGTCTTATCCGTTTGATATTTTGTTAAGTCCAGTTATAACATCACCATAGAATCATTGATACTGATTTGGGTGTTTATTCCTTCCAGATAACTACTGGGCTCAAACATAGTGGCTTTATCGCAGTACAAAAGACACATTTGTCCGGTCACACTGATATTTAAAACATCAACATTGTTCCAAATAGCCACAATATGTGGGATTGCTGGCAGGGAATAAATTAGTCTGCACCAATTTCCTGCGTCAACTTACAATTTGGTGATATTGATCAATAGAAAGCCATGTTGACAGTGGCCCTTAAAGAAACGAAGAGCTGAGGAACCCAAAAATAGAGAAAGCAAATCACAGCTAATAGGCTGTGTTGGACCATAAACTTTTGGGGCCTTTTCACTCGCGGGACATTGTTTTCCTAACGTTCACAGAACGTCCGTGAACCGTGACATTTTCACTCTTTTTTAGTTGACCTGGTTTCCACACAAGACAGCAGGAATGTTGGCAAGAATGTTCGCTGGACATTATTTTCCTAAAAATCACAGAACGTTCTCTGTACGTTGTTTTCAAGTTGTTCAGAGAGCGATCGTGGATGCTATTTTTGGTACGTTCTAGTGCTAAGAGGAAAAGCACGCAGTAGATCCCACCTTCAAAACATTCACAGCACGTTTGCCGGGTGTTCTCAAAACCTCCGTTGACGTTGTTTTCGTAACATTTTTTACAGACCGCTCTCGGAACAATCTTTTCAAAACGTTGACATAACGTTTGCAGGCATTGCTTTACGGCTGTTTGGATCAATCATGGAGACCTTGGAGAGCAATTGGAGCTATTGTGACTGACTAGCACCAGAATGTTGCCGGCTTGCAAGCGTGTTAGTTGTTAGCTCGTCAGCAATTGTAGTTCACCAAAAAGTCCTCCAACCTCATTCGTCTTCTAGCAGTCTTATCTATCTCTTGAAGACACATAGGAACTTTTGTGGTGCCACTTATGGTGTAACCGGGCCAGCAGGGAAAACACTAATGTGCAGTGGGCTCATAGACTGTATACAAGAAGTGGACATAGTCGTCGTGACATCACCCATTGGTTTGTGGTCTGCGGTTTTGATCTCTTGAGTTGGGTCGCCATCTTGGATTTTGGCCATTGCCAATCATGTTTTTGCAACCAGTGAACGAATGTGATTATATTTTGACTGTGGAGGGGTAAGAAAGAGACGCCGTACACGGTTCTGGTAGCGGTAGCAACTGGTCAATCCCAAGGTACGGGCCCCTAAAGCTTACCCTGCTTCATCGTCTATTTGACTCTAAATGTGACCATCATTTACCAAACCAACATCATGCTGAACATTCAAGACATGACACTGGCAATTGAGACCATAGACTCATGTTCACAATGTTTACTGAGGTAATAAATCAAGTAAGAAGTAGGGTCATTTATTCATAGTCTTCCATACAATCAAACTTCTCTTTGCCAGCAGAGGTGTCGCCCCCTGATGGCCAGTAGAGGGAAAGCTACTTTAATGGCCTTCTGCATTTGCTTCCCTTTTCAGAGCCGTAGGTTGCCGCCTGAGTGGGCTTGACAACACAGACGCATACCTAGAATCCAGAAAACCTTTTGGCCCAGCCCCATGAACGTTTTGGCATTGTTAAAAAGGGTCAGTCCACTCTCACATGTACAGTTCTTAAAAACTAACCATATATAACATATTTAGTGCACTCAAATGACAAATAAATGCAAGTAAATTAAGGTAAACAATGTCCTCATCCCCACAAGTACAACACTGGGATGGATTTGTGTGTATGCATAAGAGTAGTGATCCATATGAATGCCCATGTGTGTGTGTGTCATAGTGCAGATGTGTTTGTGTTCAGGCTATATGCCTGTGGATGAGTGTGACACAGTGATCATGGTCTGACTGATTAACGCTGGTCTCTGTCAGCTCACATTAACTTCTTTAATACGTAATTTATCAGCTCTACCACACTAGGTCACTGGTTTCTAATTAGTTGGAAATTGCACACCAGATTTGACTTCATCCTTCAAATTGTGACTCACTTAATGAAAAGGGAAAAGTTGAGCTTAGTGAAGCAAATTAATTGAGAAAACAAGTGTTTTCTTTTTGCCATGATGGTCTTATGACCTGTGGTGTGTGGCTGCACAAACTACAATGAAAAACGGGTTCTATAGTTATTAATGTTAAAGCCATGAATAGATGCTACGGTAATTGGGACTTCATGCAGGTAAAATAGCTTTTGTCTTTGTGAGCACTTTACAATATCCCAGCATGAAGTCCAATTCATTTCTATTTTAAGGTGAAAGACACATATTTGTTAGCTGTATAAATGCATGAGCTGTAATTGACTACTGTGAAACTCAGATTCCTCTTTCATTTTGTTAGATGTTCCGACTGTTCACTGCAACCACTACTGAAATAGAACCCCCACATCAGGCAGACATCTGTATCACCTCATTTTATAATACTGTATATGTAGGGAAGTCTAAAATTTAATTGGAAGACAAAAAAAGAAGTAATTAAGAATGAATAACAATTCAAATGTTAGTTGAAATAGTAGTTCATTTCAATTGTTTAAGCAGTTTGTGGTGGATTCAAAACAGTAGGCAGTATAATTAATGTTTATTGCTGCGTTGATCACTGTAAATAAATGGCAATGTGATCTGACAGTCTAACTCAGACCATAAAAATGTCCATCTTTACACTGCATTTATTTTACTGGTTGTCATAAACTGTCAGCACAATCACGTCCCATACTAAGGCTTTGCAGAGGTAATGCTACATGCCAGCACATAGTGAATAATTGTGATCACTCTCATATCTGTCTCATATCTGCTACAGCCAATAGCCGCTTAGCTTAGCTTAGCATAAGGTGGAAAATGGCTAACCCTCTGTCTAAAGGTAACAAAATCTGCCTACCACCACCTCTAAGGCTCAATTATTTACACATTGTTTGAAGGGTTCATTTGTAAAAAATAAAGATTTATTTTTGATGTGCAAGCCGTGGAATGTCAATCAAATTGGTGTTGGTTTATTCACTTTAAGAATGGATTCAAACTGTTTTTGCAAATGTACTCTTTATATCTTCTTTTTTTATTCTGAACTAAAATCAAAAGTCTCTGTTAGCTGCCTCCCGGCATTTTACCTGCCGAGAAGTAGACCGAAGCAAAAATCCCTTGTAAAACCGCAACTTTTTACATTGCTTTTGTAAGGATTAAACAAACAAGATATAACATGAAAATTATTGAGTTTAATAAGAGGTGCTTAAAGTACATTGTATTGTACTGTATTTACGATCATAAAAGTGTATTACGGATTATTACATGCGTTTAAAGGGAACAGGAATGAAAAACATAAATACTAACGGAAAATTGTGATTAAAAAATGTATATTTAGCTGGGAATAAACAAATAAGATTATCAATGCAATGCTCTAGCTGACAAAAGCCTCATAGAAGTGCAATTTCTTCGTCCAATAATCAGTGTCAGTATCACATTGCACTGATGTGATGTGATATAAGCAGGGAGTCAAGTCAATGTCTCTGATGTCTGCCTTTGCAATAAAAACGACATGTGCAGAGTGGCTCACAGCATGTAGGCCTACCAACAGAGGAGGAGAGAGAGCAAGTAAGAGATCATTTTATATGCAGGTAGACAAATCCAAACAGATTTAGAACAATTAAGACACTGTAAAAGTTACCAAGGTTAATGAATACATTAAGAGTAGAAGACGAGGATAAGGGAGAAGGGAAAGGAAATCAAGACAGTGAAAATGACACTGATGGGAAGAGAACAGTGAGATGTGGTGATTATTAACAGATGGACAAACTGGGCCTGTACTGAGAAAATGAAAAAAATAAAAAAGATATATATATATATATATATAAAGAAATAAACAAGGACTAACATAGAAAGCAAATAAAGACAGAAAATCGGAGGAGAAACTAAATATGAGAGAGGACTGTAAAGAAGTGTAACATGAAGAAAGATGGACAGATAGAGGCAGAAAAAAAGAGAGAGGCTGATGCAGAAAAGACGGAAGCGAGAGGAGAAGACAGTGAGAAAGGACACACTTGACATTTACCTTCCATATTCTTCAGTAAACAAGAGGTGGAGGGATGATCAGGGGAGAGAAAGGGTGAATGAATATGGGAGTGTCGCTGCGCAGCTGTATACATATTGAATATGTGCCGGACCTCAGAATCCATCCACTACTGTCCCCCAGCAGAGGGTCAGTCCTCGCACTTGATGCTGTCTCCTCTGAAACGCAATCATTCAGCGACACAAACAATTACATGGGCTGGGATGAATCCTTCAAAGTGGTCATATGTTTATCTTCTTGATAGGCCCACATTTGAAATAATCTCTATGTATGAAATGAAATCAATCATTGGTCTCATTCTAGATTCCTGCTTGTGATATTGTACATCAATTTCCAGCTGCTGTGTGTGATGAGGGCCCCTCATCACACAGGGCTCTAAATACGAGCCCTGTGAATTTGCACGACCTCCTCAAACTGCAAAGCGTGATCTTCAAGTGTTCACCACCGCATCAAACTTCTATTTGGCGGTGGAAACTTGGTCTGGTTAGAGGCAAAATGCATCATAATAGAAAACCTAATTGGTGTAGCCAAATGAGAATTCCACCATAGTTTCTGCCAGTCTTTTAATTTCATTTGGACCGTAACTTTGCTGTCATAAATGCATATCCAGACAAGAATGGGGAAAACAGAAGATTTGCGGGGAAAAAATGTCAAAAGTCAACATTAAATTATGTTTTTTCCACACCCCAATGCCAACACGCTCTACATGGTTCAGGTTCACGGATGCCTAAAGATCCACAGTACATGTACAGCGTTGGAGGCGGGGCCCCATTCATTCTAATGAAAGTTGTTTAGTGGCTCATAAAGCATAAAGTTTGACTTCAGAGTATAAAAGTATCTTTATCCAGATGCGTTCAGGTGCTGTGCTGAGCATCGGTCAGCTTACTTCGGCCCCTTCCTGTAGCTTCATATTTCCCACACAGATGAAAGAGGGGTGTCGAGCAACGATGAAGTCAGAGTTTTGTTTTTGTTTTCCATGTTGGATTCCTCTGCCTTGGGTTCCTATATTATTAAAATGGTATTGCAGGGACAAAAAAAATAAGCAAAGGTTCCACCTAAAGCTTTGTTTGTACTCACGCTCGGCATTATTCTCTCAAAACGCCAGAGGGCGAACAAACAAAATGAACTAATCAAAAAGACTTTGTATTTGTATTTCTCTGTCAAATCATATCTCATATTCATGGACTAGCCTACTTTATTGCCTTTGTACAAACCTTGTAAAGAAACAAGTCAAGTATTAAATGCATTATAGAGAAACAAAGGTCCTGTAAACAATTTGATTTGGTTCACAAAATATATTCTCAAATGAAGATTTTTAAGACCTCCACTTGCGCTAGCCGCGATGTCATTTTCTGGGCATCACTGTTTGGGGTGAGCAGAGAGCCACAACATATTGTCTTTCAATCAGCAGCAGTTTTCATGAAGGATTACCTTTTAAAGGGTGACACAAATAAACTGGAGCGTGGTTTACCCCCTTCTGTGGCGTCATAAGACGTGACCCCCAAAGGAAAAGGAAGTACACTGTGAACGACAAACTCCGCTGACTTCCTCGCTTGGTTTGAGCAGTAAATACAAATCATCATCTCATCACAATAATGAAAAAATGAGACACAGTAATGTATATAAAGGTTAGGACTGAATTATTCATAATCCAGGTCGCCATATTCTGCTGCAGATTAAAAGTGGTGGAACTGTGTGTGGCTGCATATCCGTACATTCAGTCTTTAGTGTTTCCTGTATGAACCTTTGTGTGTGTGTGTGTAACTCTGTGTGTGTGTGGCTAATTGGCTGTCTGTGTGTGAACATATGTATCAGTGTGTGTTCATGTGTTGTTTACCCTCCTAGGAGAGGTGACTAGTCACTGATTCAGCAGAAATGCCCAGCGTGGGATGAACTCTCGCAGCGGTCATACAGGAACACACACACACACACACACACACAGAGAGAAATAGACCACTAAAACATCTCTCTGTATTTTTTACATCATTTTTTCATCTCACTCCCTTTAGACCTCGACTCTTTGCTCTCTGCAGTCTCTTCCTCCACCGAACCAGACTGGCCCGAGGCGGACATGAATCTCCCGCTGTGAGCGCTGTGTGTGAACGCTGTTTTTTGCCTTCCGCCCTGAATGTTTGTCTTCTGTGTTGTCCACGGTGAATGTGGGGGTTTGAATGTGTATTTATATGTGCAGCATCAAGTCCATTTATGACAATCTATGACTAGTTCAGCAAAACCGATCTGTTACTTACAAAGCGTTGAACTTTTAACACTGCATATGCAACAGTAGTGATGTGTGAAGATTTATTCAATATCATTTCGATGTGGAAATACATTTAAACTCTGAACTTTCCACCCGGACACTGAACAGTTTGTTAGAAACCGAACTGTGCGTTCTCTCTTCTGAGCCTCCTTTTCCTTCACCATTCATTGTCTCTATGTGAGAGAGTCTTGCCATTCACCTTCAGGCTACATCCACACTACCGCGTTTCCGATTCAAAGCGATGGACACAAAACAGAGGACTTTCCTTTTCTTATTAATGCTTATTTTGTTCTGCACAACTTTTGTGAAGTCCACACAGAAACTGTAAAGGAACAAAAATCATCAATTGCTCTCACGACAGGCCTTGACTTCAGCCACCCAGCAGAGCTTTTTAAACAGGATCAAGGAATATTTGATCACTGAATGTCCTGTAGCTGAACAATACTGCTATAAGATTTAGAGTCCCACAGGCTAGACTGGTAATTTTAGTTTGATTACATTAATTGCACTGCAGCCCCTTATTTACAATCTGATGTAATATACGTTTGTAGTATTTGTTGTTTTCTGGTTCAATGTTGTGTTATGCTATGAAACAGTGGACGCTTTGGGACATGAGACAAATTTCCAAAAAATATTCAGATCAAAATATGCATCAATTTGAGTTTATAAAAGAAAATGTATGGCAGCTACGCAAACAGAACATCTAGTTTTCCTTCTAAAACCAGTTGTGAGTGTTCTTGACTCTTGACGCGGATTCTTGTCAGGTTCAGAAGTCAATAAAAACTTGACTACAAGGAGAACGCTTAGGCCTCTAATAGAGAGTGGAGGGCGGTCTAAGTGGAAGGCAAACATTTTGTAAGATCCCCTATGCCGAGAGCAGTTCAAGATATTTTCTGTAGTGGTCTCACATCTATAAGGCTTGGCTTTAATTAGGATTTGGTAAATATATATTTATAACAATGTGAGCACCTGCTGCTGAAACACAAAAGGCTTTAGGCCAGAAAGCACACAGTGCTCAGGCCCAAGACTGCACCAGCTCTCCTCAGTATGGATTAAAAGGTAAATGCTTTTTTGTTGCCAAATTTTCTTCTTTTGTCTTTTTCTTCTTTCTTTTTGTCTCGGCCCGGCTTTTCTCTTTTGTCTCACCTCCACAGGTGTGCGAACAGCTGGGCAGAGAAGCAAACTACTCTGATCTGCAGGAGCACCTGGACAAGGCGAGACAAACTACAGCGTCAGCAGGAACAAAGGAGAGTAAACGGTGACACCTGTTGTACAGCTGTGCAGTAAAAATCCTGTTTTTAGAGAACTTCGTCATTTTAAGCATCATAGTGAAATTAACAGTAATGTCAACAAGGCAGTGTCCGCTGCTTTTGCTTGGATATGACCTGATGGGAGTCCTTCTTCTTCTGGACAAGCAGAATGTCTGTAGGACACTCTTTCTTATATCTTTTCCTGGGCTGAGAACAGTCTGCTCTGAAGAGGGCTTCAGTGTTGTGAGTCCAGTCCAGTTCTTTATTGATTTGGACACTGAGGTACTTGATTGAGTCCACCCACTCCACCTCCTCTACCTGATGACACGCAGGACTGGGGTCCACCACAAGCTTCCAGGTGAGAGTTGGTGAAAATGTGCGCCATTATCCCCCATATAACGTCTGCACCTCTCTATGACTGCCAAGCCAGCTGTGGTGCAATTCTGCACTGGTCATCCGCCATGTTGGAGGAAAGTTAACAGGCACATCTCTTCATCAAACCACCACTTCACCTCTGAATGGCTCTGTTTTGTTTTTGTTTTTTTTGATAGCATAAAACCTACCTGCTGAACAATGTAGCTGCAGTTGCTAAAAGTTCATTGTTACACACTTTCGATGTAACACCTTGTCCTTGAGGTGTAAAGCTTTAAATCATAAAAATATCGAATTTGGTCAATGTTTCTAAATTAATAAAAGGTCTCTGGTAAACTCTCGTTTTAAAAAATGTTTATCTTAATTACTTTTGATAACCTAAAATTGTGGTCAAAATGTTCCCAATATTCACCACAATTAAAGTATATAATATACTTGTTTTCAGCGCTTACATACGGATATGTTCATCATTATTCTGTCCTACTCATTAATCTAATATGAAAACATAAAGAATGTTTTGTGTGTCAATCAATCAATGAGTCATTGTCAAAGCTGTTGCTATGACGCATTCTAACCTGTTAGAATGCTAACGGTTAGCCGTTATGCCGAAAAGAAAGTTGGCCTTTTCTAAAGAGCTCCAGAGGCTTACTCCGTCCTTCGCAAAGTACCCGATAATGAAAGCGCACTGGAAGAGGACATTTTCAGTTGCGCACGGTGGAAATGTCGATAGAAAATATTATATTAAGACTGCCAGATAGCAATATACAATAGCACTCCTACGGTACGTGCACGAACGTGCAGTATCTTCAGGGTCCCCCTTTGGAGGTTTGAAAGTATGGTCACCCAAGCTCAAGGTATTTATGAAAAGGACAGATTACATTCAACTCAACAATCAAATTCAAGCCGCTGCTTGTTTGAGTGCTTTTATCATCTTTTCTTAGTTCAGAAAACTTAAAAGTAATTTAGTGATTTTGAGGAGATTCTATTCTGAAGCACCAACCTTCAAAATGCATTCCAGTGATGATGTGCATCATTGTGCATCCATGTGTCTGTATATCTCTATAAGTCTATCTACATATGCAAATGTGCATGTGTCTTTAAGTGTGTGTACGGCTCCTTTTATGCACGATGTGTGTGTGTGTGTGTGTGTGGGCAGAGGTTAATTTAGCCCAGCAGTGAAGAGCCCTTGATAAAGAGCAGCCTGATCCCTGTTTAATTACCTTCCGTCTACATTTCATTGGCATACACTGGGTCATAGGTGTCTGTCGTGTGATGAATGTAGGATTTGTCTTCCGAGCAGAGACACTCGCGCGAGACAAGACACACTCAACGTCTGTGTGAGTGAGTACTTGTCCGACATTTCCCCATGAATATTTGTGTCTCATGCGTACAAACCTGAGTGACACAGGCTTTAGTGTGCATGTGTGTGGGTGTGTACTCTAGAGTCCGATGACATGGGGGGGGGGGGGTAAGAGATGGAAAGGTTCCAGAAAAGAGAGTGAAGAAGTAAAGGTGAGAGGAAGAGATGGTGAGTAGTAATAACCGGGGCGTCCCTGCAGCGCTCACACACACAAGCATTACAAGCGCTCTTATTTTCTATTGATGCCGAATAAAGTGGTCATGGTGGACTGGATCAAGGGGACCTGCGTTCAACTCACGCACAAATGCAAGCATGTAGATGCTTCTCTCCAAATCCACACAAACGTCGCTCCTCACGACTCTGTGTGTGTTGCTGACGGCGGGACCAAAATAACGTAAATTTAATTAGGCCTTAATAAAACGGCTGAGTGCAGCAATCAGCGACCCATCACCGGGACGGGAAACACGACCAGAATGAAATGACTGCACGGGGATGTGTATTAAAAAGGTAATAAACATAATTACACACACAACAGCTTGTCTTGTAATCGCTAAACAATACTGGCAGAATGCTAGTGGTCGTCCCATGCAGCTTTAACTTTCTCTCTCTCTCCAAGTCTTCCATCACTCCATTTCCTGTTCTCCCTAGTTCGTTCTGCAACACAGCTGTTAATGATCTATGCTTCACACATTTGTGAATGATATATTTGTCTATTCGCAGTGTTGTCGAAACAAGGCGGCTGCGATTTGAATTTGTTTTTTAATCTGTTGATATAAATGAGCAATTACTCTAAATAATTGAAGTAATAAACGTCTTAAATTCAGCAGATTCATGTAAAGTCAGCCTTCTAGTGTCACATTGTTGGCATAGTGAAGACATGGCATAGTGAAGACCTTCAAATGTAGCTCAATATCTGACCCCAGTTTACCAGTAGATGGTTACAGACAAAAGCATGGATTGTATCTGTGTGCTGTGGCTCCTGACGATGGGATTGTCACTATTGTTCTCCCCTGACAGTGACTACTTTTAAATGCACTTTATATTCCACTTTTATTTCGTTCATGACTATATTCCAAATGTGATATGCGTCACGTAAACAGCATATTCCATTTAGATATTTCGAATTAGGTCTTAATCCGAATGGAGAATTTTCCAGATTACCACATGTGGGATATGCCGATATTATCCGGGTTTTAGGAGCGTCCTTTAGAAATGTATACAGCGCATTCGGAATATGTGTCTTTAATTGGGATTCTACAGCAGTTTGCGACACACGGCCACACGCCTGTTTGCAGAGAAGAATGCCCCCAAAGAAAAGCCCATATTTCCATTTAGAAGGAGGAACACACCTACCTTTAAACTGAACTTGGGTATCAACATATTTTTACAAATATCACAAAGCTTACCTTTTCAAGAAGGTGGTTGAAGGAATGAAAGAGGGAGGCTGCCTTTGCACGGTCAAACAGTCCCCGTTAATCAGAATATGCACTGCTGCATGTAAACGGGAATATAAATGGAATATTTATTTTCATCAGCCACAGAAACAGCTGGGTATGAATGAGGCCAAAAGCCGTCATATTTTGCGTATGTTAACGTAGTCACTATTATCTTCATAAAAAGAATCGTACCATTATATATATCTTGAAAACATTTTCACTGTCATTAAACAAACTGAGCACAGTATGCCGGTGGTGCTTTGCCAGTGTAACTAATATTTCCTCTTTTTGCTCAATTCTTAGATTTCCAAACACATTTTCTCCATTTGGTAAACATTCTCCACACCAGCTACCTCAATCCACACCCACAACCCCTGAATCGCCTCCTGTGCATATATTTGTGCAAGCGACTTAGTGCAAGGACTCACATACAAAATTCAGACTCCTCACATCAGTTTAAAAAAACGTTGTTGTATATTGAATTTCTTTTGGTTCTCTTTTAACTGTAGTAATGATGGACTATTAAAGGCATTGCTTGCTGGATTAAGACCTCTTAAACCTTTACATTGGTTGTTTAATGCTGCTGACGTGGTTATCTGTTAATGACGGTGTATCAACAGAAATGTTCAAGGGTTTTCACACGGCCACAGCCGTTTCTTTCTTAGCCATTCAACTGTGAATAGAGATGTTCTGTAACATTTATTAAAAAGCCTGCATGTATTAAAATGAAAGGTTTTTCTCATATCACTCTTCTTGTCTCTTTCTTCCTGTCAGTCGCTCTCTCACTTTCGCACTCTTTTTTTCCCTCCGACTGCCTCCCTTTCTCTGTCCTTGAGCTGAAAATGGAGAGGTAGGCAGCAGTGAAGAGAGACAGATATTGGTTTGACACTCTGTAACATCTTTTTGTTAGGACCAAACTCATTCAGCTGTGTGTGTGTGTGTGTGTGTGTGTGTGTGTGTGTGCGTGTATGTGTGTGTGTCTATAAATGGCTGTGAGCATGTGCATGAATAGGCTTGTATCAATGTGTGTGTGTGTGTGCGCGTTGATGAAAAAACTCAGTGAGGTGACTCAAGGCTGGAGCTGCTTACGAAACCGCTGAACTATCTGGCAGATTTGGATGAACATAAATGAACATGTGAACAACAGAGGGGGGGGGGGGGGGATACAACACAGAATTGATGCGGTGGGCTTACGGTTGCTATAGGCAATCTCACTAATATTAATCGTTGGATGTAACTTTTACTACAAGGTACCAACGCCATTTGCACTGCCTTTACAGTTATATTATCATTACTTTATACTTTGTACCCAGACTATAGAACTCTCTGATTGTACACTCTTTTTGAATTGTAACAAATAAGACACTTTTTCACAAAAACCCGGGCCAACTCTATTTTTCATTGTTTCTTTTGACTCAGTTATTAACATGTTCTGCACGTCATTAAATCACACCTGCACTTTCTATAGAGGGCGGCAGGTATGATGTCCTTTTGTAGGCCAACCTGGCATCTAATGGATACCTCAACAAAATCCCCCTAATAAGCTCAGAGGCAAAGTTTAGGAAGTAACTTTGCCTCTTATATGATGTGCGACTGCAATCACCTGAAGTAAAAAGGCTCATGTTAGGTTAAAATCAAAATACACCACGGTCGCATGACTTCCACGTGAAGGCCACTAAGCTAAAGGCGGACTATCATTCGGCTTCATGACGTTTTGTAGTCTTATTTAGCCATTTGTTAGCGACTGCCTTTTTAAAGACACGTCACGGCTTCAAGAGGGTTTTCTGCTGCCGTATTTTGTATTTTAAGAATCTAAACAAAAACCCATTGACGTTGAGACGAGGTGACCGAACGTATAAAAATGCGAACAAAATGTTTTAGGACTCATTCCTGCAGCGCTCCATGGCATAATTATAACAATTTGAAGTAATCAAATGACATAATATCCTAAATCAAAATGTTTTTTTTGTTTGAAACGTTTCACGTTAAGAAATATGAAACATTGCTTAATATCTACGATAGGCTCGAGATATTCTGGCTCGTCTTTAAGCTTGTTCTGATCTGATCATCCACCCGTTGCTTCAACTAAGTCCTGATGGATTTCAGTGTTCCCAAATGTCTGCAATTTATTTAAGTCCAATCTTACCAGTCCCTGACATCTTTCTTTTCCTCTCACACACTATCACACTCAAACTGTCTTTCCATCTGTTTCTGAACCTGTCTCACTGGCCTCCCTCTCCCTGTGTCATCACATAGCACTGTTTATTGTTTTCACACTGTTTTACTCCAGAAGACAGATGAGACATTAGTGCTCTCCCAGGCCACAACACACACACACACACACACACACACACACACACACACACACACACACACACACACACACACTCATGCACCCTCCCAGGACATCACTTTAGACACCGTACACGCTCTCACTACTCTCACTAGACACATCTGGAAGTACATTTTTGCACATGCACACACAAGCCTCACATACATACACACTTTTGTTCTTAGTACCTCCATACTCTCCATCTGTTGTAACCCACGGCCATTGGACACAGCCATAAAGTTGCACACCGCACAACTCCAGAACATCTCTTTTCAGCCAATCACAGTGATTTATACAGCCACCCCCATGCTCTCCTAAAGATACCCAATGTATCTCTCATTGTCCTTTCTACACTTTCTCTCTGTTGCACCAGTTCCCCATCAGTTTACCTGCCGTTCACCAATCTTTCTTTCTAAATCACCATCCCCGAAAAATCACTCTCTCTTACATCTCTTTCTCTCTCTCTCCCTGCCCTCTACCCCCCCCCCCCCTTATTCTCCCTGTTCTCCCAGTTGGTTATTAATGGTTTTAATTTACCGAGAGGAAGGACCTTGGTGCCCACAGAGGCATCCCCTCTGCCCCTAGTGTGTATTTGTGTGTGTGAGAGAGACGGAACGAGAGACCCTCTGCTCATCCCCGTGTAGCCGAGCAGCAATAACGCTTTGTCTTCTTTAACTGTGCTGCTCCTTCAAGGTACCCCACATCCTTCTCCCTTCACCTCCTCCTCCTCCTCCTGCTCTATCGCTTTCTCAACTATCTCTTTTACTTTCTCCCACACACCTTGCCTTATTCCTGGTGTCCCTTTTCCATTTTCGTCCTTCTCGATATCCCCGGTATTAGCTCCGTGCACCGACATGTTGTGACTACTTGCCCCGGGTGTCCGCGCTTCCCCTGTTGGCTGGTTGTTTGACAAGGTTGCTTGTTATCATTTGTGCTACCGCCTGTGTTGCTGGGCAACCATCGATGTGGTGTTTGTTTTGCAACATGTGTCCCAGAGATCACTTGTCAAATAGAGTTCAGTGCTGTTGTGTTTTTTTTCCCGACCCCGTCTTCTGAAGCTCTTCCTGCGGTTCAAAGAACGTTGACGGGAAACAGATGCTGGATGTTCAGAATAGCACATTGAAGACTTATTTTAACGTACTTATTTTGTTTGTTTATCATATTCTATTGTACATTTTCATATTTGTTTTATTATGTCTTAAACTTTTGTCAGGTGTAAATGTTCTTGGAAATAAATACAAATACAAATTGGTGAATGAATAAAATTTTTCCAGAGATAAAAAAATACCAAATCTAAAGAAGCAATGCAACGCTGAAAATTAAGATTTGCTTAATTATGATTAGAGATATAAATCAATCAGCAGCAGGTGGTGGAGATGCTGTGATCATCTTTTCACAGCTTTAAACTGTTGGAGGAGACTCTGCACAAGAAGCGGTGTAATCAGTACACAAGTGAAAACACCTGTGTGGGTGGACTATGGCAGTCTGAGGCTCCCCTGATCCTGAAGTCATCACTGTATCTGGGTACACTTTCATATTCAGGCTGTAAAACTTGAAGACTGAGCCATCCAAGGACCCAGGCAAGGTAGATCCATAGCGCTTTGGCTACCCAGGGTGCCGTGGTGGGGTGGGGGAAAAAAAGGGCAATTTCACAAATGTTTTATTCTTGGATGTTTTTTACACAACATCATTAAACTGCAACGACCAATCAAGATCACAAATCAATTCACATGCACCTGAGACAATTACAATCTCGGTAATTGATTAAAAAAAAAATACTGGGCAATGCAAAACAATTACTCAAATATGGGATCGATGATAACTGGTTCAAGTCTCATATTGAAGCCGGATATTCTCCCATTTTGATTGTTGCAGTCTGTGTGATAAAGATGTTTTTTTTTTACTGTCAGTTGGATGTTAGATGAAGGTCCATGACCTAAACGTTGTATATCTGATATGCATCTGTCTTCAAGATGCACATTAGACAACACCTAGTTATAAAAATCATTATAAAAATGGGATTTATTGAGTCAGACATATTCCAGTGTTCCCTCACCAGACAATGTATATTCTGACAATGGCATCCTGTAGAAAAGAGAAACTACAGCCTCAAATGCAAGCGCACACACACACATGCAGTTTACATTTAACAGGAATGGCATCTATTCAAATTTTGAACTGTGTATTGGCTCGTATCTCTTTTCCACGGATGGAGAACTCTTCCTGGTTTGCTTTCTCTTCCACCATTTCCATATCTTTCTATCTTTCTCCCTTTCTCTACCTCCACACTCTTCTAGTCATCCTTCTCTTACTCTTTCTCAGGCTCTCTCCATCTCCCTCTCTCTCTCTCTACCTCTCTCTCGACCCAATTACTTCAGTCTTCCTTCATGTCAGATGGCCACACAGATTTCTGATCTTTGTCTCTGTTTCTCTCTTTAAATCTCTCACACACACAAACATACACACACACACATCCTCCGTCTGACAGGGAACTGATGCACAAACACACACAGTAAGAGGATATCAAGCAGGCGTGCTCACCATTAATATTTTACTAATATGACAGTTGGGTATGATGTGATTTGATGTGTGTGTCCGCATGTGTGTGTGTGTGTGTGATGTGCACCCATCACTTTTAATGAGGGCAGACAAAGCATATGGAGAGAGGCAGGGAGGCAAGCCGTTTTTCAGTGCCTTTTATTTTCCCTTTGAGTTCAAGTGTGTGTGCGCACGCTGTGTTTTCTGCCGTGTTCTCATGTGTGTGTGTGTGTGTGTGTGTGTGTGGATATGCTGAAATACATTTGTATTTGTGTGTGCGAGCTGCGGAGAACGGGGCACCAGTGAAACAACCGTAGTGGGAGACAAGGGAGTGTGTGTGTGTGTGTGAAGCAGATTGTTGCACAGTGAACGCATGGTGTCAAAAAGACAGATGGGTAATGTCAAGCAATTCATAACTGTGAAGTTCAAACTTTTTCTAGATCTTATTTAACCAGGCTGAGAACGCATTATTATTTACAGTAACAGCCTAGGGAGAGTAGTTGGAGAGGGATTACGCATGCACACACACGTGCACACACACAAACACACTGCACAATGTGTTTTTATCGGAGCTTTCCACCTAACAATTCTGCTGGAGCACGAGAGGGTTACATTAATTGCTTAACGGCATCAGTGCATCACTGTAGCATTCATGATAAATGTAACTGAGGCTTTGTTGAGCTTTGTTGTTAAAGTCTTGGTCTAATTTAGTAATGTTTCTATGTGGTAGCCTACTGTGTGTATACAGTGTAGTGTGTTCACTTGTCATGAGGCTCATTCAAACTCATCTTCTCTTGTGTGTTCACAGAAATTCCTGGAGTGGTCATTCCTGCTTGGATCCTCAAATGCAGTGTGGCATGGTGCACCTTATAATAACCTTAATTGGTCAAGTATGTGGGCACATACAATGAGTTTCACTCTGCTTTTTTTGCATGCTCTCTTGATGTACTTGCACAGAAAAATAAATATCGGCAAGGAAATACACACTATTTCTGAACAAGTGGTGGTGTGAAGGCTGGATGTTGAAAAGCTAATGCTTAACTGCATTGGTAGGTTTAATCTACATAAAGACGCAGTTGAATTAGATCCAAACATGTTGCACCAAAACTTTAAACTCAAATTTTAAATGTGATCCAGTATTAACCTTAAACGTGCACTTGAGGAGGTTTTTGCAATGGATTGATGGGAAGATTGGACCAACAGGCAGTCCTTCTTTTTTTTCTTCTTACTGTGCTATTGTTCCATTATTTGGCAATATTAATCCATTCGTTCGGCCAACAGTTTTTCTCAAAGGGAGGGAAATGAGAGCTTCTCTGCCGAGCCATCATGAGTAACATTTGGCTAACTAACTGACTTTTTAGTTAGCTAGCTCGCAAACAATAAAGTTCTGTTAAGGAATAGGGAGCAGACAAAAGTTAACCGGAATTGCTCAGTTTTAAAGCTTTCAAACATATTTTTGAAAAACTCTAATTCAAGCTAATCGTTGATTAAATGAATCCGCAGAGTTATCCGTTAAGATACAGTTACCTTCTGGGACTTTTATTTTGAAAATCTTGCCTCATCTTCAGTTTCCTGTTAAGATACAGTTACTCTTTAGGACTTTTTTTTATGAAGGGGTGGTACGACACCCTGTAAAAACTGGATGTAGCCTTGAACCCAAAAGCATGACAACACACCATCTCAAGTTCAGGTAGAAGTGGTTTACTTACTTACAAGCAGAGGGTCAAACCACACAGTCAAAAGGTAAGGGAGGGGCAGAAAAGAATAACAGAATAATTCCTGGAAAACTAGGCAAAAAGTATGGGTGGGGAAGCTTAGAGTGAGGTAATCAGAGGCTGAAGGGAGGCATTGGACCTGAAATGACAGGAGAATTTAGAGACTGGGTAAAACAAGGCATGACAGACGAAGTTGGGACACACCCGGATGTCGTACTGATTCGTAAAATAATATCTCTGGTACTATTGCCTACTGTATCCATCAATGCAAAGCACTGCAACGGTACAGTCTGTGGTCACAACAACAGTATTTCCGTTTGCTATGTTCTCAGTGAAATCGCTTCTGACAGTTTTTTTATGGAGAAGCACGCAACTGCGTAGATATTGAATATTGGCAATTTACGAAAAATGTACTGAGTTGAGAAGTTCCACCAACTGGCGTAACAACACGTTAGCGACCGCCGGTGCCGCTAGTTAGCCAGTCACACTCACAGACCCGGCTGTGAGCTGGCTTGTTGACAAGATTCTTTTATTTCCCTGTTTGATGGTTTGTTTAAATATCACAACGCAAATGTTCAATAAAAAGTAACGGAAAATTGTGGTTATCATCCTTTTTTGAGTTGAAAAGCTCCACAAGCCTCCATGTCGCGTTTTAACATTATTTTTAAACTGACTAAAACTAATTTGTTCTAATATTTGTTGGGATAGAATTGTTACTGTTCAGTTGCTGTAACTGAAAAGGCAGTTTGAGCACATTTTGTCGACCGACGTTTTACATTTACAGTCTCCCCTCTCCCTAATTTCACCATGAGCTGTTTGAATACATTAAGGGGTGGGAGAGATAATCCATGCCGTATCTTTTAGATTAAAAATTGGTCATAAGCAAAAAATAAA
Organism: Pholis gunnellus; assembly: GCF_910591455.1. NCBI lineage: Eukaryota > Metazoa > Chordata > Actinopteri > Perciformes > Pholidae > Pholis > Pholis gunnellus. Next base: position 21,286,272 of record NC_136533.1, on the reverse strand, counting down.
ATAATTCACAGGTCAATAAGTTTTTGATAATATCGGGAAAAGAATTGTCCAGTGCTTCAAGAGCTTGTTTAAAGTTTAAATCCTGGCTTGACTTCAAGTCACAAACATTTCATTTAACCATTATTCAATAAAATAAGCACACCAAGAGAGCTAATGCACACTTTGAAAAAAGAAAAATCCCAAAACACATGTACTGCCGATTACTTTAATGCCTCAATTATACCTATATTGTCACGGTTTAGGCTTTGCCCCCTTTGTGTCTCTGTCTCTGTAGCTCCGCCCCTGGTCTCCTCCCAGCTCCCTCCTGTGTCTGAGTGTGTTTCCTGATTGTCCTCATTCACTACACCTGTGCCCAATCACCTGCCCCTGGGTTTTCCCTCTGTCAACCCCTCTTATATAAACACCCCTGCTTCCCTGTTGTTTTGTTGGATCGTTTAGTTGCTTCCCTGTGTGCGCGCGTGCCATGTTCCAGGTTTGTTCCCGCCAGAGTTTGGACTTGGTCTTTTTGGACTTTGCCTTTCATTTCAGTTTGTATTTTCCGTGCTCCCTGTTGGAGTTGTTTTTGGTTCCTGTTTTTGTCCACTTTTGTGCCAGTAAATTAACCTTGCCTTCCACCTCGTCTCCAGTGTCTGCGCTTGAGTCTTTGCTCTACCCCTGCACCACATCCCATGACAAATATACTGCAAAATAAATCAATTGAACAGTTTCATACTGCATACTACTGACAAACGCAGTATGGAGGAAGTACTGTATACAGCTTTCTTCAGTAGCCTCTGCGTGTGTCAAACTGCATTAATTAGCTAATCTCAATCAGCTGTCCCTGTCGAGCAGCAATTTAAGGTTGCCGTGGTGATAGTAACTGCTAAATTAAGCTCAAAGTTTAAGCTATAAAAATGTAACTCCTATCATTTCAAGTTTTTTTAACTTTTATGAGAGGATTTAGGACCCCCGTTGAAATGTGTGTGTGATGTAGAAAAAGGGGGCAATAGGCGCATGTTAGTAAACCGCTGCTTGCTTCCCTCCTGGTGGTTCTGATCTCAGTTAACATTAGCTCCTATGGGGCTGTTGCTTGGAGCTCCTGTCACTTTCAGGCTGTTATGTCCAAATGTTTAGAATGGGTAAAATTGAGTTTGCTTCTACAGGGACATTGTTTGAATGAGCCAGCATTTTCCCACAGTTTTGACCTTAAATTATGTATAGAGAGTGAAAATTGTGGAAACGGCTGCAAGTTTGAGGTATTTCTTTCAAAAGATTTTAAAACTCCACTCCACACTAGCGATGATGTCATCCACTCTAGCTCTGAACATTCCCTCCAATACACTAATGTAAAACAACGAGAGGGGCTTTGAGATAGTTTAATATTTTAAAATAGTTTAAATGGGATTTGAATGTTAAATAAGACCAAGAATGTCTGAAAGTCTGATTGGAGTTTCTATGTGAATATATGAATGAGTAGCTAAGAGTTCAAAATGATTTCAGCATTCACACCTGCAAGGACAACAGAGCTGGACAAATAAAGGTTAATAAAAGACAGGATTGTTACATTATGTACACAAGTAGTGAAACATCTGTGTATACACTATTATATAACTATATATATGAAAAGCATCGATGACCAAGTCAAGTGTTTTGTAAGTTGTAAACAATACAAATATTGCAAACTAATATTAAAATAAATCAATAAAATAAAGCGCCTGTTGGCAGAGTTGTTATAGGACTGAAAAAGTACAATAATTAATATAAATATAAGTGACAAAATGTCTCACCAGTGTTTAGAATGCTGCTTTGATTTAAATAGCAAGTGAATTTATAAGCTAAGCCTTATTAGAACTGGTTAAATGCAGACTTCACCTATTTTCAACTTAATACCTTTGGTTCCAGTGGTGGATGTAAATGTATATGAATAATTTTAAACTTCCCTCTCTCTTCTTTGTTTTAAAATATCTCTCTGTTGATAAATGTATTCTTAGTAGGGCTTGCTCCCAAGCTGGTCAAAGGGGAGTCTTCCAATTTTAATTGGGGTAAGTATAGGTAGTGTAATGCATTAGCTTTCACCTTTGGTATTTCATTCTACCAGGTACAAAGATGGTTCTCTGCAAAGTGGAAACATAATAAGCAGTTTTTTGCTTATAATATACCCCATTCAGTTATATATCCTTTTCAAAATGTATTCTCCTATAAAATTCAGTCATGGCACCAAAAGCCTAGAGAGCCATTTTAGCACAGGGAAATGTTGCATTTTTGTTGAAGCACAAAAGGTTGAAGCTAGGAACAGTCAGTAGCACACAGCCTGTTGGGCCATTTCAACGTGGCCTCAGCAAATGGAAACCTCACCCAGGCTTTCAACTGGGCCTGAAAAGGTTTTGCAAGAGGGCCAGCACAGAGCATGAAACACATTTATTAAATTGGACCAGGCCATTCTCTGTTAATCCAGTATTAAAATAAGTATGTCTTTATGTTACCCTCTTTGCATTCACAATGGCTACATACAAAGTCTATGCACAGACGCGATGAGACTGGAGTGGCGCGTATTCGCGATGGCGTGGCACGATTGATGCAAATTTAAAATGTTCAACTCGGGCGAAAAAAATCACGTGATGCTGTGGCACGATAGCCTATCAGCGTTGAGATGCTCCTCCTGTCATCACTGACGTCCTGCCGTTGTTGAATCAGGAAACAAATACTGTAGCACCCAGAGCTCTACGACACCTCATATTAGCAGAGACCGGACGAAACTATGTGTACTAATGTATGTGTGTAAACCATATGGTACAAATAATGAAAAAGACGCTGGCGTATTTACGCCGATGGAGCTGCTACAATATTAGCATAGAATAGCACCGAACGATTCAACAGTTATTTGCTTGTCGTCTTGCGGAGAGAATTACCAAAACATGAATTCAAACTTTTTACAAATCGGCATCATTACGTAGTTATTTCGGCATCACTTTTTGTCCGTTTATTGCAGTTAAATCCCAGCAAAATCTGTGTATTTTGGGTTCGTACAGCTGCAGTAAACCAGCAGACGTGTGGCTTGCTAGACACGGAATACACCTCGATGAAATCCACGGAGCGCCTCCAGATGATGTTATAAATCCAGAAAAGAAGACGTTTAGTGTAATAAATAAATGGTTTAGTTGATAAAGGCTTCCAGGGCGATAAGCCACACCCCCTCTCTAGCTTTAAGTAACAAGTAAAAAGAATAATTCACAGAAAATATAAGGGTGTGTGAGAGAAGGTAAGGCAAAGGAGTACAGAATTCTGTGTGTGTGTGCGTGTGTGTCAGCGAGAGAGAGAGCGAGAATAAGGACATGGCAGTCTGAAGGCCAGACACTGAAACAAAATTGTGCTAAATGTCAGTGTGTGTGTGTGTGTGTGTGTGTGTGTGTGTGTGCATTCACTTCACCTTCTGCAGACATGCAAGCCTTAAACTCCTCTTAGCCTTGCACACACCCATACACACTCCCACCTCATTAGCAGCAGGACATGACATTTCTGGACCATTCTGGCCAGTCGTGTGGAGGAGGAGGGGGGAGATGACAGAATCCTTAATTCCTCGTTTTGACCAGAATTCATTCTCACTCACTAATAGAACGAGAGGAGAAATACGTCCTAAGAGTTTATTGAGGAGACATTGACAGGAAAGATTATAGGCCAGCTCAGGATGTCTTGTATACACAAAGTCAGTGTATGATGTGGCAAAAAAACAAACCACATGTCTTGAGGATGCAACCTGCAAAAAGCCACCATGACGCGGTGTAGGGGGCCAGAGGAGCCAACAACGTGAAATTTACATCTGAAGTCACAGAGTTGATAACATTATTGTTTTCACGTGGATGGGACGTGTCGGCAACGTGTCAAATTTTCACAAAATCAACGCACTTAAAAGGTAAGAGGGAAGGAGACGGAGCAGTCTTTCACAGACTCAGGGTCATAGCAGCACGCCCGCTTAACCGCCAACACACACAAGTGATAACTCTGTGAAGCTACAGAAAGAAAAAAAAAAGACACTAATTTACCCGTCTGTGCTCGTACAGACATGCGTCCTCATCTAGAGACGCCGCTGGTGCAGCCTGGTAGCAAGCTGCTGGTTAATCACTGTGCTAATGTCACTAAATTGATTGGTTAGTCGGGTCATTTTGATGTTTAATAGAGAAACCACAAGGCTAGATGACTAACTGGTATGAGTCACTTCCTGATTTCTCTCTATCTCTCTATCCATCCATCTATACTGTCTGGGTTTACGTGCAATGTTCTACATATTGACATTTTTAATGTAAAATATGTCTTGTCAGAATACATCATAACAGCTGCAGAGAACAGGGTTTCATATCCCCCTGACATCCTCCATAATTGCGATGTTCACCCAAATTACTATAATTATTTGTTGCCTGTGGGACTGGACACTGGCGCAAACTTAGATGTGACCACATGCCGGTTCTGTACTTTTTTCAGCAACCAATGTAAAATGAAAATCAGATGTGGTGAGTGTGTGATCCTGTGAAGTGCAGCTAACAGTCTCCTCCATTCGGATGTCAACCCATAACTTAAACATTTGGGATACTCAGGTACAGTATGGTCTATCCTACAACCCTTTTACAAAAGCCATGATAAGAAAGCTTATATCCCTGGTTAAGAAAAATAATGAAATATAATATAAATATTTAGTAGATATATTAACACGCAAACAATTCCATCCAAGTAATAAATCACAATTATCCTTTGATGATGAGGGTGCATCAAAACAACCTGTTCTTCAAATCCATTTTCTGTTGCTTTCTCCTTCCATGTCTTCTCTACCTTGCTGTCTATTCTCTTCCTTGGATCCTTTGCTCTCCCTCTCTTCTATTTTCTCCTTTCTTTCTCTCCTGCAGAGGGATTGCTGACGGGACGACTGACATACAGTTTGTTGGTTTGGCACTTTCCGTCTCTCAGGGGGCATAGGGCCGGCGAGGCTGAAAGAAACATTGTTGGAGAAAAAGAATAGATTGAGGAATGAAGGTAGACAAAAAAAAAATAATCCACCTTCTCGCTCTTTCCCCCCTCTCTCGATTACCGCTTTCCGTCTCCCCTCATCCCCTTCCTGCCCTCCCTCTCTCTGGCCTTTCCATCGCATTGATCAGAAACACCGCCGCCACAACAGAGAGGAGAAAAAAACGCTTTGTGATAACTTTGGCAGGTGAGAAGGAGGGAGGCAGAAAAGAAAGAGATAGAGAAAGATGACAGAATAAAAAGGAGACAGGCTGGGAAATGAGAGAGAGAGAAAGGAAGAAAGGAGGCGGGGGGGGGGGGGGGCGGGGGTGGTCTGTTTGAATTCTCCATTAAAAGAATCAACTGCAGCCCAGGAGAGATAGAGATGGATGAAAAGACAGAGAGACAGTGAAAGAAGGAGACAACGGGTTAATCTCTCTCTCTATCATTCTCTGACACACATGGTCACACAGGTTTGCACATACAGGCAATCCAGTATCGATGAGAGCTCCTGGAATTGATAGTATAATTCTGGCAAAGCCCTAACACCTGTGGTACAGAAACAGCTGTGTGTGTGTGTGAGAGAGAGAGCGGGAGTTTGAGGTGGAGGCAGAAGATGATTATTTTTCCTACCGGCCACAGAAGGGCAGGGTGCTTACAAGAGAGCATCCTTTGTATCAGGGATGAACATTTAAAGGAAAATATTGAGTTTATATATTATCAAATGTACATTTCAAATAAATCAGTCAGAGAAAAGTCTTTTGTAAACTTTTCCCTTCAATTATTTCACTGATATATAGTTATTTTACACTTACACAGGCCCAGAATAAACACATGCGCACACATTAGGGCGCATAGACGCGTTTGGAGAGTGCCTTGCTCAAGGATGAGGATGATAGACAGTTTGACAATTTGTAAGAGTCTTAAAGGTCAAAATGTCCTTTGACGTGAGCGTGGCTGCTTGATTTCACATCTATTCAATTTACTAATTAGGCAGAACATCATATAGAAATAAGGATGATCATCTTCACAACTCGTCATCCATACTTATTTCTTCGGTCTATATGTTTTCTTGATGAGGCAGTTTGTGCTTTGAACGTCAAGAAAGCACCTTAAACTAAACTCTGTCTAACTAAATATTGAATTGAGCTGAATGGGATTTTATCCTCGCGAAAGAACTCTGTGGCGCTGCAATCTTTCATCCTCAAGGTCACTCAGAGAGGCGTGTTTTCATTACATTATCCTCCGTCAAGGAGGAATGTTTCTCTTTGAAAGGGTGAGGGAAATAAGACAGTTGGCTAGAGTGAACGCAGTTTTGATGACACAACAGATGTTCCACCGTTCATAAACCTTGACCCGGGCAAAACAGGAAGAGGACAACAGCAAGAGAAGAGAGCTGATAAAACCTAATAAAGGTGGAAAAAAAAGAGAGAGACAGACAGGTTGAGACATAAGAGACAGGAAGTGGGTAAGCACTTTTCATCTCCATATTTTTTGAAGATGTCTTCTTATGATAATCAGGTCCTCTGTGTGAGCACAAGGAGGATGTAACCTGCTTCGTCCACAATATGCTGAAGCGCAGTCAGTAGAGCATGAGAATGTAGAGGCAGGGGAAATGTGGTGGAAAAGTTTTTTTTGGTCAATGCCTGAAGATAATAAACATCAAGATGCGTCTATTTAAACTCTCATCAACTCATTGATTTACCACAGACATTCACCAGCATATTTTCGGCACGGACAGATGGTGCCATGCAATTGTTCCGACAGACCATTATTCCGAAACCCCAAGAGTCCAAAACATTTCCCTTTGGACTGAAAGCCCATTTCTCCGAATGCAACATGACATTGCGGTCACGTTTTGTTTTTTCCAACCATGACCCGCCATATTCTACCTCTGGTTGGCTTACCCAGATATTCTTACTTAAATCCATCAAGTCTCGCATACGAGTCCGAATCAGTATAGGCAAATATGAGGTGGTTAGTGGCAGTAGTGTTTTAATTAAATAGTGAGATTTTGGCAAAAATCAAAGTACCATGCACGTTCAGCTTTTAGACCAGTAGCTGATGCCTGCTCAGGTAGTTGCTCTTCGACTATAAGCCACATGTGCATTAGTGCGTCTAACTTCATGTGTTGAAAGTATGTAGTCGCAGAGTATCCATACATATATGTAAGGGTAAAGGCCTTCCACACTTTGACCTCATCTCATTAATCTCCTCAGGGGAAGAAACAAGCTCCATTCATTAAGTTGTCATCCTGTTAGGAGACCTCGCTACAGAATTGGCTAAGAGACCCTCATCGTCTTTACACACCTGCCAAACATCCTGGTCCCCCCCCTTCATTCTGCATACATGGCAACAAGATCCTTTTCCTTGTTCCTTTCTTTGGTCTACCCCACTTTTCTTCTGCCAAAACACATGCTTCTGCCAATCTCTTAGATCAAAGGACACAGACAACTGCCCCAGCCAAAGACTGAATGTTACACGCCAGCCCTACACCAGACCTGACAAAAACACAACATGTTTTACTCTCCTGCCAAAGGAGCCTGTTTGGTTAACCCTTTGTCTACCAACATCATGTAATGGAGACCCTGCCAAAAGGTGCATCTAGTAGCTTGTACACCACTCTACTTTTAATTTGCGTACCATGTCTTATGTGTGTTATATCCTGCACCTCAGAGTTAGGGGTGTGTATACTACAACATTTCTAGCCACGCTAGTGGTGTGGCTCCAGGGATAACGATGTCAGTCAGTCAATCAGTTTGAGATGTGTCCAGAAGCTCAGACATCATTTTAAAAGGCACCTGTATTTCAATCAGGATAGACAAGTGAGATGAAAAAAAGATAATTGTTTATTATTAACAAATGATATGTGATGATAAAGTCTTGACAGAGTCTTTGGCACTTGGACTCTACAGGGAGATTTGTAATCGGGGTAGACACTGGTGGTGGTGGTGGTGGCTGATGAGGCTGATAGAATAGTGGGTTGATGAAGCTGACGGATCTGCAAAGACTGGGCGGTGATGGGGAGGTGGAGGGGTGCGTAACAGCAGGATGAACGTACTGAAGGTAGAGAGACAATCATATTTAAAAAGAGACAGAAGCAAGATGATAGGCTAACAATGTAATTGTTTCGTTGTGCTGTTGGATAAAAGGAGACCAGCTCATCTAAACAGCTGATATCATGATTGACAGCAAGGAAATTATAAGTGAGCATGCCTGAGGAGTGAATGGCAGATGTATGAGAAATAAACTACAAGAGAATAGTCTTCCTGACTGAACTTATGCTAGGGCGGACCCTTTGACGTGTTTGTCACAGTAACATCAAAGTCAACAGAACTCTCTTGTGTCTGGGCGCTGGATCAATGGATCCTATTTATTCTGTGAATAATTTGGGCTCTACAAAAACCCGATGAAAGTATTACTCATCCTGATATCTCGGCTATGCCAATGGCACCATGTATTTTTCATCTGCATTCTATCAGACATGATCTGTGTGTATCTCTATTGTGTTTTTGCCTTTACAGAGAAGAGCAGAAAGAGAAGAGAAAAACAGAAATAAGAGGAAAAGCAGAGGGCAGGTGAGAGCTGTGATGAGGATCAGTTGTGCTCAATACCAAAACCATGGCAACCCATCAGTGTTACCTTGAACCATGGATGTATTAAGAGAAGTGGATACAGGGTTGGAGGCGGGGCCCCGTTCATTCCTGTTTAAGTGGCTTAGTGTCACACGAAGCCAAAACAGATTTACTTCAGAGTATATAATTACCCGGACCTTATGGCCCATTGATGCATTTTACAACTTTTAGGACCTAATGATTTAAGGGCTATTCAAGTGTTCATACTGATTTAACTAAAAAAAAATATCCGTTGAGTTACAGACTGTTAGTCTCTTTCCCAATGTAAGTCGATGGGAAAAGTCTTTTTGGGCCCAATGGCATCACATGATTGACCCGAAAGTTGTAATTCCTCAGTTTTGGCCACTATGTCAAATTGGCCTCAAAGCCCCAACATAAAAGTAGAAGTAATGCTTGAACATATAAAAATTGGTGATGAAGCTTTTGTACCCGCTTTAATTATTGTTTCTATTTTCGACAAGCTGCTGCCATTTTCAGTCTGTAAGTTGACTTGAAACTCTAATTACATCCAAATTTGGAATCTTGCTAGCTGAGTGACGCGTTTTTCTTTGGCGCGGAAAAGGAAAAAGGAAGCGATTTGAATCACTGAAAGAATATGAGATGTGGGCAGTGATTCAGAAGACTGAAACATAGTTGCTATTGTACGTACTAACTAACTTTGTATTTTTGGATGTTGGTTGGATGTTACACAGAGAGAGACAACTTTTTTTAACTGTAAAATGTCGCGCTTAATACATATCTTAGTTACAAATAAATTGTGTGTAAATGTTATGTGTGTAATAAAAAAAAAGGCAGATATATTGTAAACATTTTAATTCTACAATATTGGTATTGTTTTGGTTTTAAAAATCCAGTATTGGTTCAACTCAACATGTATGCCCTACAGAATAAAGCATCTTCATCAGAGGATCAAAAGAGATTAAAATCGATCTCAATTCATTGACAGAGATTACTGATAATGACGGGTGACGGTCTCAATTATGAATATATCTTCAAAACGTGATGTTTTAGAAGATATTTAATTCCTTCCAGTAAAATGGGTTGTGGGGGTATGTGGTGATTGTGCACAGACTGAGCACAGATATTTGAGGTCAACAGTGAGGACAAGAAAGCACTACCTCTAAAGTGGGTGCCATGGACAGCCCTCCACCTCAGACACTGTATACAGACTAAAGCAGACACACAAACAGGTGAACAAATGGCTATAATTAGCTGTGCTGATCAATAGGACTTTAAATGAAACACACTTATCATTGTCAGCGAATTAGCTTTTGTCCTGGCTGACAACATCGTGAAACACTGTGTAAACTGTAGGTTTGTTTCCCCAACGCATTCTCACTCCCAACTCGTCAAAGACCAACGTTTGGTCAGTATCCCTCGGCATCGGAGATGGACGCACTAGGTACCCTCTACAGTTAGTAACTTGTCGGTATGGCGTGCCAATATACGCTTGTTACATGCATAGTGGGCTTTCAAAATAAACTTCCGTCTTCAGGAAGTTAGGTACAGGCAACGAAACAAAACCACCATATTAATATCACTTACTAGCAACTCACGTCACTACCGAGTTACGTGACTAGCGACTCACATGATCAATGACATTAACGACGAACTTGACTAATGATTGACGGGATTTTATACTGTCACATTCTCTGGCGTTTCACTAGTGCTAGAGTTAGTTTAAAGCCCGATACATTGCATACAGCCTCTAAAGGGGGGGGGGGGGGGGGGGGGGGGGCTATGAGCAGTGGTCGGTATTTGATGAGTTGGGAGTGACAACGGGTTGGTTTTCCCAATGGAGACATGAGGAGAATTGGAACACTATTAGCTGGGGTCTCAGGGACCACTTAACGCTGACAGAGACAGAGAGAATGAAACAAGAGGGGAGGTGCAGAGTGTGTGCTTGTAGGGGGAGGGGCGGGTTTAATGTATTTGACGAGGCCAAAGTTCATTCCATCATTAATAATGCTGTGATGTCTGCTGGAAGGAGCAGTTAACCCCCAGTCCTCAAGGCCTGGCACCTACAGGTGTTTGATCCTCTGTGGTAATTAATGCACCACACCTGGAGCTGCTCTCAATATCACAGACTTTTGTTGCCTTCAAATGTATTTTTGACACAGGAAATTGAGTACTGGATACACTCTGCATCAAGAGCAGTTTAAGCCATGCTGCTATGTGGCTGCATTTCAAACTTTTAAAGATGCCGGCATGTAACAACTGAATACGCTGTCAGAAACATTTCTTGCATCTCAATCAATCGAAGCAGTTTTTCCAATTTCAACAGAAAATTACATTTCAAGGCAAAGTTGGCAACCCCAAAATTGAGTTTAGCTTTTCCAATCCCCAGTTTTGACGGAACTTCTTGTTTTGTGGTATCTCACCGCTAACGCAACTAACTTCGAGACACAACAAGGGGTAGAGTTTTACGAGGGGATTGAATTGCTGGGGTGTATGTAGAAAGCTTGAAATCCCAACAGTCATAGAGGTTAGAGCAGAGCAACTGACGATGATGAGCATGTACAAATGAATATCATGTTTAAACATTTATATTCTACATATTGTGTGGAAAACATGTCACAGTTCAACTTGATTTGACAGGTGTTATGTCCTCTGTGTGTTTACGGTAGACCCGTGCTTTAATGGTATTGCCCTCCATAATATTTGCAGCTTACATCAGCGCATACAAGTACTCTGTGTCCCAGTACAGCAGGATGAAAAGAAAAAAAACAGATGACACCGCAGGTCAAAGTCCCATGAACCCTTTGTGATGTGTTTTAATTTAAATACATCAAACACCATATTCCCTCCTAAAATACACAGTGAGAAAAGAGATTTTGATATTCAAAAATATGAATTGTTATATAAGGGACATCAAATTACATGGCAGGTCATTTCTTGCTCTTGAGCTTCAACACATCCGAGTAAGCGTTTTCTGACTTGTTCCGTCATCGACCTCAAAATAAACACGATTAAGGTCACGTGACCGTGCATGCGTTTCTTTGTCTGTACTGTGTTGACCTGTCCAAGGTGTACCACACCCAACGCTTACAATCCACAGCTTTAGTCTGCACTGTTTCATTTAAATTCATTTCCATATAGCAAAATATTTCTTCTCACGTGACTTCAGTCCAGCCGATCATGCTTGCTGTAGGCAATGATGTTGATGAACGCGACTAATGAGCGCAGCTGTCGTTCTCTCTCCCACCGTTAACAATAAAAAATGTAAATAGAAATAAAACATAAGGCAACATAAAATGTAAGAAAAAGGATGAAACATTAGCTGCTACTGTTCACCAAACAGCTGCTTTAAAATCGTTTTTCTCTTCAAAAATCCACCACCTTATTAACAATCCAGGGTACTGACCAGATAACTCATGCTAATCGCTGAGTATGCACTCTGAGCTAAGAGGGAGGTTTCCCTCTTGGGATATTGAACATTTTCATATATTATACTTCCAATTATTGTGGTCTGTTTTCTACTCACCATGTGCATGTCACAATGACGTCACTCGGAAACATGTCTTTATGGTACCACACTGATATTGTGCTCTTTACATAGAAATACATAACAACTTTGTGAACGCAGGCGTTGGAGAAATACAAACAAGTTGTAAAGTTTGAAAAAAAAAATGTGGAAAAGAAGGACAGACTGCTGCCGGGATATTGATAGGGAGAGGGGAAAAGGGGGGAAAAAACACGGCGAATGATTGAGATAAAAAAAAAGGATTTAAAGCAGAAAAGTGGGAGGAGAGCCGGGATGAAGAGAGAGAAGGGGAGAGAGTGAAGGGGTAGAAATGAGAAGGAGGAAAGGTGGTGCTGTTTGGCTATGGGTGCTGGGGAGGGAGAGAGAGCTGTAGAGGCCAGAAAAACAAGCAGAGAATAAACAGATCGAAGGAGAGAGGGGAGGAAAACAGGCAGAGAGGGAGAGAGAGTCACGGAGGGCTGGAGGCAAACTCAGCATGAGCTGGAGTGAGGAAACAGTGACAGACAGAGGGAGGAAACATACACACACACACATATATATATATAGCGAGAGAGACAACGACAGCTTAAATAGGAAAATAAAACCCAAGATGAACACAAGAAAATAAACCGGAAACAGAGGATGAATGTAAAACAAAACGGAATGTTGCAAGTTGTCCCCTCATTGCCTGTGTCAATGTATGGTAAATGGTTGTACATGTTAAAAAGACAAGGAGACAGACAAAAAGACAGAAAGACAAACATCCAGAGTAAGCAAAGTAAAGAACAGATAAGCCAAGAGAAGAAAATGTCTAATAGAAACGGACAAAAATCCTCATCAGAGCCAGAGACACATAAGAGGTGAGACAGACTATCAAGGTGAGGAGCAATGAAAAACTGAAAGGGAGAAAAAATAAAATAAGCAGGAGAGATGGCTGAATTGGCTGTCAGAGCTCTCCTGTCTTTATTACTTTTCTATAGAGTTGTTTGGAAGGAACAAAGACCGAGTATGTCTTCAATGTGTGTGGGTCCTAGGAGCCCAAGGCTACCTACCTGTGGGTGGGTGGGTGTGTGTGTGTGTGTGTGTGAGTGTACTCTCTACACACAGAAAAGACATACACAGGATCAGGGCGCTCACTGCTTGCCAATGGGTTCTTTTCATTGGAGCACAAGGCTCAACCCTCAGCTCACATAAGAGAAGCACAAGGCCAGCAAGACTGAATAGGAGACACACACTCACTCACACACACTCAAAGAAATGAACACGTCTTCCTACGCCTCCTCTTCATTTCTCCCTCCCTCTATCTCTCCTCCTCCATACTTTCTTTTGTCATGTTTTTCTGCCCAGTCATTCTTCTGCAGTAGATGACAAGGTCACTAGGAGGTGGAGCTCTACCTATCTATCTATCTATCTATCTATCTATCTATCTATCTATCTATCTATCTATCTATCTACACAGCATACTATAGTACCAAAGACAACTTGTGAAAAGAGACAATTTCTGGCCTTAAAGGAAACTTGTAACATTTTGGGACAATCTCTGGAGAGTCTGTCCGTCACTGTGAGGTTCACAGGCAGCGACAAAGAAACCCAAGTCACAGACCCACACCACAACTTGCCATTTTAGCATTTCGGTATCTGGATTGAACACACAAGATCAGAGGTCGTATTAGCCAAATATTTTCCGACACTGATTGAATTATTTCCAACAATGACGGAAACATTTAAATTGAATATCAGAACTGTATCAGAACTGTTGAATATCAAATCTGTCAAACCTTTATTATCTAAAATAGTTTTGTCTTTTCATGAACTGAAACACTGCAAGGTCATGATGCTGAACAACATAGTTGAAGACCTGATAACTCACACTACCATCAATCTGATTATCTTAGCAGGTGTTCGATCACTCACTCACAAAGCTGAATGAAACTCTTTTTTTTGGCTCTTTTGATTGATTATTTAATTTGTTGTTTATAATCCTTTCATCTGGTGCATACCAAGTACAGTAGCAGCAGTATACTTGAAATGGCAGTTAGCTGCAGTACTGTTTAACAAATACATCTGGCAGAATAAAAAGCAAACCTATCTCTGACATATTGACACTGACATGATGACGACAAATGTGTCTCCCTGTGTTTGCCAAAGTTTCTATTCTTTCTTTAGAATATGCTTTTGTCCAAAGTGATGTAGAAATACAGAACAATCCAAGTCACAATAGCTCAAGCAGAAGCCCTCGAGTAGGCTACAAATGACGCAACACCCAATTTCAAATTCCACCTTACATACTATTAAGTACCTCAAAGTGCAATAATTTAGTAGCACGTTACATAAGTCAGAAAGTGACCTTGGCTGATTGTAGCAAAAGAAAAAGTCCCTCAACCTACATGAGGGTATTTAAGTGGCCGTTCTAGAGACCAGCATTCTTGACTTGAATTTAATGTGAGTGTTAGGATAAGCATAAAGAAACAGAGAATATTACCCTTCAAGCCGAAGGTAAATCACCCATTTGTCTTTTCAGGTGACGGCAAATTATTCATTCATTCTGTTTATCAGTCACACTTGCTAGCCCATGGACATTTAAGGGACACTGTGAAGGATTTAGTGCCATCTAGCGATGTGGTTGCAGTTTGCAACCAACTGATTACCCCTCAGCTCACTCCTCCATTTACAAAACTGCAGTAGCATTAGCAGAAGCTGTCAAAAACCATGGTAACCATTCGCCTAGCTTAGAGGCCGTCCTTACTTAGATAACGTTGTAAGTCAGATGGCGGCTGGCGGTGCCACAGTTTTGTACTCTGTGCATCAGTTTCCAAGCATGTCCCAATGAACCCAATAACAACAGTTCTTAGAGAGAGAAGCCTATACGAAATGGGAGCTACAGCTCCTATGGACTAACACCAGTAGAAAGACCAGCAAGCTGGCTAACGTCTGTGTTACGTTCCCCTTTTGAGGTCTAAGGGATTAGGGGAGTAACAAAGTAAAATACCCAGGGAAAGAGAGAGTGGGCAATGGATGAATAACCAAAAGAGATTTATTAACAATCAGCACACAATTTAGCTGCTGCCACATGGATCACCGGCGGGGACCCTGTCGGTCTGGATCTCCCAGCCTCTTATCCACCCTGGCACTAAGCAGCAATTGAGAACAGCTGTGTTCACTCACACGCTGCAGCTGGTAGGCAGGGAAAAGGGCGGCACCTGAATGGACAATGGGGGTGGGATAGAGAGAGGGCACAGAGAAAACACCCCCTCCCATAAGTCCAAACCATCGTTTGGCCACAACCAACCCCCATAATACACCCTGTATGAATTTACATTATAACAACAAAAATCGTACCCACGGGACAGAACATCAGCCACTACATTGTCTGTCCCCTTCTTGTGCTATGTTAAACCCTTGGCCCAACGCATCAACCGCTGGTTATGGTTGTACATCTGGGCCAGGAAGACAAGAGGGTTGTGATCGGTGTTCATAGTCACTCTTTCTTTCCCTGGGTATTTTACTTTGTAACTCCCCTCATCCCTTAGACCTCAAAAGTGGAACGTGATAAACAGCACTATTGGTTCGTGGAGCGAGCTAGCAACAGCTACCGTCAGTACTCTGGGGTGCATTGGTTGTTCCTCACAAACATCGAGTGCAAAAACACTCCAGAAGTCAACGTTGCACAAATTAAGTGAGGTTCATTTCGCTTTCAGTCCAAAATTCATATCCTTTGTGATTACCTCTAGGAATTTCCTCTAAACCGCTTTTCTCATTAGAGAGTTGTATTCATGTTGAAACCACCTATGGTGACACTGACAACGAGGAGCACTAAGTGAATTGTAGCCCATTCTGAATAGAGACGTCTACTAAAATGGCACTTATATAATTAGCACGGAGCAAGACTTATGGTGCTGTGAAAACGAGCTTCTAATATCTCCAACATCTCATTCGGTGGCTCATTCATTTATTTCCAATGGACGTCACGCTGAGTTCTAAAAGCTCTCAAATCCATTTACAGACTTCCTATTTGGGAAGAAGTGAGTGGGTGTTTATGTGCATATGATAGAGAGAGAAAGATGGATAAATAGACACAGACGTACAAATGGAGCAGTTTTATATCTCCGCCCAGCTGGTAATCAGACTTCAAAAACACAGCGAGAGGGTTGTGTTCCACTAAGTGGCGATTGATCGCTGTGTGTGTGTGTGTACGTGTGTGATGGGAAAAGATGGGTGATAGTTTGACTGATCCTACCAGATAGACTCACATACACACCTGTCTCGCCTGTGTCTCATCCTCAGCGTCATCTCCCTTCTTCTTCATCACCCCCCCTCGTTCTCTCTCCTTCAATCCCTCGCTCTGAGGAGTGGGTGTGCTCTCCTCTGTCCTTCTCCAATCTCCCTCCTCAGTGTGTGTCCACCGCTACCATGGACACAGCACACTCACAAACACACACACACCTCTTCAGTCCCTTTCCCCTGCCTTTCTCTCTCGCTCTCTCTCTTCCCACAACTTCTTTCCTTTCCTCCTCTCCTCCTCCTCACCCCCTCCTCCTCATCTGCTCCCACTTCTCTTCATTAAGGCTCTACCACCTCCTCTTAGTGCTCACTTATCAAAGCTACACTCAAAGCACAGGTGGAAATCGGAGGAGAGATGGGTCAGATAAGACAGATAAAGAGGGTGTGTGTGTGTGTGTGTGTGAGTGAAAACAGGTATGTATCTTTGTTCATTTGTGTCTATGTGTGTGTGTGTGTGAGTGTGTCTGTTTTTGGATGTGTGATTAGCGCATTTTCTTTTGTGCCTGGAGCGATGTTGAGCGGAAACCGAGTCCGAAGCAGCTTCACCCTCTCTCTCAGTCAAAACAAAGCAATTACACAGTTACAGACATGAGGGCACCACCTCTGACAGCCGGCACACGAAGAGGGTCGACAAGCCAGTGCCTTTGATCTGGACTGCCCATAAACTCAATAAAAAAAAAAAGAACTATCTGCTTTTAAATGAAATTGAGAAAATAAATAATGCAAAGTTGCTCGACTAGTTAGGAAATACAACTGCTCTCACAGTTTAACGAGAAAGCGTATTGTGCACGAGGGTTGCGTGGCCAAGTCGCGCAGAGTGGCCTTGTTGGAGAGACCAAGGAGAGTGTTAACGGTTTCTAATTGACAAAAGGAAAAATTATGTTTGAACGATAAAGTATGTATGACGGCCCCTTTAGGGTTGGGAAATATTAAAATTCCCCTCAGAAAAACAAAGATAAACATAGTGATGAACCTGCTGCTCTTTGTGAATATAGTCGGTGGCAGACCTGCGTTTTCTATTCGTCAGTTTTAAGATGGGAGCGGAGATTTCTGTTTTTTTCATCTTTAGTGCTGACTTGTTTGTCACACAGCTTACAAATCACTCCGTTCACGTTCTCTGGCTCTCCCTTTTCATTTGGTTTAAAACCAAAGAATTGCCAAATATGCACATTTTCTGTGTTTTTTGCTGCTGGAGTTAGGGCTACATGGGTACTTATTCAGAAGCAGAATCAGCTTTACATGTACACGTACGCATACAAGGAATTTGACTCCGGTTTTTCATTGCTCTCCACGTACATACACAGAATTTACAAATAACAGGGAAAAAAAGTAGAACAGACATAAGCATAAACATTTAACGACTATGTACAGTATAAATATAAATATATATCCAAAAGTATATCAATATATATATATATATATATATGAACATAACCTTATACAACAACAGTGTCCATGGAATTAAGGTGATAGTGCAGAATGGAGGTAGTAGTGCCGTATGACTGATTAATTGTTCATCAGAGTGACGGCCGGTGGAAAGAAGCTGTTCTGGTGTCTGTAATCTGTTTCTGTCCTGTTTGGTGGCCGATCCAAACCACAAAGTGATGGAAGAACAGAGAACAGACGGGATGATAGTACAACTTTCTCTCTCTAATGTAATATTGTGCTTCAATCTATATTTGTTGGCGTTTAGCATTTGAAAAAAGAAATTTTTCACTGCGGCCAAAAATGTAGCTATCCCAAAACCACCTGTATTAACGATTAGTGGCAATCTAACAGCACCATGAATTACATTTATACAACCACAATGACCCAAAATCAGATGTACGATAGCATGTAAATCCTTTTTGTTTTTTGTTACAATAATGGAGTGAAGCATTGAGTGAATGTAGCTCAGAATTCATACAGGTATAGCATAATTGAATATAGTTCCGTTATCATGGACACGTGAGGACCATTATTGTGGCCAACCCATATTATATTGAACTATAATCTTGTTATATCGCTCAAGTCCAAGGCTCCTCTGTTTGGTTCCTGTGCTTTCTGTCTCCAGGGCTGCAGACCTGATTGAGTGTAATCAGCGGCATTGGACACATCTGGGTTTGGTGTGTGCCCCATACAATACAGCCTGAGCAGCAGCAGCCTTTTCTTTTTTTTTTTGACAGAGTTCAAGAACCCAGCTGTGACACAACAATTAACATGTTAGGTAGCCTGCTTCAGGAAACAACTGACATAACCTCATGTATCTCTTACATTATTTTGAATGCACTCAGGCACCTTTTTTACATTAAAGGTACGAGAATTTTCCTATTTGTGAATCAATTAATTTTCATTGTGAATTAGAAAATGGCTGAGAGAGGCACGTGGTTGTGAGACGTCTCAATGCAAAGTCTCAGACACAATTTAGTCAAAAATACCACCAGCTTGCTTTGCGCTACCTCATTTGAATGAATCTTTCCGCTTTTTAGTGCCTCTTCTCCCATTTGTGCACTCTGCACTCAATATTGTGCACAAAAGAACAGACGTTCAAAGTCAATTTCAAGTTGTTGCACCACCACATAACATCACATTACTTATTTACTTATTTATAATACTTGTTTTTTTATTTTTTTACTATGTCTCTTGTTTGCATTATCCACTATGCTGCTGTAGTCCTGTAAATTTCCCCACTGCGGGACTAATAAAGGATTATCTTATCTTTTAATAGGGCCCTACGGTGTAATAGCATGTTTTGCCTTCTTTTTTTTATCAGCTATCGAATCCACCTAAGATGCATGAAGTGGCGAAGTATAGATGGGTTAAGAGAGTCTATACATTTTCCAAAGTGGTTCTACCTCATAAACAAAGTTGATATCCTCATCTGTGAGACGCGGCATCTCCACAAGACAAATGTATGAGAGCAGATGATGGTAAGCCATCTTGGAAGACGACACACGTTTAAACAGTGTGAAAGTACAATACTGATAATTCAGGAATCAAACAGTTGAAGTTGGCAGCGAAGAGAGACATGGGCAACCACCAGCCTAAACAATTCTCACTGAAGTGTGACAGGTTTCCAGCAATAAGCAGTTTGGATGTCTGGTGAGAAACTGCCCATGAAGCAATACCTGACAGTTCATAGCTAAAGACATATTGTGATACTTTACGTACCAATTACAAAAAGGTGTTCTTTGCATTGGGTTGGCCTATACAGCGGTTATCAACTTTGAAATACAGCCCACTTGCTCTGGCTTAATGTATCACCCGCAAGCTATAAATAAGTGTAGTTGAGAGAGTTACAACACTAAAACAACAATAAAACATGGGATTCAAAATGTTACTGAAAAGGTTTATATGTGGTGGTTCTGTTCCCAGCGAGCAATCAGCTAATAATCTTGTGCGAAGAGAAGAAGTCAGTGAGAAGGCTTATGGGGGGGATGATGGACATTAGCCTTTCAGTAATGTCCAGCAAGTGTAATACAGACAAGGCAGGCATGCCCTCAAGGTAAATGGAGAAGGTTAGTCGAGGCCGCATATTGGAGAACCCACTAAAGACTCCCTGTCTGTCACCTGACCAGCCCGTCACCTTGGCTTTTCATAAAGCCTTTCGTCCATCATATCTGGGAGGTTTAGCAGGACAAACACGTGCACAAGGAAATGTTATTGGCTTTTTACACATTTATGTATCACTGCCTTTGTGTTGTGGGCAGAATGTAAGACGTAATCAGCCATAGTTGTAATGGGTAACGTTTGTCACCTAGCAGCTGCCCGTCGGCAGGAGCATCCCCCTCAATAGTTGCAGATATCACATAGCAACTGTTCAACGAGGGAAGAATAGCATTTGGAACATTCTGTGAAAGACCTATATTTGCTTGTGCATGGGCTACCATGCAGCTTTGTTTCATACGGTCGCGTGAATGTAATGTGAATGAATCACGTGTCACTTTTTTCCTTTTTATCATTCAGTAAACCTGGAACTGGTTCTGTTCATGTACACATCACTTTGCAGGCAGTGACGAGGTACTCTTAATGAAATGATTGTTAAATGAGCTCCACATAGTTCCTCTAATTTTACACATTTTCTTAGAAGTGGTGGTAACTTGCTTATGGTGGCACACTGCTCACTAAATACAGATAACCTGAGGAAGCAAAGATGCTGGTTTGTGAAACCGCTGTTTACGAGGACATGTAACAAAGTTTGCAGTCCGAGGTGACCACATTTGGGGGTCAATGGCTTTCCAGTGTGTACTGAAAGAATGATGTGGCCTCTTCATTCTCTGGGAAAATGTTTGCTGCAATTGCTCTCTATTTGCAGACTCCATATCCTGATACTTTCTTTCATTTTAACTGAAACTGCTCGTAGACAAAGCATGAATGTGGTTGCCTTAGAAACATCTGTGAAGTCTCTGCTCAATATTATAGTCCAAGGTTGTGACAGTGGATGTATCCCACTCGCCACAGCATGGTGCACGTTGTTCACTCAGCTAGCAAATTGCTGATGAAGGAACAAAACATATGAACATCCACCTGCTGTGGACACAAGTTGCTTTAACCACAGTGTCTGCTTTCAGGGAATTGACATGGTCCAACTATAAGACAGAACCAACATTTTTTTCTCTGTATAAGTTAAATTGCACATCGTCAGTCAACGTGGTCAACGATAAGAATCACTTTAGTTATAAACTGCAATTCTGTATTTGATGATGATTAGCCTCGCTAGTGGCATGGCTCTGGGGATGGCAATGCTATTACTTTCAGCAGAATGTTAACATTACATTGCAAAAAAGTGGCATCATTCTTTTTCCCGAACGAGGGAGATTTTTCTCAACTTTTGCATCACAAATTACAGCGTCAACCAATCACGTCATGTGGTACGCACATATTCAAACATATAACATTCTACAACAAAATGGAGGCACCGTAGTCCCAAACCGCGATGGCAAACTTTATTATTCCTTTCAACCTTGACAAAGGCAGTTCACATCTTCTGTTTTTACCTTTCACAATAAAAGCATATACACTGCTACACTTAAAAATAGATTTATCTGTCTCTGTGAAGCTACTCGTTGAACATTCTCGGTTTTCCAGTTTGGTGTCCTACAGACACCACTACTACCTATGAAATATTGAGGTGATTACAAAATCTCAGCCTCACTTCCTCCATGTTTGCCTCCTTCTCGCTCCCTGTTCTCCTTTCCCTCCACGCCCTCTCCTGCCAATCATCTGCCAGCAATTATGCAGATTTCTCTCTTTAAAAACATGCTGCATTCAGAATTTATGTCCCTCTTCCCTTCCCACTACACCTCCCTCCAACCCTCCTTCACGGCCTAAAAATGGATGACCTCAACTTTATTTGGAGTAATATTTCACACCATTTCACACTCGCTCCTTCTATCTTCCAGTCTCCCTCTCCCTGTCTCCCTTCAGCATCATTAGAGGTTGACCTGACAGCGAGGCGTGGTGTACAGGGTTGAAGGGTATGTGAATGCGTGTGCACCCACTTTTCGGGATCCTTGCTTGAGTATATTTATTTATATCTTGTGTCGGTCAATTGGCATGCATGTGTAAGCGTGTTCACATGCTTGCGTGCGCGCTTGTCTGTGTGTCAGGGTGCCTTCGGAGGACAAAATATGTGGAAAATAATGCAGGAGGAGAAGGAGGTGTCTGTATAATGGGCCGGCATTAACTTTTCTTTTCAATCCTTCAACCTTGAACTGAACTGAGCCAGAGTTACTGTGTGTGTGCGCTGACCTGAACCACGCTAACGTAAGACATTTCCTGATGGGTAGCTTGGCTATAGCACACAGTTTTGTTATTTATCTGCTATTGATCAGAATGGCGGAGACAAAAGCCCAAAGGTTCCTAGGCTATACTGTTTGTAAGTTACACTTATTAAGAGCCTTGTCATATTGGACTAGATCAGTGATTTTCAACCGCTGTGCCGCGGCACACCATCGTGCCGTGAGAGATCGCCAGGTGTGCCGTGGGAAAATGTCCAATTTCACTTAATGAGTCCAAAAAAATATTATTTAGTTGCTGCAAATACTTTGCCATTGTTGAGCGTCTGAGCTGCAATATTGTGGCTGGCTAACTAATAATACTCTTCCATGACAGTGGGTGGCAGTAGCGCAATAATGACCTTGTTAATTTAAAACAGTAGAATTAAATGATGGGAGAGGTTGCGGTGACAAGACGAACAGCGATGGAGAAATATTTGAAGAGGAAAAATACAGACTCTGAACTGGGCCCTGGACAAAATAACCCAGATGAAAAGTCTCGTAACGATCAACACATTGAGAGACTTGTCATTAAATTGTCAGCATATATCCGGCCCTCGGTTCAACGGCCCGCCAGAAAATATCATTGTTTATCATAACTGGCCCGCTACACCACAGAGCTCCGGGACGAAAAGTGGCGATGTTAGCTGGCTTTTGTCGAGGCCGGAACTTCACGAGAGGAGGTAGGCTGCAAACTTTCGCCGCTGCTGACTCCCAGCAACGGAGACTAATCAAAAAACGAACTGGATCCAATTAAAAGTCAAAAATAGTATTTAATAAAAAGATAGCAGATACAACTGCAACCACGAAGGTAAACAATGCAAACTGATGCACTCAATTGCAACCTAATGTTTTACAAATGCAATCTGAAATACACCATGCATGGTAATGTTCTCGAGAACAGAGTCCACGTGCAATTTCACTCACAGGTCCGACCTGGCCGGGTTCTGAAAAACGAATATTGCCGAGAACTGAAACTTTCTCTCTCAAACATTCTTTTTATGTTCTTTGATGGCTGGAAAGCGCCCCAAGCCGTCGCAAAACATAAAGGCCGTCATCCGGGGTCAGTGATTGGTTTCCGATTGATCTGACCCCACCTCCATCGATCCGTTGCTCATCTCAGTGGCTGGTTCCTTGTGACATCACCTCTGACATCACCTCTGACCTGGGACCGCATGGTTTTTCCCAGGAGTCCTCTCTGTTACTTTATGGCCGTCTGCTTCCTCATCAGTCGTCTCCGGTTCTCCTCCTCCTTCCTTGGCCATTTGTCCAGCACCTCTGTGTCCCCTTTGGTGTCCCCTTTGGTGTCTCCTTTGATGTCTCTGAAAAGCCTTGCCTTGAATTCCCTAACTTTCCCTGTTGGCTATTCTTTACAGTGTTTAAATCCTCCAGTGTTTATGCATTCATGATTTCAATACATTCAATATGTCAGTACACTGTAACATGCAATATCCTTCATGTAAACATATTACAAACATAATTCATTCTTCAGTAAATATTTTGTGACTCTTACATATTTTACATTTTATTATTGTAACACTTCTATTCACCACTAAGGGTGCTACAAATTCTACTACTTCTACTTCTTAATACTGTAATTCTCCACACTTTTAGTGCAGCATAACGAAGCATCTCACTGCGCTAAACCTCCAGCTTCAGGGAGGTGTGATCACAGACATGTGTGATGCAATAAAAGTCTCCACCGCTGTGTTCCCGACTGCGCATTTTGCTGATAAACGGGCGCACTTGGCACGGACTTCACTCGGCGATTTGCCGACTTTGATGAACATAAACCCACAGGAGTCGTCTCACTGATGCACAGCTTCACTCCACATTGAGGGTTTCCACAGAACCTAACCCCAGATATTAATGAACTGGCAGCCAAGAAAATATGCCAAACATCTGGCTCTGGTATGTATGCATAAAATAATGTAGCCTACCTAAACATTTATTCTTTTTGCACTTTGTCCAATATCCCTTCTATCCTGTTTATTAAATGGTGACTCTATTTGGCCCTCAACGTAGTCCCAATTTTTTGTTTTGGCCCCCTCTGAGATTGAGTTTGACACCGTGGCATATATGCTGTATTATGCTAAAAGGTGTCATTCTGTAACGTTTTTGGTTGTTGGTGTGCCGCGGGATCTTTTTAATGTAAAAAGTGTGCCGCGGCTCAGAAAAGGTTGAAGAACACTGGACTAGATAGTGCATTCTAATTATGTTTTTATTGTCCACGAAAAATTGTCACATTGTAGGTGGTCTGTTTTCTTTCTTTTTTGGATGAAAACCAGAATTTCCTTGTCTAACGCCACAGATTGCAACAAATTACAATTATTAGGCCAAGTTCCAGCTTGCAGTAACGCTGAAGGTGCACTTGTATCGGCTGATCGGCATCGACTGTTGTTGAAATATGCTGTAAAAATATTGGCTCGTTCTAGTGCTGGGCGGTATGACCAAAAATCTGTATCAGGGTATTTTTTAAGATTCTGCCGGTATTTTTTTTATTTCCTTGACTGTGTTTTTATATAGGTTTATAGTGGCTGACTCTACTGTCAGAAGTACATAGAATATAAAAATATTTTAATGTCATCATGTATAAAGGCTTTGCTTACTATAGGGTGTGCTCGTTTGTTCGTATAATGTTGAGATAGCAGTTTGGCTGAAGTATTGTCGCCTCGGTAAGACATACCTTGAATCCAGTGTTTTATTCATTGCTCTGAGCCCGTCTTTCTCGACTGTCTGTAGCGAGACCATGTTCTTGCAGAGGTGGATCGTTATTGCGTTCGTAATGTCGCTCCGCCGCTTGCTTTTCTTGTCATATGCTGCTTCGAGCAAATGCCTCTTCAGGCGATGTCTGAACCTTTGGCTTCACTTGCGTTAACGTTACTGGTTGACGGCCTCGCATCCGACGGCCGTCATCACACTCTTGGTATTCCCACTCGTGTTTTGGTACTCGAGGTGCTGGAGTAAGTTGCTAGTGTTACCACCAGCGGAAACAACAGTGGCTGAAGTGAGTTTAGCAGGCCTCTGGAGCCAGCTCATTGCTGCTTGAGGCAACATCAACCGCAATTAGCACAACACACAATAATCTCTGACTGAAATGTTGTGCAACTTGCATTGTGGGTAATGTAGGAGCCAGGTTTTTGACAAGGAAGAAGAATGCATGGAATAAAAAAGACAATACCTGTTTTGTGCCTTGAGTTTCACAGTTTTTTTCCCCGACTGACCATTGAGAGTCTGGCAATGTTACAAGAGTGCAATGCTAAATCTAGTGCGACTGAATAGTAATGGCCGCACTTAGCTGCAGAATCTGCCGCAGCTATCTATAGACATTGTATGGCAGCTCACTGCACTTCCCTGCTGCTCCTGTAGGTTTACATTTTGAGGTAACAAATGTGCTTCGGCCCTTTAACGATTTTGAGAAGAATCGGCTTTTAAAAAATGAAAGAGATGTTGCTTTAGGCAGTGGTTTAATTTGTTTAAGACAAAGACAGAAATTGAGACAAAGCTATTAGCTTCCTCCTCCTACTCTGCTTCGGACATTTATAACACTGAATGGAGTAAACTTATCCAAAAACATCTTGGTTTGCTGTTTCAGCCTTTTAGATTATCTACATGAATAAAAGCTGAGAGCTGTAGAAGGTTTTACCTTTTAATGATGACGCCATTTCCCTGAACCTTTCTCCCTGCTGCTCTCTCTCTCTATCTCCTTAAGGATTGACCTACGAAGCTAATTATTAAGGGTCACATAACATTTCACCCTCCCTCCTTGTCACTCTGTCCACCCTCCCACACAAAAACACCCATTGTACCTATGCACACAGGCTGAAATGCCCACATACATTTGTCAATTCATCGCCTCAGGACTGGTTACATATGCATGGCTAAACCGTGGACTTTGACCTGATCTGTGTGTGCGTGTATGTGTGTGTAATATACATATTTAACAAATTAGATTTTTTTTTTCACTTGCAAAACCTTGAATACAAGATTGCAACAATAGTGAGGGAGGAAATATGGGCTTTACTTGCGAGAGACCACAAAAATGAGAAGGAGGGATGGTTTGAGAAGCAAAAAGGACAGGAGAAAGCGACAGGTCAACATGGAAGACTTTAAGAGAGTAGAACGGGAGATGAAGGGGAGGAGGAATGAATGAGAGGTTTACGAAAGTTATATGAGGTACAAAGAGGGATAGATTAAAAAGAAACAGAGGAGGGTGGAGGAGAGAAATGTGTGACAGCAGGGAGAACATCCACGCCAGCTTCACCCGCTGAGTCCTCTCTCCTTCTCACTCTCACTGTCTTTTGTCAACTTCTCACCTCTTAATATAAACTGGTTGTGAAAACATGGCATTGTAACTTATACAAAATGTCCTTGAGTTGCCATGGTATTAGGCATACTTAGTTTACTGTTTATCTCAATTGCTTTCGAGTCAATAGCACTACTAGAATGTAATTGTTATCTTCGTGACTGAATGCTATTGTGTAACGGAATATCGGATGCCTATTTCAACTTTACGAGGTTTTACATTACCCATACACATGATTTAATCACAAATCTGTAAAACTTAATTTCTCTATAATCTTTCTCCATCTTGTGTTCACCAAAGATGTGCTCATTAGTGTCTAGGAAATAAATCACTCAGCATGAAAAAGCATTAAAGGGTTACTGATCGATTAATGAATATAGTCAATTAAGATGAAGACGCCAGATTAGTTGACCGAATTACAGTTACAAAAACATCACTCTCAGGGATAATATCTCTGTAGAGGGTGTCCAAGAACATCAAATGTTTCCGGTTATTTTATGGGCAAACATTGGGAATAGGTTTACTCACACCTCACCTCTCACATTGCAGCACACATGATATTGCCCTTGCGAAGTGAAGAAGCATTTCAGAAAGATAGATGAGGAAGAAGTTGAGATAAAAGCTGACTTAATAGATGTGGAGTTGAGACTCATTGTCCAATCTTTACACGCCATATTTTGTGAAAATGGCTACATAAAGCCGGACATGAAGCCTAGCAACATTACTATGATCATCAGAGGCTGAGATTCAGTGTCCCTGCAAGTTTGGGCATCCCAGTGATAAATGACTTACCTTGCATGGCTGCTCTGTTTGCGTAGTGCGTTTGTGCCCGAACCACAACTGTTCAGACCCTTTGTCCCTTTAAGGAGCTTGTGGCAGCCAAGGATGTGGATTAGGTGTGCGAAGTGACACGGAGAGGTGACTGTTAGTTCTAAACAATGGCGGCTCCTGAAGAGGTTAGCGTAGATGCTGCACTGTCATCCCGAACTAGTTGACTTTTCTAGAAAATTGTGGAAACCCGTTGCCTCAAACCATTTCAGTTTTTACAGATGAAGGAACTAAACCGGTCAAGTTGTGTTAACATAGAACCTCAAATGGATGCAGTAGACATATTTATGTCCACATTAGTAATATTTACTCAAAATCATTAGTTCACTTGAATTATTTCTTTTCTTTAGTCTTAAGTTTATTGAAATAACTATTTTAAGTTCAACATACATAATATATAAACAAATCACTAATATAACATTTATTGCTACTTAAGATCATTAGTTTATTTAAGTAATGTCTTTACTATTTGATTTAAAGCATTGTTTCAAGAAAATTGTATAGAAGGAAAGAAATTCAACAATACATTTTAATGTACATTGCATTGCAACTGTTAAAATGGAAAAAAAAACAGTCCTGAGCATACACTGTAAAACACAAGTGCTGGAACATTACTACTGCTCATTCAACATAATTCAAAATAAATACCTAGTAGTTAAACAGTTCCTGAGAGTTTTTAGTGACAAAAGGGGATTAAAACCACGTGACGCTTGGTTTGGAGGGGCTATTAATTCCCACGAGCTAGCAGACCCCACAGTTAAGGTGTCTCTGCATATAAGACCTAAAGATTATGTACAAATATGTACACTACAATCCTAATATCAATACACTAGCACTGGAATGTAAATATTTGCCCTCAGACAGATAGGAAAAGCTGGTTCTTTAAGGTTTGTAACCTTGGTCTTAGTTCACTGTGGCCCAACGTGAGAAGTGCTGGATGAACAGGAATGTGAGCTTCATAGACTTGGGGTAGTTCAGATGCAGTGCGTATGAAAGTCCAAACACAAGGCACATGGCTTTAGGCAGGTCTTGAATGTTGTCCATCTCAATTTCTCCTTCAACGATGATCTTCAACGAGACTGGACTGAGATGTAGTGAAGATGAGCACACAGCACCTTCTTTCTCAACGAGGAGGATCCCAATCTCAATGTTGCGGAATAAAATCATCATCGTCCAAGTCCTTAACAAATAATGTAAAAACACAATTATGACATTTCTCATTAAATAAGTATCAATGTTAAGCAATGTAGCCTAGTTACAGGAGAATCAGAGGCATGAGGGAAGGTGTGAACTTTATTCTATAAAACTATGCTCACAGATAATGCTCATCAAATAATGGTGATAGTTCTAAATGATGCTGTGATGGTCCTTCTAGATACTCTTTCAGAAAGTAAGAGTTACTTACAAAGGCTGGATTGTAGAAGTCTGTCGGACTGTCAAGGATTACAGGAAGCCCTCTCAGCACCAGTGTCCGAATATCAGTTGGCTCTGTAGTCTTTTGGGGAAAAACACAAGTTACACAGCTAGAATGACAATAAATGAATGGTCTATAAGAAAGCTGAACCAACCAAAGACAATTTTGATTGTAACTACTACAGTATACTTTCTGTGTCATGTCATCGGCTGTGAAAAACAATGCAAATGCATAATGGACATGTACCAACCTTGGTCTGTTGAGAAAGCTGTGCCAACAGCTGCCCAACGTTCCCTCTTTTAGATCGAAATATGTCGATAAGCCGAAGACTGTGCCGATCAAGGCTTTAGTATAATTCCTGCTTGAGGTTCTTGCCCACTATCCGGTTGAACTCCATGCACACCTGTAAAGTACAGAGAATGCTCCAGTATCACATTTCAAGACTAAATGTAAGGATTACAGATACTTGAAACCAAAAGCACAACTCGGAGACAAAAATACAAGTTTAGTTCTTTACTTGTGTTCAGGCAGGATCAAAACCAGGAGGTCAGTCAAACAAATCCAAGAAGGGGCAGGCAAAAATCCAAGGTCGAGAACAGACAGACAGGGTCGGAACACTATCTGATACGCTGGAGAACTTGGCAATAACACACAAGACAATCTGGCAGGGAACAAGTGCAAGTGAGGAGAGCTAAATAGTGAGGGCTAATGAGGGAATGGGCTGCAGGTGAGATGGGTGTGGAGGACCAGGTGAGGGGAATCAGAGGTGAATGGTAGGATCTGAAATGACAGGAGAGTTAATAAAACAAGCAGACAGGATGAAAACAAACTAATATGAAGGGGAATTCGTGACACTAAATAATACTTTGCCAGTGGGCGCCAGCGTGAGGTGAAGCCACCTGCAAAGTAGTGCTGGAAAAACACCCATAAATGTCCTTGCTGGATTTGAAATGTTCATTCTTTAGTTCATTAATTAGCCTCATTGTTCCACCTCCAACCACATACAACTGACCAATATCCCACCCCATTGTACCCACATTGGGAGAGAGAAGTGTCCTTTTCTGTCCCATGAGTTTCCTCATATTTCCTTCTCAACCAGGGAGTGAAATATACCGCCAACTGATCATTCAACATGCTTGTACTGCAGCACTCAGTGATATGTGTGTGTGTGTGTGTGTGTGTGTCAGCTTTTCCATCACCGGCCCTTGACAGTGGGGTGTCAGAACTCACTGACAACTGACCCACACTGCCTGCATGACTAATGAATGCATGCACACAATAACACACATACACACCTACTCTCTCACACACACACACACACTTCCTGAAATGTCTCCAATATGCATGAAATGTGCCTTTCTCTCCTATTTTTCCTTTCTCTGTCTACACACTTTGGCTGTCTTCTTCCTGTGTGAGCAGCATCAGTGTGTGTGTGTGTGTGTGTGTGTGTGGACAGCTGTGCACTACCGATCTGCCGTCCTTCCCTGTGGACAGTTCACACTGTGCAGGTGTGCAGCATCTCTCCTCTATATGTCCTACGCACACACACACACACACACACACACACACACAGCTGATGGGAGAAAAAGTGACGGCTGAGAAGAAGAGAAATGACGTTTAAAAGAGTGAAAAATACGCAGACCATGACAAAAGCACAATACACCTGTTTTAACTCTTTTTCACGTTCTAAATGATTTGCTCACGCTCATAGGTGTTACCGTGGTTACGAAATAATTTGCCAAAATGTTCACGCTCATGCCGATTGTTTGAGATAGTTCCTTGACGCGTCTCAAGAAGATGGATTTAAAGGTATGTCAGCTTAAAAGAATCCTGCCAAAACCATAAATCTACTGTCATAAAATCCTGTGTTTGGCTTTGTTTTCACAATAGTGAACGTGGTAAACATCATACCTTCCCATTGTGAGCATGTTGGTATGCTGATGTGTGGCTCAAAGTACCGCTGTGCGTAATTACAGCTTCACAATGATTAACTCGTTGCTGTGGACACATAAATATACAGACATTTCCATCCTTAGAGATTTCAATTTCAATTTTTTAAATTCCATTTTGAGAAATGCAAGATATGTTCGGTTCTTGATGCAGCAGAAGCCAGGGACACGTGGCCACACGTGCAGCATGCGCCATGTTGGGAGATATTCGGGAGATAACCAGCAGTAGTTTGAAAAATGAGAACCTATAGCAGCTCTACGCAGACAAGCGGACAGACACTCACCACTTTCCTGTCTACCTCTCTGCAGCACACACACACACACACACACACACACAAGCATTGATGCCAGTCTTTCCTGTGAGGGCAGAGTCAAGTGTTCCGTTGATGTTTTTCTCACTTCATTAATATTAATGAATCCCTCACTCCATCAAAACACAACCGGTACTCATTTACACAGAGACCAGCGTGCAGTCACACACACACTCATACACACACTGAGATGCATGTGTGAACACACTAAAACAGCACGCCTGCACAATCTTGTCAAATGTGCAATAAAATCCTTTAACCTGTCATTCACATTCTTCACCAACTTCCTTATACTTAAGTGACGAATAGGTGTGATGTGTGTTTCACTTAATATGTTTGTTTGACAATGAGTCACGCTAGAGGGTGTGTGAAACTAGACTGTTCTGTTGTTAGACTCTCTATACCTTCACACCCAGATGGGAGCTACATGAAAACAAATAAAACAGGTAAGCAGAGAGAAAAAGCAGAGATCAAGATTTTTTTGACTTTTTTCGTGAATCCTGGAGGTGAAACATGAATAAACTGAACAGATGGGGAAAACAAAAGAGAGTAAAGAATCAAGTAAATAGGAGATATGAGGTAAAGATTAGGAAGGAGAAAAATTGAGACAAAGAGTGTAGAGCAAAGAAACAGGTAGGAGCGAGACAAAACTTGAAAGAACGACAGGAAAAGGTAGAGATAAAGAAGACGGAAAAAACGACAGACTAGCATCAAGAGAGAAAGGGCGATAAAGATTAAGCATTTAGTGAAGGCGGGAGGAATGGGAGAGTTGGGTAGGAGGTAAAATGGTGCGCTCGGCTGAGGAGTGCGGTACCTAGATTTGCAGTCAATTAAGTTGGATTTACTGGGCCCATGATGAGATCCTTACTGAGTGTGTGTTTTCATATTGGACTGGGGGTACTGGTAAGCCCTGAAGCTTTCTTCCTCCCCCCTCCACTACACACCTTCTCCTCGCCTTTCTCATTCTCGTTGTCTTCCTCGCTCACCCTCAGACTCTGATGCGTCCTGGAGTCTGGGCTCTGCAGCCGCCGGCGAAGCCGCAAGAGCCACCTGTAATCAAGACTAACCCTCCCCTGAAGCCGAGAGGAGCCTCCTCACAAACAGAACACTTAGCGAAGGGAGAAGTAACACTCACGTGTAGGCACCTGCACATGGCCCTTGTGGGTGAATACCCTGAGGTAAAAGCTATACCGTATGTTGTGACGGTGACAAGATGTATCAGCCACAACTACGCAGTACACACACACACACACACTCAAAAATGTTGAATAATACCAATAATGAAAGATGAGGAATATCTGTAAGAAGACGCATTTCTGGCTTTAAAAGCCTGAAAACTATAGCCATACAGTTCAAAAGTTGTGGAACATTTTAAGGTTTTAATGAGTATGAATCAGTTGAAAATGCATGAAAAAGCAGTGTGAATAGTTAGAGATGGGAAGGGGATGAGGGATGCAAAACAAGGAGTGAGCTATGAAATAAGTTCAAATGGGAGTTTTGTACTTAAATCGGTGTACTCGGAAGAAGTTGCGGTTTCCTTTGGATTGTCTTTGTTGGAATAAGGTTAAAACATGAGCTACCAGTTTGCGTGAAAACGAGAGTGCAGCACTGAAAACACTACCCTTATGCGCCCGAAAATAAAAACCCAAATGCTGAAGTGCTGTTCATACACTTATCCTCTGAATGAAGGGAAGCCGAAACTGGTGTAATATGCTCAAATGTTCTAGTTAAGATTCTAGCTGCAGCATTTTGAACCGTTTGACCACTTTCAGCCGGGTACTATTAGTATTGCAGAGGATTTTTGTTTTACGGCACACCTTTCTATACCTGCTTCCCCGAAGAAAGAACTCATGCGGCTTAAATGTTTTATGGTGAGGACAAAGGGACCCGCTAATGAAGACATTATGTGAAATGCCGGTTTGCTTCCACAGCAACATTGTATGAATGGACACACATTCTCCGACACTTTGGCCTAACATCATGTATGAAGAGAGAAAACGTCCTGTCTGAAAAATCTGACAAGGCACTTATTTTTGAACAGTTTAAATGGGATTTGAAAGTTGAATAATATCAAGGAAATATGAAAGGTGTTGAAACGGTGTTTCTACATGAATGTGTAGAAAACAGTCTAAAATGCTTGAAAAACTGTGAACCAATCCTAAATGCACACCAACTAGCCTAAAGTTAAAGAACTTCATTATTATTTAAAACAGTATGAAGTGATTTCACTATATATTTTTATATTATATATATTTTAGGGCCGGGGGGCAGTGGAACCAGCTGTAAACACAACATTGACATATTACCACTTTATAAAGTTGTTGGTGAACGTGTTGCAGTTGATCTTTTGCACATCCAGCAGACACAGATGAGAGCTGTAAGAGTGAATCAAAACAGTAAAGCTGTGAACCGTAAAAGCAAAACAATGAGCTGAAAGAGGCCAAAAGACTCAGTAGAGCTGAGGGGAAACTGCAAAGGTGGAGGTAATTATCTACAGGCAATGCCTTTCACATTACACGTAGTCCTTTAACCCATGGTTAATATGCAGATACATGGATTAGAGCACCATCATCTTCCTGCATCATACATTTACTGAGTGGGAGTCACCCTACCGCCAAGTCATTACAATTTATATATTTATTCAAAGCCGCTGATTTCCAGCATACCTTACCTGGTTGAGTCCTCTGCTGCATGGGAAATGCTGTTTCCACTTTGTTTTGAGTAACTGTATACGGAGCAGGCCATGGGCATGGGTTCACCATGATGAACAGACCGAGGAAGAAGTGCCACTGATGGAAATCCATGCATCAACAGAAAGAGTAGGATAGGAAATGAAGACGAGACGCCGTGAGAGACAAAGAGAATTGAGGCAAAGATGAGTGGGACTCAAAGGGGAGCGTGGAAAGCAAGGTAACGACAAGGAAAATGTGACAGGGAGAAGAAGACATATAAAGAGAAACGTTGAAAGTAAGAAAGGAAAGGAGAAAGGGAATCAATTTGAGTGTGGGCCATTAGCTGTTGTTTTCTGGATGCTATGTTAGCAGTTTATTCACATACACGCACATATGCACACACACACACACATACACAGTGCTAACAGTTTACACAGCACTTAATTTCTCCCATAAACAAAAACTAAGACCCAGCTTGTCCTCAGAGCGGCCGTATATTACAACTGGAAAACCCTAGAAGGCTGCAAAGAGTGTGTATGTGTGTGTGTAACTTCCAGAAGCTAACTATCAATTTATCTTACTTTGTGTCCATTAGTGTTACAGTTATTGCTTTTTAACTATGTTGATGGCAGAAACTTCAACCTCATAGTAATAAGTAAATCCGCACTTAACAACATAACAGTATGACTTACAGAAACATCGAACGGATTGGGTTTCGTGACAACTATAACAGTGTAGAAATACGAACACGGGATTGAGAAACAAGAATGTAGCTGCCTGCATATTTTACTTTTCTCTTTGCATTTCCTTACGATGGATGAGTGTCTGTGTGCGCATGTCTTTGTGTGTGATGCTTGGATCCAACATGTGGTGGCTGAATCAGCTGTTTCTTACACGAGTAAAACAAGCCTTTTGCCCCACAATAATTGCTGGAAATAGTACCGGTCCAGAAGACCAGACTTCTTCTCAAATTCAATGAGAACTTTCCAGGACTCTGGGTGTTCAGGTGGTGAGGCATAAAATAATGTCTGAAATCGGAATGGAACCTCGAAAACTTTACAGAATCAGTCCACTCAAATCATATAAGTATATCTATCTTACTTCCTTCTGGAGGTATCAGGCCATGCAGATATTTTTGTGGTTTTATTTTATTAATTTTAACTGCCCAGTTTTTGAACTAGAGTAATGAACTTTAAAGCGAACAGACCCTTTAAACTGAATAATCAAATTTAAAGTATTAATGAAAAGCATAAAAAAACATGAAAAGTCATGTGTGTGTAGACTCACTTGGGAGACACCAAGTAACGCAAAAACAAGCGCAGACAAGCGGAAAATTGTAACTTTCATACCCTTTGAGCTGATGTTGTGCCCATTTAATGAATGAACTTTGGGGAAATAATCTGTATTTGGCTGACTCTTTGCATCTGGCAGGGGATGCACCGCACACAAGCACACACACACCTAGGAAGCAGGATAATGTAGAGAAGACGACATCCAGGGGTAAAACAGCGATCACCAGTCCAAAGAAAGTGCTTGTGATCTCTTTTGATAATCTTTTAATCCAGTCTCTACAGGACAGTGGGATGAACAGATGGATGGGAGAGTGAGAGTGTAGTGATGGATGAATACAGGAATAAACCGAGCTGAGATACTCACACTGTGGTGCAATACAACGTGTTTGTAGCAGAAAAGAGGGAACACAATTATCACTTTAAAGTGCACACATAGAGAGAAACACAGGGAGGGATACCAAACCGACACACAAGACCCTGTGAGGGAAGCGCACACACAATCGCTGTGAGAGCTAGCTGTGTGAAGAGAGTGTACTAATTGTTTTGCTAAGCGTCATAATTGCCGCTCTCATTGGCTTCTCCAAATGTCAGCACTTCCTGCTGACACACAGACACGCACACAAAGACAAGCATTAACAAACAGACAGAGAGAGAAAGATGAGAACGGAGTCTAGTGAATCCCGAAGTAAAAAAGCCAATTATTTATTCTCTTTGTTTTTTTTGGGATCCCTAGCTTCCACAAAGTGTTTGCTGGCATCCCCATCAAAGATTAAACAGCAATTTAAAAAACACAGTTTAAATGAAACTAAGCAAATGCAGACCCAAATATACACCACAGAACATAAGGGAGCTCATTTTGCATTCTCAAGTGTAAACAACAGAAATTATATATTATAAAATAAGATATGTGAACACATGAATTTTCCAGGACAAGTTGGTTACCACTGACAATGAAAATCTGGGTGGCCACTGTTAAAGTCCCATTGAAACGGAAGTTAGATCGTTAATAACTTTGAGCTGGAAGCAGGAGGTGGTGAGCCTAGCTTAGCATAAGGACTGGAAGCAGGGGAAACAGCTAGCTTGGCTCCATCCAAAGTAAAAAAAACAACATTAAAATAAAAACAGCTACCACTACCAGCTCACCTGCCCCTATCAATTAGCACCACGAAACATGATCAATTAAAATAGTCTATCCCAAACAAAAATGTTAAAATGAATCACATGCTGTAATTATTCCTTGAATGGCAGCCAGTGACTTCCTGCAGGCTTGTTGGCCGCTGTGGGGTTGCCAGACAAATACACGATATTAGCTAAGAAGTAGCTATATGTAACTCCCCCAAACCACACATTTTCGGTTTTTCATTTCTATCTTTGTAAGGTTTAAACAAACAACATACAATGTGTCAATTTCACAGAGTTGAATGCATTATTTTCAGTCTAGCTGTCTCCTCCTGCTTCCAGTCTTTGAGCCAAGCTAAGCTAATCACACATATATATATACACACTGTATACTGTATGTGCTGTATGAAAGTCAGAGAGGAGAAACTGCTCATGGATCTTGAAAGACAATACCACCTGCACATCACATATACTATTCAAATTGTAAACAACAAGCCAATCAATATTGGAGAAGATGATGAACTCCCTCCCACGGCAATAGAAATGACACAGGACTCTAGTGTAATCTGATATATAAGCATTTCAGCAACCCACTCCACCTTGGACCAAATGCTGAATGCCACAGCTGACCATGGGGATCACTATGTGTGGCCTTATTGACACTGAATGCAGATAGTAATAAAGACATTGCTGAGTCTGGGTTTAAAGATAAAAGGGTAAAGTCATCCATGTTTATGCTGTAATCTGACACCCGCAGTACTGATAGCAAGACGTGTCAGCTAGGTACAGAGTATAAATGGAATTCAAATAATTATACTTATTGCTGAGTGCAGCTTAAGTTAGATCTCACAGCAAAGATTGCCCAGTGGAAGTGCAAACCATAAAGTTGTATGAAAACTTATTTTAGTTGACGTAAGATTTCGATTCTCACATTTTCTTACGCTGTGTTGGCACAAGGACTAAGAGTGCACATACTAATCACACACCGCTAAGGGAGGTCTTGAAAGACACTATCTGGTAAGGCATTCCAGTCTCTGCAGAAATCTGATACAGACACTGCACTGCTGATCAGAAACATACTATGTTGCAGTGTAGACAGAATGCTCATGTATTGCTGAATGTGGTTTCGGTTAGTTAGTGACAAAGCATATAAGAGATACATTTTGCTGAACCGACTTTCAAAAAGGCAAATCTGTGAAGTCACTCCCGAGTTTGAAGATGACAAAGGGCTCTGGTGTAATCTGATAAACAGGCTACTCTGCCAAATGCTACCTGGCATAAACTGGTGGTCTGCCAACAGGACATGTACACACAGCTATGGAAGACAATATGCTGTACAAGCGGGACAACCTGGAAACTGTAAAAGATGTTGGCCGCCTGGACCATGGAGATGTTGTTTAAACAATTTTCAATGTTAACTTACATACACTCAATATTGAAAATGCAATCTTTCCCGTTCATAGTTAAACTGAGTCTATTTTTGAAGGGTCACTACAATACCCAGTATTCTTTGCCAATGCCGGCCAATGCTGCCAGGAAGGCAATCTAGCATTTTGTGACAGAGCAAGTAGCTTGGCTGACAAATGTACAAACACGGACTTGAGTTTGAAGTGCAGACTGGACAACAATTGCCAGTTGGCATAAATGAGGTGAGCCTTTCCTTTCAATTGATCTAGAGCTCTGACTGACGGCCACAAAAGTCTGATGATTTAAAAAACGTATACCCAAATAGCATAGCAGACCTCAGTACTGTCTGTACAACACCTGAGAGACAATAGAGTGAGAATTTCTTTTCAGGAACGTTTTGGTGGCAATCATGACTTTTTCTGATTGCGTCACCCTTTGTTTATGTTGCTGAAAGATGGTTTCAACCAAATTGTGTCCAGACTTGTCATACAAAGTGATCGACTAAAACTTTCAGTGCATACGTGAAGGTCTGCCAGTAATGAAATGTTGTGAGCTTCACCTTATGGGGATCCATTCATCGGAAAATGAAAACACGAGTCCTTCTATCACTCCTGGATTCAGTGCTAGACAGAGTCTTTGGTAGCTGACAGATTTATGATCCTTGCTGGCCTATGATCCTTGCTGGCCATTGGAAAAAAGGTTTGAGAAAAGCTGATTCTTTTGTGTTCCCTCTATAGACTACAGAAACAGACAAAGGGTTACCCACCTACCCAGCCAGAGGTTGATGGAACATTGATCCAGGACATTTAGGAGATTCACCGCTCTTGATGCAAAGAGAGCAGTATTGCCTCACAGCAATCTGATTTGCCAGCTGCAACTGACACAGGGAAGCTGAATAAGACAATCTGAAAATAGAAGCTACAAACAATGTTTATCTGAAACTCTGACTGGTTCCCAGTCACCAACCAAGAAGAGAAGAGAGTTGAGTTGGGAGAACTATTGACAGAAAATCAGTGACTGTCGCAATGTCAGAGCATGTTGTCCCATCTTCATGCTAAGCCGAGATCTGGCTAGGGTTAATGAAACCCAGGTACTCTGGCAATCACTCAGTCCCCAGAGACTGATGCTCTGTGCTTTGGCAACCATTCCTGAGCACATCAGACAGGACACTGAAAGTGGGAAAATAAGCAAGTCATACTTAGCGGATTTGTCATTTCAGGCACTGAAAAACATGAATAACAAACATTGTTGCCGGAGGCCTTTTTTTTTACCAGCGTGCCCCATCATATGCTTTAGAATTTAAGTATGCAAAGGTACCAAACATCCTTCTAAACAGCTTGGCCACTAGTTAAAACAATTATGGGGAGTTGAGACCTTCACATAATTATTTAGATCTTCACATATCATCTTAACTTATTTAACAGAGTAACCCTCTCTGTTTATTTAAATGCAGCCTCACCTAAAGTTTACACTGCACGTAGACAGCCAATCAGCCACCCACCCTGTGAACTATAGACCTAACTGGCCAGTCTACAAAACAGAGTCGGTCACAATGTGCCCCTGCTTCTCCTTTGAGGCTTTGCTGAGGTCTCAATACATCTGTCCTCTTCCATTTATCCATCTCTCCATCTGTTTGTCTGTCCCTGTGTGTGTGCCTCAGTAACCCTATACATCCCATGTGTCCAATCAGCTCATCTGACCTAGTCAGACAGTGAAAGCACCAGGTGCCAGATGCCCAGCTATAATTGGTAAGCCAGGTTATTTCTAAATACTGTACACTATATTGTTAGTGTTAGACATGAACCTTTCTCCACTCCACCTTCGATTCAACATGTCGGTGTTAAATACAGCAACAACATATAACAGCAAGAATACTAAAACCATTGATGATCATTCAAATAATAATTGCCATCTTTAGAAATGTTCTGATGCGTGTGTTACACATTAACTGTATATTACTGATCGAGACAAACAGTGAGGTAACTTTCAGTGTTGAGCAGTAAAGTAAAACTTGCAGTATGCACAAGTTACGTAATGAACAAGTAGTGTAAGGGTTGCAATTCAAATTTCATCATCATAGTTACTAATCACAGTAGTTAGTAATCACGGTTACTAATCACAGTAATGCTCTGTTACTTTGACACGTTGGGGTCAGCGTGGTCGCTGTTTTACCAGGAGTTTGACAAAAGGTTTGATACTACTTTGGTGTCTCTGCGTACAGACTGGTCCGGTACGTACTCGCTTGGCAGAAGGCAGAAAGGGAGGGAGGCTCCTGGAGTCTACCTAAAGAGCGCTACTTAAATAACTTTGAATTACTGAAGATATAGCTATGCTTTGAATAAAGCAGACTGGATGGCATGCAGCAGATGATAGACCTTGAGATGCCCCTCAAAGACCTGAGACTTGACTTGGACTAGATGAAGAATACACATTGGGGCTAGACTTCCTGACCGAATGACGCCTATAGGTGCCACTTCAGGCCCCTGCTGTGTCGACCCCTTGATTGACCAAATGCCAACTGTTTGTCCTTCCTGCAGGTCTGAATGTGAATGCCCCCCCCCCCCCCCTTCTTGCCCTTTGTACATAGTCTCCTCTTACCTGGTGAGGTTACCAGTATACCTATATAAAGTCTGCTCTATTAAACTCACAACACAACAGCAACTTCTGAACTGGACTTGAATGATTTCTTCAACATACAGTTCAGAGACTTAAGACTTGACTTGGACTTGCAAAAAAATGACTTGTGAGCATCTCTGGTGTGTTCTTAACTGGCTTGCTATCTTTACTGCGAAGGCTACATCCGGAAATCATCAAGTTTGATTCAGAGGGTGTGTGAACCGCTACATTGTGAGGACTTCTCGAGTCCTGCGTGATCGTAGCTAACACTAAGCTAGCTGTTGGTGGTCGGTAATTCCCTCATTGGCATGAAGTCAGAAATAAGTCTGTTGAATGGGTTGTGCTGATAACTAAAGTAACAAGTCATGTAACTGATACTTTTGATGTTTAGTAGGAAGTAAAGTAATGCAATTACTTTTTGTCAAATTTAGCAATATGTCAGACATAATGAATTATATTTTAATTAAGTAACTGGTGACTTTTACCATGAAAGTTCAGCTCTCATGCAGCACTATAGGCCCTTAGCTGGGGTTGTTTGAAGAGCTTATCTAAAGCAATGCCAACCCAGCCTTATGTCTCCAAACTGAATGATATCCAACAGGACCCTGGGTAATATGCAGTGCCAGCTTCAGCTCTCTGTCTGTCTTTCTATTGCTTTCATTCACTTTTTCTCTGTCCCACTTTCATTGTTTGCTGATGTTCTTTCTAATTTGTAATTCCATCCATGTTGCCCCTTGCTAACCTCCTCTGTATGCTCTTAGTACATTTATTCTAACTACACACACACACACACACACACAAAGCTTTGAGAAAAGAGGGAGCACAGTCCAACATTTAAAATCCTTCATTAGCATCTTCTGAATTACTTATATTTACACAGTGCTGGAACATTCCAGAGGAATAACAAGTTTTTAAGGACACCAAAGTCCACGACGCACACACACACACACACACACACACAAGCAGACAAGGCAGTGATCCAATGTCAGTTTGACCCAAAGCATGGCTGAAAGCAAGCCAAAGTCAGAGTGTCAGAGTAATCCAGACATTAAAACATGAATAAAAGCTATTAATTTAATTAAGGAGATCTAGATGGAAAAACATCTAATGACCAAGACTGCTGGAAAACTGGCTGTGCACAACCAGTCCAGTAACTACTGTCCTAAACTGTCAAATGCGTAAAGCTGCACATACACATGCACATGACTTGACTGTTGTTACAGGTGTAAGTATGTCTGAAAAAATGTCTTTGGTATATGGCAGGGCAATAGACAGAAAATTGTATTCTTTCTCTGCCATCTGATGAATGATTTTATGGTCGAGCATAAATGCTGCCCGCTGGCTCTGAGTGTTTGCAGCAGAGTTAACAGAGGACAATTGGCGTTATCTACAGGAGTAGCAAATGTATGGCACAAAAGTGCAGGAGAAACTTATTAATATGGATCAGTAACATTGATTTACTAAAAGATAATTTGCATAGTTTCACCTGGTATTAAATGCACAGGGGAAGCTGGTTCTAACCTCTCTCTAATTAGCTACAGCTTTATTTGTAAAAAGACACAACATGAAGAGCAAGGCAAATTAGAGACACAGTGTTCCTTTTCATAATTACTTTTTCAAATGTCAGCTGAACTATTATAATTGAAAAGGCGAAAGAGAGACAAAAGAGGTAATATTGGGCCTCAATCACAAACAAATATGTGCCTATACAGCGCTTACGGAGGTTTTATGCACAAATCTGGGATTAATTAATATTTTCTTACCTGTAATTGTTCTTACTCTGCAAACTAGTGTCCGTCACCATGCCTGCACATAAATGGTGAATTATGAACTGCATTCATTAAAAGAGGCTTTAATAGACAACATTCAAAACTGTTGGTTACTAATGTATTGGCCAAATGTATTAAATAACCTTGTAATAGTGCCCTTTCATCCTCATCAATTATGTTCATACTTAGAATGTTTTATACATTTTCCAAACTTTTTCCAATGAGGCTTTGAATGTCTGTTGTCATATTCAGTGTAGCCATCAACCATCAAAAATAAAAATATGATTTGATATTATTGCAGTTATGAAAATGTAATTTATGTCGCTGTCAGATTGCTGCTAGACCGTACTGTGAATTTCGGTGCATGCTAGCAAGCATGAGAGCTGTGAAAGTCAAGGTTCTGAAAGGCTAAATGCCAACAAATTAGCTTGAGGCAGAATATCTCGTTGGATAAAAGCAACACAGAATTTTGGGAATGATTACATCCATCTTCTTCAAATAAATGTTGACTTTTGACTTGAACGCTCTGAAGTAATTGGAGATGTTTGAATCACACAAGTCGGAAACGCAGCCACCACTGAAATCTAACTCTAAAAATACTGCTGATGATATTAGTGTAGACAGATATTGTTCTGCAACTGTGCATAAATACAGAATTTACAGAATAAGCTCTGCAGCATTCAAATGTTGATTTGGAATGTCAACGTTATAAATGAAGCTTTGAACTGGTCAGTAAAGCCTTGATACAATTATTTGTACCTCAGGATCAAAGTCCTTGCTTTACTTTCACTTATATTTCTTGGACATATCCCACGTATGGATGTTCGTTGAATAATGCGACGAGTCTTTTTTTCATTATCGTCAAGTCTGATAATAGTGTGCCTTTTCTGACTTCCACCTCTGACACCATTGACTCCATTTTTTCAGTCGTTTTTTAATTATATTTGTATCATGGGCTACCCTTCTCCCTTTTACATCAACTGCTTTCTCCATGATGAACCTCTCAGCAAACGTATTTCCTTATAGAGACATGGGGGCGTAGCAGTATGCTGGTTTAAGAGTAGGTTCTGATTCGCTCACATACATATGGTGGTACGAACAAAATTGGTTGGTGCGCACATGTCATGAATCCGCACTTAAGTTGTGCGCAAAGTAATAACATTTACACACACATATTAGTGAATGTGGCCTTTTGTTTTTATCACTCTTTGGTGGCTAGATGATGTGAAAAGGAGCGTCAGACTAAGGTTTAGTCATACAACACTGCTGTGACATGTAACATTCATGTCGAGGCCTCATGGCTCAGCTGCAGGTAGACATCACAGTCTGCTCCCTGCCCTCCGCAAAGTTTACACAGCTTGCTGCGCATGTTTCACCTTGTAGACATACACTTACTGCTCATACACCGCACCTGAGACGATCCAACTGGGACCAGCAATGGAAAATAGTATATATTAACTGTATTTTCAGGACAATAATGGATCATCTTTAGCACAATCGGCCTCTCCTTCAGTGTCCTCCTGGCAAACCACAAGCACTTTAAGTAGATTTAACCACATATGGGACTCAAGATGTGAACTTAGGTCTCCAGTGTGAAAGTCCCGTGCGTTGCATCCCTTCCTTCCTACAATCTGTGTGTGGTACATAAAGGTAGTGCTTGGTACACTTGAAATATTTCAGGCAACTACAATGTTTCCTAACAAAACTTAGCAGTATAGATAGTTATTAGGTGATAGGGTTGAATTTATGTTAAACCAAAACTCAGCTAGGGACTAAACAAATAAAGTTTTGGTGTGTTTGTCCCGTTTTATTCTTTCACATATCCTCAACAGCAGCCAACTGAAAGATTCTGCTGTGTTGTGGATTACTGGTATTACTCCTGCACCCCATCTTTAAGCCACTGTCCATCTCCTCTGTCACATCTTTTTGTTTTGGGCTGATTAGTCTCATTTTTATCCTTTCTCTCTATCCTCGTCTTTCTTTTCTCTCTTCCTTTTTGCGCCCCCTCTCTCTCTTACTGTATTGGTAATTACA
Source organism: Pholis gunnellus (assembly GCF_910591455.1). Lineage (NCBI taxonomy): Eukaryota > Metazoa > Chordata > Actinopteri > Perciformes > Pholidae > Pholis > Pholis gunnellus. The sequence continues at coordinate 21,242,449 of NC_136533.1, read as the reverse complement.
TTATCATGCGCTATGAAATATAGTTTCAGTGACACCAAGTGTGTGTGTGTGTGTGTGTGTGTGTGTGTGTGCGTGTGTGTGTGTGGAGTTGATGATGGAGAGGCTGTCTGCTTTTTTAATAAGCACAACACTGCAACGCCCCACACGCTAACTGCCTTAGCATCGAACTTCACACACACACATAAGTAATCACACATAAACACACACACCGAGGCATCTGCCAAGACTAGGCTCAAACTTGCAGGGAATTTATGTACAAATAATTACTTTTTAATAGCCAGTAATGTGATTTCCTGCCAAAGAAATATTCAAATGCATCTCAGGCAGTCCAGTATATTATCTGCCTGGAGCTACGGATGCGACTTCGGGGAGACGGCACAGGAAAGACAGATTATTGTTTGTGTGATAATAATTATTTTACCCTTGTCATCTGCAGAGGAAAATGGGAGATAATGCTTTTGTCTCTCTGTCTCCTTCCTTCACTTTATTTTCTCTTCCTTTTTCTCCGACTCGTGTTCTTTCGACCTCTCAGTCAAGACTCCATCAGGATAGCCTGAACTGTTAACTCAGTGCAGATGGTAAACACACAGACTTTTGACTTTTTGAACAGGTAATGTGAGTCACAGGGTTGATGCTTGCCAATTATTAGTTTCTGTGTGCGCTGCGTAACACAGTTAAAGCATTTGTAGAGCCGGCTGCAATATGGTAACTGTCACACGTTTGATGATTTATTTGTGACTCCAGTTGGGATTTATTGGAATTATTGGTTTTCTACGTCCAAGTGGACTTAACAAATTGACATTTAGATATTGCCCACATTGCTAGATTATTTTTTTGTTCCTAGTTTTTCTTCTGCACTTTGGAGTCAGCGAGTCTGTTTGTGTGGCGTTAGTAAAACTAATTTGGCGTAATTGTAGTTGCAACAGGGCTTATTCCCTTTTTACCTTTTTTTTTTACCTTTTGTTCCAGTAACACTATTTGCTTTTGTAGCCGTGGATGGTTATTGTGTTTGGAACTATGGATGTAATACATTTAGAGTTGCTTTGTCAACTTAATTCAATAACTCTGATTCGGATTTGATGCATATTTAATGACATATTGAGTGTTAATAAAGTGTGGATACACTAATTTATTTTCTTCATTCAGGGAAGTGTGCTGTTTCGAAATCTGTGAACTGTTGCAGAGTCGACCCTTTCAGGTATAAACAGCATTCCACACTGGGCCCGTCTGTGTTCAGGCGGTGTGGTGGCACACATGAGGGTGAAGGATTTGCTTCGGGGCACAACTGTAACTTCTCGTTGTCACCTCTACCTTGACTACTCTAATTTATAGCACCACTTGGCGTTCGCTTTTGCAGTGCAGCCGTGCTTTGTTCAAGTTCTTGGCTGAGTTTGAGTTTGCCATGGCAACAGTGACGTTTCTGGACCGTGTGGCAGGGCAAGGCTTGTGTTGGTAATACTCACCTTAACCTTACAAGCAAAATTAATCCAACTCCAATGTGTCTGAGGTCTAGTCGGGTACTACAGGAGGCTTTGTTTCTGTGGAATGGCTGACCTATGAAGATTTTGAGAGCGTCTGCTCTGTTGTTTGAAAAATGCAGTTGCGTGGTTCCAACTTATCTTAATGAAGCTTAAATAGGACGTGCACTTGATGAACTTCACGCAGTTTCAATATATCAACCATTCAGCCAAAATCGGTGTAATTGTGTGAGATAATGGCTCATGTTCATTGAGTATTTGATGTGAAAATCTGATGTAAATTGCAACATCGTTTCTTTCTGTTTGTCACACACTCAGGCACACACCAGGGTTCACAATGTCACAGGTAAGTGACGGCGGATGTAATGTCGAGAATTCATTTTTTGCATTAACAGCTGAGACCTCCCTCAGCAGGTTCAAGTGCCTAACACTGTGTGGATGTGTGAGAGTGTGTACGTGTGTTTGCAGGTGTTAATCTGTGCACCGTTTGTGTGTGTGTGTGTGTGTGTGTGTGTAGGTGTGCGTGAGTGTGTGTGTGCATGGACTGGCTAATGACCTCTGGAAGAATGAGCCAGCTCAAACTGAACCTAAGGGAGTCTCACCAATTGCTGCTCTGTGTGCGTGTGTGTGTGTGTGTGTGTGTGTGTGTGTGTGTGTGCATGTTGAGCACCAGCTAACGCATCGCTCTGTCTAATCCACACGAACAAATCAGAGCTAAGTGCACAGTCACACAGCAGCATCCAGCAGCTAACACAGAGAGAGAGAATAAAAAAACAAGACATGAAATATAGAGTAATAGCGATGATGGTTCACTTATTTTGATCCGTGTTTGTCTTTTTCATTAATGTTTATTTTACTTGTCTGTAATTATTTATTTCCCACAGCTTCTCATATTTTCACTTACTTCCGTTTGGTTCTTCCTCTTCTATGACTCTTCTCCGTGGACTATATTTTATGTAAACTTTGTGAATCTGTATGTGCTGTGAGTGTGTGAGTGTGTGTCTGTGTGTGTCCAGTGGTAGATGTGAACAGTGTATGACAGGCTGATAATGGAACTCACTGTGGGCCATGCCACCTACCTGGGAACAGACATTATCTGCCTCTGGGGAACACACACACACATACACACATACACACATGGTGTTATATCTTATCACAATGACAGTCTAGCACAGAGAAGTCAGATCACTTATAGTGACAGATCAACACACAGGTCACACACACACACACACGTTGTTACCATTGCTGGGATATGTCTGTGATGTCAGGTGGTTCACCAAAAACGATGCCTCACAATCTTCCTTCTGCCTCGGTGATGTTCTCAGGCACAAATGGTGCCCTCTAGGTGTATGCACCAGATTGTGTAAAATGTCTTCCCCCAAAGTTTTTAATAATCGTATTGTGTAAGGTTACTTGTTTATTAACCAGTCTGAACCGTAACTGTTTAATTACCTTAGGAGTAATGCTACACTCACAGTTTACAGTATACACTGGAAATAAAAACTGCACATATAGCTTTCATTTGTTGCTCAGCGTCAAGTGAAATCCCACGTTGACATCAAAGGTACACTGTGGAATTCTTGACCACTAGTAGCACTATGGAGCAATGTCTGTATGAGCGTGTCCCTGTTCTGTTTGTGCGCACAAGGATACATACATGTGACTCACGCACAAGGCAACGTGAGCCGTATTCCCGCCACTGGGTTTCCACTTTTGCGCTCATCAATGGTGAGTTGGGCTAATAACAACAAAGGCAGTGAAGGACAGCCCTGCGAGCTTGCCAACAGCAGCTCTGCTAATGTTTGTCAGATCTCAAGAATACTCGCAATGTATTTTGGGGAGAGACGCTGAACATGAATGCTCCGCATAGCATCTTTAAAGTCTAAATTGAGTTGCAAGTCGTTTCTGATTGAAAGGAAAGGGTTTTTGATTGAAGTATTTTGCTTTTCTACAGTCAATATAATTAAATCCCACTAAGACATTTTTGTACTCTAAGTAAGTCTGGTTTTATCAGGTTCATCATAAAAAACTAATTTCTTTACGATTCAACTTAGGCTTTCTGCCTTTCATTTTCCTTTGAGCACTTTTCTTAATTTCCACTTTCACCGTATCCATCGCTGCATCTCTCCCTCTTTCTCTCTGCCTGTCTTCTGCTAAAACTCTCTCTCGCTCTCTTATTTCCTTCTGTGCATCTTCTGCGCCTCTCTTTTATTCTCTACTCTACACTGTAGTTCAGTTACTTTTTTTTTTGTCCTGTTCTCTGTTCTCAGAATATCATTTTGCTCTACCTGTCTTCTTTCATCTCACAGCTTCTTTCCTCCTTTCTTATTCTCTCCCTTTCTCTAATGAATCATGCTGAAGCTTGCTTTCATACACTGCTGATGGAAGCCCTCTGGCATGCGCACATATTGCATACATTCATCACTGCTGCAATGGAAGTTACACTTTGCAAGCAAACACACACACACAGTCACACATAATTATACTTCCATTTGCTGATGCATATGTTCGCGTATATAAAAGTGACGATACATGTGATGGACCACATTATGTCATTTACAGTGTGACGAAATACAATATTCCCAGCAACAGATACAATGTTGCTCGAAAAAGAAAAATGGTACAATAAGGTTTATGGAAGGTTTTGTGGAGGGATCTTTAGTCAGAAATTGTCAGTGGATGGCAGATGTAAATAAGCTGCTACAGCTTCCTACAGTGATTCTACAGTGATGTCACTGTGAGGTTTTGTCCACAGGTAGAGCTCCCCATGAATATCAGTGGCAGATTCTGCTATAGGCACACACATACAAACTAAAAGAAAATGATAGAGACACATGTATGCACACTCACGCGCCGACACAACGCCCATGTGCACAGACACAAAACACGCTAAAGCTGGGTGGCATTAAACCTGTCACGCCCTCTTACCAACATGTGAGGATGGACTCACTGATGCACACGCAGACGTGTGGCACACACACATACACACACATGAACTCGTGGCAGAAATATATCTGGGCACACGCGCACACATACACCGATATCGGGAAAGAGGGAAATGAGCAAGGAAAATAAAATAATGGGCATACGATAATGGGGAAAAAATAAAGACAAAGAAACAAATACACTTGACATTTGACACACAAATCAGCTCATTAGCACAGCTCTACGGTTTCAGGAATTCTGCCAGGACCTGGATACTGCTGGATACCCAATAATAGATCTATTTTACCTGGTTTAAAAGGAAACTTTGGGAACAGTCTTTAGCCATGTGGGCTAATACAATCAGTATAGAGAGTACGTCCAAATGTATTTTATAGTGTCTTGCCCGTGACTGCAAGTGTTTTTTTGCATTTATTACATTATATTTATTATAAACATTTATAACACCCTCACATTCGAAACCATTCTAGATTTCCCTCAATTCTCAAGTCGGGGAGGGAAAGTGGACTTTGGCACTTATTCTCATTTCACTGGCCAATCAAAGCGTAGCATCGCCAGCTCTGACCACGGTCTAACGACTACACAGAACCGTTTCATAGACTCTCGTGCACATTTTCCAGATTTATTTTTTCTTCTTTTCCAGGTTGGCTTTGTGGATTTTGAGCGAGCCATGGTTGAACGTGTTCTACCTGTGGAGACAACATTAACACCGTGCACTTCTATTTCTCGCTATAGCTACTGAAGGTATACTGAATGTGTACACGTGCTGCTTTTGCCTAAATGATTGTAACAAAGAATAACAGAGAACAGTGTTATTCCATTGTCTTCTGTCTCGGTTACCATGGCGATGTGGTCGTTCAATTTTAAACTGCAATCTGTTAGCTTTATCCACTATCTTTTTCTCTTTAAGCTGTTTTTTCTGCTGAGTCAGTTTAACATCCTGGACATATCCTTCAAATACATTTTGGAGATCGTTCTGTCTTCTTCTCTCTGAAATCACTTTTTCGTTTTTCTAAAACATCTGTATTTCTATGACGTGTTCTGTTTGCGGCCCTTGAATATGTATACCGACTGACAATCTGACTTCATCCTAGCTTTATGATTGTGTTATCTCATTATCAGACACATTTCCACACTCACAGTCGCGTCAGTGTTCATTTTGTTAACTAAAACTATCATGAACTGTTTGGACAACAACCTTCTTTTTCATGACTAAAATGAGACGAGATGCAACCGAATTCATTAAATGCTGATGCTGACAATATCAAACTAAAATATAAAATAATTTTTGGATTTTGCCAAAATCGTTTTAATCTTTATTTTCATCACCTTCCACCTTCACTTCCCCTCTTTGTGTCCCTCTATTTCTCTCTGTTGCAAACAAACACAGAGTGCTCCGTCTGTCTTCTTGTCTCAATCCTGTAGAACGCATGAAGTCGGCGGTTTGAAGGTCGTTTGGGTGGTTGATTTGCATACTTCTGCATGTTGGGGCGTGCGGATCGGCTCTCGTATCTGGGCCGGTGGGCAGCTGGTTGAGTGGCGGAGCATCGTAAAAACACACTACACTCAAATTCGAAAGTAACAAAATGAAACTGTTCACAGTCATTGAGTTGGATTTGAAAATATGCCAACTCTACACACTCTTATTATTTTGTAATCTATGATACACATGGAGCAGCTGCGGGGTAAAAATAGCTGGCAAAATCAAGGGTGACATTTCTTTTAAATAAAAGAGATGATTAAATCAACACAGACGGTCACATTTGAGGAAAACAAAATGTCTTTGCTGTCAGTTTGAACACACTTCTTAAGACTTTTAAGACATACGTATAGCATGTTTAGACAACTATGCTAGAAAAAGTATCATTGTCATAATTATATATAAAGCAATCACTAAATCCCAGGTTAACTTGTAACACTTAAGCCTGGATATGGGCTCAGGATGTAAATCATGCATTGCAAAATGAATCCAATATGAACATTTCTCCTTTGGTACCAGGCCGGATAAAGGATGTGATGTGTCTGTCCAAACACATATTTCATTGTTGGAAACAAAATCAACTTGAGTAAATAAAACAAATAACATGTTTCAGAAAAAAAACCACCGTAATGATAGAACGTCTTCTACATTGCCATGTGTAAGTGTGTGCACAAGGTGATAAAGAAGTTGGACACAATTTTAACCACAGATCATTGGCAAGCGTACAACAGCCGCCTGTGACATCATCACCGAAGGACAGGTCAATACTAATGAGGTCAGAGGGAGGGGATGAAATCTGATTATGGTCTCCAGTTCATAAACAATATATTTCTATTAAAATCTAGCTTGTACACAAGGAGAGAATGCCAGAGAGAGAGAGAGAGAGAGAGGATGAGAGTAAAGGAAATTAGATGAAAGAGAAGAAAAGAAACGGATGTAGTGAAGAAAATAAAAGGGATAGAGGGAAAGGAGACAGAACAGGCCAGACGGGAGAGAGGAAAGTTGCAGAAGTGAAGTATGTGATGAATAAATCAGCAGCTTAACAAATGCAGGGCCATACTGACTAACCAGATATTAGTAATTAAAACACTGGATCACTATTGTCCCCATCAGCCCTGCTATAATAAACCTCCCCTCTCATGCCTCCCGGCTATTATGGCTTATTTGAAAAGGAACAGATACAAGCATGAAAATCAACCAGCTGCTTTATTGGATTAAAAGTACAAGCAAATCACAGGTGCAAACCAGTCACAGGCAGTGTTCAAAGTCACGCTATAAACACCATCATAAAGAGTTATTAAAAAAATGTTGGACACAGTGTGAGCACATAATCTGTTCATTCAAATCATAGACTAGTTTCTATCACCCCATCCTCACAATTTAACGACATAGGATCTGTAGTCAGTTCTTTGTTTTTTTATAATGCTGTACCGTAGAGCTCCACACGTTCTCACTGGCCCTACGCTTCACAACTTTGATGTACGTATATATCTCACTAGCGTCAGTTATGCATGTGTAGCTTTAAACTTGTTACATGAACACACTGTCTTTTTACAATAAATTCTGGAAAAGTCTTGGTAAGGTTCAAGCAACAAAACTACTTGGTTAGGTTTAAGAAAAGAAGGGTATTTCCACATCTAACTTGCTTGGTTTGATTTTAACCAGCTTGGTACGTTTTGTTTAGGCTGGTGTGAAAACTGTCGATCAAACCCTCGTCAATCGAACTGGGCCGACAGCGCCTGAAAATTAGGGTCTTGGCCCAGTTCCAACCGGACTAACCACAGGATGTTATGATGATAACTGATGTTAAATCCATCTGCTGAACTTTGACTAAATATTTACTCCTTTTGGTTTATTTGTAAAAAAGCTTGATCAGGAAGAGGACCAAAAACTAACCAGAAACAACGTCTTACCTTGGTCTGGACCAACAGCACTATTACAACCCACGCATCGAACAGGGCACTACTTACCCTCATCTAACATGACCTCACATCCTCCTCACATCCGCATACTGGATTCCATTACAAAATTCAAAACTGTTCCTAAAACCTTTTCAAAACCAACCTTTTCAAACTAGCGTACTCACTTTACCTCATTGTTGAGCTTTGCTGTTACCTATTGCGTGTGATATTGTTGACTTTATTGGTGTTTTGTTACCAGTGTTTGTTGTTTATTGTTTGTTTTATCTCTGATTCTATGTGACTTAAGGTGACCTTGGGCACCATGAAAGGTGACATTAAAATGTATCTTTATTTATGAATCATGAATGCTTACCTCCAAAGTACATGTAATTGTAAAACAAACATTACATGCAAAACCTCACAGAACCTGGCCTTCATTTAACAGACTCACTGTTGGATTGGACTTTTGGATGACAGTGGGCACTGACCTTGTTGGCAAAAACACTAGCTTACATTTCCTGTTGCAGCTTTATAACATAAGCCTGGAAAGCGTTTGCTGTAGTGAGGGATCTTTGAAATTCTGACATTGCACAGGGGCTACAAATGCACTGAAAGATGAACATAGCAAGGTATTTTAAAAGGTTGCTTCTTTCTAGTCACCTGCACTCTCACACATGTGGAGCCAGAAGAGGGGCAGAGACTGTCATGGCGTGGCCTTGGTCACAAGCAACACGCCTACACCTTGCCACATTATAGTGTTAGAAAGCTACTGGATATTAAAAGTCACGTTTTCAAACAGATACCTCTGCTGCCTTTCAGACTGCCAACATGCAAAAATTGGCCTTTTTGTGTGGACTTTGCATGTTTTCCCCGTGTAGGCGTGGGTATTTCTCCCTGTTCTCCGGCTCCCTCCCACAGTCCACAGACACGCAGCTTAGGATAATTGATGACTCTAACTTGCCCGTAGGTGTGAATGTGAGTGTGAATGGTTGTCTGTCTCTGTGTGTCAGCCCTGCGCTAGTCTGGCGACCTGTCCAGTGTCTCCCCCGCCCCCCCCCCCCCCCCGCAACCCTGAACAGGATAAGCGGTTAAAGAAAATGGATGGAATGAATCCTGAACATAAACCCAGCTCTAGATCCCAGTCAGACTGCAACACTTCTGTTGTTTCTCCAAGGAAGTACAGTAAATCAAGCAGGTGAGAAATAAGAGACACGTCAACGCACATGCAAATATATTAACATATATGTGCTCAGACATACAGTTATCAGACATAGGCATGCTCAGGCATAGACACACACATATACTGTATATAGTCTGACATAATAACACACACACACACACACACACAGAGATAACACACAGCCTGTGGCAGCAGCAACTGTGGCATCTGTTGCCCACTGAGCCAGTCTGCTGGAGCTGGAGTCAATTATAAACACATTAGACTCTGTTTCCCATAACACACAGTGACAGAAATACCTGTATGTGTTCACACATAAACAAAGTCACATAAGCACACACACCACATACACTGCAGCGGCACAACTCTAGAGTGTATCCGCTGTTACTGCTCGCTGCATCGGGAAAGAAAGCAGAAGTGATGGCAGGAGAAAGACAGAGAGAGAGAGCGAGAGAGAGAGCTGTGGAGGGAGACAAAGGAAAGAAAGAGGCAACAAAAATGCACAAATAAAAGTGAGATGCTGTTTTACTTTAAGCGAACTAATCCAATCTCTCCTGATACACGGGGGGGGGGCGTACTTTTCATATTTGATATGAATAAAGATTGACTTCAAAACTGAGGCAATCATAAACAAAATATCTTCAGCCTCGTCGTCTTGTAAAACTCAATTTGTTGAAGAACCCACTTGTAAAATCACAGGCATGCATCACATTCCCAGCGGACCCTTAAATGCTAAAAGTATCTGCGCCCTCAAAGACGGTGGCTTCGGATTAAACGTAGCTGACAGACTGAATAGAGAAGAAATATCTCTCTGTTTTTCCGTGGGGCTTCTTACATTAGCGCGCTCGACAAGCCTTCACTGAGGAGGTACATGGAGGCGGACGGTGCGTTACATGAATGCATGTGTGTGTTTGCAATGTAAGCCATGTGGGTGTGCGCCTCTGAGTGTGTGTTAGAGCAGCCCTTTTGCATTTGTCTGTGTGTGTGTGTGTGTGCGTATGCAAGTGTGTGCGTGCGTGTGTGTCTGACAGCTGACAAACAAGCATCACTTCCTCTGAGACTGACTGACAGGAGGACTGAGGGAGAATAGAGAAAACACACACACACACACACACACACACACACACACACAGGTGCAGATTCCAGAGATAAAGGTACACACAGAGACAGTTATTAAGCTCGTTACAGATTAGAAAGACGAATTCTGTGCGAAATTTGAGAAGTTGAGAGCACGGCAGCGTGCACCAGAACAACGTGCATATGTGCGTCCCGTCGTATTTGAGAAGGCTTTATGTGTGTGTGTGTGTGTGTGTGTGTGAGGATGATTGTTAAACGATCTGACAGTATTCCGTCAGTCAAAGCTGCCTCAACAAAGAGAAGCTGGAGGGTTCCAGCGTCTCTCTGCATGTGTGTGCGTGTGTGTGCATGTATTTCTGACCTCACCTGTGTTTGTCCACTTAGTTTCCGTAGAGCTCTTGTAAACATGGCCCAAAGACAGACGTTTCAAGCTCCGCGTCAGCAGTTCATGCAACGCTGTTTGCCAAACAGCCCAACATTCACCGTGAAACCAGTTTGACCTCAACCTTCGCACTGCGGCCGAGCTTAACAGCCACGACCTTTCGCCACTACTCCGATGATCTCTCGTGTTTTCTGTGACCGGCCCTAACATTCCTCTGTCATAGTGACATAGCTACGAACCCATTTTTCTTAAAGCCAGTAAGAGCAAGCTAGATTTTGAGAATATCAAACAATCCGACCACCGTCCTTTAGGAAGTCACACTGGCAGAGTTTGCACAGGTACACGGGTGTGTAGGTAGACGGGCTGGTAGGCCAATCGTTTCATTCAGCCCTTGTGAAATGATCGGAGGGCTTATTACAGTCCTGCTATAGCCACAGATACCAGATTTGAGTTGATTGCTGTTGGGATGTGAGAAGAATTCCAACAAATAAAACAAAACGTGCTTCTTTGTTCCCCAACTACTTCCTGTAGCTTTGCTCTTTGCTGCAGCTCTCTATCGTGGCTGCCACACTCTTAGCAGAGGAATGACAATCCCCTGTTACCTTAGCAATAATGCTAGCAGGAGACGTGTGCCTCTTTTAGCAACAGCCATGGTAATCCAGTCTCATGTGAGGGGTCAGACTAATGACTCCGGTGATGGCTTCGAACACGTCTGAGGAAACCTCGCTCAGCGCAGGGACAAAGGGACACTTCAACCAGCCGGGCCCGGGACGGACGGAAGACTTATGGGCTCTTCACCCACAAAAGGAAGGACGGAATCTTGTCATTTGATTCTTTATTCATTTATTGTTTTGGTCTGACATTCCCTGAACAATCTAAAGCCATATATTTTATGGCTATCCTAATTGTGTCAGGATCCCTGTCTGACCTGTTGTGTGTTTACCTCAGTTTCCCCCGATCTCCTCTCCTCATGTGTTCTGTCATTTCCCTGTTTGTTATTGTGTGCCACGTGTCTGTGTTTTCATCTCTCTGCCTCCAGACACCTCCCATGGCCACACCCCTGATTGGGGCACAGCTGTAGACTGATCAGCTGATCATCTCCTGCAGGCTGACAAACCAGACCCGGGTTCCACCAATCACATCTTAGCAGTGTATCAACACCTGGTCCTGGAGTCCTGGGTTGTCAGTCCGAACCGTCTTCTGCCCCGGTATTCCGTTTACTTCCGTCTGTAAGTTTCCCTTTTGACGATTCCTGGTTGTGATCTCTCTCCTCTCTGCTACGGGTTATAGTGCCTGCTAGTGTGTCTGCCTTCCGATGTCAATCCACGGGAAATCACACCGTCGATCTGCCTGCCATCCTGTGTCGGGCCACGGGTACCACACAGCTATTCCTGCCATCTGTCCGGTAGAAATAGTCTGTTTTGTACCGGATTCTGTGTCTTGTGGTTGCTATTTGATCCTGAACTCCCGTGACAAAGTTGGTATACAGCTTGTTTCTTTCCCAATTTTATTAGTCAATCAATAATAATATATAATATGAGAAGAAAGGTTATGTAACAGATGTGGATATGGCATGGAAGGAGACGACTCAAACGGATTTCCAGCATTTCTTTGCTCCTGCAGAAGATAATATAACACAGAAATTGCCTTCTGGTCTTTTTGTCTCTGCACATCTGCTCCCTCACAATGCAAACGCCCATTGTGAAAAGACTTCAATATTTTCCTTAAAATGTAGAAAATAGTGTTTATTACGCTTACTGTAATAATAGCATTACTATGTTATACTCCTAGTCAAGAGCTTTAAAATGTACAGGAAAACATAATAACAATTCATTTTAAAACCATAAAAACTAATATACAATAGGAAAAACAGCGACACCGACTGAGCAAAATAAACAGGTACATGGGATGGAGTGACTAAACAGAAACTGCAAAAATTATAACATTAAACAAAGGAAAACACATAGCTGCAGAAGACAATACAACACACATAAATTGCCTTCTGGTCTCTCTCTCTCTCTCTGAACCTCTGCTCCTAAACATGCAAAATAACACGAGGAAATGAATGCCGAAATCTCTGCCGCGCTACGTTTTTTTTATAGGGCAGGGTGGCTTGACGTACTGCAAATGGCGCCCAAAAGTTTAAAAAAAAAAGCCACAAAACGTATATTTTAACAGTGAAAATGATACGTAACAGCTGGATACATAAACGGTTACATTTTCAAAGAATACAACAAAATAGTGTGACAGCATTATTCCACACAATTTAACCTCAGCAATGCAAAAGACCGTTGTGAGGGGAAGACGGGACTACGGAAGCTTAGGAGGCGAAACAGGAAACGCTAATAAAAGAAATAACGTTAAATGACAATAACTCATACTCAACAGTATTGTTAAATACAAACACAATTGGTATTTGGCATCTGCATCAATGATGACCATTACCAATGTTAACCATTATGTTACTTTGCTTGTCAGTTGCAAGACCTTAATCAGTTTGCACACACTGTGGGGACTCGCTTTACTTTTAGCGACAAAAATGCATGTTCCCACAACGTAAATTATGAAAACACCAGTGTGTGTGCGTGTGTGTGTGTGAGAGAGAGAGAGAGAGAGAGAGAGAGAGAGAGAGAGAGAGAGAGAGAGAGAGAGAGAGAGAGAGAGAGAGTGATAAGTAATATGGCAGTGTCATAGACGAAGCCTCGGTAACCTTTATACAGCTCTTTACTCTGTCACTTCTTATAAAAACACACCTCCATCACTTGGAGGGGGGGATGAGAGGGAGGAGGGAAGCTAAGAGAGGAGGAGGAGGAAGGTGTGAGGAAGGAGAGTGACAGAGGAGGCGTCAAAGCATGTAAGATAAGAACGAGGTGGTGAAAATTAGAGAGAAGACAGGACTGGAGGAAGTGAGCAAAGTCAAATTGTAAAGGGATAAAGAATAGAGAAGTACCGAGGGAGGGAAGAGCAATTGATGGAGATGTTTCCACAAGGTCAAGTGTGGAAATGGGCTCATGCTTCCCGTGCACGTTCCTGTCGCCACATGCTGTCAGCCGGCCTGCTTCCAAGGAAAAATGAAACGGGTGAACGGTAGGAAATGCAGGTAGAACAAAAGACAGCAAAATGGTGAGTTGTGGGGGGGATGTGCTCACAGTGACTTTTAAAACCTCTAGTCTACTTCAATGTATTGGAATGATTTACTGTTATAACACATACAGTATGTGTAACACGCACATACAGTACATTTACAGTACATGCACACACTAACATTAGTATCACTATTACAACAGTGCCAGTACTTTTCCAAGGCATGGACTCCAAAAAAAAACTGAAGAAACACACAAGTTGTTTGTTTTCTTAAAGGAACTCAAGATTAACAACTTCAGAAATCTGACCTCGTCACCCAAAGAAACCCGACCGTTACTGATAATTCTATGAATAACTTTAAACGAGTAGTACAAGATTACAGCCGATTAGAACCATATGAACGAGCTAAAGTTACCATAAGAGTTCTGAGACATGTAAGTGACAGGGCTGCAAACACACGTGTTCATTCTGTACACATGACATCTATTCTACTTCTGCCCATCCGAGGAGAGGGATCCCTCCTCTGTTGCTCGCCCAAAGGTTTCTTCCTGTTTTTCCCCGTCATAAGGCTTTTTTTGGCGGAGGTTTTTTCCTCATCCAATGTGAGGGTCAAAGCACAGAGGATGTCGTATGCTATACATATTGCAAAGCCCTCGGAGGCAAATTTGTGATTTGTGATACTGGGCTTTACAAATAAAATTGAATTGAATTGAATTGCTGGGAATTCATTCAGCGTTCTGTCAACCAACCCACACTGACTCCATCTTTTCACAAGCGTCTGTTCCCGTCTGTTCACTCAGCTCCTGCTAATCCTTCACCAGGCTGACTGACAGCAGACTTTTACTGAACCAAAACAGTATTCATGTTGGCTCCATGGGAAGAAATCAACAGTGTTTGTATTGAATTTTTATTTCCCCGCCCACCGTAGCGAGTGAGGGGAAATCTGCCTATAGTGAAACAGTCAAGCTCACAGACGGACTGGGAGTCAATATATAGATACGCTAAATACAGTTCAAAGCACATATACAGCGGGATATTTGTGTGATTTAAACAGCCGTCTATGCAGATTACGCTGAGCAAAAATAGACTTGAAGCGTAAAAAAAACGCAGGGGCAATCTCAGTCAGAATCGCGACTCACAGAGTCAGTCTGAATTGATAGATTTAATAATACGGAAGCATATTTTTTCCGTGAGACGCGCGAGTATGACGGACGTCAAAATCACTTTCAGTGGGGATTGAAGTATGACCTCTGCTGTATGATCTGTAATCAATCTTAATTTCCCTTCACGCAGAGCGAGAGGATTGGATTTGAATTGACCTTTACCCCACCGCATACACTGACATTCAAAATGAACACACACATCAACATTTTTATGATCTAGAAACATTGCAACCATTCATATGACAACAGTTCTCTACTGCAGGGGTGTATCCCAGCTGCACTGACCTAAATTTAGCGATGGTACAGCTCACTATTATGTCCCTATCAAATAAACATGAAATGATGTGTTAGGATATACTACAATTACTCGTTGCCTTGGAAAGACACATAATGGAGAGATGGTCAGGCCAAAGTTCAGGCAACGCAAATCTAATGGAAGTGATGAGGGACAAAATCCATTGGCGTCGTCAGTGGAAAAAGGCTTCAGCATTTAAATTGCCTTAGGAAGGGTTCTGTTCTTGGCCAGTTTGGTACAACCAAATAGGCATGTGCTAAATTGTTTAAGGTAGACTTGAAAAGTCTCGTACTTCTGAACACATGGCCAACTGCCAAGACACAATTCTTCAGATATTTCATTTAATCAAATCACATTTTCAGTGCTTATTATGGCTTTTCAGCAATAGCAATGAACTGTGTCGTGTACCTTCTGCCTATATTACTTTTGTCCAAAATGACTTGATGCATGTGCACGACTAGACAGAAGACAGGAAACCTTTGTTTGACAGATACACAAGTTTCCCTTTTTTTGCATTTTTGACAGGGTAGCAGTTTGAAGGAATACTTCACCCTTAAAATAACATTTGTATATCAATAACTCACTGCGTGGTACCTTACTTTGCTTGTCAGTTGCAAACATATGAGAGAGGCACACAGGAATTAATAGGAACCCCCCAGTCCTTCTATTAGGTCTCCCAGGGTGCAGCAAAGTTCACAAGGAGACCTTTATCAGTTTGCACACATTGTGGGGACTCGCCTTCCTTTTGGGGACAAAAATGCACGTTCCCACAATGTAAGTTATGAAAACACTATCGACTATAACTTAAAGACCCTTGCTGACTGACCTGTCTAGATATCTAATGAACTACATCTTTACTGTTTTGGTTCACTCTCACTGCTCTCAAAAGAAACACTTCTGATAAACCCTCTACACACTACCTACCTGTACGACATTCTAACTTACGCTGTACGCTTGTGAAAAAGAGACATACATGTTTGATCAAATAAAGTCATTGAATCTTTATTTCATTTTGCTTAAAAGAAACAGGGCTGTCGCTCTACTTGTCGTCAGGATGGAAAGACGGCGCTACATGAAATAACATCAGACGGAGCTTGTGCTGTGTGATCATCGTAACAGCTGACAGATCAAAGCCCAGCAAACACAGGAACACAGAAACATTGTATGTACAAGGTATCTGTTAAATTCAGCATTTACAAAACGGGCAGCCTCTGTGCACCCTGCCAATACAAGATCCTCTCTTTTAAAAGCTAGCCTCTTAGGAGCATTACACTGCCTAAATAATGTGATAGACATAGGGTAGAAAAAAAGAAAGTATATAAATGGTAGAATACATCTTCATGTCTTGTCTCCTGTTCACATGCAGCGGTCCAATGTCGGAGTCAGCATTGTGTTAGAGTAAGCACCACTTTACTGCACTTCAGCCTCAGCCCTGTATGAGGAAGATAAGGCACAACTCCATTCACTTCCATTTGCTGACAGTAAGAAAAGACCTTCTACAAGCTCAGACACATAGTTTGTAGCTCTGAGGTCCATTGTCTTTTCCTGCTATTTTCCTTCAGTTGACAAGTGTGCAATAATGTTTTAATAAGCCTCTTTCCCCAGCTTGACAGTAAATCTTCTTTTGTCAATACTTTAGACAGAACGAAAGGATCGGCTCTGAGGTGACCTTTACCCTGCCGGACAGTTTGACATTCTTCATGATCACCCACATGACAGGGCATTCAAGATGGTGGGCTCTGGAAAGATTTAGCCCCTGTACATTGATAACAAATTACTTACACAAGTAGACACAAAAGGGCTGCCCTTGACATATTGCCTTTGTCTATCGAGTGTTGGCCGAGACATATCTTCCTATTTTACTGTAACACAGTCAACCAGATATTTTTTTCCGTCAATGACAGAAGTTTTCTAACAACGACAAAAAATCGGAAGGGCGTCCGTCATTTAGGCGGATTAGATCTTACTATCCAAGTGACAGCGCCTTGGAGAGCTACGAACTGGACCACTAGAAGTGTAATTTGCGCTATATGCAAATGTGTCTTTATACTTATTATAGGAAATCAATTAACAACACGACACATGACAAATATTGTCCAGAAACCTTAACAGGTACTGCATTTATATGCTTGATTATAAGTCAGGAATCATCAAATGTCATTAAGATTTATCACCTGGGAACCAAGAATATTTGTGCAAAATTTCTTGGCAATCCATCCAATATTTGTTGACATATTTCAGTTTGGACAAAAGTGGTTGACCAACTATCCTGTCCCTAGAACCAGTCCAGTAGCGTTACTAAAAATATGAGACTTATAGGCTCACATTGCCATCCATACCAAGTATGACCAAGTCATATATGGCTCAAACTGGACCTGAGCATAATAGTAGCGGTGACGGAAAAGAGTTGTGGTACATGTGGTCTTTCCCTCCACCTCACCTTTAACATTGTGTCTCTCCTCAAAAACACTTTTTTTCCCTTCTTTAATGATTGTTCAGAGGTGATAGAAATCCACTCGGACAAAGTGACACACAGACCTGAGGCCCACTGCAATAAAACCTGACCTTACACAGCTCGACTTGGGCCTCGGTTACTACAAACTGACTGAAACCGTGACGCCAACACACACAGCTCTTGTTTTGATCCGTCGTGGTCATTGCAAAATGTTTTACTTTGGGTCGTTTTGCCCAGAAGTTGTCTTTATGACTCTAGGATTTCGTCATTCTCACCAAATTACTTTTGGAAGTGACTACAAAGAACAATAGAAAATAGAAAAATAAAAATGTTGTTTTCATCATCCTACCTTACTGACAATACAGCTGCAGAGTGGAGCAGAGAAGATAACAGGACAATTTAATGATAAAAGCTGAGGATTTCTGAATCCACAAGGGATGATGCAACACATTCTCACTGCTTGAATACCGCGGCTGGATCACGGGCCTCATGCTTCAAACTATGACGCTCTAGGTACCTTAGATTGTCCGTTTTGGACTCAGGGACGGTGTGTCAGTTTCAACTTCCTACATGCATAGTGACTTTAAAAACAAGCTTCCGTGTTCACAGGGAACGTACAGTTTCCATTTGTAACATGCATGGAGACCTCTTTTCAAAATAAACTTGGCAAAAATACTTTTTAGGTTTATCAACAAAAGTATTTAGGCTTAGTAAAAGATCGTGGTTTGGGTTAAACTAATAATGTTTGTTACGTAAAACAAGTATGCTTGTTATATAACTGGGGTTAAATAGGCTATGTAAGTTATGCAACAAAACTACCGCAAGATAACTCAACATTGACTTGGTTTCACATAGTAAATGAACAGAGGTCTCCTGGGTGAAAGCCCTGTGTTTGTTCGGCAACATCCAAACTCCCCTTCCACTCGTCTTACCTACTCTATACTACGTCAGTTCCTCTGACCAATCTGTTTAACAATGATGCGGACCAAACTGCAGTATTAGGAATTGGGAGTGAGAACAAGTTGAATGATAATGAAGGTTCACATCCAAAATGTTTTACCATAATGAAAACCATAATGAAAACCTCAGCTTCTGTTGACGGAACCACATTTCGACAGCTTCTGTCACATTTATCTGTTATTGCTGTCGATGTTCAATGTAGAATCCGATGCACAAAGGATACTGACCTGCTGTTGTAAGCAGAAGCAAAGGATTTACTCATATTCGGGATGAAGTGGATACACTGTTATGCAGAATCTCCCTCAAACAGTAATTTCGAGGGAAATAAAAAAAGATCTAAAATGATACCAGTATTTTCGTTTCACATGACATACAAACACGTAGCATCCATGTGTATTCGAATATTTTGTGTTGTGCTGATACACATACTGCCACAACGTCTTTGTTCTCTGTTGTGTGGTCTCTGCTGTGATCTGTCGCTGTGCCATCAACTCACATTCACTTCAAATGTTTTATTTATCTAGATATGGAAATATTGGTCAACACCAGATCCATTGTGTTTATTAACTTAATCAAAATGATCGAATGGGAGTTTGAAAAGGAGGAGGGGTGCTGTCCCCTTCTGCCTCCTCCCTGTGCTTAAATATTGTACTGTACACGCTTTCAAGATGCAGCGTTTGCTGCAATGCAGGTGGAATGGAGGAAGAGGAGAGGAAACACTGATGCACACATCTGTGTGCGCGCACACACACACACACACACACACACACACACACACACACACACACACACACACACACACAAAACTATAGCTACCTGTCATTCTCTGCCCACAGGTGCCTCCCAAGTGTGCCAAGACTGCTGGGAGACTAAGAAGAAGAGAGAGGAGGCGAAGGAGGGAGAGCTTTGTCCTACTGAGATAAACCACACACACACACCCACACACTGTTAAACAAACACACTGGGCCAATATGGAGCGTGTGTGTGGTTGTGTGTGTGTGTGTGTGTGCATGTGTGTGTGTTACGTACTGTGAAGGAAGAATCACAAGAGCTCTACGACCACAAAAAATCTCTTTCACTAATTCACAGGCCTGAGACGATGCTGAAGGTCATGATGAGTCAATTTTAACTTCTGATATTATATATTTTGTCAAGATTACTCACAGTAACTTAACGAGCAACATAATACGAACAGGAATACAGGGAGGTCATCAAGGACTTTATTGACTGGTGTGAGCTCAACCACCATCACTTAGATGCCAACAAGACAAAGAGGCGGTGACTACACTGGTGGACATCCCAGGTATTGGATATTGAGATGGTCGGCGTGTACAAGTACCTGGCTTTTCATCTCAACAATAAATTGGACTGGTCAGACAATGCGGACGTCTTGTACAAAAAAGGGCCAAAGTCGACTGCTCTCTTGATTCCGTATAGAAGGTGGGTGAGAGGAGGATGTTAAGCTGCCATCAATTATGGACAGCACCTCTCACCCCCTGTGTGAGACTGTGGGGGCCTATTGAAGCTCCTTCAGTGACAGACTCCAATACCCACAGTGCAAGAAGGAGTGTGACCGCAGGTCCTTCGTTCGAACGGCAGTCACACTTTTTCACACAAAAAATATAATTGTAAAACAGTTTTTGCCTGTTACCATCACACACCACTTACAACATGACAGAATATCCTGTGCAATTTCCTTCTTGTATCCTGTCCAATTGTCACTGTTCCACCCCTGTGAGCCCCGTGTGAGTGTGTTTTATGTATCTTTTAAGTCTCCTTGTAGCATGAATGCTGTGTGCCTTGTTTGTTTTCTCTCTCTTTCTATCTCTCTCTAGCTCTTGGTGACACCTTTCCTAGGAGGACACACCCGTGTCTAATGTCGTCAGTGGACTCCTGCCGAGAGCACACCTGTGGAGAATCCTCATTAGGTTGTGAGCTGCATGCCAGAACGTTGTAGTTCATTGTCTACGTAGTTTATATATATATTTATATTTATATAAGGGAAACACTGATTAATGCTTAGAATTTGAATGTTAATGTTATGAATACATCTTCAAACTATTCAGAACATACCTTCTAAAACCAAGAAGGTCTAACAATGACAGCGAGTATGGGATACAGTCTGATGTCACAAAGACCACTGATGCTGTGGCCCATTTAAAATAGTAGCCTACATTTATATCTGCTCTATTAATGGTTAATGGTTGGTTGACGAGGGTTGGCTATTTGTTAGAAAAAAATGTAAATTAGCATCCTTTGTTTGCCCGAATAAAGCCCATTATTTTGTCTTGTCTTTACTCATCAGGGCATAAAGAACAGAAATAACCAATAACAGCTCATTTCAGAGAAAGGGCGTTCCTATTGGCTTTTCTACTAATGCAGATGCGCCTTTGATGAAGGCTTGATGGAGGCTTGATTCAATGGCAGAATATCCTGCAGGAAATCTGCTATTCCAGCATTGGCAACATCTGCCTACACTAGAATTGGCTTATCAAAAAGAGTGTCTGACAGTATCGGAGATGTTTCAAAGATTGACAATATTGCTAATAGTTAAGGCTTCTGCTCACGTCTTTGAATCCCAGTATGTCATCTCTAAAGGCTGTGCTCGCCCACACATGATATGGCATTTTTTGCCTTTTCTGGAAAACTTCCTACCCTTGGGTACCCCTTGCAATTATGATCAAGGGTTATTATGACATTTTGCCGAGTAATGACATAAAAGGCCTCCCCCAGCATTAACTTTAGACAACTCATGACCTTTCAATCACACCAAACCTACCTTCTACCATGTCTCCTCCCCCGCCTTCAGTCTCATCCTGTTACAACAAAATAGTGGAACAACTACATGTTCAATTGAAATGCATTCATTAAGTGGCGAATGAGGTTAAGGTCTGCAGTCCTTGTTGACAGCGAAGGGTCTAAGTTTTACTCATTTCACAATGAGAGGCTTGTGAAGCTCTTTCTCCCTGTAACATTGATTAAGATCTCTACAAATAAAGATGACATTAATGTTGTTCTATCATCAATAGTAAATGAATTATTCAGTACATTTTTACAGTAATTATCTGCAGCAGGGACATACATGATGAATCATTACTGGCTTAAAAGGGTCAACTATGTTACCTATATGAACCAACTACAAAAGAGATAAGGCTGGATACTTTTAATTAGTACATGTCCCCTAGGAAGCAACATGTTCACACCTTATCAAATTCAACCAAAATAATTACAACTAACCTTTAAAAATGTCCTGACTGATGTGTCCACTGTCTGTGTTCGTCAACCCCTTGTGATGAAGGAGGCATGAATTGAGAAATTGTGCAGAACACAGAGTTGTAGCTTAAAAGTTCAGTGGAATCCTAGAGAGAAGTTTGTCAACCTGTTTTGCAAGAGCACGAGCGAAGATGCACAAGATCTAATTAAGGTACACCCGCTGAGTGTGAGACATGTGGAAACACACGGGGCTTTGGAAATGTTCCCGATCCCGAGACGCACACTGTTGCCTACGAGGAAGTTAGGGACCATGCATACATGGCACTAGATGTGGAAACTTATTTTAGTAAAATCATCCTTAAAGCTAACCCAGTACAGCTTACTGTTTCGTAAATCCATCGAATACACTTTAGACATGCTAGCTGCATGCAAGTTATTTCACAGTTTAAAGGAACTTAGCGTATTCACTTTCTTGCCAAGAGTTAGATGAGAAGACTCTCAAATCCGCTTATCAATCATAAAGCCAGAGCAAGTACCTCTGCAGCTCACAAATTAACATGCTATGTCTTTTCTGTTTGATGCTGCATTCCCATGGGATCATGTGAATAGACAGCAAACAGAATATCGTGGTAGTGGACGAGAGCAGAACGGTAAAATTAGGCGAGACCGGCACAGAAAACGTGTTTTGTTTCGCTGTCCTGCCATCCTGTCGGATTGTTTCTTTGTTTTATTTTTCCCTTGCTGTCCATCTACCTTCTCCCGTCTGCTTAATGTGAATGCAACATAATCCGTTTAAAAATCCAGGCCGGGCCAGGAAGTAGCAACCTGTAAAACTACATCATGTTGGTTTTACATTTTGGTTTTTGTATGAATTAAACAAATTAAAAACAGGTGCTGGAACTAATATTTGTATTTTGAGCTCTGGACAGTCCTGTTTTTATCTCCAAGCTCCATACTCTCACAATATGTAATACTCCAAACACACAGATATGAACTTTTTCAAAATACATGCAAAAGGGTTAAAAACTAATAGTCCTACTAATATAATTGTATGGACCAGTTGACAGGAAGTGCAAATGCATTAGACATGTCAGGTTTCAATTTCCAAATAATGTGGCTACGGCATGGAAGAATCCACGCTGAGACGTCACCATTGTCAAGTGTCTCTGTCTGATCTCTGAGGTTCATATCCTCTGATCTTCATGACACATCCTATTCTTTTACTTCAAAGTATAATATGTTTTGTTTTTAAAACTAAAGTGGCGTCTCAATTGAATTCAGACAACAGAAAGCAAAACTTTCTCTGAAAAGATTGAATTATGCCAAGCTGAAGAAGCTTAACCCATTTGAACATTTCAAAATGTCAATACCATGTCTATAATGCATTATAAACATACTTGTATATAATAATGTAATGTTTTATGATCTTACTGCATATATTGCAGATAGTATGCATTTTAAGAATATTCTAATGCTTTACAACTATGGTAATTGTAAAACAATATTATCACTGTTAAAAAATATGAGTTAAAGAACATCACTGATAAAGTATGATGACATTTATCATCATTAAAAATGCTTTATAAGGTGTTATGATTATTATTATGAGTTTTTATTGCTATAATGATACAGTGAGATAAGCAGATTACAACACATAAGTATGTATGTAATGCATTATAGGACTTCATAAAAAGTGCTACTGATAAATCAGTCGACAATTAGCACATGTAGGACGGTATTCAATGTTGTGAGGACCTTGCAGATGTGTTCCTCACACGTACAGCAGACACTTTTTGTTTTATAGTCCTTTACAATCTTTAAAAACTGAGGTCTACAACCTGTTAGGCATTGAAATGTCCACTCCACTGGCTTCAGCAAAGAGAGAAGTGGGGTTCTGTCACCAGCAGCACTTGTATTATGATGATGCTGCCTGTGACTGCATTCCTCATTAGTAACCAAAGCTTTGAAGAAAGGTGCAGGATGTCTGATCTTTTTCTTTTTCTTTTGTCTGTGAGCTTCAGTCACGGAACGGACAAGCCCGCGGAATTTTTTGTCTGAGTTTAATCAGTAGAACACATTTTATTTTTTTCTGTGTGATTTGATAACTGCCAGGTAAAAAAAAATGACCCTCAGGCAGACTTTGTGCCTTGGTGGTGCACAGCTTTGAAGGAAATGTTAAATAAAGACAATGTTTCACTTTTTCTAATATTAGGATCACTTTAGGAAAAGTTCAAATTCCAACGACAGTTGCAGAGCTTGCAACAACGCGATGCAGGTGTTTCAACCTGTCACGAGGACAAAACTAACGTGCTCGTTGAAAACTCACACTGAGGTTGTGGTTGAAAAAACTCAAAAACCCCCCCATGCATGAAAAGGTCAAGATCATTCCTCTTACCACTTCCATGTGACATGTGAGCAATAGGTCATTATGTGCACACACACAAACAAAAGCACACGTGGGATACTCATGCAAAGATACCAGAAATTAATTTGAACCAACATAATATGACACAATATGTTCGGTGGGGTGGAGAGCTAGGGGGACTTTGAGTACAGCAGATATGAAACAAGGCATTAATTGAGCTTCAAACTAAAGGGAATATAGGTAGCAAGGGGGTAGTCGAAGACAAAGACAGTGTGCATGTCACACGTGTGTGTGTGTGTGTGTGTGTGTGTGTGTGTGTGTGTGTGTGTGTGTGTGTGTGTGTGTGTGTGTGTGTGTGTGAGAGAGAGGGAATGTGAATAAGAAAAAAGGGGTTAAGAGAGAGAAATGCAGACAGACAGATGCAGAGAGAGAGTGAACCACGCTGAAGGGAATAACGGAGAGTGATGCTCATTAAAACTGATTATTAAAGCAGGAACACTGAAGAGCTGCATTCAGGCATAGCCACAACATCCCAGATGTGTTGAAGTGTTGAAGTGTGTGTGTGTGTATGTATGTGTGTGTGTGTGTGTGTGTGTGTGTGTGTGTGTGTGTGTGTCTGTTGGTACTATAGACAGAGAACCACTGAAGTATTACATTGGTGCAGTTAAAACACACAGCTGATTTTCATAAATTCATTTTTTTTTTTTCTGTTCTCAGATTGTTTCAGCGTCACATCTCTTCTCCGTGCTGTTATGCATGAGTGAGCGATGCCTTCACGTCATCCAACGGAGTGCCGTCAGAGTGACCTGGGTCATGGCACTTCGAGGCAGCTGTGGGCGGGTCTAGGTGGGGCTGGGACCACCTCGTGTCCAATCAGAAGGCTTTCTTTTTGTTGGTTCACTCGTGAATAGCAGTAAATGAAGCTGTTTCAATTGTTCTGACTACAACGTGAATTAAACAAGAACACTTCTTTTTTTTTCCGATGTTTCTTCGAGTGGCTCAGTATTACGCTAATGCCGCATTGCGAGCACAGCCGGCGTTTTGCTCTCAGGAGTTAATTGTTGTCTCTCAGCCGAATGCCGGTTGTGCGTAGTGACGACAGCTGTTGAAAACACAAACACAACATAGGTGTCATTGTAATTGCCTTCAACTTTACTTTAATCATTTTAAAAAAAAATGCTCCTTGGTGTTTATTATCTACGACAATTTACATAAACAAACAACCACGGATGCATCCGGCTGAAATTCACCAATCAGTTGTTAAGTAACAACAACATGTCTCTGACCCCTCGTCACCTTACCCGTAACAGGCTGAATTTGAATTGAAACTGATTTGAAAGAGAAGTTTTTTTGTGTGTAAATGGATTTTCTGCTTACATACGAAACCTATTAAGTAGAATGATTGATCTTGTACGAGTTAGGCCCACCTGATTTTATCTGTGCCCACCCACTCCCACTTGCTGGGGAATAAGACAAGGGTGGCCACTCTCTCCATCTTTTTATCTTCATAGAACCACTTGCTGACGCTGCCGTTAACCGAAAACTTTAATTCTATTGTAAAGGACATTGCTTATGACATTTAAGTTGCTGCTTTTCTTAGTGTAGCTGGAATAAGCCTGTTGCACAGGAGGTACAGCAATGGCAACACTCTTCCGCCACCATTAACCACACCATCCACCAAAGTCACCACAATGAGGCATTCTGTTTCAAAGTCTCTCAGTCAGACAACAAAATATTGCTCTCACTGAACAGTAAATAATGTGTAGTAATATTTCTCCAAGGAATCAGGCTGTATTAGGGGTAATAGGTGCCCAGAAAAGAGAATTTAGTTTAGATTACAGTAGCCCGTACAGAGAAGTTCATCACTGTAGTTCAACATTACAAGCCCTCTTCTTCATAGCTTTGCAGCAGGCTGACACAGAAAGGTGATGGTCTGAATCTGTTTAACTCCAGGTTTGACAAATCAACTGTAGCACCACTTATAGGTATGCAAGACTTTGCTCTGGGAGATGACTTCTTACTACTCACAAAGGAGCACAGTTTCAGAGGTACCGATATTCTAAAGGCTTTATAAAAGGGATTTGGTACTCTATGAGGATCACTTAAAATAGCCTAATATCCTTGAGCTCAGAAAACAACAATAGATGAAGTCACTGATGACGTGACGTGCTTAGAAATCAACACAAGCAGTGTAGGTGAGTGTTGAACGGATTCATTTTCAATGACTGCCCTTGAGATGATTATTTCATCATGATATAAGTCTCAGTATGATAGATTGTCTGCATGTGTGTGTGACGGAACGTTTGTGTGCAGCTGTCAAACAGGTACTGAAAGGTTCCCGTCATCTACTTTTTCCAGTAGATGTAAAGTTGTTAATTGATACGCTTGCCCTAACTTTTTAAGTATTTTTCATATTAACCAAACCACTTCTTGCCCATCAGATTGTAGCAGACTGTGAAGTAGCCTCCTGACATTGTCATCCATCCATGCAACCGCAGCCAGCAGGTGTAACATCATTCCTTACTGAAGAGCAAGTTGCTTTCCCTGTTTGCGATGTGTATGCGCGTGTCCCCATTGGCTGTTTCTGGCTGCAGGCGAGAGTGTGGTGGGAATTCTCCGTATCACTGTTAATATGGGACTGAATATTTGTGGCTTTCAATTGTTAGGAGGGGGATGAATGAAAAGTGTTTTCTGTAGCCTACAGAGGTGTGTGTTTTTATGTGTGTGTGTGGCGTGTGTGTGTGTTTGAGCAACGTGCTTCTGTAAAAAAGCCAATGTAGTCAGTACACGCTGCTGCCACAGGCATCGCCTGAAGCTGAGAAACTGGATTACAAGTGTATATCTAACTGTCATGATGCTGTTGTTGTACACCTGAGAGTATAACATAATTTTTTTAGATCCTCTTGCATTAAACAAGTTCTTTGCAATATCATTCCTACCTCAGTGAGGCGCACTGCAAAATACAGTTTAGATTCCCATTTAAACCCCAAAAGATGCCACTGAGAAGGATGTAATATTTGAATGGCTCGTGCTCGTGTGTGGTGGAATGCGTGGATCCGCTGCAGGTTTGCTGGATTGATGTGTCATGCTTTTGTTGTCATATAAATATATGACCGGCTCTTATGACTTTGTTGTTGTCATTGTGTTAATTATGTTGAGTTTGACTATATGCATTCTCCGTTAATGACGCAGCATCCCGTCATGCACGTATTCATGTATCTGCACTCTGCAGTTCGGGTTTTGTAGGTGTTTAGCTTCATGTAACATTTTATTTCACTTGTCAAATGTTGTAGTGTTATGTGAATATGCGGCTTTTACACGAAACAAATAATAACCCGTAGCTGTTGCGTCATAATGAGAATTCAACTGTAGTAGGACAGCACAGAAGGCCCAGGTATAAAATGCACGGCCCGCCACTGGTTTTGATTAGTATGTGCTGTCTGCACTCTAGCATGGTCCGCTCATTTATTAACTACCCAAGATATCAGCACCATATATTCATCACCAAATTATATTAATCATCTTCCCTCATGTGTACACAAGCCCATCCCTCTGATGTCCTTTACTCTTCTTCAATTATTCGCTCCCTCCCTCCTCTTATCTTCTCTCCATTCCAATTGACCCTTTGTTCATGTTTGAATCCCCAGTGATGGTTGTTAACTTGGACACGCCATTACAGCACCCAAGGAATTGATGGGAGCTTATGGTATTTGCTGTTACATTATTGGCTCAGACAGAGAAATGGCTGATGTATACTTCTGTTTAGGATTAAATCCACTGGAAGAATCACCAATGAGGTGAGTAACTTCTAAATGGAGAGGAAATAGAAATTCCTCATATGCAGTTGAATTGGTGATGCATAAAATAACTTATTTGGATCCAATGTATTTAGCTGCACTAGCAGTGCGGCTATATTAATGGCAACAATGGTCCACGTCTGAAATATCTGATTGGCATGAAATGTTGTCCAGACAACGGTTTTCAGAAGATGAATCTTAATAACTTTGGTGAACACTTGACTTTTGTTCTTACGCCACCACGAGGTTCATATTTGTGGTTTTGGGACTAATGTTTTAACAGGATGGATTGTCCAAAGATTTGGTGCAGAAAGTTTTATCGTACTCAAGATGATTTTTATTAACTTTGGTGTTCCCTCAATCTTGTGTCATCATCAGGTTCAAACATGTTTTATTTGTCCAATGCTTTGGTTAATGACATTTTCTGATTTGCTACTCACA
Source organism: Pholis gunnellus (assembly GCF_910591455.1). Classification (NCBI taxonomy): domain Eukaryota; kingdom Metazoa; phylum Chordata; class Actinopteri; order Perciformes; family Pholidae; genus Pholis; species Pholis gunnellus. Next base: position 21,214,238 of record NC_136533.1, on the reverse strand, counting down.
TTATTAATGTATGGTCAAGTTCGGGCTTCACAAGCAAGCACACCACCACAAAAGCATTAAAGGTCTAATGATGTGGAAGTGTTTGTATGGGTATGGATGGATACAGGAAGGGGGATAAATGTGGTAATGGCAATTTTATTTATTTAGTACATTTCATTAGGTGTAAACTCAAAGTACTTTACATGTAAAAACTAAATTACACGTAAACACACAGCAATAAAAACCAAAACACCAACACAATCAAATATAAACCACATTCACACACACACACACACACACACACACACACACACACACACACACACACACACACACACTGTAATTAGCCATTAGACTGGGAGAATAGGAACGTTTTTTGTTTGATTTTGTAAGTGGACACAGTTGCTATTGAACTCAAGTCATCAAACAGCTTGTTCCAGAGAGCAGGACCTCAGTAACTGAAGGCACTCACACGGGGCCTGAATCTATTTCTGGGCACAGAAGAACCCTGCCTGATGACCTGAGAGGTCTGTTTAGGTTTTAATCAGTGAGCAAATCAGAAAAGTACAGAGGAGCCAAACCATCTAGTGTATTGTGGCTTTAAATTCTAGCGTTGACATTAAAAATGAGTTTCACACTGACACCAAAAAGATACATTTTTGATACTTCACTTTAAGAAACAATATTTATTTTTTTCCATTTGTTAAAGGAAGTCAAACTTCTCAAATGTTGGATCATGTTGTCTTAAGAGGAGATGTACAAAACTTTCCCAAATAAATGATTCCTAAACTGACAAACTTTTATTTACAGTCACTGAATATACTGTATATATATATATATATATATATATATATATATATATATATATATATATGTATGTATGTATGTATATATGTATGTATGTATATATATCCAAGAACACCAGTGAGAAGATAATATTATGTTACTATCTCTTTATAGTTCTTCTTAACGCTTTACCTCGCTGCACCGCCGGGAGCCAACACCGACATCACGCTGCTGGAGGCCTATGTCGTATTGCTGGACCCGTGAAGGGAAAGGAGGCCAGGTAGAACCAGGACACTACCACCTTTGTCCACAGGGACCGCCAAAATCAACACAAAATGAAAAGTCCTTGTAGTATCTTTAATTCAGGAACTATTTAATCAAAGATTATCAAATTCCCTGGCCAGACATTGATGCCATCCCTCAGTACATGACAGCTTGCTATATTCTGCAGTAGACGCATTTGGGTTAATAGATCATGGACCAATCAGCGTCCTGCTAGGTGCTACTGGCAGCTCTGGGCGTGGCTTAGGTGCGTGCGAGACGAAACGGAGATGCAATTGTTTGTTCAAATTCAATATAAACAAACAAAATAACACTGAAGGCTTTTCTCGATGGAAAAGATGTTTACGCTCTTCTCCTGACTGACTTGGCGAGAGTTTGATTGACAGATGGTTTATCCAATCACCTGCCAAGTATTTTTCGAAAGCGCCTGCCCTTTTCCAAACAGTTTCCAATGATGGCTTCTAAGATGTTTCTGTGTGACAAACCATTTGATAGCATTTCCCTCTCTTAGTACTGCACACTTGCCTTTGGTTTTTTGCATTCGTCACGGATTATCAGCCAAAAAGTAGGTGTCCCTTTAACCAAGTGCAGAAGTATTTCCCATAACCTCTGATCACTCATGACTGAACACCACACTCACATACAGAGCTGGAGAATGCCACATCTTCCAAATAAATAAAAAAAAGCTGTGAAGAAATTGAACGCTTTGTGAGTATAAAAACTAAATCAGTATGCTTTAAGGCGGAAACGAATGTGCAGACCGCAACAAAAGCTTTTTGTGTAGAGCCGAGCACAATATGATGGTGAAAGGAATAGAAAACAGGAATGCCATGCATGCAACCCCCTTCCTCCCCCCCACCCCCTCTCATCTGTCCATCCCCTCTCCTCCTTTTCTCTTTCCCTCTTCCATCCCCATCTCACTGCTCAAAAGGTTAGTAAATGTCAGATGGGAGTTGTCATCATCTTCAATGGCGTCATCTTTCTTCATAGAAACACTGTCTGTGTGTGTGTGTGTGTGTGTGTGTGTGTGTGTGCGTGTGTGTGTGCGTGTGTGTGTGCGTGTGTGTGTGTGTGTGTGTGTGTGTGTGTAGGTGTGTGTGTGTGTGTGTGTGTAAGTTGAAGGGAATACAATTGAACAGAATGAAATAGAACAGGATATTGAAAATGGGAAATTACTGCATGCATCAAAGGGCGGACACACACACACACACACACACACACACACTTGTGTAGAAAGACTCAATATAGAGCTGAGGATGTACAGTACTTCATACTGCACTGCTCCGTCTCTGTCTTCCCCTCTCGTCTCCCCTTTAGTTTCTCTGTGTTCATCATGAAGAAACTACAGAACTTCAGTGAACATCTTAGCATCAGTGTTGCTGCCTGTGACTCATTCAATTCCCACACACACACGCACATTTTACCTCTCTCCGTCTCACTGCTGCGTCTTCATCACAGCCTGTCATCATCACAGGAGCAGGCCTTTTGTGGTGATGACAAATCCCCACACTCAGACAGTTTTACAGCCCCTAAAGAGCCCTTTGACAAATGACTGGGCTGTAAACCTAATATTATAATGCCGCGTGTTATTGTAATGGCGTATGTGTGCGTGAGTGAATATTTAGGAGATGTTTAGTGTTGCTTATCTTCGCCAATTAGAAAAGTGCTTTAGTATCAAAATACAAATCTCAGAACAAGACACAAGCATGCTCGCAGAGTGGTTTGTACACTGTGGATGTGTGTCTGTGCTAATATGCATGTGTTCAAAGGCACAGTGTGTGAAAAAAATAACATTCTGGCCGCAAGCAGTCCCTAGTGTGCATATACATGCACTGAGTTAACATTTCAACTAGGATGTGCAGATGCATACACTAATACATTTAATTGTAATTTAATTAAAGCAGTATTAATTGTTTTATTCCTCCACAGAGGAAAAAGCACATTACAGTTGCCTATTCATTCATCCAGCAGACGCAGAGCAACATTAGCATTAATTTGGAGTTGTATTTCTTGCCACCTTATGTATGGGCCACGCAACGCCACAATGTCAATGAACACAGAGACAGACAATGCATGTGCATAGGTCATTTGAGTGGTTTCGGCAATGGTTGCTTTGAGCGGTTCCCCCTCAGGTAAACACTGATAGCTCGGTCAGCACCTTCGCCGTAGTTTGCACTGTTAGCGCCGCTATTAGCATCGTTAACTAGGTTGACATCTTGAGAGCCGTTGAGAGGGATTTGAAATGCTCCCAATCTCTTGTTATAGCATTTGAGTATTGAGCAGCCGGCCCAGGCGCCTGGACGAAGTAACTGAGAGGGCTGTTAGAAATTACGAGGGGAAAATTCTTTTCATAAAACAGATTTAATTGATTTAACCATGCATTAGCCTCGGATGGGCTAAATAACACAAACAACAAATATCTCTCTCTTTCTCTTTGCAACCACTAAAAGGCAAGCTAAGAAAACAAACTAAGTGACGTGTTCTGTCTGTTTTTCTATCCATGTCCTCTGCTCTCTTTCAGTACCTACACACACACCATACGCTCGCAGCACTCAGGTGCAGCGGGTGGCATTGACCAATGTCTTTTGGCTCATTTTAATAAGTACAAGTTTTGAGGAACAAAAAAACAATAACATACAATTCAGGCTATTCATAAAAATATTATATCAGACTCCAAAAGTAACTCTGGCCGCGCCCCTCCCTCAAATTAGAGACACCAGATAGACCGGCAGTTGTGGACTCTCAATTGCCTTTTGATACACATTGGACAATTCTTAGTGGTAAGATATACTGTATATATCCAAGCTAAACCTGAAACTCTCCAGGTCTATTTCAGAAGGGGTTTATGTGATTTTGAAGAGATGTGTATGTGTCCCTTCCAGTGTAGAAAAAAAACTAAGCCTACACCAGAGCCCAATATACCTTATCCAATAAAAATGTCAAAAAAAATTCAGGCCAAAATTATGCGTATGCACCTCATACGTAATCACAAAGAAGGAGGTGGATTTGAGAAAAGCAGACAAGGGTTGGAGATAAAAGAGGTTGATTCAGGAAGTCTTCCCAAAGAGTATTATTTGATTTTACCTAAAAACGGTGTCCGATCATAATTTTCTGGTGAGAAGTGATCAAATATTTCTATTTGGGGTGAAGTGGGATTTGGCCCTGTCATGTTAAGACTTAAATAATGAAGTCCGCCAGTACGTCGATAAGGCCTCAGGGCCCTGGCGCTCAACTCTCCACTTATACGGTCTTACATTGCATACGTCTCAACACCTTTTCTTCCTTTACTTCCCGACAATACCCTAATGGCTACACTCTGTTATTTCCCCTGAGGGCCGGTGAGCCGCGCACCGCTGCGGGAATGCATTAAATTCAAGAGTTGTTGACGCACGCTCAACGGAAAGCAATAACCTGTGCAGGGTCATTTTCTTTCCCCCCTTTCCTTTCATTTTCTGAGGTCGAACAGAATTGCCTTTCAGTGCCAGTGTGATTATGTTCCGTTTAACATGGGAATTATGAGAATTACACACATAAGTGCATTTCTCAATGCCTCGACAAGATTAAAAACAGCTGCACTGGGAGGGAGCAAGACACAAAGGACAAGAGGAAGGGAGGGAGAGAAACATCCAGAGTCAGAAGATCGACATGCAGCTTTACAGTTTTAATAATATCTGGCCTTAAACCTTTTGAGGGTGAGTTGTATCTTTTAGGATTGCAATCATCAATCCTGTGTGGTTTACATTTCCAGACTGCAGCCATGAATGCAAAACAGTGACCGTGAGGAAACGTTCGGATTTATTCTCATAATATTTGGCCTCAAGTCTGTTGTTGAGAACACAATTTATACTAACAAGTTGCAAACCTCCTTTCCCTGGCCACCTGCTGCCACCTGCTAAACACTCCCGGCATGTCAGACATTACATTAAGGGAAATAAGCTCTATTGTTTGTGTGTTACACGCTAAAACGTCCACACAGGAATTTGGCGATTTGACGCCTCAATCTGTTACTTGCACTTTGTACTGGATCATCGATAAACATGGGTACAAATATGGAAATTGCCGCTTGTTATTGTGAGACCCTGCCTGGAGGGAATCACTCAGTGAAAGACTGGAGGGCCGCCAGTGAGAGGGGGGGAATCCCCGGTAAAATCACCCTGAAAGGCATGAGCCACGTCCCCTCTGGGCCTCAAAAAGAGAGTAGCCAAATTAAATGGCTGGTGAAAATGGCTGTAAAAACCTCACTCCCCTCAATCTGATTTGGACTTAACTTAATTATCAGAATCAGAAGTGGAGCGCTTTCAAGCCGCTGGCACAAGACAGTTCATTAAAGGCCCGCCACCGCTTCGTTACCCCAGCAACTCCCGGGGATCGATGTGTAATGCGCTTTTTGTTTATGGAGACGGAGGGAAAAAGGGAGGAGAGGGGACAAACTAATTGAGCGCTTCCAATTATTATCCGATAGCCTCGTGGCCTGTTTGATGGGCAGCCGGCATAGAAGTGAGCTCCTACTACCTGTGAGCAATTATGGGTGCAATCCCGGCTCAAAACTGCCACACGGATGGGATTGCATGTAATTGTTCTCGGCACTCACGGATAACTTTGTGAGCAATGACGGAGTGGTGTCACAAACCCCTTTTATTTATCTCATTTCCTCTATAGACAGCCAATGGACTCTAAAGGCAGGTATAATTGCATTTCACCATCTTCACACTCACTCACAAATAGCCGTCTCGGCTGTTAGCGGCCTGGTCAAAATAAACAGCACTGATATGGTGTCTCACGCACAGTAATTACAAGGCAATCTGTTGTGTTTCTCCTGTTTTCCCTTTTAATTGCCCCTCTCTCTTCCTATCAATCCCTTCCTCTTCTTCTTCCTCCCCCTCCCTTTGCCCTCCCTCCATCCCAGTTCGCCCGCTCCTCACCATACTGCATTTGAAGAATTAGCCTGCGCTAACGCAGGCCCTAATTGGCTGTCACCGTGTGCTCGGAAATCGTGAAGCCACTTCCTCGATATAATCATGTTTACACACGAGCGCCGGGTGCCAGACTGCTGGGCTTGTCTCTACCGAGCTTGTTTAGGGAGTAATTTACTGTAAAATTGGCTATGATAGTCAGTCACAGAGAGAGAAAAAGGGAAAGGAACTAGCTCAGCGTAAAATGGGTGTTGTCGAGACACAATGACTTCCTCAGTGTGCAGTTTTATTTTTTTGTGCTGTTGATTTGGAGGAGCGGGTCTAACTCCAGCACCAACCTGGTGAGCCTCATTATCACTGCGTTATCTTAGTCGGTTTAATGAAGTAAAACAGGCTTAACTGTGTATTACAACAACTCAGAAATCACATAAGATGAATTACAGGCAGTCCAGAGTTAGAAACAGGCAACATAATCATTTGGCTGGCGCATTTGTTTACACACGTTTTCTCTCTGCTGCTACAATTTATCACACTAATTGGAAGAGATAAAACACAATCATTTCGGAAAATAACAAATCAAGATGCTACTTGGGAGAAAAAAAGGAAAACACACAGGCCCATAATTCATCTGTCGCTGCACTTCCATTCGATATAAAAGACCTTGATGGCAAAACGATCAAATGGGCTGCTTCAAATAGAACTGCCACACCTTATCCTTCACTCCTGACAGTAGAGGCCTAGTTTTCCATAAGCGTTGAGAGTATTTCAGATTTAAAAGCATCTTCATTTGGGTGAGCGGTGACCGGAGGGCAACTCTCCCAGGAACACATTCCTTATTTACCGGCCCTGTTAATTCCCATTCCCAGCACAGCGAGGGTTTTGGGGCCACTTGAGAAGTCTGCACACTGTGAAGTAGACCTGACATTTTTCTCCTCTAATTGTGTTTTCTTCTCCCCTTGCTGGATGTGTGTGTGTGTGTGTGTGTGTGTGTGTATGTGTGGGTTTGTCCGTTTCACTTTGTGTGCGTGGCTGTGCAACAAAAACTGTATTTGCAATATGTGTGTGTGTGTGTGTGTGTGTGTGTGTGTGTGTGTGTGTGTGTGTGTGTGTTTGTGCACGTGTGCCGGCACACTTATTCATCTCTCTGTGTGTACAGCAACAGTGTGTATGTTTTTTGCCAATTAGGCACTCAATGACAGGACATGTGGTGAAGCAGCTAGCTGGGCTATTCATGGATCAGCAGTTATGGGAGGAAATTTTCAAAATACCAACTGGATACACACACACACACACACACACACACACACACAGAGCCAGGGAGCTCCAGTCATTTCGTATGAAGCTGGTCTTAGTGGCTCAGACAGCAGGATGTTGTCTGTCAATGCATCATGTGTTGACACAGTTGTCTTCTTTTCTAGAGTTTGTATTTTTTAATACACTGACTTGCGAAAGGGTTGCCCGAGCTCCGGCCCATTTGCCCTCTTCGGGTGACCTGCCCCCCCCGCCGGAGCTGGAAGACCCACCTGAATGTTCCCGGTCAGTTACAACTGACAAAGAGGCATATAAGACAAGGACATTGTTGTTCCACTGTTTCAGGGAATGGGAATGGGAACACATCCAACATGTGTAACGCACTTACAAATCAACCAACACGTTCTCACTCTCAACTCGTCCTGCTTGGTTGGCGACCCTATAAACTTCCCTTTTGTGTTCACAGGAAACATACAGTTATGTTACTTTAACAGTCCGAAACGCAAAGACACTTAATTTACATTGATATGAAACAAAGATTGTTGAATGTTTGTGTTTTTGCGCTTTAAAACTGACTCAAAAAAATAATGAATTAACAAGCTAATGCTGACTTCCTTTAACAGCCTCCTGTAGTTTACATACAGTATGCATGAGACAGAACCCAAAAGGCCAAGGTTACATATACCCTGGGTCCAGACCTCAAATCTGTGATTCAATTATCAGGCAAGTTCATACGACCTTCTAATCTGCATTTATAGGTGTTAAACACTAATGTAGAGTTTTGCCTTTATCTTGTGGCATCTTTTTGTCAAAAGATTAAAGTGGTTCAACTCTTCATATACTGACTTCATTGCCTACTTTGGTTTAACATCTAACAGCTAATGTCAATTTAAAATGTACAACTAGGATTTCTTTGGGTGGGCCACTTGGGCACGCTATTACCAACGTCTTCCAATGTAGCTGTGGTGTGGGCATGATCTCGCTATCAATAGAGAAATCTGATAGAGAGTACTTCTCCTGTATTTATGACCAACCACAGACAATAACAGTTTCTTATCTCTCCACTGTCCAATAAAAAGGCTCCTCGTGTGTCCATGTGGTGTAAAAGACTCCTGTAACTAGAACTCCAATGAATGAAATGCATTCAAAAGCAAAGGTTTCGACCACTACACAGGAGTAATTGTATCCTCTGGACAGTACGTGAATTACTTTCTTCAGTGTCTGGATCAGAACTAGGCCTATTTATTGGAATACTGTGACTGGACCTACCCTCTCTCATGGAGGGACACACTGACAGGATTAGTCTGACATTATACCATCCACATGGTTATAATATCATTTTCCATGTCTCAGTAAATCACGATCATGTTGAAGAGTGTTCCTTAAAATAAACTTAGGTCTTATGTTGGTCCGCACAGAAAATAGAATATATTCAATCAGACAACCAACTGAATATCTGTGTGATACTCACTACAATAAGGTAGTAAAAGGTAAAGACTGGTTGATTTCTGGCGACAAACACAACTTATCGTTTAGTGTATTAAGAAGGCTGTCAACAGACAACAGAATCATAGAGCTTACTGGCCATGGCATTGGCACGTCATTTTGTATGTAGAAAGGAGAAAATGATGGGCAAGGAGGAAGGCCGCTGTCCTTCCCTTCCCAATGTGTCTTTGCCATGATTTCCAGGAACCTGGTGGCAGGGGATCGTTAGGACCAAGTGGGAACACCTGGGCCGCTCTCTCTCTCTCTCTCTCTCTCTCTCTCTCGCTCTCTCTCTCTGTCGCTGTCTTTCTCTCTGCCGTGCTGTTGCAGCAGTTTGCGGCCCTCTTTTGCATCCACTCGTTGGGTTTGGTTTAGTATGTTGCTTTAGTTTCCGTACTGTAAATTTGGTCTAATTTGGTTTTAAGCTGCTGACTAAAGCTTCCCTTGTTAAATGTTCATCGTGTTGCGTCACAGATGAGAGAGGAGATGAGCAATTGTATGAAAACATGATGAGCGGGAGACATGGAGCGTGCATGAGACCTTAGGCGCACAGGAGGGATGAAATAAGATAACGACAGAGTGCGTTGAATTGGATAATAAGCAATCCTCTTCAGAAAATGTCTTTTCTGCTCAGTGTTTTTCTCTCATTTATTCAGGGTATTAAACGATCCATCCAGTCCTGAGTGGACACTGTGTTGTCATGGTCACCCAGTGGACACAATGCGCACAAAGGCACCTCTTCCTCGATCAATCATCTCAGGCCTCGTCTCCTGAAGCGATGCCATATGGCGTCTCTTCCTGTCTCCTCTCACTCTGTTCCTCGCCTGTGAAAGTTCTCACCTCCGTGTCTTTTCTCTCTCTTCCCACCTTCTTCCTCTCCTCTCTACCTCTTTTCGTTGTCTGGTTACTCTATCTCAATCCCTTTGTCTCGACTCTGCTCATTTGTCTTTCCCCTGACTTGCACACAGATGCACACACACACACACACGCACACACACACTGCCCAGCTTGCCCTCCCGCCACCGATCTGTGCACGAGCGAGAGCGTTGCCAGCTGGCGAGTGTTTGCCTCCTTGTTTCTCTTTCTTCTCACCTGTCTGTGTTCAATCTGCCTCATTGGGTCTTATCGATACAGCAGCGAACGCCTTCTGTTCTGAAATCTTACCACTGTCTCAATGGCGGGAACGTTCGCAAGTCATGAACACGGGAATCTGTCGTCATCTCTACCATCCGTCCCATGTGACGTGAACGCTGCATCAGTGGAACACTCAGCAGGAGTCTAGGCTCTGTGATTGGATATTTCTTACCTAAATGCTCCTTTGGGGAGATACAATGTGCTTCTCTTCTTAAGTTTACAGACATGGAAACTCAAAAACTTGATATTTTATGACAAACAATATTTTCAGATATCTAGTATGTCAGACTGACACAATCAGCGATCAGGCAGAACATTGGTGCCTTCTCTTCTTAGTCTAGTCTGCATAATCTTGGTTTGATTGTTGCGCCATTCACAAGTTTCGATGCTCACATTAGGACGCTCACTCAATCATGTTTTAAGAAATAAACGAACTTCAGTCTGTAAGGTCCTTGCATCCTTGCGTTACGTGACCAGGCATTATCAATCCACCTGACAAGGGCAGCTCCAACCTTTCCCGTGTGCGTTCGTTTGTCAGTGAGAGAAAATGACCTTCTTTTCCCCGTCATGATTTCACTGTGTACGCAGCGCCAGCCTCAGGTAGCCAGCCCGGAAGCAGACGAGGCAAAGTATCCTTACAGCATTTACAAAGTGTCCAAAATGCTGGTCTCTTAACACAATCTAAGACAAGTTCAGACCAGCATTGACAGCACGTGGCAGTTTGTGTTTGAACTTGACGGCTTTCCCCTTGTATATTTTATCTGGTGTTTTTATTTGTGTTGATTCTATTATGTTAGTTTATTTCCATGACTGTGAACACCAGTCACACTTTGTGACTGGTGTTCGTGAAGAGGGGCTTTATATATGAACTTAGTTTGCCTGCTGCCTGAAGCATTTTTTGGAAGTAAACACAGTCAATGACCATCAGCGGTTCTCTGGTTTCTTTTTGCGTCCACGAGTTAGACCAGACCTGGCATCTGTCCAAGAAACACACCTGCTGGATACCACAAAACACATTAGTCTGATATGTGAGCTACTCACTGCAGCCCTCTTCTCCTCTCCTCTACACTCCGCCGTCCTCTCTCATCCCCTCTCTACTCCTCTCATCATGTAACCTCTCCTGCTGTGGTTTTACTCTCTTTTCTTCTTTTCCCCTCCTTCTCTACTGTTTTCTCCACGACCCTTGTGCTCACGTTGGGTCTCAAGTCTCAAGACATTGTGTCCTTTACCTCTGACTTGCCTTGTGGATGTGTACACTTGATCATATTGTGACTCTGCTTTGACTCAGACCCAAATTGGACTTGAGCTTGACTATCGCCTGTTGATGAGAAGTGGACCTAGTCTCCCTGACGTGCACCCATTGGTTTGTGAAATGCCGTTTTGAAGCTTTGAAAACGGCATTTCGGCCGTCGCCATCTTGGCTTTTAGCCGTTGCTTTATGGTCTATTTTGATTTACTGAATGAACATCATAAACTCATGTTAACAACGTTTACTGAGGTAATAAATGAATTCGCCATTTTCTCATAGACTTCTATACAATCAGACTTCTTTTTGCGACCAGAGGCGCTGCCCCCCCCCCTGATGGCCATTAGTAAGAATGCAAGTTTAAGGCACCTTTTGGCTTCACAGGAAGCCCCTCTGCCCCTCTGGTGTGACCCTTCCATGTGTCACATTAATAGACTGAAGTAACCTGATAGTAGCTGTGGCGCATAAAGAGGAACGTTCATCTCGACTCTCTTCTCTCACATGTGTGCGATTGGCTGTCATCACCCATCTCTCCCCATCTATTTCTCCCTTTGTTTCCCTCATACAATATGAAGAACCTCCGTCCAAATCTTAAAGATATCTTACTCAATCTCGAAACAGCTCAAACGTGCCACACAGAAAAGCAGTGTGGTACGTAGTAGCTTTTGAAGCTAATTTTGGGTGCATTGTTAGTCACAAAGGAAATTTTCTGAAGCTAGAAATAATGCCACCATTACATACATAAACATAATTAATACATCATTCTGGCCCTCATATTCAGCCCACTGTAGATAGTCAGGTGTCTAGTTCGCTATGTTAAATGTTTTTACTTTTAGATTCGGTGTTTCCCACCAGAACCATGGTAGTAGCTGTACTCCTCATTCTCTGTTAAGAAGCACACAGGATATTTGTTTTATTACACATGCAAAAAGTCAGTCGAAAATCTGCTGCCGAGATACTGTAGCCTATGTATGCACTTTAGTGTTCTGTATGTCTCATTAGTCTCACCACAGAAACAGCGTATTTCTTACGGAATAAGTGTGTCTTTTCTCACAAGGCTATCACCACACGAGCCCAGAACTCTAGCAATAGCAAATACACAAGAAAGTAGACCCTCATATTAATTAGCCCACCAGAAGAAGTCTTCTCAAAGTGTTTCGTCAAAACTATCTGAAAAAAAAATCTGAAGTTTTTCGTCTTTTGATCGCTTGACAGTTGATAATGTCGACATCTTGCCCGGATGGTTCATCCGATCACCTGCCACATATTTTTTTTAAAGTGCCTGCCCTTTTCCAAATGACGGCCTCTCAGATGGCTCTGTGTAACTAACGTTGCTGCAGCCACCTTTGTCACCACGGCTGCATTCCTCGTGGGACCTACCTGCCGCAGCACCGTGGTGTCACAGCAGCAGGGAACACAGAGGCAGAACAAGCTTCTCTTTGCACTGATCACCCTGCTCAGTGACGCGCTCAGTCGCAGACACGAACACAGAACAGAGAGCTCTCAACACACAGGTGGGAGTCCTCTCACACACATGCCCGCTATTAAACCTCCACCCTGCCCCCCCCCCCCCCCCCCCCCCCCCCCCCCCCTTGTTTCAGTCTCCTCCATCTGTATATTCCTCACGTCTGGTCAGCTCTTCATTTGAGCTTTCTGCCAGCTCCTCAATTACAGGGGCTGACAGCTGGTTATTGATAATGTTACCTACAGACTACAAAACCTAAAAACCCAACGCACTGTTGAGGCAGAAAGGCAGTTGAATGATATATTTCTAGACGGGCTAGAAGAAGAAGATCTAGGACAGGCATCACAAGGATTACAAATGACTGCAAGAGTGCTAAAACAGTCAAATCTCGCACTTAGTTTCTCTTGTTTTCACAGCATGGCTATATCACGGTTCCAGCAACAGAACACTTCAGGCGTCCACTCAAGCAAGGTGATGCACTTTATACCTCCATTAACAAATATCACCAACCTGGTAACCGTGGTAACTGTTGAAAACAAATCCAAATTGGTGTTTTTATTGAATTTGGGGTTGTGTACCGACACATTCAGGCTTGCTTCAGGTCTTCCTAGTTCTAGGGCGACATAAGCAGATATATGCAATATAACTTAAATACCGTACTGACTAACTATACAGGAGATTTAAATCAAAACACAGTGAATGATGTCACACGTGGTCTTAAACTTAGAAGTTACTCCTCAGCTAGTCACAGTGGTGTAAACACTGGATAATGTATTCAGGCATGCTCGGAGATGCTCGGTTAGCATGCTGTATGAAACAAATAGCGGCATGGTCGTTGTAATGAAAGAATACAGCATGTGTCCAGATATTACAGCTCCGGGCCAATGTTTTGTTAAGTCCATCTTTCGAACCCTTTCAAACTTTTTTCTCATAAACACATCCATTTGGTCAGTGACGCTTTAATGTGGAGTCAGTGTTAATGTAACACACACACAGTTTGACAGTTGAGAAGCTCAATTGTCCTGCCAGTGTGGTCCTCTCACCTTATCATATTCAGCTCTTCTGGATGAAATGCCATTTTCTTGTTGGGATATGTTCTGGTTCTGTGTCGTGCTTTTTCTTTTTCTTTACACTGCGTATATGCTGTTTGCTAAACGCCCATAAACAGCAGGTCTAATGCAGAAGTTAACAATCCTGAATATAGTTCCAAGAAGAGAAGATCTCTTTGTGCGGTTTGCAGCATTTGTACACTGTAATGTATGTATTTTCAATTTATAGCACAGCTTACAGCCAGTTAAACATTCAAAATACAATACAAGCGTGAAGCACGTGTACAAATGTAAGAGAACGCCTTAAGATTCATCATATCGGAAAACGGGACCTGCTTGTGTAACTGCTACTAGTTTTTGGATGACAGTGGAGTTCTTTTGCATGGTGGTATAAGATGCAGTATATCATGTTAAGGTAATATGTACTGATGATTTTGTTGTCTATAGGGGAATTGCTGGTTTTAATAAAAAAAGACTAAAGAATAAATGAGTGCCGTTTTTCCTAAAGTGTGCTTTTCTATAAAATATCAAATTACAACTGAAGCCAGTAACATATTGATGAATCAGAAAGTTGGTTTGTGTCTCTCAAATGTGTCTTGATTGCACCGTTCCGACACACACACACACACACACACACACACACACACACACACACACACCCTGTTGTCACAGCTGTCTCGGTTTTTCGCGCATTCACGCAGTGCTAAAAATCAGTTCGCTATGTTGTTCCCAGCCAACAATGTGTTTCAGAAAATGTTAATTATTATTATTGTTAATGTTAGCCTGCATGGTGCTTTGGCAATATGTTTAGTTTGTTTCTACAGCAATATCTGTCTGGATCCAACAGGGACGTGAGAGAGGTGTGTGTGGAGCGCAGGACGCCAATCAGCACGTGGCTCAGTCAGAGTCTGAGAACTGTCGTATCATTAAAAACAAAACACAAAACCCTTTTGAGTTTATAAAAGTCTTGGCTACATGCATTTGTTCCTCTCTGAACATCATTATTGTCTTTTCTTTGCTCGTGCTATGTCTATCCGTAACTCTGTGTTCTGCTCTCTCACCTGAACTCCCCCATCGCCTCGGCTCATAACACAGAATCAACACGGTCCTGTCTCTGCCTGCGACACTGCAGCCGCACAGCACTCACCGAAGGGTCCAACGTGTCACATTTGTCCGTTCTCTCTGATAAATTATATATATACCCACCAATGTATTTAGTTGAACCCAATGTAGTCACGTTTTTTTTTTTCTTGAACGTGAATATAAAATGTAATGAAATATCCGTGTAATAAATCCGCTCGTGACAACATCTGTGAGAAGAGGATGCACTGTGTGGCACAGTCAGTATCAGTTGAGTGTTAGTCTGAACTGTCATGCAGCTGCAATGTCTCCTGCTACTTGCTAAATATGTCAGACTAATGTTTTAGCAAAAGGTCTGCAGCTAGTGTTGTATTCTGCTGGACGCGGAATAAACAGTGAAACAGTAAACACATTGTTGGCATTATTTTTATTTCAGTTGGCTACGGTCAGCTGTGTTTCTCTCACATGGAATATGGCTTGTATGCATCCGTTTATCAATTTGTTTTGTAGTTTTGGGAATGAATTAATAAACAATTTTTACAAGTTTGAAAGAAATGGGTAAATCCAGGTTCATGGATGTTGTGATTTGTAACTGAAGGCATTGCCTCTTACAGTGGAAGCATAAATGTTTATAGGTGCATTTGCTCTTATGCAGTAAAATGGAGTTGTTGGAACGGAGGATTGGTAGACTGCCATGGCGGTGGGTCCACCGGCCAAGGACGGAAAACCTGCCCATTCCCTCCCTTCACAATATACCATAGCAACATTTATTCGACAAATAGTAAACGGAGTGCCCTCTTAAACGGAATATGAAAGTCATCAATAGGAACCAATTTACAGGGCTGTAGTGGATCGTTTGAAGCAGCGAAGCTTCATTCATAAAGATTAGGCTCCACTCATATTATTGGTATTGTAGTAGGATTCCATTCCATTGGTGACTGCATAGAATTCTATAGACGTTTATGAAGTCCAAAAGTCAAAATTTATGAAAATTTCCAGAATTCACAACATGTTTTTATCCAACAAAATATTCTGCTTCAATCCATACTTGTTGGCGTTTAGCCCTTTTGCCCCTTGTGCCTCACTTTGCCCCCAGATTTTGCACTGTGTATGCAAAATTGGAGTTGAGACGCGCATCAAATGCAGTTGCACTGTGCACTTAAAACCATACGCTTCAGATAGTTTGAACAGGGCCCTTCAAGTTTCCACTTCACTCTTAAGTGATTTATATATTTGACCACAATTGGCTCCCAAACTAATTGTAACATGCTCGTACTAACACGAGTTAAATTGATATTTAAAGTGAGCACAGAGAATATTTTGCCCTTTTCAGCAGATGAATGTGAAAACAACCTTCAGCCAACTGCTTTGTTAGCGTTAGGTCAGGGTTGTGTTATATTTGCGATATTTGACCATAAGTATAATGTATGAGACTATCAAACCCTGGCGGGTGTGTTGCACGGTTATTCTTCGTCAGTAGCCAGCATCCAAAGAAGTGGGCAATCCAACATTTACACACAGAGAAAGAGACATAAAATCAGCAGTGTGTGATAATACTGATTCTCCTTTTGATTTGTTAACTGTAATGCTGTATTCAGCCTACATGGGATATGTAGTTTTTACTTTGAAGAAAGATTTACAGTTCTTTAAAGAGTCACTGGTCATACGCTTACATGATGCGTTCGCTTTTCTTTTCTTATATGAAACAAATGCATGAACTGCTGTCTTGAAACGTTTACCCTAAAGAATTTGAGTTTTTTTTGCCTCTTCCTGTCTGACTGCCGTTTGAGTGACGAGGGGGTGAGACAAAGGGCACGGCCGTAGGGACTCGGTGTCAAGATGATCTCAAAATGGTAGAGATCGAGTCACCATGGATGTGTGAGTGTGTGTGACCTGAAGATTGGGGGAGTCGGGCAGAAGTCAAAGGCTATCTCTCATTGGGACAAAAGAATTGCTGCTCTGTCTTTTTCCCCCCCCATCTAGATGTCCGCCTGACTCGCTCGCTATCGGTCCGTCTTGTTGACTGTCTATCTGCCCTCATGCCCATCTGGCTGGAGTGAGAAGGGACTGGGGCCAAAGTGTGTATGGCAGCAGGAAGTGTGAGTGTGTGTGCGTGTGTGTCTGTGTGTGTGTGTGTGTGTGTGGTCTTGGCAACTGTAAATAAGTGTGAGCACATTTCCATAGAGCTGAAAATATAATGCTGCATCAGACCCAACTGTCAGCTTTCTCTTGACATTGAGAGCAGAGGAGGGGAGAGGAGGGCCACAATCCACACACACTCCCACTTTGTTTGCTATGCGGTGACCTGCTGCAGACAATTATGTCCCCCTCGCTCTGCCACAATCAGATTACTGCTGGAGGACGAGGCCTTTGGACCTGCTGCTGTGAGGAAAATGAACACGCATACACAAGCACACACACGCACACACACACACACCCACACTGTTGTAAATTCTTAGCAGGTGATGCTGCAACTGAGTTAACAGATTTTTAAACAAAAAAGAAGAATTTCAGAGAAACAAGCCAATATTATTATGCAGCACTTGTTTTGGACTCATAAATAAGAAGATGTGGTGTATTTAGCAGCCTTTCAGCTATTGACATATATCAATACAAATGTGATTTTTGCTATGACTGGGCCAAGAGACCACACCTTGTACCCTGACCAGTGATAAATTGCGGTCTTTCACAGCTTGGGTGATGCACTTCACCCGACAACACCCCCGAACTATGTTTACGCATGTAATCATGGTTCCATGAATAGAACTATTCATCATCATCTGGTGGTGATGGAGGTCTTTTTCCCTCCCACTCAGTAGAAAGAGAGGATAGTGTGCACAGGATTGATAAATACGGTGTAATACTCCTGACACAAGGGTTAAATTCAAATTACCCTTTTGCATATATTCATATTTTTGCACAGAAGAGGACCAACGTTAAGGAACAAGCTAGAATTTAAAGAGGTGTCCGCGCAAGTCTTATTGTTAGAGTGGTGTGAGGTTCCCCAATGCCTTGTGGGTTTTATTCCACTGTCAAACGGCGGGAAAGCAAAACATAAAGAGAAGAAACGAAGTGAGATGAAGGGGGGGGGGGGGGGGGGGGGTCTGGAGGAAAAGGTAAAATGATGTTGATGTTTGCTTGTTATTCCAGCTCTAATTCTCCCACTGGAGCTCATTACAGTCTGGAGAGAAACGAACCACAAAACCTTAAAAACTAACAGAGTGGAGAGAGAGAGGGAGGGAGGGAGGGAGACAGACAGAAAGAGAGAGAGCGACAGAGAGAGACAGAGGGAGACAGAGAGAGAGAGAGAGAGGGAGACAGAAAGAGACAGAGACAGAAAGAGGGAGACAGAGAGGGAGAGAGAGACATAGAAAGAAACACAGAGAGAGAGAGAGAGAGAGAGAGAGAGAGAGAGAGAGAGAGAGAGAGAGAGAGAGAGAGAGAGAGGCATCCTAAGAAAATAAACCATGAACAAATGGAAAAGGAGGATTGAGACAGAAAGTTTCGGTGGACCAGGAGAAGGGAAAGAGGGTCAGAGGAGGCACAGAAACAAAGAACCCTGATTGGTTGGATTTAGAGAGGAAAACATACATGATGCCGTGTGGAAGTGATTCAGTAAAGATCTGCGGATGTGGAGAAAGGAGGAGACTATAACGAGGAAGAAAGAACCACCCACCATTACACTCATCAGCACACCTGGGGCTGTGGATGCTTCCGATTGCTTTCAGAAGTGATGCCAACTTCAACGAAATAAAGTGCCAGGCCAGGAGGAAAGTAGGTTTAAGAAAAATAAAAGTACCATTTAAATTTTATTGATTTCATCAGAGCAAATAAATAAGAAAACAGTAGATAAATTGATATGATTGATTGATGAATAATAATAATAATAATAAATAAATAAAATTCCTTTTTAGCTGTAGCTTTTTTATATAAGTAGTAGTCTCAGCTTTTTAGTCACAACTTGGTTCGACCCAAAACAAAAACAAGAAGCATCTTTTTTAATCAGAAGAGCAGAACGGCAGCCTCAGATTTCCACACACAATCACTAATAAGTTTCTTATAGAATATTTTTTCTTTTATATAACATTGAAGTACGGAAATACAGATATTATAGTCATCAACCAGATTCAGTTTTCAGGATTAGTATTATCATTATTATCATCATAATACCAGTAGAATAGAAATGGTGGCTTAGATTTCGATATATTTATATATCCATTTGTATATATACTGTGTAAATGTATATATATATATATATATATGTATATATATATATATATATATATATATATATATATATATATATATATATATATATGTAGAGTTTGTGATTGTTAGTTGGTTTCAGTGTCCAAAGTCCAACATTGAAGAAAAGCAAGGAAGGATCCGTGCTGGGAGGCGAACGAGTACAGCAGCAGATAAAGTACAGACATGAGGAAGGAGCGGAAGATGGACTGTTGGGGGGGGGGGGGGATAACAGAGGTGTACAAAAAGGGAAGAGAGAGAAATCTGCACTTGTGGGTCAACAGCATAGTCAAAGAGAGAAGAGGATCCTGGAGAGGAGCAGGAATCTGAAGAAAAAAAACTAGCAGCGGTGATGAAGGAAGAGAGACAGACCGAGGGGGGGGGGGGGGCAAAGGATGGTGAGGCAGGATGGAGGTCGATTCGAATGTTTGTGTGGCTGCCAGAGAGATGATCATTTAAATAAAAAACTGAAGGAAGAAGGTATAGCTATACTTTCTGTGTGACTTGTATCCAATCTAAGGGTGATTAGATACAGTCTCAAGAGAGTCGCGGTTAAGAATTGAGTACATGGCTGGAGTTTTTATTTTAAATTATTTGTATCTACATAACAGTTTACACGAAATTCCTGCTGTTTTAACCTTTACTATGTACTTCACATTTTCAGCACAGTGGAAATGAAAATGTTTTTTTTCCTGCAGTGCTTTTTGAAAGATTGTGCCAGACAGCAGTGTTTTCATTTCAAATATTCTAGTTTCCTGATAGATAGCCGCCGCCCCCCCGCTTACATTTATATACTCTTTTATCTTTCCCGGTTACATTTTGTAGAGAAATATGTGTAAGAAGCGCTTTATTGATATTTCACACGTGAGTTGTGTGGTGGTGGACTTTGACACCAGACAAGAAAAAAAAAAGAGTTTTTTTGAAAGCCAATCATTATTATAATAACTACAAAACACAGCTTTACAGGGTATGTACATGTAGCACCTGATTTTGTGATCAGTTTAATGTTTCCCCAATAAAAAAAAAAGAAATCTAGTTTGGCTTTGGGGTCGAGGCTGATCCAAAATCAGTGCAATTTATGTCAAGCATGAAAAAAGGAAACACTACAAATATGGCCACGGTAAATGGGAAATGTGGAGAGCAGCTCTTCAGGAAACATTCTTCAAAGCTTATGTTGACAGAGATGGATGAATGTATGATTCAATGAATTTGAAGGAAAAGAGGGGAGGGGGGGGGGTTTACACTCAGGCTTTAGAACACTCTGGAACACATAAATGAATCGATTGCGTCTTTCGGCAGAGAATAAAAAAAGTTTTGGCTGTCCAAAGCTGCAGTCAAGCCACAGAGAAATACAAAGGGAGGACAGAGGATGGATGAAAGGATGGATGAAGGGAGGAAGGGAAGTGAAGAAGCTTTGCCATACACTTCCATGTACCGGCTTCACAATTCTCCGTCAAGCTCTTACATCTCTCTAACATCTCTCAGAGTCTGTTGTCACATTCCCTCATCTTTCTTTCTTCTTTTCCACCGTCTTATTCACATCCTTTTCTCTTCCCTCCTCCCCCCCCCCCCCTCCCGTCGTCGTCATCACACTTTCCGTCTTCCACCAGCTCCTCCTCGTTTTGTTTCCAACCCCATTTGCTCCTCCTCTTCCTCGACCCCCCCCCCCCCTCCCCCTCCCCCCTCTCGCTCTACACGGGGAACACCAGGAAGCCGGAGAAGGTGGAGTATTTCCATCCTCCCATTAGGTTTCCTCTCTCCAGTTTGAGGTAGGCCCGGTCTCCCTTCTCCATCTGGATCAGAACACCATTGCTGGCCGCCTCGCGCGTCACATCCTGGTCGCCGGCAAATGCTGAAATCACCGGCCAGCCGTTGTGCATCA
The DNA here is from genome assembly GCF_910591455.1 of Pholis gunnellus. Classification (NCBI taxonomy): domain Eukaryota; kingdom Metazoa; phylum Chordata; class Actinopteri; order Perciformes; family Pholidae; genus Pholis; species Pholis gunnellus. Next base: position 21,193,441 of record NC_136533.1, on the reverse strand, counting down.
GGCTCACCTGGATGAGGAGGAAGAGGAGAGATAGTTCACGGAGGGAAAATAGACATCACACACACACACACACACGTAGGCACATATTTTTAGACTTCCTGGTCGAGCTGCAAGATTTCTTCAAATCCTGAAGTAATTTCATTATGAAAAATGCAGCAATGCGTTGCTGTTATGATGGTGACGATGACACAACAGAATATTACATTTATGTGGAGCAGCTTTGTGCTGTCTGCACATCATCATATTTTGTGTGTGTGCGCTTCCTTTCTTTTCAATTCGGAGAATTGAACAATGACTTGGAGAGACGTTCACACACACTGTGTCTGACTCGACAAATGTTTCGACGGGGGAATAACATCATCTTCTTACAAAGAGAAGTAGCTGTCAGTGACGCATCCCCTCCCTTTCTCAGGCCGGCCGACACACACACACACACACACCAGACAGCGGCTTTCATCACTCCTCTTTTGAGCAACAGCGGAACATCGAGCGCTGCCTGGATATGCCCCCCCCCCCGGCACCGATGCAGTGTTAAAACAAACTGAGATGAATTTTGGAAATGTCTGTTTATGCCAGATCACACCTTATAAAACCTGTGAGATTACTCGCCTTCCTTGTGAGCAAACTCGCTGCTTGAAGAGAGAAACACACAGCGGCCTCAGGGAGGGGGAAATATGTAGAACCATTGCTGAGTCAGCTTTGTCATCCTGACATTTAAACTGCGGCTCCAATTCCTTTTTGAAAAGCAGCGGTTTCAAAGAGTGCCAAAAAGCACAAACTGTTTATAGGGAATCACTAATCTGACAAATATGTCTGAAAGAAGTCTACAAATAAAGCAGCTGATATGTTCAAGTGTCCCAAATCCCATCATTGAAAGATATTATGATGCAACAGTGTTGATTAGGTTTAGGCCCAAAACCACTTGGTGAACTTTAGGGAAAGATCACGGTTAGCTTAGTTAAGGTGAAGGAAACATCGGGTTTAAAATGACTACTGCAGTTTATGATTGGTGGACCTTCGACGTCATGGTTCCTATAATAAACACACGGTGATGTTCAGGGAACAATTGTGGTCAGGCAACAAGACAAAGTTAACTTGCAGCTGGAAACAGGAAACAAACAGTGGTCTTCTGTATTTATTATTTATATCGTTAAATATTATTATTATTATGTTATTTATTGTTAATATTCAGAGAAGAACGAACCTCTCGCCTGCCTTCCTGCTTTATCACCCGTGGCCGTGCGAGTCACTTCTGTGTTTTGGCGAGTACACATGTCGCCATCTTGGTTTTTTTGGAACCAGAAGTGACATGAGAGGGTGGAGCTAAGGACAGCCAATCACTGAACATGACATTTAAGACGTTTAAAATAATGCTTTTATTGTCTGCTTTACTCTAAATGCGACCATAATTTACGAAATGAACATCATCTTTACATTATCGTCATTCCACAGTTCAGTTCAGACAGAAATTCACATCTGAGCTCTAAATATGTGAATATATATTTTTATTATACAAGAAATTGTAAAACAGTTGCCAAGTGATGGAAAACAGTCATAAACATCCCATAATTATACACTTATGCACCTCCTTCTACCTGATGGTCATAAGAGAGGGAGAGGATGTGTGTGTGTGTGTGTGTGTGTGTGTGTGCAGGATATGGAGAGCCTGTCAGAGTCGAGAGCTCTCTTGGCCCAGCACTCCTCTTAATAGCAAGCTGAAGATAGCGACTCAGACTGAATGTGTGTGTGTGTGTGTGTGTGTGTGTGTGTGTGTGTGTGTGTGTGTGTTCTGAACAGCCAGTCTTTGAATTTGATGGAAAACACTCAGACTGTACTTAAACCATGTCTTTTTAATCATCAGGGTGGAACCACACTACAAAATAAATGTAGTCAGTTAAGGCCGCAACAGATGTATTAAAGCAGATTGTGTGTATTTCATACACCTACTGTTCTGTACAGGATGCAGTGTATAAGCAATAGTCATTTGAGACTCACATGGGGCCACGGATGCATCACTCGGTGATAGAAGAAGAGAGCTTTGTTTTGGCTGTGTGACCTGAACTTGGCTCTGAGCACATCTCGTTCTGTGGGGGAAAATAACTCTCCTCCGCGTACATGTTTATTCAACTTCCACTTTTCACTTTGACAGTTTCTTACTCCCTCTTCTGACCCATATTGTTCCTCCCTCTGCAGCCCGGAGCCGGCAACTATAGTCCCAGCCTCTAAAGCAGTGACATAAAACACTCCTCACAAACAAGGAGAGGTCACCGGTGGCAGCCGGTTTCAAACTGTACTTGCAGCGGCTTCACAGTGAAGGAGAGACACAGATAAGGAATAACTGAACATGTGGACGGTCTTGATGAAGCAGCTGCGGTGTAAATAAGTGGTTTAATAAAGGAATTGGTTTACCACCTGTTCCTATATGTTGCAGGGATGCACACTATTGACATCTGTGCAAAAGTTGCCGATAATTTCCCAGGACAGCTGATAATGGTGCCGCTAAAACCAGCGATGCCACCTCGTGTCTAGTTTACACCAGCAGAGCGCACCGACTTGAATGCAACTGCGATAATGAGTGAAGGCGTCTTACAGTAAAAATTAATTAGGATCTATCTTGATTGCTTACGAATATCACAGAGGAGCCGGAGACGAGCGCTAATCGCGTCAACAAATTTGGATGTCAGCCATCATCAATAGCTGACATCGCTCCAGATAACACTCTGGATGTGAGTGAAGGAAACGAGTACGAAACCTGTTTCAGGGGCGTGGTATAGTAGAGATCTGGGATGTGATTTCAATCATTCCCGGTCTATCTAATTTCTTTAAAACTTTTTAGTGGTGCTCGATGACTGCTAGATTACAACAGCTACAGCAAAAGACAAACATGTCATTTAAAAACATGACAAACATGTCATTTACTGCAACGTCTGCCTCTTTCTTGCAGCAAATCAAGCAGACTTAAAGCAGGCCAGTCTAAAAATATCCAGTACTTCCTCCCCCGATCCAAAATGTCAAGCTGAGCACAATATTTTTACAATGCCGATGACAGACGCAAAAGAGAACATTGTTATGGAGAGGTGCAGCCAAAGGCTTCAAGTTAGCCTCATTAACCTCCAGATGACAATATCAAATAGACGTAAAAGGAGGGGAGCAGAGGTAGGTGGATAGATAGATAGATGGATGAACAGACAAAGAAAAGCTAGCATCACCACATCACTCTGTTACCCTCGGACACATTCACAAGCACGCACACACACACACACACACACACACACACACACACACACACACACACACACACACACACACACACACACACACACACACACACACACACACACACACACACACACACACACACACACACACACACACACACACAAAAACACACACACACACACACCATGCAGACTAAATCCACCCTCCTACCTATCCAACCATTCACCCAAGTCACTTATGTGGAGCTCTCAATATGTGTGTTCAGGGAATGGGTGAAGGTTTGTAAGTGTTTCCCCCTCTATACACACACAACGCACACAATCTTCCTCTCTTTCAGTCAGTCATGTAAACTCCCTTGTTGCTCACACACGAGCACCGGTCACACCTGGACTCTGTTTCTTATAGAATGTGGGTCTATCAGTTATACAATAAAGGCCTTGTGGCACGTTGACTCTGTTAAAGCATGACGAGGCTGCTAACTGACAGAGCCACAGTGCTCGTGGGATTTGGGGATTTTTGTCAGGTTAAGAAGCAAGTCTGGACTTTATGCCATAATATAAAAGACAAAATGATTGTCTACTGCAACGGTCCACGAAGCTGCCCTGTGAGATGTGGTGCAGGGAGCAGGTAGAGCAGTTCATTAAGTCCAGTCATAAACAGGAGAGGATATTATTCAGAGTCACAGCAGCGGCTTCAAACTGATCGCTGTGGTCAAAATGCAGCATGTTTGTGTCTCCTGTTTGGATTCCATATCAGTGTGTCTGTTACTGTCAACCTGACTGCTTTTATTGATATCTAAACCAAGAATACGCAGAATGATACTGTTGTCAACATGTACAATCGGCGGAGCATTTACAGAAAAACAGTGCAGTTCAGATCTCTCTTTCTGTCTTCTCTCTCTCTCTCACACACACACACACACACACACACACACACACACACACACACACGCGCATACAGCCAAAACGGGTCAGTGTGTGGTGTGTGCCAGTGATGTATAGCTCTAATAAAGCTGTGACAGTAGCTTTGGAAGGATGAGACTGTGGTCACCACACACAAAAAAACTGTTTCCCTCTTTCTCTCTCTCTCTCTCTCTCTCTCTCTCTCTCACACACACACACACACACACACACTGTCAACTATACACCCTTACAATTGCCAACCATAAATATGAAAGCATGATAATAGGGCTGCGCATCGTGTCAGGCCTCAATCGATCTGCATTCATTAATGCATAAGCACCAATTAACTGGCTGAGTAACGGAGAGAGCGAACGGGGAGGAGGAAGATAAAAAAGAGGGAAAGAGAGACAGAGAAAGGGTGAAACGGCCGGAAGGAGGTCGGAGGGAAGAGAGATTGAGATTGAGAGAACAATCTGGCTCTCCATATGTAAATAGAAAGCGCCTGACGTCTCAGCGCAGCACTTAATGCCAACGACACGATGACATCCTGTTATTGCATCATCAATTCCTGTCCAGTCGACTGTCTTGACGTGACAATGATACTTTTTCTGTCTCTGTTTTTTTTTGTCTGTCTTCTTTTTGTCCCTCCCCCCCCCGTCTCATTTCCTTTTTTGATTCCTCCCCCTTTTCCTTTAACTCAAGATCCTTTTCCTTCCACTCAGATCTCTTTCTTGTCACCTCTCGTTCCTCTTTGTAATTTTCTCGACCGTCTCTCCCTCCACAGTCTTGATGCAGACGGACGCGAATGACGGATACATACATAATGGCGCTTCTGTCTGGGGGCCCCATGACACCCTCTGTCTCTAAAAATGTCCAGGCTTCCCATAAGCGGGGCCGTTTTCTAAAGTTCGAAGCAAAGTTCCTTCGAGCTCATTCAGGAGTTGGCAGTACAAACTGTGTCTATTGTGAACTTCTAGAAACTAAACTTGACTCATCACCATTTTTTTTATTATTGTTCAACAATAAAAGCTTATCACCGTCTTGATGTTGCAACATCTATTTATTGTGGATACATGCTGTGTTTGAGCTCGTATCAACAGGAGCGTTAGTCATCAGCAGCTGCTTACTGCTGGCATAGTGATCAATAAAGCTCTATTCTGCATGGTTTTACAGTGGTGCTGCTTGTAATGAATGTTGTTGAGTTATGGTGATGCTGGCTAAAAGGATTATTACCCACAACTAGTCGCCTGCTGCCGACTTTCAATGAGGAAACTCACAATTTCTGGCGGCGTGCTTTGCATTTTGGGAAAATAAATAATATCTGTGCTGGCCAGGAGACTTTATTTAGGTCAGCTCTGCACATATATTCAGTGCTCTCCACAAGCTTTTTGGTTTTTTAGATTTCTGCTCTTTTAGTCGATTCACCTCGTCAGCAGATGTTGTGAAAACCTCAAGTAGGTGCTTTCTAGCAATACAATCCAGAAACGCAATTAACCACCATGCAACTCTCAGTGGGCCACAGCTGTGTTTTATAAGCATTTTTAATCAGCATTTTTTTGGGGGATGGAATTAGTCCATAAATAGAGGACAGATGCTATAATGCCTCAAGATCCTAAATACCTTACAGTAATAGGGTGTTTGTGTGCAGCATATCTGTCTGTTTATAGAAGTCGCTACAGTGGGATGCTCTGTAATGACATTATCACTGCATTAGCAGTCAAAATTAATTTGAAAATGATTAAAGTATGCTTTCCATCGAGTACCATCTAGCAAACATGTGTAGGTGTATGAGCCCCTATTGTGGAAGACATCTTGACATGGCCCGGGAGTAAATGATGAAATGAGTGCTGCCTCAGCTCCAGGATCCGGGTGGTGTTCGTGCTGGCTGACACTGTCACACTGTCATGGCTTATGGGGACACTTGAATGGAACAAAGCCATTGCTAATGTTATGGGCAGGACCTGTGTGAAAAAGGTCTATCGGGAAAAAAAGATCCCGTTTAAAAAGATAGTACTGAACCACACGAGGTTGTGACATTAAGAGGGTCTATCATCAATCAATGTATTGGAGTTTATATTTCTTATTAGCTTTTAGTAGATATTGCATACGCTCGTCTCTTATTGTTTAAGAGGTCCAGCCGTGTTGCTGGGCCGTCTGGAGGGAAGGCAGGCGGAACAAGGACTGAGCGGAGCAGACTGTCAGTAAAATGAGGGGTTTTCTCTGAAACACTTCTGCTTTAGTCCAGAGGGACAGCCAAACAGAACATTAAAGTTCCTCACAGCAGCTTTAAAAAAAAAAAAAACAAGGAGGCGACTAAAGCAAAGGTCAGAAGTTTACTAAGCTATTTACATTGTAGACCAGGGCACCAAAACAGATCTTACAAATGTCAGCAAATCTTCATCAATATTGCCTCAGGGAACAACAGCGTTCGTTTTAGGAAACCACTGGGCAAAGCCTTCACCCATACTTCTTTTTTCAGTTTGGTGAAAGGCAAAATATGCAACTCTGAATCAGCTGCCAAAACACCTCAAAAGAGGACAATTAATTAAGCCACTTCAACGAGAGCAGATGGCTCTTAACAGCCTTTACAACGAACGCACCAAAAAACCTAGAGTTCATTACCTCGTGCTGAACGCAGGCCCTGACTGAGGGAGGCTGTGTCAGATCCAACCACTCTGACCACAAAGACTAATGGTAAATGGACTGTAGTTACAGTAAATCCCGGCCACGCTATCGGAATTAACGAGACCTGACGATGAATGATGAACAACGTTTGTGGACCAATTGGAGGCGACTGCCTTTACAAACGTGTGCCGCTGTTAAAATGCCCAGCAGTCCACGTTCCCTCGTCCCCAAAATCCACACAATTGTTTTCATACAGTATTTGCACTCTTGTCCAATATATCTGACGGGCACCAGAAGCCACCGAAATACCACATTAAGGCAGCACAGCATTCTTTGAACTGAGCACAACTGCTGTCCAAACGAGAGGTTCAGGTACCAGGTTCGGGGAGGGGGGGGGGGGGGGGGGGACTCAGCTACAACATAGGTTGGTCATAAAGTGGCGTGTTTGCTACACATGGCTGTATTCTGCCAGGAAACAGAGAAGAAGAAGTTGTAGAGGTTGCGATCCGGAAACACATCATGGAACATTCCTGTTGAATACATCATTTGGCTTCCTGAAATGTTTAGCATGTAGCTTTTAATGAGTATTTTTGTAATTATTATATTATTGATCAGCAGAGACCGAAGAGACATTCTAATTGATTAAGATACACGTCGCTTTAGGCCAAAAGAGCAGTTGGCAAGAAATGTAAATGTACTTTTTCAGACTATGTCTACACTCCTCATGGCTCACTTTTGTTGGATCTTTGTAATAATCTTGTTCCATTAAAAGGCAATGAATATTCAAAGAATACGTTTTTTTTTCTCTCAGACATCTCTTCTTCTCTTTCACACATGAGCACAGACCAGAGCAGCTTTCTATAATGTTCTGCCAAACTGAAGGAGACTGAGCACAGGTTGATTGAATAAAAATGGAACCAAGCATCTGGCTGGCTGGTTTGGTGTGTGTTACTGTGCAAGTGTGTGTGTGTGTGTGTGTGTGTGTGTGCAGACAATGACATACATTGTAAAAACAGAAGATCAGAGGCTTCATCTATTATAGAAGTAAACCATGCAAAGAGGCTGCTTGAAAGCAGGGTCCTCCAGCTCCAGCGTTTCATTTGAGCTCGCCATTGTGTGACTGACTCCAACTCATCGGATCTGCACGAATCAGGTAGATTGCCTAATTTGAATTAAACACGGCAACTTTCGCAAAATAAGGTGACGCATGCCTGGACAATGGATCATTTCAATGGACGAGTCACCACTTTGGTAGCCACCGTATTTACACCCAAATAAATCCATTAAAACGTCACATGAGACAAAAGAAGCAGTGTGAACTGAAAGACACGTGTTTTTGTGTCTGACCTTTTGGAATACTTTTCAAAAAGTAATCATCTTCCTTCCTTGCTTCTAAATGATGACATCAATGAATATCACTTAACTGTAAATATGGTTAGCATAAAGTACCCTGCATGGGTTGAATTGGTGTATCCAGATTATAATGGATGTATGGATCTAAAAACAATCCTTGTTCGTTTAATACTATTTTTGAGCACATTTAATTGAATAGTTGGTTTTGACGTGGCAGACAGGAAACCAGGAGACAGCGAGGGAGGGGTGCGACATGCAACACAGGTCAGTTAAGTGAAAACTCTGACCCGCTGGTGGCACCAGAGGAAAAGTCAGGCATCACCAAAGTCAGTAGGGTTCATCCTCTGAGGACCATGAATGTCTGTAAAAAAATCCATCCTGTATTTGAGACGTTTCAGTGTTGGACCGACCGACCAAACATTGCCATCCCAAGAACCATGACGCTAACATGGCTAAAAAGAATACCTCAGTGCAGCAGAGTCTTCCATACGCGCCCTTGAAACAAGCTCACAAGCAAGCTGCTAGGATCCAGTGCTTGTGTGTGAGGCCTGACATCTCCCAGAATATACCGTCTCTCAGTTACAGTTACAACTCCACTAGCCTGTCTTTTCCTCCCGCTTTCTCCTTCCACCGTTTCAAAGGCAAGAGGACATCGGAACAGATAAGGTGTTTATTTATGTGTGCTTTGGCTCGCCTTTCATTTCCCCGCATCTCCATTGTATGGGATGAACGCTGTCAGAGCCAAAAGCAGAACACTGGTGTATTTCAATTTTTTTCTTAGTCATAGCACAGTTCATGGCGCTCGTTGTGTTCACACACGTGCAACGCATCAACACACTGCTCGACTTCCCACGGACACAGCTGTAGTACGTTGGGAGCGCGGTGACGCATTCTTTTTCTACTTTGTTTCTCTGATTTACAGAGTAAAGAGTAACTTAACAATCAAGCTGCATTTTAGAATTAGTCAGTTATGTGAACAGTCACTTTATTTCACTCCATCGATTGATCCTTGTCCCAGGCTATTGTTGTAATTGCCACGTATGTTGTTTGTCTTTTTCCAGAGTAGAAACAGGAAGTTGGGCCTCTAGATTAGGCCTGTCTCAATAATTACTTATCATAAAATACATGGACACGACCTCAATCCTTTCTGCTGACCTCTGATTTTTGCATTTTGTGTTTACGGGCATGTTGTAGACAACATTTCAGCAACATGATGCCAGAATATACAGCAGCGTTTTCCCTACCATTTCCAGACTATGCATTGTGCAGACCTTGCACATTTTGTCATCTAAATCGAGAAGAGTCCATTGTATTTATTGTTTGGATTGTGTGGTTTTATTTTATTCATTAGATATTTTCAACATGTTTTGATATCTGAAAATCTTTAAGAGTCAAAAGGTCATTGTTATTTCAAATGGTGTACTTGCAATATTATGCTTTACTATTATAAATATATTAGTCTTAAAAATGTTCATCTTAAGTGTTTGTGGAACCACATATCTACCCACAAATATAGTTATTGCGACATGAAAAAAAAAAAGTATTTTTCCTGGTACACCATGATCTGTGATCTTGATCTGTTTGGCACATCATATACCTTTAACACAGTATTAACAGTATTATTGATACTTTGTCTCAAAGGGTAACATTAAAAAGTATGAATTTGACAGTGTTATTAATGTTAATACGTGTGTTCCCAGCGTTCCTACTTCAAGGCCGGCCATGTTTGTGTTTAGCCATCGTTTAGCGGTCTGTTGGCAGTAGTGGAAAGCTGCATAGGGATTCAGATGATATTAAATAAACTGTTTGATGATATTTAAGGAGAAGGGATGTTTCATCTCAGTGGTTCTATACGCGCATCAATCTTTAAAAAGTGTTTTTAAAACGGAATTCGGCCAACGCTTTAATGAAGTGGTGCTTATACGGCGTAAGCACTTTGTGACAGCACTCATATATCACACTCACACGACATTCATTATAGATTATATGAAACATGTAATTACTGACATAAAGTTCTAGGTCTTTCTGTTTGTGTGCTGTGAAAACATACAGGTATATCCAACTAAAACGAACTTGATTTAGTATTTTAGTACATATATATCTTCCCTCAGAATGATTACTGTTGCAAAGCAAACGTATATAGAAATCCACAACAACGATATATTTCTCCTATGACTTAACCCAGTAGGTACTGACACTGTTAACAATCACACATAGACACACATCTGATCTTACAGCATGGTATGACAGTAGGAAATTGAAATGATACGAGAGCATTGTGCTAGCACAAACAAGCTCCTTGCCTTAGCACGCACTGCAATCAACAGGGGTAGCATTTGCGGGTCTGAATGAACCGCATGGCATTTGAAAGCGGAGCATGTTTGCTAACTCTCAGGAGTGAAATGCCGCATTAAAACAACATCGACCCCAGCGACCCGAGCCGGAGAATGAAAATGCGCGTATTGGAAACCAAAGCACAGACATGGGCTGGTACTCAAAGAGCTGAACGGATTATGCTTTGTTGCAGACAGATGCAGCTGCTCTGGGTCAAAATGTAAAATACATTTTCTTATAACCCAAAGAGCAGCACGTTAGAGGTAAAAACATCTCCTACTATCAGTGCAGTGTTCCATCAACAGCTTGGAGCAGTGCCTCTCAGTGTAATGATAGTTACAGAAGGCCTAATGCACACACAGCATGAGGCATTTCTTGTGTTGCCTTCACCCATACAGAGACCCGAGGCTTCATGAATGCCATTTCTGAATGGCTTAGGTTCTCAAAATACTTTCTTAAAACACCACTTATTCACACCACAAAACCACGAGAAACGGCGATTAATTTCATTTTTCCATTCCCTTCACATTTCCTGGACAAAAAAAAAGGATATTTTCTGACATTTTGGATCCGGTGCTCTGAAGAAGGCCCTTTTTTTCAAACAACATCAAGATACTATTGGCTTATGTTTTGATTACTCAAGCTGCTGCACAGTACGTTAATAAAAGGCACATTAACCCCGCTTTAACACCTCTATTCAGTTCCAATAGAAGGCATTATGGTCTTCAGAAAACAGTGAAAGACACACTCGCGACTGTGGAGCCCACCCATCTATCTCGGGAACACCTCACATCGCTGAGTGTTGATACCCTACCAGCGCCTCATCTGTTTGTCTTTCTGATCCACGAGCTCTCTGTTCCAAGCTGCAGGTACAAGATGTTCACCGAGGGATATATAATTCATTTGTTTCTATTTGATTTCAAATTTAGAGCAGTGGTACATGTAGGAAATGTAAATAGCTGCCACCGGGAATGAAACCCGTTTGATATGTATATTGTAGGTGATTTTCAGAAATAATGCAAGCAAGTTATCCGTTAGCGGAAGTTTAGGCGTCGCTGATGGGTGGCATTATGGGTAGTGTGACTGTTTAGATCAGAGGATGTGCTGTATTTAATTTGCAATATTTGTATTTAATTGCTCGGCAAAATGCAAACAGAGACTTTTGAGTTCGTAGCTGTTTTTTGACACCCACGTCTCTTCTCTCACCCCTCACGGGTACATGGACAGATCTCTGCACAGCAAAGGGCTGATGAGAGATGGAACAAACTGTTTCTCCTTCCCTTTGTACATCCACCCAGCATCCACTGATCAATAGTTACTCATGATGTGTGGCTCTCTCGCTCCCTCTCACTCTCTCTTTGCCCTGCCTGAACCTTCTCCTTCTCTTCCCTTCCTGTCCATCCTTTGTTCCTATCTGTCATATTTTCTCTCCTTTCTCGTTGTGTGTCTCCTGTCCCTCCCCTCAATCCTCCCTCCTTTTCAGTTCCAAATTTACCTTCCATTTTTTTTTTTCCATTCTCCATTTTCTAATTCACTTTCTTTCGTTTCTTTTTTCTCCATTTGACTTCCTTCCCCTCTGTCCCTCATTTCATCTATTTTTTTCCCGTTTTACATTTACTCTCATCCGGTCCTCTCTGTCCCATCCCCTCCATCCCCACTGCTCTCCTTTCCCTGCTGTCTCTCATCCCTCGCCCGCACCACAGTAGCTGCCTCTAAGGCAATCAAACAGTGGGAGTTTTCCACACAGCAGATGCGCTGGATGGATGGGAGGATGAGTGGAAGAGGTTAAGGGTGAGCAGCACACAGGCTGGATGCTTGGAGGAGAGAGGACAACCTACACCTGTTTCATGTCAGAAACGTGACAGACAACGCAGCCTTTTCTCACAGAAAACCACAAGTTTCTAAATCAGTTTTGAAATGGTGTTTTCTAAAAAAAAACTAATTTTAGATGATTTCAACTAAAGTGTTGTACTGTAGCCTTAAGATTCTGGTTGTAAAAGTGAGACGATCAGGAGAATATTAAAATGAAAGCTTTTCTCGTTTTACTCCCGCTTTCACTGTTTTACTGCTAACAACATCTCATAGATATACTGTAGCTATATAATGACAACACAGCAAATTGGCACAAATTAGAGTACGGTGTGGTGACAAGCATTATCCCTTGGGATGCACCGATACGATACGTTACCTGGGCTTTGGGTAACGGACGATATCGTGCCTTAATGCCTCACTATGTGGAAGTGACTGGGATCGGTCTTTTATGTGTTAAGCAACATCGACTGGACTTGAACATGGCGTTCCTAACTTTGTAAAACTAAATATATCTAATAAATACATCGATATGAATTTTCAGAGTTATTTATCTCTTTAACGACAGAGCGTACACCAGCAACTTGGAGAGAAATCTTCAAATTCACAAGGATTACAATTCAAGTGTAAACCTTTTAAATGCAGCAACAAATTGGTCAAAAATGAGACACACCAGTGTATAATCTATATAGTAAATAAACACAGACTTGTGATGAATAGGTTGACTCCATTGTTACATCCGATCCAGCTTTTTGAATCAGTCCGGCCTGATATCGGTATCGGTGCATCCCTAATTATCGTCACTGCGTTCTGCATGACAGACTTAATTATCTCAGTGCCATGAGTCAAGTGTTAGCGGCCTATTTGCGTTCAGTCACACAAAAATGAGAGTATGCGGCGAGCTTGACACAGCCCCCCCCCCCCCCTCACATATCGCCCACCCTCCTTGTTGTTGTTATTGTTGTTACTGGTGCTGCCATGCTAATTAATTCCAGACTCCCATAATAAAATATAAGTAGCAAAACATAATGTCAAAGCCCCGGGGAGCCAACAGCATAATTACACAACAGATTAATTAGCAAGAGATACATTGTAATCAACGCTGTGTGACTTGTAAAGCGTCATCACGTGCATGTTAAATCCGGGAAATGGGCTTAAGACTGCTCAAGTGCTTCATCGCTTGACACATCAAAAGAACGTGGAGACTGCATCTAAGGCAGAGTGAACACGAGCTGTTAGTGGGATGAAAGGAGGCTTGTGATGGGGCATACTGCAGGCAGTGTGTGTGTGTGTGTGAGAAACAAATAAGTGGAAAACACTATTATCAGTTCTACATAAAACCCCTATGAGTGCGTTGTGTGTCAGAGAGAGATAATTAAAATGCCTGTCTCTGTTTGCTCTGTTCAAAATGTGCTTAATGTTTTAATCTTCTAAATAATCAAAAATCTTAGTCGGCCTGCTGCCTCTCTTAATGAGAGGAGACAGAATGAGAGAGAAGGAGACGTCGCTGTCCCCGGTGCTGAAAGTAGCTGCTGGAGCCGCGCGCGCCTCCCCCCCCCTCCTCGCGCTCACCGCAGCACCCCGTCGTCCTGTCGGCTGCACGCGCTTGATTTGTCTCTGTCCTCTCTGCATGTATTGATTAATTATGATCGGGCCGGCGGGCGACTATAACGGTCTCCCGGGAAAGACACCTCAAAACATCAACAAAATGACTTCCAGTGCGGCTGATATTCAAGTTTCGTAAAAAGGGGGAAAAAAGAAGAAAAAAAACTCAGCCTCGGGGGGGCGCGTGGTGTGGTCCACGAGCACAGACGCAGAAGATTACACACGGACATTAAAAAGACAAACGCAGGAACAGGCGGCATACCTGTATAGTTTGGCGGTTGTAGACTTTCACTACGTGGAAGTTAAAACTGTAAATCCCTTTGCGCGGCGCGATGAAATTACTTCTCTCCTCGTCAAAGTTCTTCCCAATATTTACTAGAACCTGGAAGGAAGAAAAGAAAGAAAGAAAGACAACATTTCATTGATAACATTGCTTCATCCAGCTCGTGTCTTTCACAGTATTTGCACTCAGCCATATACAGCCCGCATGTTAAAAAGCAAACAATCCCAAATGTTTCCACGTGGACTAATACACAACGACAAGATGTATTCTCGTCATCTCACCATGATATATTTAGTATTGAACTGGCTAATTTGCAAGGACAGAAACAATGCTATTATTGTACATTTTCTGAAGTGAATAATTTCTAGGATAGCCTATTGAAATTGATATGTCACACATTTGTTTTGTTAGAGGGCTATAAAGCCCCCCCCCCCCCCCCCCCCCTGGCCCGGGACCACGCATTCAGATTCACTGATGTAGTGGAATAACTCTGCTTTTATCTAGGCTCCCCCCCCCCCCCCCCCCCCCCCCTCTGTCAGAACTTCCAATCTTTATAGGAAATGAAAAGGAACTTAATCAATCTTTCAAATTGACTTTTCAATTATGCATCTCCGCAGCCAAATGACTGGTTTTATGGACGGAGGCGAACTATGGCGTGTAATTGAACGGCAGTTTGAGAGAGCGTTAACCTTTAACGGCAGGCGGGTAGGACCGAGCCCTCGCGACCTGCCGTTACTAAATTATTTGGCGAGATGTCAGTTCCCATATCCCATATTGTCATGCTCAGAAAAGTTGAAATATTCAAAAGGCTTGCCTTCGAGGCTATACTTTCCCAACCACTTTGGGAACGGATTACCTATAAAAAGAATTGTTACCGACACAGACTCATTTCCGCTCCACCTTTCAGTATCTCTGCCCGCTGCTGTCCACGAGACCACTACCATGTGCACGAGATGCAGCTGTGCGCATATATATATATATATATATATATATATATATATATATATATATATATATATATATATATCAAGCCACCTTATCCGTCCTGGATTCCTGGTGTTATGAACGTTTCAAGGTGTTTACACAACATGCTCTTAGACTAAGTTTAACCCTCACTGCACATGGCTTTCTTTCTCTTTTTTTTAAAGATCCATGAGGTCATTTAATGGTTAATGGTGCCGAATAACCTGCTTCTTTTGTTTCTGTGACACGCTACTCCTCCATCCATTGATAGCTACGAGTTGTCGTCTTCCATAAGCTATTTGACAAATGCCACACCAGCACGCCACACGTGAAACACACGCACGCTCATCTGAAACTTCATCTGTTCGCTGATCTAGGCCAATCATTCCTTGATCATGCAGAAACTGACAAGACTGACTGAAAACAATTATAAACTTATTTTGCTTCTTTGATTTTTTTTTTCTTCTTCCTATTGTCATTATTTTAAAATGGACGTTATATAAAAATAATATAATATATATATATATATGTGTCTTGCTCCTACCCGATCGAAGTAGATGACCATGGTTCGGTTGCTCATCTCGGAGGGCTCGTGGTTGGTGTTCCGGACCGCGGAGAACGCCACCTTGGCGCTGCCCGAGCGCACCGAGATCCCGAGCGCCGTGCCCGTGGGGTCCGCAGCCGGGTTGGAGTCGCACACCACGAGGCACTTCCCCTCCAGGATGATTGGTTCCGTCTCGTTCTGGGCGCGGGCCGGGCTCGCCGCGAGCCACACGGCACTCAGCAAGCAAAACGCCAACATACCGGACCGGAACGACGAACTTCTCCGGTCGCCTTCGCACCTTAAACCGCGGGTCTATTCCCCTTGAAAAAAAAAAAAGTAAGGTGGGAAGAGTTTCCCAGGTGTTCCCCGGATGAACCTTGAGGAGGCTTGTTTCACAACTAGATGCCACTCCGTTTTCTTGTATTTAATCAGCCCGTTGCAAACAGTTTCTCCCTCGCGGAGTCTCTTGGAGGGGAAACCAGACGGTAAATTGTTCTGCGTCTCTCCGTTTTTTTTCGAAAAAATCAGTTTATTGCCCGCGTACCTCCGGTCAAGTCGCCAGTTTTCACCTGTTCCTTTCTTCTTTTTTTCTTACTTTCTCAGCAGCTTTTCTGTCACTTGGAAACACAATAAGCGGGAGTCGCGCGCGGTGCGGAGGGGCCCTGGACGAGTGACGAGGCAGCACAACTCATAGCGCGCGGAGGGGGGGGGGGGGGGGGGAGCTCCGTCTGCTTTCTCTCGCGCGCGCTTGAATTATTGATATGTGAGATATGAGAGTTTCAAACACAAAAGGCTCGAGAGGAAGAGACGCAGCGCGAGAGCGCAAGATGCTCCCGCCCTCGTCCTACTCTTTTTTTTTTCTTCTTCTTTTTTTAAAACCCCTCCCTCCCCCCCGGCGTCTTCGATATTTTCCAATCGCTGCGTGCCGACCGCCCCCCTCCCCGCCCCGCCACTTTATCTATCAGCTCTCTCTCTCTCTCTCTCTCTCTCTCTCTCTCTCTCTCTCTCTCTCTCTGCTTTCCCCCTCCCTTTGTCTTTCTTGCACATCTATCTATCTATCTAGCTGTCAAAAGTCAATCTTATCTCTTATATCTTTTTGTCTCTCTCTCTCTCTCTTGATCTCTCTTTCCCTTTCCTGTCTTATTGACCTTCCCCAAACACACACACACACAAACACACTTATACTCCGGCATTTTACAGGTGAACCACTATAGAGAAGGGGCCACACATAGTCCACACTCATGATGTGTTCCACCATTATCAGAATTATCAGAATTATCAGAATTATCAGAATTATCGACATCTGTAAAGCAGACGACTGACTGAAAACGGAGTTGTGAAACTGCTCTGCAACCAGCAAGAAGAGATCTCAGTGTGTAAATACCACTTAAAGCTATAGATAAAATAGGAAAGTTTGCAGAGGGATTTAATTAAAGCTGCAAATGTGCGCAAGCAGACATGGTTTAAGCATAATGGTTTAAAAAAATACTCAGACACCAGGAAACATTAGGCGTCTTTTGTCATGGTGGCAGCCGTAAAAGACACCTCGGGGAGGTGCAGCAACGCAGAAAGTGTGCCAAATGAGCACCAGCGGGAACCGATACAACAGGGACACACAAACATGACAGGCATTCTGTAAAGGAGTATTCCGATGAATCCGTATTACACAAACAGAAGAAGGGTCCAATTTGATGCAGCAGAGGGCGAGAATCCCTCGGGTCAAGCTCCAAAAATGCTGTGTCCTACACTTCCCAACTGGACAGCATCTTTGACACCCGTGTCTTTCAAACTCCACACTTGTTTAGGCTTTCAGTGGAAACTGTGCATAGCATAGAAGCCTGAACAGAGTTTATTCAAGTGTTCTCACTCTTAATATTGCCCCTTATCAATAAAAAAAAAATGTCTGCCTATTATCTCATTGACCTAACAGAAGTAGGCTAACAAAAACAAATAACAGCAGAGAAAATATAATTCCTTTATGGTCTTTGCACAAAGCGCACACAATAAAGAAAGAATGAGTTAAATATAGTCAATGGAAGTCATAAAGATAAACAGAAAGTGAAATATGCAAACTGTGCAATACAGTTAAAAAATAACTTCAGCATCTGTTCTCAGTTTGTCATCACATTTCACCTCAATAGACACCTCTGCTCATCTTCCTCTTTTGCCTCTTCCCTTTTTCTTTTCTCTCCTTGACACTCATTCTTTCTCTTTCCATGGCTTTTTTCTTTTTTCTTCTTTGTCCCCTTTCTCATCATTGTGTTGTTTTTTTCTTATTTTCACTCTCCCTTTTGCTCCTCCTCCTCCTCACTGTTTCCATCCTCTTTCTCTCTCTCTCTCTCTCTTTCTTTACAGGACCTCTCTCTCTCTCTCTCTCTCTCACGGTCTCCTTCTTACCTTCCTCCTGTCTCTTCTCTCCCCGTCTTCGTCTTCCTTCCTCCCCTCTGCTGCTGTTTCCCTCTCCCGGGGGTTTCCTTCAGCCTCTAACACAAGCTGATGGTGAATGACGGGCCAAAAGGACTTCTCTCAGATGCAGGATGCAGGGGACGAGCCACATCGACTCTCTCTCTCTCTGTCATACACTCAAATACATGTGTTGTCACACATCCAAATCACCATTTCTTCTCTCCTTACGACCACGTTGCTATTTTGCCGACCACGATTTGTGTATGTGTGTGTGTGTGTGTGTGAGTGTGTGTGTTAGCTGTCTGAGGTTGTCACAGGCGCACAGGGGGAACAGAGCTCATTGTTTCTCAGGGTGACACCAGCCTGACTGCAGTTTAACTGGACTGACAGACAGGAACAAGCTGCCACTACAGACCTACTTTGTCCATGTGTCTCGGTGTGTGTGATCGTATGTCCGTCAGTGCCTGTGTGTGTGTGTGTGTGTGTGTGCCGGTTTGTGCTCGACAGAGATTAAGGAACGATCATGGGGATCACATTCATCGCCTCTGGACCACGAGGCCTGTTTTCTTTCCCTGGTCTTTTCCTGTCTGTCCACCTGACAGCCTAATCACCTGTCTGTCTGTCATCCTCGTTCGACTTTCTGTCTGTCTGCCCGTCCGTCCGTCCACCTGCCCGCTGGCCGATGATGCTCTCTAGCCACAGACTCTGAGGCTGCGCAGTGCTGCCGTGACATTTAGGAAGTGAGATCACCAAAGTTCTTCTTTTGGGGGGTAAAGAAGGACAGAAAGAAAATGATCAAATCAAAGCTAATGTGAGGAAAAGACACATTCCTCTAATCCCAGTTATGAAGATAGCTTTAGGGAACAGTACTGTGTACTTTGTAGAAATATATGGCTTTAGTTAGTTGGCATGTTGGCTGCAAAGAGTCCTATCGGTGTGTCGTATTGTACTGGACTAAAACATGCTGTTTGGAAGCAAATTAGGTGTGAATGCTGAAAGGGAAAATTTCTATTTGCAGGCCATTTTCAGTCTTACTTATTATACATAAATGGGACAGGGACACAGCATATGGCATTGTAGACTGCATTGTTTGGGGCTAAAGAAAAGTGAAATAGATGAAGGCGCATGCAGAATCATTTCCTCAGTGCAGTCGTCAAAATGCTTTGGATATTATGGCACAGTGTCTGAGCCCGTCTGCAAGAAAATTGGCTCATTCTATGTGTTGCATTCAGTATTTATTCTATAATGTCCCTGGGTGTCATTTCCCATTAGCCGTGCAGACACTGACTTGAAGCGGAGGGGTGGTCCCTTAACTAAGTCACAGAGAGCGCTGCCTCACTTTGAGGCTTCTTAAAATTACAGGTGTTGAACTGTTAAGGAAACATAGCTCCCAAAAACTGCACTCTCTTCAGTAAAAAAAAAAAAAAAAAGGATTTGACAGTTGAAGGGGCTCAACATCAACTAACCAAACGTCTGTTTAAATCTCCTCGTTTAAAAACAATTTGAACAACTAATGTTCTAAATATACAGTTGATCATACTTACAGATACAATTTTATCCCACCTCCCACAGCGATTTTCTAATTAAAGATTATCCGAACGAGTCTGAGCTGCAGCACTTCCAACGTCTGGCTACAGTAGTCACATGGTCCCCACCTACTCACCTACGAGAAAGAGCTGAGCAAGAGGAGCCTTCTGTGCCCGACACACTGAGACAAACATCTTCTGGAAAGTATATTGGTGGTGAGCCATCGAACCCCCCTCAGTAGTCATGACGTGATGTTTTTGTTTACGTTTTCTAGGGGACACCTTTAATAAGTTGATAATACTCTTCCATTGTCTCGAAATAATATCTATTTATAAATGAGTTATTAATCATTTAACACATACACAACATTGTAGTGTACTCCTAAAGGTCTCGTCATGCACACTTGTTGGATGTCTTTGTAACACATACGGTGTGTGAAGTATGAATACTCAGCACGACATTACTTGGTAGAGCTACCGGGTGAATAAACTTAAATGTTCCAGGAAATAGCCTTCCAACATTGCCTGCAATGCAAAGTCCCTCTGCAGTCTACAGCACTGAACGAGGCTGACTGGACAGAATCGCATTGTGAACGACGTTCATTCAGCCTGCAAGAAAACACTGGTTTCTGCTAGATTCTAATTGCTGATTCATGAAAAGCAACAACCTCTTGCGATGGGATCACACCAGCCACGACGCCAAATGGGTCAAAGGCATAAAGCCCCTTTTACTTTTCCCAGTCCCCCCTACGTCCGGCTTGCTCGGACCAAAAATTATTTATTTCTATTTAGCAGCACTTATGTTTGTTTATGACCCCAAAACTTGTTTTTGTGGCTGGCTAGTAGGCTGCCTGCCTTAGTGCCTATATTCTCACTACACTACTAATTTAAGCGTTGTCATTTATCGTTTGGTGCTCGAGGTGGCGTAGTTCCATCTGTGCTCTCAGCTGCTTACAGGACTGCGTGTTAACCCAGTGAATTCATTATTGTCTCCTGACTGACTGCAAATAATGCACCATGGATTATAGAAGCTCAGATGGTGCGACATGCCGTAGCTAATGTGATAGCTTCCTCTTTTTCCCTCAAATTTTAACACTCGAGACAATTTGCAATTGGTCAGTGGTGTAAAGGTCAGCGAAGATGAAATCTATAAAAAATATTTAAATGAAGTTACTTTTTCTAAACACTTTAACTAGCGCAGGTGTAACCAGGGCCTTATAATAAAAAGTACATAGACTTAAAAAAAAGATTCTGAGGTTGCCAAAACCAAAAAGAGGTGATATCAACCTTATTTGTAAAACAACTGAGTTTTGTCCATGAAACTCGAAACCCAAATTTGATTTGTGTCGATCTGCTGTGTATGGATTTTGATTAACATCGTCACAAATAACAAGTTCTTTGTACATCTTATTTCTCTATCACTTTTATTTTAGAAGTGCTATATATTTTCCCAGAGTGTAAAGATATCAACCAAAAACATTCAGTGTGTTAAGATGGGAAATGGACTGAGAGAGAAATCTCCCATCCCACAGCAAAACAACACACCCACACATGCTTGAACACACACACACGCACACACACTAGGCTCGCAAGGAGACAGAGGCAGTCTTCCAGAACGAAAACGAGCACAAACACTCTCACATACACACACATACGTACACACAGCAAGTCAGGTAAGCGCAGAGGGATCAGGGTTAACCAGGCATCAGTGGGATGGGCTGTCTGGTGATTGTTCGCTTCCCTCCTGAGGCCCTCTTGTATGCGAGGGTCTCAGAGTGTGTAGGTGATTGTGTGTGTATGTGTGTGTGTGTGTGTGTGTGTGTGTGTGTGTGTGTGTGTGTGTGTGTGTGTAGGTGGGTTCATGTGAGCATGCAATCTCATTGCGTCATACATTGTCTAGGTCTGTACAGTATGTTTTTTCCCACTATGTCAAAGAGATGGAAGCAGGAGGGGGAAAAGCCCAATGCCCTCTGCTTCTAACAGCTAACTGCCCTCGCTTGATTCATTGGGGAGCTTTATCGCTGCTTTTCGCTTGCTTGTACACGTCATACATCTCTGGTAAATGGGGTTGACTGTACACAAAGAGAAAAGCAAAGAGGCAGAGGATGCAGTGGACCACTGGGACATTACACAGCGAGCTTTTTAGGAGCCATTGGCAGAGGAGGCAAGGAAGCAATGGGCAAAATGGTGTCTGGTACCAATTATTCAACAAGCCGATTGCCAAACTCTCATTTTTGCATGCATGGAACTGCGTACTCGACCTAATCCAAGGGGAGGCTGAGATAGTTGTGTTAGGCAGCGAGGGCAAAATCACAAATGCTACATTCTTAAATCTTTAAATCTTTAATGGAGCCAGCGTCAGCTAGATTATTCATGCCTTGAACTCAGGTAGGGACAACATGCCGATCAACCTGAAACATTCCTATCTAAGTGTATAGCTCTGAACAGCCCACTGATGAAAAAAGTGATTATGAAATATGAATGCGTACCTTGAATAACTTTGACCGGTCATTCTCGTGCTTTGACAGTTGACAAGGTCCATTTAATCGCGTCTTCTGGAACTTTTGACTGTATCACGCGGTCATGTTCTGCCAAAACGTTTTCACACCCAACTCGTCAGATACCGACGCTTAGGCAGGTGCTCTAAGCTTCAAACTGTGATGCCCTAGGTGCCCCTCTAGTGTCAGTGTGGACGTGTCAGGGATGGCGCGTCAGTTTCCACTTGTTCCATGCATGGTGTCTTTTTAAAATAATCTTCACAGGACGTTAAGGCAATAAAACCACTTCGTTAGGTTTAGGGAAAGAGCGTGGTTGATGTTAACTTGACCGACTAAACGACACACGTAACTACCCACTGATGACAGAGGGGCACTGAGCAAGCGTCGGTATTTGAAGAGTTGGAAGCGTCACAACTACTGGACACAGTACTTTTCAAAACAATCTCAACTCAAGGTCTTGCTCGTTCTGGTGCTTTCAGCTCACATGGAAGTCTTTGTGTGCTCAGAATCATTGGGAATGTGTAAATTCAATCTGCTGATGCAGGTTGTGTGTTACTTAAGATTGATTTGTTTGCTACAGTATTTTTATTCTACAGACACGTATATTTTTCATACATACATTTTTGTCAAAGCAGCTGTTACCGATAAATCTGCTGATAAAAGGATGAACAGATGGGGAGGCAGATATACATAAGACCATGAATCTTATGCATCATTTACTGTAATGGGTCCTAGGTTTGTCTGGCCTATCCATGTGCAGCACAGCAGATGCATCTGTTGGTTTACGATGAATTGTGGTCAAAAGCTGATGATTCCCCCAGTCATCACGTGTTTCAATTGGCATGTATTAATTACTTATGTGTAGGATTTGTGTGTGAATATTGCATCTTTTTCTATCAGTTATTCATTTTTGCATGAGTATATTTCCAGGTGGATGTACAACCGTTCTTACTTGTTAATATATGTTGAACAACTTTATTACATCATGCTGTAATTACAAATACAGATCGTTTATTCTACTCATCCCAATGATCCTTGAAGTAAAAGGAACAATACGGAAATATCAAATACTAAACTGCAAGTAAAGGTCTTGCATTAATAAAAGTTTCACCTAAGTAACATTATATAAGTGTGGAGACAAAATGTGGTGAAGAAAAATGTCCACTGTGAGTGTTTTTGTTTGTGTACTTTTGCTGTTTATGTTACAGGATATTATTGGATTATTATTATGGATGCATTAGTGTTTAAGAATCTTTTAGTTGGTCGAGGTGGAGCAAATTTGACCAACTTTTATGGTCTTTTGCAGCTTATTCCTTCAAAATGCATCACAGTTAATAAGCTGATTTTTTTAATAAGCTCATTTTTAAAGTAACTAGTATTTACAGCTTTCTGATAAATATAGTGGAGTAAAAAGTGCAGTATTCCCCTCTGAATTGCTGTGGAGTTAAAGTATAAACTAGTATAAAATGGAAATACTCAGGTAAGTGGAATATTAGAAGAAATAAACCACACAACCACACAATCTGTCAATAAAATGTATTCTCTACAGTAATACTGCGACTCTCAAATGATCAGATGTAAGGATTCAGACCAGATGTCTGGCAACTCGTGCTCTCACACCTGGTGCTGACTTCTTTACAAATCGTTGCACAGTATCATAGATTTTTCCTGTTTTTATTGATGTATCAGCATTGTGATGTTCTGATGCAGCACTGCTGGCACAAATCTAATTGGTTGTTTAATATATAGTTGTCCTGGTATAAGATTAATTACCATTCGCTCTATATGCTCTATTTATAGGCGTATTTTTGAAGTGGGGCTGCCATTAAGTGAATTATCTCCTGTCACCACATCCAGCACTTCTGTTGAAATAATCAAATCAGATATGTAAAGTGCAGCCTATAATCTCATTTTCTAAACCTGATTACATTTTGTTGACAGGACATTGGTGAGTCTGATGGTTGCTGGGCTTGACAGTCTAGTGCACCGCAAGGTTGTCACGTCCTATATAAAATAGTCCTCTATGTGCCGAGTCATAGGACCAACAGAACAACATGAAACAGTTACTTTTAGTGCCTGGGACTATTTTCAAGTATTTCCTGCTGGAGTTGAACGGTAACTTATATGACAGCTGGAAGGGATAAGAAGCCAGACAAGATCCGACATTTACAGGTTTAATTACAACTGTATTTCTTAAGGAAACTTAAGACGACAGCCTGCCAGGTTCTTGTTAATTTGTGCAGAGGAGCAATGGAAAACATTGTGTCTGGACAAAATTACAAACTGGCATGGGATGTGCACGGGCCAGGACAAGAGGGCTCTACAGAGGGTGCATGTAACCACCCAGAACATTGGTACCCATCTACTGGGCATCAGTGATATTGGCGAGAAGAGGTGCCTGCAAAGAATTCAAAGGATTTTAAAAATACCCACCACAGCCACAACCTGTTCACCCTGCTGCCATCTGGCAAGAGATACAGAAGTATCAGCTGCTGTACCACCAGACTTCAGAGCAGCTTCGTTCCTCAGACTCGTTCCTCAGCCTCAGATTAAACCAGACGGGGGCAACATACAGTCAAACGATCCCATTGGTTGGGGTACCCAACATGGTGCCCAGTGCCCACAAGCGCCTGGTAGCCTGCATGGAGCTAATGATTCACTCAAGAATGTTCTAAAAATAGCACGAGTCCCCGGTAGAGTCCGTTCTGGCGCTGTACGTTTGCCGTTTTCACTTTTTACCCATACTGTCCAATCACAGTGGAGTGTCGAGTCAAATACCATAAACAACCTTCACTTCCTACATGTACAAGTGCTGAACAACAACGAGATGTTTCCTCAGCAACCCACATGGACCCACGGGTCTGTCCTCTCTCCTTACGTGCTTCAGCCTTCCCTTTATCCAGAGCAAGGGCCAAAGCCAGTACTCTAACCTACCCTACCTTGTTTTTAGTTCCACGTATATTCTGTATCATAGCAACCAGGTGCAACGAAAGTCTCTCAGCAGAAAAAAAAGCTGCATCTCTAAAGCGCTCTCAAACACTCCCTTCCTCCTAATATATGTAGCCAATAAAAGGCATAATATTCATTATTTAAAAGGTAAACCAAGGAAACGTATATTATTCAGGAAGATTATACCTAAGAAGTAGCCCTCCACATTACTCTCTAGCCATCGGGTATCCCACGGTCTCAAAAAGCTTAGTAAACCCTGTTGTAAAGGTCAGGGTGGAGGAAACAACATGGCCATATCCAATTAGAGATTGATATTGTTTCTGCTGTCCCGAGGTGGCCAAAACATCTGTTAATGCAGGTTGAAGGGAGATAGTTCAGCATTTTAGGATTAAACCCGTTTGTATACAGTGTGCTATTTTGAGTTGTATGGGGTCACATTTTTATCTACGATTGAGTATACTCATCATCTCTCTAAGCATCTTAATCTACAGCTCACTTCATTTCATGCCATCGATCAGTGCAGGTTCACAGTCATCTAGGACTGACTGTATATCTACCGCGCTATCTATTTCATATTCAATGTAGTAGTTAGTAGTTATTATCACATATACAGCTCCACAATGCTACAAATGCACAAGATGGAAAGTATATTTTCAGCTCATCAGCTCATTGTGCGTTAAACGTGGTCATTTTGTATGTTTTATCTACAAAGTGATTGTGTGGAGAAGCATAAGGGGCTTGTAGAGGTGATTGAGGACATTGACACCAGCCTAAGCTCATACTACATAACAGACTGGGTCAGTGGTTTCTTCTGGCTTTGTTGCTTGTACAGGGCTTAGTTAATGTATGATGTTAGACTTTTTGGAACATGTTTTTTTATTTGTCATGCTGTAGCTGTGCTCCTTTTCACCATGGAGAGAGCACTCAGCAGAAACAAAAAAACAAACTCCCTGGGAAATCTGCCATTAATATTACATGAAATCCATCTACTATCAACGACAAAGTAAAACCACTCAGAGCAAGGCATACTTAATACCTGAAACTTTGCCTTGAGTGCATATGTTTTCTCTCTATGTTTAGAAAGCAAATGAAAAGTCTAGCCTGGGTTGCAGCCTGATTTGATCTGGAAGGAAATGTGTTTGACTTAGTCGTGCGGTAGCCATTGGATAAACCCCCCACAACTTTAGTCCAGTCGACTTAATTGCTAAGCATCACCTGAGGGCAACTGCTATTAGTTGAGAGGATGGGAACATGTTTCTATACACATTATGTGGTTGAGACATGACTCACGCTGAGGTGCCCCTCCGGGCACTCAGAGTAAAACACGGCTTAACGTCTTTCACACTGTGTGTTCATCAGTGGCAAACAGAGAACAAATAATCAATGTTAAGGGAATTAGTCAGCCCTTTACAGTTTCACAGCTATAGTATTTAAATAATTTAATTCTTAATGCGCTCTTCATAAAAAAGGAAAAGAGTCGTTTCTCAAACAAATTGAGACAAATTATTGTGTAGAAAAACATTTGAGCCCAAAGATATTTGATTGAAATTTCTAAAACTACATTAATCCTAAGGTAAATCCACAGCTCATGAATTCATGCTAAACATGATGCAAATGTGTCCCTATAAACCACCAAGTAAAAACATAATGTATACTGCATCACAACATACAATACAACCTCCATTCTGCCTCGTATAGATGACTAATGTAACAATAAACCACATGAAGTGATCGATCACTTCATCGTAGAACATGTTTTTCATTTATTGACCTGTAATGTGCCTCAAAGTGTGGTGGTCAAAACACAATCTGCTACTCTATATCTTATATATATATTTTAGTTTGTTTCTCCCTTATTTTCTGTCCTCTCTTTAATCTGTACATTAGTGACTCAAGGCGGAAATCTGAGTCATGTGTCAGGTCGGGTTTGTAAACATCGTAATCCCCAATGATTCTGGTTGGTCTTGGATGCACATGTGTGTTGATTATCCCACTCTTTGGCGATCCAGTCTTGCACTTTATGAGCGTCCTGCCTCAAGTGAATACACATGTCCTCATCCTCCATTATACACCAGAAGATGTCCTTGTTAACCGCTCTTGTGATCTTTCCTGACAATAGACATCATTTGACTCCCAAAGTCTATCCGGAGATGAGCTCAGCCACCTTAAAGGTTTCCTTCCTTAGGTGAGTTTATTCTCCCTACCCTTCTTCCGTTAGAGACCAGAGCTTGACCTCATCGATGTGTTCAGGAATCTTCTGGTCTTTCTTGGTCTCAGATGTCTTTTGACTACACCTTGGAAAGAATCTCCTTGCAGCTTATTCTTCCCTTAGGTGAGAATGGATCCCCTTTCTGAAGCTCAATCGAAGCTCAAAGGCTGTCTGGGGCATCACAGCTGCTGAGCCACTTCATGGGCTTCCTTCCTACTGTGAGCCTGAATCGCCTTGTCTTTCATCAGGGCACGGAAATCATCTTCATGTTGCCTTTCAGGTTTGTCATCTCTCTTACAACTCTTTAGTCCATCCTTTTACGGAGTCATTTGAAGCATTTGCTAGGATGGCTGGTATAATCGAGCGGATTGTTTTCACTGCTTGTCGTATTTGATGATTTAATGATTCAATGTTGTGTCGCTAACATTTTTATTTTTCATGTATTCTCATATATCTGTAAATTATGTGGAGAGTAAAGTAACACAGCAGCAGTGAGATCATTGCATCTGATTTGCAGCGTTGGAGAAATGTCAGAGGAGGATGTCAGGTTTTGACCTTTCCCTTTTTCTCTAATTCACACTAATATCCCCAGTGCATAAAAAAAAACTCAATTTCCCACAATTTGACCCCTTTGTGTGTCTCGGTAATAGACCAAAGTAACCTGATGGTAGTAGTGGCGTATTAAGGGGAACGCTCACCTTGACTCTCCTCTCTCACACCTATCTGATTAGCTGTCATCACCCTTTTCTTCCTGTCTTTATCTCTTCCTCAGTGTCTTTGAGCCTCTTCGAGTTGCTCCATTTCTCTCTTCATGACCCTTGTTCTCTATGAAGATCACCTCTAGCTCTTGCTGCACCCTGTCTTTTAAATTTCGCAATACACAGTCTCTTTGTAGGGCCCTTACTTTGTCTGAATCTCTCTTCAAAAAGTCCCAATCTCATCCCATGAATTAGAATAAATACAGTGCTACCACAGTCTGGAGCTCATACATACATGAGATGTGAGGGAGGTTACAGCGGGGAAGAGGAAGAAGATAATGAATAAAAACCAAGCGGGGAGGGAGAGGCAGAATAATAATTTACCAGTACTCACAGTAGAGATCTTCTGTGGGGCTTTTTATTTTTATGGCCTGACGCATATGGCTCTCAAGTGTTGTGCTTGCATGTAAGTGTGCGTGTTTGTGTACATCTACAGGCTATATGTCTCCTGTGTACACACTCAGCCTTGTGAACAATAATAAACCTCCGTAAACTAACAGCCAAAAAATTAAACCTTCACCCAATATGGTCCCCATGGCCTTTACTATTAACACACACACACACACACACACACATTGGAACACAAATGGCCATTCAGGCCGGGTACATCGAGCATGCCACCCACACAAAAAGAGTGCAGCTGAAACTGGGAGCCTCTATGCATTTGCACATACATTCAAACTGTGACTCCTGCAGCCCTTACCAGTCTGTCTTATAACTGTTGTATTGTATATGCAAGTATGTGTAGTAAATACATATTGTAAAACCCAGTGTTGGGTAACAGTGTGACTGTGATATTTATTTAATTCTGATCGAAGGTGTATATACATTTTGTATCTGTTTTTCTTTGTGTGTGTGTGTGTGTGTGTGTGTGGTCTTTGTAAGGTGTATGTAATAAAGGTTTTCATTTGGTTATGGGGCTTCAGAAGGGCTGTCCAGAGAAGTCTTATATTGGATAGGCTGTGTGTCTGAGGAAAATGGGAAATAACATCAGCCGTCAGGAGAGGAGAGGTGAAAAATAACCTGTCATCACTTCTCTCTCTTTCTCCCCCTCTATCTCATCCCCTTCTTCCTAGCTGTCCTGCCTCTCACCTTTTGCAGCGTTCCCTCTCTCGCTCAATAGTTCATAGCTTTTCTCGCTTCTCTATTGTTCCCTCATTGCTTGTTGCATAGTGATTTGCCTCTCTTTCTCTTGGATATGGAAGATTATTGACATCAAAACGAAGGAGCAAACAAATCAAATTCAAGATGTAATCGTGTGACCATGTTGAGATTTGTGTGGGCGCAGTGGAAAGATTTGCGAGGAAAACTGAAAGGTGCTCCCATGGTTGGCAAATGATTTGGATCGTTTGTTAAAAACTACAAGATTATGGTTAATGTAGATTGTAGTTATGGGTAAAACAAAAAAAAGGTTGACTGTCATTCAGAATCAATATGCAAACAGACATCTCCCAGGCTCAGGTTGCAAGTTTTGTCAGTGTCACACTTCTTCCCCGTTTGTTCCTATCAAGATGAGAGTCATCATTCACATGGTAGCTACAGGTCCTTGTCAGGTAGACATAAATATAAGGGTTTTAGCAAATGCCAAATGCCAAAACTGAACTTTAAAAAATTATTTTTTTAAATAATGTTTATTACCAACCGGGTTAAAGCCTCTAGGGGCCCCACAAGCACCAGACTTACTATGTATCAACAGGTTTGAGCTGATTTAATTGAAATGTTGTTTTCGAAATACTCACCACCAAAGGACAACATTGACCGGCATGACTTGAGGCCCTGTTTTTACAACAAATGTGGTGCTTCTGTTGCATACTCCTTTAGCAATGTTTTAAATAAACTTAAAGCATGCACATATAAGCTGAACTGAACTCTGGGAATAAAATATGTGTCGACACACTACTTTGCTTTACAGACTGATAAACTATTAGTTTAGTCATTAATGAACTTCCTCAGATTTCCTCTCTTTTGCTCTCAACCTAAATCGGTTTTCTTCCCTTTGGATTTTGTCTCTCTTACTTTATTTCACACTCTGTCAGTGCCCGTTTATTGGAGAACAGAATGTGTAGCAAATCTGTGCGTGTGTATAAGAAAAGGACCAGCTAACACACACAAAACACTGTAACAAAGGATGAAAGCTAATGAGCAAAGGTGAGAGGGTTAGACTCTGTGCGTCTGTTAGCGTGACAGTTGGAAGGCGGGTGGAAAGATGGGACTTGCAAGACGAGTGTGGGAGCGGGAGCGAGGGTGATAAATTAAAAGAAAAAATGTGGGAGAGGTGAGAAACACCAAGATATATATATAGCTGAAAGGCAGGTGCAGCTTAAATAAAGAATGATTTCATTGTTTTCTGAAATGTGTACTGTGTGTGAAGAGTATCGAGCTGCATATGAAATATGTGACATGACGACTTGGATTAATTAATTAATTGATGAATTGATTCACTGTCCAGTGAACAAACAAACATACGGCAGACAAGGAGAGCTATGAAACTTTACTTTAACACGCACACAGCGCAGCCGTTTGTTGTCAGAAATAGCTTTTGTTCGCTCTCATCGACCAGTGTTGTTCATGATGTTAATATTCTAAAGTCCCAAAGATGTGTGAAGTGGGCAGACGCCGAGAAAACGGCCTGAACAAAAATAGACCGACTCCTTCGCCATAAGCTGCTGAGCAGAGTGATTTAAATAGATTTGAATGGGAGGTGTAAAGTGGGCAGTCAGAGAAAAACACTTGTGTTCACCAGAGGAAGTCAGACATGTTGGAGAACATTTGGTATGCAGCACACCCAGAAGACGAAACATGTCACTTTGGCCAACAAGTAGTGGATGCTCATTTTTCTCAGATGAGTGCGAATCTGCCTCAAAGACAGCAGGTGATGTGTTCAATTTTAACAAGGTGAGGAGGACACAAGACTGTTTTGTTTTGCATCTCTGTTTATCTAAATGAAAATCTTGTCAGGTCACAGTGTCTTTTCTATACGTGTGTGTGTGTGTGTGTGTGTGTGTGTGTGTGTGAGAAGAGGATGGGGTTTCTTACATTCATTCTTTTGATTTCATGTGTGTGCCTGTTTTAATGTTTGTTTGCAGCGGTGTGCAAATATCAGAGAGGCGTGAGGTGCTGTGTTGACTCTGAAGATCGATGGTTGATCTCTCGAGAAGAGGAAAAGGCCAATCTTCTACCATAATAACACTGGCACACTACACTTAAATGTGTGTGTGTGTATGTGTGTGTGTCAGAGAAAAAAGCATTATAAAACATAGCATACACCTACAAGACACAGTAACCAAGGCTTTCATCTCACAGTGACATACAGATGAGACGACCATTAGTCTTGGTATCTGGTCTTTTCTTGCATTGTGTTAAGTTTCGTTTTTTCACCCAGTGTGTCCCTATCATATTATGCAACTGTCAAGGACACACAAAAAAAGATCACATTCCAAAAAGCAAATTAAGGCAAGGTGTGGAGGCTTTCTTTCTCACTGATGTGGTTGGAAATTCATTATTGAATTATTCAGCTCTGTTCAACACATCTGATGGACCCAGGGGTTACGAATTTCACTCGACACACTGTGCAGATATGCAGCTGAAATAAAAATGTCAGACAAGCGTCAACGCTGGGTACAGCAGCAATAATAATAACGATAAAAAGAACTCCAGACAACTGTAGCTCTCCAAGTGCGTTGCATTTGGCTTGACAAATATATGTTTACTTTGTGTGTTATCGTGTTATGTTGCCTTGGTATACGCTGGGTCCATACCTCTAAAGATGTCAAACCTTTGAGTTTGAAGGTTTCCCAGTATTAGCATGAGTATATGCAGTAAAAACATTAGAATTAAAACACCAATAGAGAGCATTCACAGCTCATTCAGCTTTTTGTCTGGCTGAGGATTGGTCACCTGAACAACAGGAAGCTGTTTCCAGTCAAAACCCTGTGAATTACACGCTACTTACAGATAAAGTTAGCAACTGGCTGGTGAGCATAGTGGAGCATTCAAGAGATGGAAATGTAGGGACGAGTATGAGGACTACTAATGTGAAAACATGTCAGAGTTGTGTTACAGTCATTTCACAGACGTTTTTATCCAAAGCAACTAACAACTCAGATCCTATCACACCGTAGGCACAGCAACGGGAGCAATTTTGGGCTTAAGTGTCTTGCTCAAGGACACATTGACATGCGACTAGCGGAGCCAGGGATTGAACCGCCGATCGAAGGACGGCCCGGCGCTCCACTTAGCCACGGTCGCCCTCGTGTTTACAGTTGCATCCCCAAGAGGCCAACAAGTCTGTTATAGGAGGTTGAATAATAACAGGTCAAACAATCAAGCGAATTGGAAAAGTGAGCCCCGCCAAACTTCGAAGGGAGGTAAGAAGAGTATCCACAGGCTAGCATTGGGTGGACTGCCGTGACTCTGTTACAACGCCCTAATCAGTATCTTCAATATTCAGAAAGTATGTACGCTGGAATTTACAGGTTTGCAAGCACACCCAGCTAACGTAGGTCCACAAGGGGAAAACTTCACTACTTTTTCTAAGAGCATTTGAGGGAGCTTGAAGGTGAGTCCAAGGCTGTGGCTACTTCCTGAAGTCGTACATACAAGTCAAGACTGGGTGCATAGTGTGCCTGAAAACGTCTCAGTAGAAAAGTTGTGGGGTTTTTGTGGTGGGTCTTGAAAGGCTTTTTTAGCCCAATCCTGCTGCTGAAGTGAAACCATGAAGCCCAACAAAACTGGTGGAGATACAAGGTAATTACTTTCACACCAGTAGAACAGGGGACTGTTATTCCTAAAATGTATATATACACCTGACGGGAAAGTGAAAGTTCTTCTTCTTTTTAGAATTAAAAGAAGTTTGCCCGCTCGATAAAGACATTGCTGAGGGTGAAAACATCTCAAGCAGTCTACCACCAATAAATTAAGATATTCCATCTTAAACTCTCCCACTGCAGACACCTTTACCTAGAAGGCAAAGCAGTGCACAGAGTGGCTCAGCAGACTAATTAACACTCCCAGCTTGTGTGTGTCTGTATTTCAGTCTGTTAGTGTGTTAAATGCACCTGATTGGATTGTAAAGATGAAAACTTGAGTTTGCTTCTCATGCCCCCAATTAAATTAAATATATGCAGAGAGGAGAGCATGGCTGGTCCAGTCACTTCATCCGCATATTAAGGCTGAGATGGAAGTTGAGGGAGAGAGGGAGGTAAGCTGCTGGGGGGAGGGAGAGTGGGATAAATTGATGCAGGTGAGATGGGGAAGGAGAGAAAGGAGGGTGAGGAGTAGACAGAGGGACAAGATTAAGCCACATGATGGCGTATCCAAGCAAACCTTCTGTTTTTGTTTAAACATCCCGCACAATGCAGAATGTTTGGATAAATATAACCGAATGCAGAGGAAAACAGGAATTTTACTTGTAATGGACTGGATTTTTTTAATGTGGTATTGCTTTTGTATATAATACATCTTACACTGCTGGACTTATAGACAGCAAAACAAATCCCATGACAGTCTTATCCTCCTCAATCACAGCCCCTGTTGCGTTGATTTCTCCACTGCATTGTTCGTTGCATTGTCAGTTATGTTATCCAGCAGTTTTAATTTGACAGAGAGCCAAAGAAGTCCACATTTTGCATAGATGTTTTTCCTATGGTCAAAGTATGAATAAACATGAACAACTCTCTCCCAAATCTAAAACCTATAGTGCTAAAACTCAAAGATGTCATCAAGTCTGGATCTGCTACAGAGAAAGTGAATTGGCAAATAAATATTAGCACATTTTAGGCAAACTTTTGAAATGTCGCAAAAAAGAAAAAGAAGCCAATTAAGACGTGTTTCCATCGACTTTGGAGCAAATAAACTTGGCTTCAGAGTAGTTTTTAGCAGAAGTTGGATCTAGAGGCTACGCATGGGCAGAGATGGGCAGTATTTCTATTACTTGTAATTGAAATACGTATTTCAATTACTTTTGAGTATTTTGTAATTTGTATTTGATAGGGCCGATTAAAAATCTAACGTAATTTGTAACAAAATACTTTAGAGTGGAGTAATTTTGTATTTAAAATACTCAAAATACTTTCTCCACGAAACAAAAAACAGTTCACGAGTTCAGTCTTCAGATCTTCAAGTTCAACGGATTGTCTGTCAAGTTAAATATTGTATCTGAGTGTGACAGATGTCAACTAGCTTGATGTATAACTTATGTCTGGGTCTGGCTAC
This sequence comes from Pholis gunnellus, assembly GCF_910591455.1. Classification (NCBI taxonomy): domain Eukaryota; kingdom Metazoa; phylum Chordata; class Actinopteri; order Perciformes; family Pholidae; genus Pholis; species Pholis gunnellus. The sequence goes on along the minus strand of NC_136533.1, from coordinate 21,159,245 downwards.
ATAGCCTATTGTATATACATGGTGATGGTTATAATATCAAGCTAGCGATCGATGCTAACATGCGAGCGATCGATGCTAATATGCTAATGACGCTAGCATGCTGTCTAGGCTAGTGCATAGCCAGTGTTTAGCAAGTTAACTTATCAGTCGAGTAGCTAGCTATTTAAGCAAAGCAACTTCACGTGGAGAATCTCCAGAAACTGAGCAGAGTGGATCTGCTTCTGTGTTGAAGGCATAATGATATGAAATGTTTTTATTGTAGAACATATGATGTGTCTACTGAACTAATCTACATCAAATTATTTTTATTAAACATGTTTCTTTTTGTTAACTTGTTTAGAACTTTTCTTCTTTTAGTATACAAGTGTTCATGACAATAAAATCTTAAACTGCCTTTAAATATTAGTCTTGGCCAATGTAAACATTAAGAATAAGCTTAAATAAATATGTTATATATTTGTAAACACACACTGCTATATATTTGTAAACACTGCTATATATTCGTAAACACATTTAGTGAAGCTTAAACCATATGCTATGTGCAGTAATCATAATATGTCTCTAAGTGTAAAGTCACAGAGTGAGGCAGTGTATTCCACCTGCGCAGGGCCCCCTCATTATCTAATACAAAACAGCAACCAGGTACTCCCCGGTCTTGCCACTGCCTGGTACAAAATAACAGTTTCGACTAAGAAGTAGTTAAGCGACCTTGGCTTTAGAATGAACTCTCAAACACACACACACACACACACTGATCTGACTCATCGCTGGAGCGGCTGGCTATCCGTCTGCCGGTGGGGAAGGACATCCTGTGCACCAATGAGGCCCTCATAAAGTTTAAACCAAGAGCCGCCTCCACCAATAGTCAACCAATCACAAAATGCCCTTAAGAACATATAAATCATTGTGACTCCCCCTTGGGGAGCGCCTTTTTCTTTGCTGTCACAGATAGTTTTGATGAGGTCCGAGCTCGTATTGATCTGCTGCGTCAGAATACTCCTGTTATGAATAAACACTTTGTTTGATTTTAAGTATTTTGAGTTCAGTCTTGTCTGTGTCCTCTTTCATTAACACCAACTAAAGTCCAAAGAACCTGAAATGTAGAGATGAGTATATAAGTAAGCCGTTGTAATGAAACATGTTGGTTAGATGTCTTTAGGAGAAGATATATCAACCAACATACTGTTGTCTGAGGTGCAGGGGAATGTGTCACAGACTTTCAGATGTGAAATAACTAAATAACATTACAATGAATGAGAGAGCTTTAGGGCTCTCTTAGTGTTTGGAGCTAAGTTGTATTTCCTAAACGTGCAAAAGGACTAAATATCTGTTTTAAGTTATCAATTTTGTATCAGAAGGCACATTTGTGAGGCTTATAAGGACTTAAGTGTGAAATGTTTGCCTAAAGCAGAACAGCTGGAGGTTAGAGTGGGTGACATCAGCTGCTCCGCTATCGCCCCCTTCTGGCTTGGGCCCCGTTCCTCGTACGTGGTTCAACTAAGTCAATCAAATGTCCTATCATCCAGCTTAAATTAACCCGATGATTGATGTCAGGCTATCTCGGGTCCTCAAAGGCTGATCCGCGCTCAAACAATCTCGTTAATTCGAACCAGAAACCATGATTTTCTAACAGTACAACGGCCAATAAACTCAAAGAGCCTCTTTTTTGTCCGCTGATGAGCAGGAGATGATCATGAACGCATATGAGGGAGTTAAATGCGTAAGTGTTGGGAAAATGTATAGGTTAATTTTAAGTGCCTCATCACCTCAATCAATCAGATGATATTTCTTTAAATGTGCTGCTGACAGTAGGCTTAATGGAATGCATCATCCAATGAGATCTTATAGTGAAAATTATTATCTCAACTCTTTCAGAATAAGTAGATAAAAACAAGCCCAAAGAGTATCTAACTGATACGAATTAATAGATACTTATGAGGATATATGTACTGTATGCGCTTATGTATCATGTACTATATATATGTGTATATACATGTATGTGTAGTTTACCATATACAACTAGGAGTTTGAATATGCGTGTGCGAATCTGTGTATGGGCGTATCAGTATATGTATTATTCATAATCAGTAATTCAATCAATTGAAGCAGTGAAAATAAATTGTGTGTGATTCTCTCTATTCTTATCATGAGTCCACCTTAATCATTTTCTACAATAATGATATGCTATGGTGTACTAATAAAACTGTCATATAATTATGAGTGCTTTCAACCATCATGTAGTTGCAACCCAGCTATCAAGAGGACATGGGAGCGAGTAAAAACTAAGCACTAAAACATTATTCAGAATGGTGAGTTAATATGAAGGCAAATCACTGTCAAAATCCGAGAGCGCAAATGAGATCCATGCGCGAGCGAAAATCAAACAGCCGCGCTGTTACTTTGACGAGCGCTTTTATATCACTCAGCGAGCGAAAGTCGCTCGCGAAGTTTAAACCTGCTCGCTCGTGAGTCTTTTTCCTGCTCGCTCGCGAGTAGTTTTTCTTTTTGACAGTAAGTGGGTGGACCCAGTCTCCCTTGTATCTCTACATATAATTGGTTACAAACCTCGTCTTTGGATAAACCGGATATCACTCTGACTTTTCAGATTGCACTACAGGTCAGGGGCAAATAATGTACATTTTACTGCACGGGTACTTTTACTTTCTGCACTTAAAGTACATTTTGCTGATAATAACATACTTGACTAAGGTTTTGATTGCAGGTATTTTACTCGTAGTGGATTATTGTTTCATCAGTATGTTATTAGTACGTTTACTGCAGTGAGGATCTGAATACTTTTTCATCCACTAATTACTTGTCAGTGATTTAAGTTGGGCAAACAGTTAATATACAAATAGTGGTCCCTAATCTCGGCTCCAGATCCTTGAGCGGGTCCAAATTGTTGCTCATATTATATCTCTTAACTTCTGTAAACATAACAGTATGATTAAATATGATCATCATGTTTTAATCAATTAAGATCAAAAAGTGTCACAAGAGGTTTGACTATCAAACACACATTGTCTGTAGTAGAATGATGGAGTGAATTTAAACCAATCTGAGCAACTTGACTTTAACACATTTTGTATTATTGTATTTAATAACGCGATTAAATTGAATTGAAAACCACCTCTATCAGACCTAGCATCTGCGTCAGAGTGATATCCGGTTTATCCAAAGACGAGGAATTTAATCAATTATATGTAGAGATACAAGTGAGACTGGGTCCACCCACTTACTGTAAAAAAGAAAAACTACTCACGAGCGAGCAAGAAAAAGACTCGCGAGCAAGCAGATTAAAGTTTCGTGAGCGAACAGGTTTAAACTTCACGAGCGACTTTCACTCGCACAAGAGTGAATTTTGCTCGCGGAGTGATATAAAAGTGCTCGTCAAAGTAAAATACGCTCGCGGCTGTTTGATTTTCGCGCGCGCATGGATCTCATTTGCGCTCTCGGATTTTGACAGTGATTTGCCTTCATATGCGGCGTGTGGTGTTAAATGTATGGCTTGAGAAGGTCTTGTAAATAAATGATTCCGTGTCGGCAGAATCGATAGCGCTCGTACAGGAAGTCATCATGCCATACCAGACAGTGATGCCTGTGGTGAGGGTGCTCTCTACCAGTCCTCTGTAGGCCTGGGTGAGAGGGCGACGGCTCAGACCAGCTTTCCTGAGCAGCCTGATGAAATAAAGCCTTTTCTGGGCTTTCTTTACTGTGGCTGTGGTGTTAGGAATCCAGCTCAGGTCCGAAGTAACCTGCATTCCCAAGAATCTGTAGCCGTCGGTCCTCTCCACCTCGGTCCCCTTGATGATAAGAGGCTGTAGAGGGGGAGGATTCTTCCTGAAGTCTATTATTATTTCTTTGGTTTTGTCTGTGTTGAGGATGAGGTTGTTCTCTTCTCCGTAGACAAGAATGTTATTTACCAGGGTCCTGCACCCTGACTCGTCCCCTCTGTATATATGTGGCCTAATTAAAAGGATGAGACCAAACACTCAGATACATTTAGATTTTATGTGGGTCTGTTGTGTAGACAAGTTAACGAATTGAGTTTGAGGCGTTTACGTAGATTCAAGCAATAGTTTTATTTATCACAGAGATATTAGCCGAGCAGTTAAACGTGCACGGTCCTAACAGTTCCTCTCCGAGTGAGAGCAACGTGAAAAGGCGCTTGGACACGGCAGCGCGGTAAGTTTTGTAGGTTCTCCTTAGAGGAGCCTATTGGTCAAAGTCAAGTTGCAGGCGGGATCGATTTTAGCAGAGCGACGGCCTGGTTGGAGCACTGAGCATATCCGCTCACACTGGCTCTCGTCCGGGATCCTCCTTCGATGCGTCTTCAGTGTGTGTGTATGTTGTGAAAGCCTAGCCTAACAGGCTCCAAAGTGTGACGTCTACGTTTTGCTATCTCAAGCTGTGGTACGTACTGTTCTCAGCTGGCAGTTTACTCCAAGATTTGATATCAGTGTATAGTTGCCCAAGCGTGTCCTTCAGAGTTACAGTTTTCTCATTCCTTTGTACAGGCGAGTGCTAGAGCGCCCCGCCTGGAGTTTTAAACCATTCATAACCTGTAACTCGCAACTCCGCTAATTAGCACATAACGCTCTGATTAAGTGTATTTACATAACAGGTCTTTTATTTCCCCCCGACTGCACTCACAGAGTACAGCGTTAATTAGTCAGATTTTAAGGCACTTTACAATTTACAGCAAACCTAAACCATTGCTTTTTACTGAATTTAAGGTTACGATATACATATAGCTACATATAAAACACAACAATAGTGGCTTCCTCCTGCCAAACAGAAACAAAGAACCTCGGCATCTGGGCCATGCTGTTCAACTCTCCAAGATATGCAGATAACATTCATTTACACAATTTATCACTCCCTCACTCCCTCATCAGCAATCGACCTGTGCGCTCTGATCCACACCCATGGAACTGACGGCAACTTCCGTCTCCCCTCTAAACGAGGCAGATGTACACAACTCAACACCAGATGCGTACAACTTAATACCAGTTAACAACAAACAGTTAACCCCAATTTCAAGGTGATTCTGCATTTATTCATAACTTACGCTGACCCGTAGTTCAGGTATTTCTAATCAGCTCAGTCCTCAGCAGCCTCTGATTCCCGCTCTTTATTTACACATGTCGCGTGAACTCAGTCCTCTCGCGTAGCTCACGCTTCACGGTTCTTAAAGTGACAGTACAAAAACCTTCCTACACCCACTTCGCCTGGCTACATATATATATATATATATATATATATTTGTGAGCTGTGGCCAGGTTTTAACACGTCAAGCACTTCTACATATCACAATTAGAAGAGCAATATACACTCTAAAAAGCACAACACAGCAAATGTGTAAACCATTCGCCGTCAAGTCAAGGCTCGCTCCGCCGTCAACTGCCGACAGGCTCCGCCCCGCCCCATCCCGCTCCGCCCCACCCTGCCCCGCTCCGCCGTCAAGTGCAGACAGGCTCGACGGGCTCCGCTCCGCCGTCTAGTCCGACAGGCATGCCGACAAGCTCCGCCGAGCCACAAGCTCCGCCTGGCACACAAGCTCCACTGAACCGACAGGCCTATACCAATGCCAACAAACTCCCGAATCCGACAAACTCCGCCGATGCCGACAGGCTCCTCCGATGCCGACAGGCTCCGCCAATGCCGACAAGCTCCACCGAGCCGACAGTCTCAGGAGACTGTCGGATCGGCGGTGCTGCTCCGCCGAGGCTAACGCTCGGCAGAACCTGTCGGATCAGCAGAGCCGCTCGTCGGACGCTCGCGGATACTGTCGGATCGGCGGTGCCGCTCCGCCGAGCCTGATGCTCGGCGGAACCTGTCGGATTGGTGGAGCTGCTCCGCCGAGCAGGCTCGGCGGAGCCATGAAGGCAAAGCTCCCGGCGTCAAGGCTCAAGCGGCCGCCGTCTAGGCTCAAGGCTTCGCCGTCTACACTCAGGCTCCAGCGTCAAGGCACAAGGCTTCGCAGTCAAGGCTCAAGGCTCTGCTCCGCCGTCTGTTCTAGGTAGGGCCATCCAATCAATTTCAGCAAACTTCCCAGTATGATTTAATGCAAACAAATTAAGGTATCAAACACGCATTACTACCTTGCAGTTAAATATTTAACATTATTCCAACACGAGAAAAAGCAGTAAATAACATCTTATTTTTGTCACCCTCACAGGCAATTCAATATATATATATATATATATAATAATAATAATAATAATAATGACGACTATAATACATTTAATTTCACTATATTTTTTAAATAAAGATGTCTACATTTCCCTTTCTCTCCTGTAAGCTAAGCTCTTTTTTATTCTACTAAGTTAATAATCAATGTGAACAATTTGATATTCAAGGAGGGATTTGGTAATCCTAAAATCAGTCTGGTGGCACCAAACATCCTGAGCCAAATAACAAAAAGTGGTAGCAGTCAAAGTCTATTCTGAATCCAAAGTTACAGGTCAGATATGCTACTGGTTTACACGACAGGAGTTTGGTGCAAGTATCTTACCACAGCATCCTACATCAGACCCACGGGAAGCTTGAAGTGAGCTCTGAGGCAGACTGGCGCAAAGACTTCCTGCCGCCAGGTAGCACTGAAAACTGGCCGACCATCTTTACACTCTGCTGACGGCAGCCTGCGGCTTGCCCCACCCAGCGAAGTAAGCCACACAGTGACCTATCATTGGCAGGACTCAAGAGCGCGACTGAGTCTTCCCCCCAGTTCAAACACTCACCGTCAGCATTGGCTCCGAGAAGCCAGCTACTACCTGGGGGCAGTTCTGAAAATATGCTGCGGCCTACCTCAGAGCTATCCAGCTGTCCTCTGTGGAGTTGTTTTTTTTCCATACTATACAACATTTCTACAACTGCAGTTGGCAGAGCGCTACCGAGTCTTCCCCACAGTTCGAACGCTCACCGTCACCTTTGGTTCCGAGAAGCCATGGGCTACTATCCAGAATGTAGTTGTTAACATATACTGCAGGACACTCTCCAAACAGCTCAACACAGTGAGCATGAATCTGCTTACATGAAAGGGCAACACCCGACTGTAATAGGTTGAAAAGCCTCAGCCAACTAGCCGGATGATAGACCTTCACGTCAACAGGGAGCCCCCCCAGGAAGTCTGACCACAGTCAAATAAAATAAAACTGTACTATAAATTATGAGCAGTTGTTTTCCCACGGCCTACCTCAGAGCCTCAGAGCTGTCCGGCTGTCCTCTGTAAAGTTTTGGAAGATACTGAGTTTAATTTGCATATTAACCTGGCTTCATACATAAGATGACACGTCAACATTCTAATTTATTCGAGTCAGAGAACAGTGCGTGTTCCATCCAGCATTCTATTCTATTCTCAAGGGCAGATAATGTCTTCTTTTATGAATTCACTATTTGCTAGTCCAGCGTTCACTATGTTTTCCATGGCACAGTTTTCACAAAACTCCACACATTATGACCAGTTAGCAGTAATGAAATAACACTGTATATTACAAATAAAATGTGTCTATTGCTTTGCAGAGTCACAAGTCAGAACAAAAGTTTAAGCTGTTGCAAGTAACTCAACAAATTCTCCTTTTAACATTGTTAAGCTGTCTATGTTTGCAAATTCATATTCAAATGCTAATATATTGCATCCCGAGTACTTGATGGTAACTATAGCAACATCCAATCTCACCTGCTCCTGAGTTTGGGAATTAGTCAGTTGATGGATTTAAGACCTTAAAACTGTTTTGAACTGAAGTATTTGGTGGTTAATAGTTATTAAGACAAATAATAATAATAAGTCTTTCTATTACCCAATTTACATTTTACTACTATGACTTTTTTTGACATAATATAGGCCTACTATGACTTTATTCAATATGCTATACTGTGACTTATTTATTACTTTATTCGACATGCTAAAGCTAAACTATGACTTTTTTAGCTTGTGAAGTAATTCATATTTTTCTAGCTACAACGTTAGCGAGCAAGCAAGCTAAGGTTAGCCAGCTAGCTGTAATTTAGCTACGCTGCATGGATTTGGCAAAAACGTTTTGGACATACTTTATATGACTTTTTTCAATATACAATACTTAAACTTTTTAGACATACTGTAATATGACTTTTCTTTGACTTGGTCCATATTATTTTGCGACAAAGGATGCTCTGCTTAATATTTAAAATGTAAAAGGTATTGTGGACTCTCATCTTAGTATAAATATTCATTTTTAATTGAAAGCTTCCTAAAATTCCTCTTTTTGGGGTCCCAGTAAAGGAGGACGATGCTGTAGGATCTCTGAAGTACTTAAACTGCAGGCTTGCTATCAAGAGTGTGCAGTATGAGAACAACGGAACTGTGACATCAGTGGCGGCTGGTGGAAAATCCCAGTATGGTTTAATGCAAACAAATTAAGGTATCAAACACGCATTACTACTTTGCAGTTAAATATTTAACATTTATTCCAACACGAAAAAAAGCAGTAAATAACATCTTATTTTTGTCACCCTCACAGGCAATTCAATATATATATATATTAATATAAAATGCATATATAGATATAAGCTATGATGAGTTTTCACTGTTAATTTACCATCTCAATTAAATATTGATGCCTCCATGACCAAGTTAAGCAGATGAGACTGAGGACAACTATGTAGAAGAAAAGATGTTCACTTTGCCTAATATGTAGCTTGACAGAGTTCTCATGTGTGCCCTGGTGTTCTCATGTTTCCTTACCTCCTCATCCCTCACTCCCAAACCTGGTTTTTTCATGTTTCCTTACCTCCTCATCCCGCACTCCCGTAACTGTCCGTGCTGGATCTGTTCCCGTTGTTTTAAGTTATTAGCATGACTGCATCCAGCTAGCCAAACCTGTCTGGTACAGCTAGTAGAGAAGCTTCATGTACTGCTTCCTTTTCCCGCTAGTCTGCTGTCTGATTGTGAGGTCAGGCTTATCTGGGGTCAGCTCTTTGGCCTGTAGTTTCTCCTAAAACTTCTCCTCTCAAACGGGTCTTGGGGGAGTAGCGCTCGCGCTCGCCTGTGGAGACTTCTCCTGACGAGAACGCGCAGCTTGGGGCCAAATCATTTTGGCCCCACTCTGAATCTATTTGAGGACGCTGATTGGGTAAATTGTATGTCACTCATTTCTATCTTTAATCAGCAATTGGCTAAACTGCTTCATAGACCCGCCTCGGTGGGGCCAGCCCCACTAGCTGCGCGTTTTGAGCCGTGCACACAAGCGGAGATGATGAGCAGACAGTCTGCATACAAAATCCCCTTCAAAATAAAAACACAGGATTTTCTTTTCTTCTTTTTTTTTGGGGCTCAAGGTGGGGCCAGGCCCCATGGCCCCCTATTGACCAGCCGCCACTGGAACCAATGTTCACAGGGTAGGCATTGCACGTAGAAATGTGTTCTCAATTATATGTTATCTATTTGTATTGTCATATGCAGGCTTTATAGAGTTAATTCAGATACTGTGTGATGGACAAAGAGAACAGCCAATAAGAGGTGCTGAAGGTGACGTGTCAATAAAGTTTTACTTTGAAAAAAGAGTTCCACTGAACAGAAGTGATGCCCCACGTTGTTTTATTCCTCCGTAATTACATTCGGGTTAGCACTGGGTATACACGCCAGCATCGCTGTACAATCTACATCTGCTAACAGGTTATGGGCCCAGAGTTATCCAGAGCTACCCAGGGTCACCCAGAGAAAATTATCCAGCGAAGTACCACCGAGAGAAAAGTCGCAACGTACCGCGTGTCCAGTGAGAGTTCGCATACTATGCTAGCACCATGAGTAGGCGAAATTATGAACTGTGGGAGACGAAATTTTTGGGCCATCTTCGGTTGCAAGGGCTAAAGGATACTATTTTAAATGAGCCCACCGAGGATGAAGAACCGGCAGCCTACGAGACGAAAAATGCCAAAGCATACGCGGAGCTAATCCAGTTTCTGGATGATAAAAGTTTGTCGCTAGTAATGAGAGAAGCGGCAGACAATGGGCGGAAAGTACTGACGATTCTGAGAGACTATTATGCTGGCAAAGGGAAGCCACACGTAATTAGTGTGTATACAGAACTGACTTTGCTTCAAAAGTCGAGCAGTGAGAGTGTGACGGAGTATGTTATACGCGCAGAGACCGCCATCACAGCATTGAGAAACGCAGGTGAGACATTGAGTGACGGGCTGTTAGTAGCAATGATTTTGAAGGGACTGCCAGAATCATTTAAGAAGAGGGAGATTGGGAGCTTGTATGTCATATGTGATGAATATTTTCTTGTTGATACAACGCCAAAGTTTATGGGCTGTTAAGTCCCATTAATACAAATATATATATACATAATCAATCAAGTTGTTGTCTTGTAATAGCTTTGCTTAGTTACATTGACATTCTGTGACTGTTCTTCCTTTTTGTGGGGTTCACCAGAGCTTTGTGTACATTATAGCCCAAACCTGAATGCTCTGCTATACCAAATTGTGAGAAAACAGAATATCCAGAAAAAAGTATTTCCTATATTTTAAATACAAAATACATGTATTTTGTTACATTTTCTGGCACCAGTATTTTGTATTTTGTATTTTGTTGTAATACATTTATTTGGGGGTATTTTGTATTTTGTATCAAAATACATTTTGATGTATTTTTGCCCATCTCTGCGCATGGGAAATGGGCAAGTTACGGTTTACGAACTGAGAACACCACAATAGAATAAAGATCATTTGGATATATAAAAGAACAGTCTGTGGGCCCACAAAATCAGTCTCCCATCCATTGTCTATGGATCAGCTCCAGACATTATTATTGATGACCTCATACGTTTTACACTTATGCTGCGTTCCTCTTGGAACTCAAAAATGTCCGACTACCTACTAGAAAATGTACAATGGAACGCCAATAAAAGCGCAGTTCCTAGTAAACAAGTCCATCCCCCCCGACTTCACGAAGATGCAGTTGCCTGACATCACACAACGATGGAAGGGCAAATAGCAAATGTAAACCATCAACTAAAAGGCAATGTACAGTGAATATACTTATACGCTAGCATCACAGCATTCTTTTATCTTCTTTCATTCTTTTCCTGTTTATCTATCTTGGCCCCAAATGATTTGGATTCAAAGACGCAGCAAACATTTTGACTTGTCATAGCAGGAAAGCACAGGTGGAACTAATAACATTAACGATGGCTCTGCTCCAGCAATTATTACAATGCAGCAATCAGTGATGTAATTAGTTACACCTGTGTTTGACAAGTCCATGTTCCCAATGAGGGAACTGCTGCTTCAGACCATTGTGTGTAATTGTCTAATGTGGGGTTACAAATAGAACATGAAATTCTGTTTCGGAGCCTGGATCCTCAGGTTTCAGCTTATAAATACATAGAATGGAAGAATATTACTTTTGCTTACAGGTATTTTTCCACTCCACCACAGAGAAGAAGGAAAATGTGAAAACACCTAAAAATGGAACACAGAAAGAGATACTGTGTTTTTCAGGGTCGCATAGATGCTGAAGCTGTCCCAGTATAAAGTGGGTGGGATGCAGGAAAAACAGCCAGACAGGTAAGATAGCCATCACAGTGATAACACACAATAAACACAGACAAACACATTGACATCTGCAGGCATTTCAGTGCTTCCAGTCCACCTCCCTCATATGTCCGTCAAATTCAGAATTGAGGGCACACAAACACACGGAAGACATGCAAATAAAATCAGTCGTAACCACTGAGCTGCTGTGACAAATACTCAGTTTGAAAAACACTGAGAGGACGGGAGAGAGCAGGGATGGGGGAGAGAGAGAAGGGGTTGGGAGGCTATAAGAAGACAGAGGCCAGTGAAAAGCAGAGCTATTTAAAACATAGTGAAGAGAGGAGAGGACCAATTCAACTAGCACTTACCTACAGGTCACATGCTGTTAATGGAAAAGATGTAGTGATGGATAGAGGGGAGGAAAGATTGTGAGAAGAGGAGGAAATGGGTTTAGAGAATGGAGAGATGTTTAACAAAAAAAATAGAGCTGGGTAAAAAGAAGAAAATACCTTGTGGGTTGCAGACACAGACGAAGCATTTACACACACACACATACACACACACACACGCACACACACACACACACACACACACTCTCTAATAATGTGGTTCTATCTGGAGCAGCAATAATTCAATTATGGCATGAAAATATTGTGTAAACTCTGTAACATGGTTAACTTACTCACATTATGATCATACAGAGTAATCATGACATGATTAAAGGGGCACTCCATCCATTTTACACATAATGATCAGTTTGCTAGTCTCAGTAAGTACTACTATCTGTAGCTGTGGAGGAGCTTTCTAAAGTCCTCAAACAGGTCAAAGTTTTCACTCACCCACTTTGTGGATTAGCGTAAGATTTTGTACTGACGTTTATGGTTTCTTTAGACAATTAATCCACCTGACGACCTCACATGTTTCAGGCTTGTCTCAACAACTCTTAACTGATTTGCCATTGAATTTTATGGAAGATCAACACTAATGTGCTTGAGTATAGTTTGCTGGCGAATGATAGTGTTTTTTACACAGCTATGAGTGTTCAGTACATTCATTAACAAACTAGGTTTGTCTGCAACGACCACTGCTGTGATATTTGATTGACCGCAAATCAAATCAGAACCAATTTTGCTGCAACAGATACACTTTCATTTAAATTCGGGAAGCTGTCTGCACCGACTCCATGCAGCTAAACTGCGCTTCGTGTCCAGTGTTTAACTCTTCCTCTGAGCACAAACTGTCAGTCCTGCTGTGTGCTTCTTATAACTGTATTAGCCCTGTTAGTAGGAAACACACCTCAACACTCCCACCAGGTGTCAGCAGCTAACTAGCCCTCCCAGTTAAGAGTAGTGAGGAGTCAGCAGTCAATGATGGTATAAAACAGTCAATAAAATCTGTTGTTGATGAAATATATTTTCAAAAAGTGTGAATCACTGCAACCAACGAGAGGCCCTTCAGCATACAGTCATTAACGAGCACAACAACAGATTAGGCTGTTGGGTCCAGAAATATGTGAGTTTAGCCGTGGACAGACAGACAGGCAGACACACAGATGCACTCAAACACACACACACACACACACACACACACACACACACACACACACGCGCGCACACGACCGAAAACTCTGGTAATTGAGGGAACTTGGTTAATATGAACAATGTCAACACCTAAAATGAACTATTACCTTAATAACATCTATGCTCCACACTATTCAAAGTAATCAAATTATTTTTAAGGGATATGCGCACTCTAAGACAGTAACACTAACACAATATTTGTGGTATTCTCACATGATGTGTTTTTGCAGGGAAGAGCTTCACATGAAGCTAAACTAATGGTGATGTGCTTCCTCTAGGTGCATTTTTGGTTGTATTCCATGACTTTAGGCAGAGACATGTTCCTCCACCGACCAGAGTGCATTGCAGTCATAAGTCACTTTTTTTTCCACAAGAATACCTTTTGTACTGCTGTCACAATTTAAGTACTCTCTCTCTCCACCTACCTGAGCACAACAAGTGCACAGTCATTTAGTGTTTTGTTCTGAGAGATGTAGGGAATTACTGACATAGAAGTAGTTGGGTTAGGAGTGTGTTGATCAGAGAATCAAAATGGTAATAATTCCAGAAACAGAAAACATTGTTTGTACGAAGAATGTTGACCAAACCTTTGACAAGACCTTCTGTCCTAAGAAGGTTTTGGGGCTTAATAAACTCATGCAACTTCACTGCTCCTGAAAGACAGGAATCACAACTGACAGAAGGCCTAAAGACGACCTTGACAGGTAAATATAGACATAGGTCTTTTTGGCCATTAGAATTGCATCAAATGCATTTGTTGTTCTTGTAACAACACTCACTGTTGGGTTAAGCCACTTAGTACTCAATCTGTGTCTCTTAAAGGTGACATATAAGGATCATTTTCAGGTTCATGTACTTTGGGTTTTTACTAGAACGTTTTAACAGGCTTTAATGTTCACAAAACATCTACGACAATTATTTTTCTCACACTGTAGCTGTGTCCCAATCCAGTGGCCGCATCTTTCGGAGGACCCAGCCTTCGCGGTCCACGTCGGCCGCGTCCTTTGAGGACTGTGAAGGCCGGATCTACAGAGGACTTCCTGTTTGCGTCACCAGCTGTTCCCACCAGATGTCCTATTGTGGGTTTAAATAAATAAAAGAAAAAGGTGACAGTCACAACTGTCATCTCTGTGACAGCAACAATAACACATCACAAGTGTATTGTCCTCTCTACTGGTTGTCCTATTAGTAAAGGCTTTATATAGGATGAGAGCTATTGTAACTGTAACCTTAAGTACATGATGGTCGAATGGAGATATAACAAAAGGACTAATGTCTTAATTCCTGAATGTTTGTCCCCGGTGAAGAGGCCGTCGTTCTCCCCCCTCAGCTTGATGAACTGAGCCGTTTGCTCCTGGCTCCCTATAACAAAACAAGATGTAGTTAGTTTTATTTCACACCACAAAACAAAAGGAGCAAAATACTCAAGTTCAGTTTAACCGTGTAATGAATCTCAACGTTTGTAACGTTACCATACTTAAAGTTACATTTCAGTTTCACAACCGGACTACTCGAGCTCCTGTTAGTCCGTTTATGGACATAATATGAAGTATAAATCATCTGTAAAATCGTCACAATCTCAGTAAGATATTAGTCAACCTCTGAGGTTTGAAAGTGAAGGCATTAAAAGTTAGTTTCCAAGGCCAACTACGGTCTGGAGTAGGCAGACGAGCTCCCGGTAACGTTAGTTAGCTTGTCAGCTAACGTTTACGAACGTCACGTCACGTTTTAACAAACGTGATGTTATAAGGTCCCTTGTTTTTTGTTTTAACATTTGTATCGGGGATATTCGAGTGAGTTGAAACTCAATACTTACATTTAAAAGTGAATGATGTCTCATCTCCAGCTGCCGCTTCACTCGCCGGCATGTTGATTAAAATAAAATCTTCATCGGCACGCAATGCATCTTGGGATATGCTGGGCCCCAAAGGATACATCAGTTGTGTCCTCCGAATCTGGGAGCAGAAGGCCGCATTCGTCGGCTGCATTTGAAGGAGTCTGCGAAATGGGACAGCCCAGTCGCAGCCGCTGTGACGCAACCGGTCTACAAATGCAGCCTCCGAAGGATGCAACTGTTTTAACGCTTGTCTCTTTAACACCACTTCCAAATAAAAATCCTAATTGGCTACAGTATGCACTCTGTAAACCCCCCCCCCCCCCCCCCCCCCCCCCCGCCATTGGTCATGCACAATACTGATTGGTTAGACAAATCAATAGATGAATTAAGTGAAACAAAGATAAAACATGCTGATAGAGGTGACAAATGAAATGACTTTCTCTGCTACATCTTGCACTTACACACTAATGGCATCCAATTAGTAGAAAAACAGACACACACACTGTTGTCACGAGATCTATTTAAAATGTTGTAGCTGGATTGCCATTAGGATTGTTGAGGGTTAAAAGGCAGTCAGTCCATTAGCCTCTTGAGTCAGTGCAGCGTCTCAGTCACAGCCTCCTTTCTCTCTTCCCTGTGAAAAATCACCAACATGATGCGCTGGGAAGGCTGACAGCTGTGTAAAGCAGCACACACTTGCACGTGTCCGGTCACATTACAGGTCCGATTATTCCCAGAAAATCAACAGCAGTTCACTGTAAAAGTCCTGCACTTCTGCATCCACCCTTCGTTTGTAAAGCTTTGGTTATACTTTCCGCAAGGACAGTCGCTGGAACTGCTCTTAATCTCACTCTCACTATTAAATCAACTTGAATTTGCTTTAACA
Organism: Pholis gunnellus; assembly: GCF_910591455.1. Classification (NCBI taxonomy): domain Eukaryota; kingdom Metazoa; phylum Chordata; class Actinopteri; order Perciformes; family Pholidae; genus Pholis; species Pholis gunnellus. The sequence continues at coordinate 21,143,422 of NC_136533.1, read as the reverse complement.
TCCGCTCCCCTTCAAGCAGACATACACTTTTGAAATGAAACACTTCAGTTGTGGGGAAAGTCTGAATTGCAGCTGTTCAGTGACTTCAACTACATTTTCATCTCATCGCAACTCTAAAGGTCATCTTTTTGTGTTTCGGTCTTAAACAGACAAAAATCAATACCTGATGTCTGCCTTGGTTTAACCCTCCACTTTTACCCTCACAGTTTTTTTGGTCTTTTTTGCACATCTTTATCCACGCGCTTTTGTTTCCTTCTTTCTTCCCATTTCTCTTAGTGTCCCCCTGTGGGCCTCTTCCTTCCATCTTTGCTTGTTCCTTTGTACTTCACTGTATACGTTGAGGAGGTTGAGGGCATCACTCCCTCTCTCTCCAGACTGTGTGTGTGTGTGTGTGTGTGTGTTGGTGGTGAAGGGTTTTGCACGTAAAGGTCAAAGCTGACAGCCATTTTAGCAATGCTGCCAACTGCGCACAGAGGAAAACACATAGACAGACAGGTGGATGGAGGAAGAGATGTGTGCAGAAACAGACATGAAGAATAAGGGAGATGGATGGCTGATGGGCAGAGGGAGGGAAGGGGGGTTAGCTGAATAGCTGGCCAGATGGATGATGAATGGATGGAAGACGAGAACAGCAGAGAAAGCAGACAGGTAAAGGGATGGATCAACAGACTGCTAGATAGACTGACATTTTAATCTTTATCTATCCGGGTTAGTCTCGCTGAGACATCTGGAACCTCTGCTAACAGAGGGACCCTAATAAGACAGCAGTAATACATCCATGGACGCAGGGATTTGGAGATCCCGAGGTCCAAGAAAAATGTGTGTTTCACGACATCTTACAAAATATTACAATGTATGTAGTATAATATTGTTTATAATAAGAATATATATCCGGTTTGGATCAGGTCAGTTTTTGTTTGTGTTGAACAGCAGAGGATCTGTTTGCTTTACATTGTTGTCTGTTTCAGTGAGGAAAGTAAACAGGGTCAGTTGATATTTATATGTAAATGATACCGGCCTCCTCCAGGATAATCTTGCAATTAAAACAAAAACATACAAGAGTGAAGGTGAAACTAACTAGACGGCATCATAATGGATGGCTACTTTTAAACATAGTGCGACCACACAGTAGCTATTTGTCAGATAACTTGATCTACAAACTTCCACCAGAAGTACACTCAACTTATCACACTCAGCATGGATACAGCTGACTGTCCGGTTTCCTCAAGTTGTTGACATAATCAAAGAACCATGGTGTTAAGTAACGACAAGATGATCTTCTTTTGCTAGAGTAAAGAAAACTAGAGTTGTTCCAATACCTGTATGAAATGCCTCTTCAATATATATGGAATTAAATCGTAGCGCAAGTGAAGACATTATTGTTATGTTCTGGACCTTTGCATGAGGAAATTCTCTCTCACTGGACCTTGTTGAATTTTGATTGAATACCCCGTATAGTATGTTGAAAAAAAGCTTTAAAAAGTCATAGCATAACATAACAGTATAGTATGTCGAAAATAGTTAGAATAAAGTAATAGTATTGCATGTCTAGAAAAGTCAGAAAAGTCATAGCATAGCATGTAAAACAAGTCAAAGTATAGTATGCCAAAAAAAGTCAGATATAAAAATCACCCTGCATCATAAAGTGCCTTCAGTTTTTTTTGTATTATTGTTTGTCAAATAACTAAATAAATAAATAAATCAAAAACATTTTGAATAATATTTAGGTGTCTATTAAGGCATTTTTCTTGCTCAACAGTGTTACTAGTCTCCCATTGAAATATATTTTTCGTAACTGGTGTAATTGAGTAATTCTCTCAGGTTTAAAAACTGGCTACTAGGATTGCAGGTTTGCAGGCTGCTCCACACAGTCCCCTCCCCTCTTCTCCTTACTTCCATTGAAGTTCCATTTGTCTTGCTATCAGGGATGTTGCGGCAGAGACACAGGCGAGTCACATCCCATAAATGGCTCCCCGTGGAAACGCAGGGGCAGGAGAGCAGAGAACAAAATGACATGTCTCAAACCAGGAATTATCGACAGAAAGCATAAATCAGGATGTGTGAACGAAGAGGAGGAGCAACAAGGAAATATGAGGTGAAGAGCGATGCAGAAAGGAAAAAAAGGTAAATGGACTGGCAGGGGCTACCATGCAAGGTGCCACCTGCCCACCAGGACTATCTAACATTCACACACCGTAGGCACAGCTACGGGACCATAAGCGTCTTGACCAAGGACACATCGACATGGACTAGCGAAGTCGGGGATCGAACCGCCGAGCCTTTGATTGGAGGACAACCCTGCTCTACCACTGAGCCACAGTCACATGAGAATGAGGGGCATGAGAAAGATGAAAGATATAGAAAGAAAGAGAAATAGAAAAGCCAGTGAGCTCAAGAGAGGAAAAAAGAAGAGAAAGAAAGGTGGAAAGATTACAATTTAAAAAAAAAGGGATCTCAAAGGTCTTACTTCCCCAGATGTGTGTATCTGTGTCAACCCATGTGTGTATGTGTGTTGGTAGGTAGCAACCACTTGCAAAAGGGGGGAGACAGATGAGAAGCACTGACTGAAGTGACACTGCATCCCTCCTCTCATCTTCCTTAAGACTCAGGAGGCACCTCACACACACACACACACACACATACACACATTGACTACAAACCTAGTGTAGAAAGAGAATGAGAGAGCCAAAGGAAAGGCATTACAAAGAGCAGAACAGGGGGAGCAATGTGTCAGTCCACAGAGAATAATTAAGAAAGAAACTCGTGACACGAACATCATCCGGCTCAGACACCCAGTTCCACCGCATCAAACCATGCTTTTGTTTCAGAGGGAGAAATTCGTTCCGCCTTGTATTATCTTTGGAGTCATATAGAAGAACGAGAGGGCTATAATAGGAGGGATTTTCCGTCAGCTGACATGAGCAGTCCAATAAAAAAAAAAAACTTCAGTGACTTTTTTCTTTTGAGTAAGAAGTGCACAAGAAGCTTAGATTGATGGCGCAATACATGGAGGCACACTTCCCAACTATGTAAGCATCTTCTCTCAGAATCTACAAAAAATACATTTCATGTGGTAGTTAACGAAAAACAAAAACACATTTTCTGCGGTAGTCAAAACAAACACGGCCTCTGGGCCGACCCCTCTCAGGGATAGGCGTTGGGGTTAACAGGAGCTGGTGCAGTATCAACTAAGTATAGTTGGGCTCATCTCCGCACATAGTACTGGTTCTGGAACCAAACACCTGGAGAGGAGCCGGAGTGTCCCAGGGTGAGAGGCACCGGGCAGATGTGGGGATACTCACGCACCCCTTGCTGAGTGCCGCTATGTTGGATGAGTTTGGGGAGACTACGGAGAAAGACTTTCGGTTGGCTTTAAGAAAGTTCTGGCAAACAGTCAGACAACTCAGAGAGGGAGAACAGGGCTTGGCTCATGCTGTGTTTGGCAAAACTGCCGACCCAGATTGGGCATATTCACAAGCAATGGAAAAACCACTTTAAAGGAACTCTTGAACCCGACCACCATCTGTGGAGGAGGCAGAATTTGAAACCTTGATGGAAGACTTATCCAGATCCCGATCAGAGGCCACTGAGGTAGTCCTGGACAGCAACGCGCTATGGGGTGTATAAGATTTTCCCTGAGATGCTGAAAGCTCTGGACATTGTTGGGCTGTCTTGGCTGACATGCCTCTTCAATGTTGCAGAGAGTTTGGGGACGGTGCCTGTGATGTTGTGGTTCCCATTTTTAAAAAGGGGGGGCCGGAGAGTGTGCTCTAATCATTGGGGTATGATACTGCTCAGCCTCTAGGGTAAAGTTTATCAATGGGTGCTGGAAAGGAGGCTCCTACAGATCAAATCTCAGATCCAGGAGAAGAAATGCAGATTCTGTCCTGGCTGTGAAACAGCAGACCAGCTCTGTACCCTTGCAGGGTTGTTGAAGCGGTCATGGGAGTTTGCCCATCCAGTCTACATGTGTTTTGTGGACTTGGAGAAGGCTTTCAACACTGTCCCTTGGGTAGTCCTGTGGTGGTTTACTGCGGTAATATGGACTACCGGTGTGGCATCTGTAGTGATACAGGCGTTGTACCTGACCATTGTGTTGAAGAGGGAGCTGAACCGGTAGGCACATACAAGCAGCCGAAATGGGCTTCCTTTGTATAGTGGCTTGGCCTAATAGACAAGGTAAGGAGCATGTGGAGGGAGCAAGGGAGTAGAGCCGCTGCTCCTTCGCATTCAAAAGGGCGCAGCTGAGGTGGTTCAGGCATCTGATCAGGATGCCTCCCGGACGCCACCCTCTAGACGTTTTCCAGGCATGTCGTACTGGTAGGAGGCCCTAGGGTAGACCCAGAACACGCTGGAGAGATTATATATCTAGTCTGGCCTCGGGGTCCCCCAGGAAGATCTGAAAAATGTTGCTATAGATAGGAATGTAATGGATATAGCCTGCTAAGCCTGCTGCCCCCAGGACCCTGCCCAGGATAAGCGGAAGATAATGGATGGCTGAATGAATTCAAGACAAACAAAGTTCAGCGAGAAAGCATTTACAGGTAATACAGCAGCATCACAAAAACCTACAGGGTTCCTTTGCAGTATCTCTCCTGCAGGTCCCATGACAGCAGCTTCACCAGTGAAAAAGAATTACAGCAACATAGAACTGATAACTCAGCATATGTTATTAATACCATTCTGGTATCCGCAGATAAGATTGGGAAGACCGCTTACAACTTCTATACATTATACATGTATTTTTTGTGTTTAGTTAGATATAATCAGGTTAAAACATTTAAAAGCATTTTATTCTTCCAGTTAATTCTTTTATCCATCCAGCTGGAGCTAAACTCCCACTGGCACACTGTTACAACTGTTACATTAGATTATATCAGGGCCTGTACCATCAGCATTACTCTTAGGGAGTCTATCGAAAGTTAAACTAACCAACTTCTGTTCATGAATCTTCCAAAACACTCTCAGCAAAACGTTTTTGAAATGGATGGCATCTCCGTTTCGTGACACTCCCAATAGTAAATGAATGATGAAATGGAAAATGACACACAAATCCTTTAAAAATGATTTCCCGGTACATAAAAAGTTTCAGTTATTGTGAATGTGCCTTGGCGACACCAGTTAAAACATTATGGATAATGCATGGATTACCAGTGTAATCATAGATAATGATGTTGAAATTATTGAATTGTATATAATAAAGAAACGGTGTTGAAGTGATTATTCTAAACAAAATCAGTCAAGTATTTAGAATTTTGAATCAAGTTTCTACATACTGCCACACTTCCTGTAATCTGCCACATGGTCGTCCTGTCACTCACTAACTGGTACGAACAGGCTACAACAGCTCTGAAGCTGAATCCTGGAAGAGATGGAAGTCACATCCTGAGTTGAATAAATGTTGTTACTCCCAAGACTGTAACAACTTCTAAATATGTGTCGCTCTTTAGATCGATCTCCTGTCATGCTTGATTGCGGCGGAGGAGATGGGCCAACGTATATGACAACTGAGTGACTGTACAGCTCAAGAAATGCAGTTTTTTTTCACTCTGTGTGTGTCTGTTGACGGTGCAGTCTGTCTGTGACTTTGTTGCAGTGCAATTTAGCTCAGGTAGCTGTGCTGCTAGCATTGTGGCTCATCAACTAGCACACAGGAATACACACAATGATACACATAGACACACATTTATATCAATACCCTCCGTCTATCTAAATGCACTAATCAAGTTTCTACTCAAGGACTTTTTATTAGTGGTGCAGTGTGTGTGTGTGTGTGTGTGTGTGTGTGTGTGTGTGTGTGTGTGTGTGTGCTGATAATTGTTCATGTGTATATTCAAAAGCACCTGTTATTCATAAAACATGTGCAACTCAAACTCCCATTTAATCTGTTATTGAAATTTTCCTTCGTTTATGGCCAGAAAATACACTTTTATTGAAAATGTTCAATAAAATACAAAAAAACGTTTGGTATGTTTGCACATGAAGTGAATGTATTTTATTTGCTTGCCATTTCCTTGTGCAGTTATTATTTCATGTAAGAAAAATGCTAAATGTGCTGAAGATATACAAGTTACTGTGGGCTTAATACCGCAACAGATTGTGTAGAGTGACCTGTTTGACAGCAGCACATCCTCCGTCTCATCATTTATTCTGTTTCACAGGACATCAGCCTGCCCTCTGGTCTGGGAACTTCCTGCAGTAAACAGACCTTATAGTATACACCACTATCTGATGGTATTTTATTCCAGTAAAGAGTGTGTTGTTGTTGATTTAGTTTTGAATGCATAACTGAAGGGGAGGATGGGGTAAGATGAGTTATAACAGAGAAGCAGCCATTTCTCTCAATCTGTTGTGGGAGTGACCGTATGGATAATTCACGTAGGTATTTCATGCTGAAGAAGGATACCATATGCTTGTCTCTCCAGTTGAAGTCTGTCGAAGGTCCAGCTCGGTCTCTTATAATGTCAAGAAAACAACAGGGTAAGATGTGTAGCCCGGCTAAAGCTTCACACATGGAACAGTTAAGTATAATGTCATGCCACGCAGTACTCACAGTTGAAGCACTTCTAAAGCATGGATTGAAATTAAATACTCAGTTAGATCCTCAAAAGTCCTAATCCTCCTATTTTAATCAGTACACCTGTTTACACAGGTTGCAGAACGGCTATTGCTTTACGCATGAATACAGACCTGAAGCTTATTTTCAAGCCGGTAACTACAGTGAATGTGTGTTGGTGACCTACACTCAATGCTGTGCCTGAACATATCCTGTGGAGACACTGAGGAATTGGGAAAACAGGATTGGAAAAAAAAATACTTCCACTTGCAACCCCTATAGCAACTGCAACTGTCTGATTTACTGTTTACTGTATTTTGTGATTGAGTCTGGTGGGAATGTCAGTAGTACGTCAGTAGGATTCATCATCTGGGAACCATGAATGTCTGGACTGAATGACGGACATATAGCCAGACATTGCCATACCTTTGGACATGGCACTAGCGTGGCTAAACAGGAATATAAACCGTTTATCTTCTGAATATAGAACAGGCAACACAATTAAATTGTTTTCTTAG